>NC_138769.1:474735311-475335311 GCF_965119305.1 Pelophylax lessonae | reverse complement strand
CTATGATGTTTTATCTCAATAAAAACGTTCTTGTGGAAAAAAAAAAATGAGCTCCATAGTGTAATTAATAAAACACCAATTTATTGAAAAAAAAAAAAAAAACAGAGGGTACTCACATAGTAAAAACATGTTAATATGGCTGTGGGCATGATGATTTCCCCACATTTTGTCACAGAGGACATCTTCATGGAGCATAGAAGTAGCGGCCAACTAACACATCAATGCTTAAGTAGGTTACAATACCATCAACAGAGGGCGCAAGCTCATCTGATCAACCAACACAAATGGATTCACAGAACCGATATACATTAAATATAAAAATTAATCATCAGAATCATTTTTTTTTTTACTAAAAATAAAGATTAAATGTAATAACCAGGACATTTTAAAATAAAATTATATTTTTACCTTAGTAGATTGAACACCTTACTCACAATCACTCACTCACTCACTCACTCACTCACTCACTCACTCACTCCCTCACTCACTCACTCACTCACATATAACCCTACTATCACATGCCTGGTGAAGACTGGAACATTGTGGAGGCATCTCTTGCATCTCCCACCTAACACTCCTGAAGGTGAAGAGTGTAAGGGCAAGGAGCGGCACATGTGCCGTAGTAGCTGGATGGTGATGTCCATTCTGTAGGTGGGTAGAGCTGGTAGTCCCAGTCCTCAGAACAGGATGCAAGAAGAGCTTGGCACCAGAGCAGGAGATGGTGGCAGGACCAGGAGGCTAGCAGCAGTCAGCAACAACAGGGCAGTGAAGAACCAAATCAGCAGGCAAAGCAGGTTTAGAAGGCAGGCCAAGGTCAGTAACAGCTGGCACAGTCGTACAGAGTCCCCAGGCAGGACTAGTCCAGTAAACAGGCCAAGGTCAGAGTAGTAAGTAAAGAGAGCTAAAGGAAGAGCAATCCACAGAAGTCCAAAAGCAAGCCAGGTCAAACATGGGTAAGCAGGTACAACGGATCAGGTCTCAGGAACACAGGAACAAGCTGAAGACCATTCAGCAACTGCTCATAGTGATAGACCATTAGGCCACTGAGCACCAAGTGCTAATATGTATGCGCACATGTACATGCACATGTGTGCGCTCACACATTAATATGCCAGGAATGAACTGGCACAGTATATCTAACATTGCCCCTTTGCTCGGGAAAAAAAAAGGACATGTGCAACGTGCATGCGCATAAGCACGAGCACAAGTCCATGACTTTCTGGTGCCAGGAATCTGGTTTACCTTACATTTACTTAACTCTACCTAACCACTTCCGAACCACCTGCCGCAGTTTTATGTCGGTACTTTGACGTTAAATACTGGTGTTTTGGCAGCAGATAGCTGCCATAACCCCGGTATTTTCCTACAGGGCGAGTGGTCCTCTTTCACATAAAAGTGGTCCCAGCGGCGGATTCGCCGAGTAATCACTTTTATGGGCGGCGGGAGAGGTCCCTCCCCCTGCCGTAGCATCCAGGTCGTTTTCCCTGCTTACGGATCTGTCAGTAGTGGGGAAAATGTCCGGTCTGTCTATGTCCTGTCGAGTGAGGGCAGTCGAGACAGTTGAGTGAGGGCAGTTGAGACAGGAAGTCGAGTGAGAGCAAGATGGCCCCCACTCAGCTCTATGGCCTTGGAGGACCAGAGCAACGTCATACATCGTTTCCTCCCAACTGCCTTGAAGGCCCATTTGTTATGCTGAAAAAAATGGCTTTTTTTTTTTGCTCTTAAGTGTAGATGTGAGATCTGAGGTCTTTTTGACCCCAAATCTCACAATAAAGAGGACCTGTCCTGCTTATTTCTATTACAAGAGATTTTTACATTCCTTGTAATAGGAATAAAGGTGATCATTTTTTTTTTTTAAGGGACAGTGTAAAACTAAAAACTAAAAGGTAAGGTAAATAAGAAAAACAAAATATTTAAAGTGCCCCGTCCCTCCAAGCTTGCAAGCAGAATTTAACTCATACGCAAGTCATGCCCGCATAAACGGTGTTCAAACCACACATGTGAGGTATCTCCGCGATCATTAGAGCAAGAGCAATAATTATAGACCTCCTCTGTAACTCTAAACTGGTAACCTGTAGAAATTTTTAAAGCGTCGCCTATGGAGATTTTTAAGTGCCAAAGTTTGTCGCCATTCCATGAGCGTGCCCAATTTTGAAGCATGATATGTTGGGTATCTATTTACTCAGCGTAACATTATGTTTCACTGTATAGAAAAAAAATTGGGCTAACTTTACTGTTTTCTTATTTTTCAATTAAAAAAAAGTGTATTTTAAAAAACAAAAATTGTGTTTGTAAGACCACTGCGCAAATACGGTGTGACATAAAGTATTGCAACAAACTTATCAAATGCTTCTTTATTTAATCCCCTGGACGCCCTAGCCCATGTCTAACTACTATTAGAGTCTTAGTTGTCAAAGATTGGGATGAGCTTAAAATGTAAAATAGATCACAAAATGATGTGCTACAAGATATTATGTCTCTTTGCGAGCACAAGGAGTCTGTTAAAAGGGGAGGGATTGTGTTTCTTAGCATATCTGATTTTTTAAAGGGAAATAGAGACAATTAACCACTTTAGCACTAGCCACTGTGCTGCTACTGCGGCACAGTGGCTCATTATCGTCTAGCGACGTAAACCTACGTTGCTAGACTCCTCCCCTGTAGGCGGCGCTCGCGCGCCGCCGGAGGCGCGCTCCCGCTGTTTTCATTCACAGCGGGAGTCAGGCCAGGGGAGGAGCAGCGGCGATCGCCGCTGCTCTGTCCCGATCGTCGGGGAATCCAGTTTAGAGATCCGCCCGCTTGTGTAAACAGAGCGGGTGGATCTCCTAAGTGACAGGGAGGGACAGATCGGAGTGTTCAGCATAGCTGAACATCCGATCTGTCCCTGGCTCACTCAGTCACCTCCCCCCCACACGTTAGTAAGCACCAGGCATACATTAACCCCTCCCTCTCCAATAAAATTAACCCTTTCCCTGCCAGTGTCATTTTTACAGTAACAGTGCATATTTATAGAACTGATTACTGCAGTAATTTCACTGGTACCCCCAAAAGTGTCAAAAATGTCAGTCAAGGGTCTGATCTGTCTGCCGCAATGTCGCAGTCCCGCAAAAAAAATCGCAGATCGCCGCCATTACGCGTTCAAAAAAAAACACCAAAAATTACATAAATCTTTCCCTTAGTTAGTAAACGCAATAACTTTTGCGCAAACCAATCAAAATACGCTTATTGCGATTTTTTTTACCAAACATGGGTAGCAGAAAACAAATTGGCCAAACATTTCAAAAAAATTGGTTTTTACATTTTTTTGGGGGGGAATTTCATATAAAAAATTTTTAAAAATATTGTTATTTTTTCAAAATAAACGCTATTTTTTTGTTTATAGCGCAAAAAGTAAAAATCGCACAGGTGATCAAACACCACTAAAAGAAAGCTCTGTTTGTGGGGAAAAAAGGGCGTAAATTTCGTTTGGGTACAGCGTCGCATGACCGCGCAATTGTCAGTTAAAGTCGCACAGCGCCAAATCACAAAAAGTGGCCCAGACGTAAGACAGCAAAACGCTCTAGTGGTAAAGTGGTTAAATCTGACCAAAGGGCCTATAACATGCTAAAGAAGGATTCCACTGAACATTTTAAAAGTAAACTTGAGAGAGTGATTAAAATAAGTTACATTAAAGGAATCCTGAATAAGAAGAAACAAGTCCACCTGGTACTGGTTACACCTCCAGTGGCAGGCAAAAAAATATGTGGATAGACACAGGATGACTTACACATAGAAGGGACCTGTGTGTAAGATCCTGGTACCTGCGGTACCCTTCCAGCCTATTATTTGTACATTACGTTCCACCATATAGATAGGTGGAACGCATCTAGTACCTGTCCCTTTAAATTCCATGACCTCATCAGTGAGTGCCGCTCTGAGCGGCTATTTCAACCGCCGGCATTCACTCACATGTGTTCGTGCAAACCGCTTGCTACAGCATTACCTAACGCTGCCGAATCCTCCAGCTATTCCCTAATACCTGGATTGACCGAAGACTTGCTACAACATCTTGTATCTCGCTACAAGATCATTACCTCACCGCCGGAACCCTCTCCTTACAAACCTACCAGTGATAAGTACCCCACAGGGGAATACCTTCCTAATCTACTTTCACTACTACTCTGCTTACTAAAGACTATTGCTACTCTAAGAACTATACTGTTACATCTAACATCTGCACCGCTACTTAGATTGCAAGCTCTTGAGCCTATTACCATCTTGTCACTGCACTAGCCTAGCATCTCCTGTACACTTCATCTGCTCTTCACTACCACCTGTTACCTGCAAATGATTGCTATCCTAAGTGCTTACTATCACCATCTGTTACCTCTTACCATTGCTATCACTATCCACGCCTGTCCCCTCAGTATCACCTCTATACTTTCACATATAAACATATCACTCCAGGAACATCTTTAATGAGTGTCTGTGTTTGTGTATGTGCTTGCTGAGACAGGCTGATGCACAATGATGAGTCTTGAGAGTTGGATATGGTAGTTCAACACATCTCTACATGACTACTGAGTGTAACTTCTGCAGCTGCAAATCCACACCACACAAATAAACGCCGGAGCGTTACAGATTGCACGAACCAGAAAAATGGATTCAGCGGAAATAGCTACACATGTGATACAACTATCACAAAAGGTAGATTCATTAATTCTTTCACTTACTGAAGTGAAAAATGAAAACCAGACCTTGAGACAGCAGATAGCCCGTGTTTCACAGCTCACTGCTGCCCAACCCCGTGAGCCCAAAATAAACCCTCCACAAGTGTTTACGGGTCATCGGAAAAAATTCAGTGAATTTAAAAACGCATGTCAATTGCTTTTTAATCTAAAACCTTGTACTTACACTACAGACCAATTAAAAGTCTGCACCACTATATCATATATGTCAGGTGATCCACGGGCTTGGGCAGACTCTCTTATTGAGAAAAATGACCCTCTTCTCAACTCCTATCCTACGTTTTTAGCAGAGCTCTCTAGCCTATATGAAGACTCTAATAGGCAGAGTACTGCTGACAGCCAATTGAGGGCTTTAAAACAAGGAAGGAGACCTGTTGAAGATTTCGTAGCAGAGTTCAAGAGATGGACCCTTGATTCAGGGTGGAATGATGCATCTCTGCGAACCCAGTGCAGGCTTGGGTTATCTGAAGCCATAAAAGACGAGCTCGCCCGAGCGGATTTACCTGGCACCTTGAATGCCTTGATACAACTTAGTATCAAAATAGACAGACGATTGCGAGAGAGGAAGGCTGAGAAAATGGGAATCCCATTGCCCAACCCTTCTCGGGAGTCGTCCTTTGATCCTACTCCTATGGAGGTAGGAACCATCCGCCCACCAATATCGTCTACTGAAAAGGCCAGGAGAAGAACATAAAATCTCTATATGTACTGCGCCTCCGCCGAACATTTGATAAGCGTTTGTCCCCTTGTCCACAAGAAAAAGGGTGAGTGTTCACAGGTCTTGCTGGGGGGATTAACGACTTATTTTACTAATCCCTATCTCTTTATTCGTTTGATCCTACAGTGGGACCAAATTAGGATCACCACCAAGGCTATGATCGACACAGGATCTTGTGGGAACTACATTGACACTAGTTTTGTTGCTTTAAATAAAATACCTATTATTTCAAAACCCAAACCTGTCTCTGTTAGTTTGATTAACGGTATTCCGTTATCTTCTGGTCCAATTACCACTCAGACACAAGCACTCCTTGCTACTGCTAACGAGTCTCATGTTAAGACCACCACGTTTGATGTGTTACCCTCACCACATTTTCCCATTATTTTGGGACTTCCCTGGTTACATATACATCAACCAACTATTGATTGGAAGACACGGTCCCTAACCTTCCCTTCTCACTATTGCGAGACCACGTGTAACCTCCAATCTCAAAAGAAAATCCTGTCCATGGTGTCAGAGGAAATTACACCACCACCATGCTATCAGGATTTATCAGAAGTCTTCCTTGAGAAAAATGCTCAAGTGTTGCCTCCCCATAGGGACTACGATTGTTCTATTGACCTACTCCCTAATAGTAAGCTACCTTTCGGTCATGTTTATCCTCTTTCTCAGGATGAACTTTCTCATCTCAAGGAATACTTGGATGAGAACTTAGCGAAAGGGTTCATTAGACCCTCTACTTCCTCTACAGCTGCAGGACTTTTCTTTGTCCGCAATAAGGATTTAAGCCTTCGGCCTATTATTGACTATAGGCAATTAAATATTATTACGATAAAGGATCGCTATCCCTTACCTCTCATCCCGGAACTGATTGAACAAGTGCGTGGAGCCACTTACTTCTCAAAGTTAGACCTTAAAGGGGCTTACAATCTCATCCGCATCCGTAGTGGGGATGAGTGGAAGACGGCATTCAGAACTAGATACGGACTATTCGAATATCTAGTGATGCCGTTTGGGTTGTGTAATGCTCCCGCAGCATTTCAGCGGTTCATAAACGACATCTTCCGAGATCTACTCGATGTCTGTGTCGTAGTATATCTGGACGATATACTCATTTACTCTCAATCCTTGTCTGAACATAAAAGACATGTAAGACTTGTGTTGTCCAGATTGCTCGCACACAACTTGTACGTAAAAAACGGAAGAAATGCCTATTCCATAAGGAAGAGGTGTTATTCTTAGGATACATCATATCCAAGAACAGCATCAAGATGGATATGAGCAAGATATCCTGTATTCTGGATTGGCCTGTACCAACAACTCGTAAGGCCTTACAACGATTTCTTGGATTCTCAAACTTCTATAGGAAGTTCATCAAGAACTTCTCGTCTATTGTGAGACCACTCACACAACTTACAAGTGTTAAGCAAACATTTAAATGGTCTGAAGAAGCAAATAAAGCGTTCAGCTTGTTGAAATCAAGCTTCATTACCGCTCCCATACTACGCCATCCAGACCCATCCCTCCAATACATCCTGGAGGTAGATGCGTCAAATATGGCTGTAGGAGCAGTTCTCTCCCAACGACCTACGAATACTTCACCACTTCATCCAGTTGCCTTCTTCTCTAAATCACTAAGTAACCCAGAGGTGAACTACCCAGTGGGTGAAAAAGAGTTACTTGCCATGAAGTTGGCACTGGAGAATTGGCGACATCTACTTGAGGGCACCCGGTTGCCAATACTCATATATACAGACCATAAAAACCTCCAATATCTCCAGACCAACAAGACCCTTTCCCACCGACAGGTACGTTGGTCGCTATTCTTCCTAAGATTCAATTTCTTAGTGACCTATACACCTGCAGACAAAAACAAGAAGGCAGATGCGTTATCACGGTTAACCAAAGATAACTGTGCCGAAATTCCTTCATTACCTATAATACCCCATGACCGTATTATTGGTGTTGTTCGTCCCTTAAAGGAAGAGATTCTGCACAGTCTAAGACTGGATTCACCACCATCTCAACTAAGTACTGATGCAGAAGGCTTCCGCTACTTTAAGGACAAACTCTACATACCTCCCGGTATGCGTACCAAAATCTTGGAGTTATCCCATGACGTACCTATGGCAGGACATATGGGTATGACTAAGACATTTAATTTGCTCACTAGGCAATTTTGGTGGCCTGGGATGAAGACGTCTGTACAAAAATTCATTTCTTCATGTGACATCTGTGCAAGGTCCAAAATTGACACTACAAAACCTTCTGGTTTACTTTGCAGTCTACCAATACCCAAAGTTCCATGGGAAGTTGTTTCTTTAGACTTCATAGTGGAATTACCACCGTCCAAGGGATTCTCTACCATCCTAGTGTCAGTGGACCATCTGACAAAAATGGCACATTTCATTCCCATTCGCAGACTACCTTCATCTAAGGAAACAGCAGAATTGCTAGTAAAATATGTGTTCAAACTACATGGAATTCCAAAGACTCTTTTATCTGACCAGGGCTCGCAGTTCATCTCTAAGTTTTGGCAAGCTCTATGTCACATACTGCGCATTGAGCGAAAACTTACTTCCCCCTATCACCCGCAGACCAACGGACAAACTGAAAGAGTCAACCAGTGTATTGAACAATATTTGCGTTGCTACACCTCATACCTACAGGATGATTGGGTGGACCTCCTCCCTCTGGCAGAATTTGCTTATAACAATGCAACCCACAGTACTACTAAGCAAAGTCCGTTCTACCTGAACTATGGGTTCCATCCCACAATTCTTCCACCACGCATCCTACCATCAAGTAACCCAGTAGCCTCTTACTATCTCACCCAAATAAAAGACTCTTTGGGCTTACTTAACACCACCATCTCACATGCTCATAGCCAACAAAAGAGGTACTATGACCTCCGCAGAAGACCTTCACCTCAATATGCTATTGGGGATCTTGTTTGGCTATCTACGAGGAACTTGAGGTTGAAAATTCCTAGTAAAAAGCGTGGACCTCTATTCCTGGGACCTTTCCCAATTGAGAAGCTCATTGGGGAATCTGCAGTTCGACTCACTTTACCGGCAGATCTTAAAATACACCCCACGTTCCATGTATCTCTATTGAAGCCACATACACCCAACCAAGGGATTAGACCTACCATCGCGCCTCCACCTCCAATACAAGTTGAAGGTGGAGAAGAATTTGAGATTAAAGAAATTTTGGATTCTCGTATCCACAGAGGAAAGCTCCAATATTTCATAAGATGGAAAAATTATGGTCCCCAAGATGACACCTGGTTGGATGCTTCTGACGTCCACGCACCCAGGCTTATACGAAAGTTCCACTCCAAATACCCGGAGAGACCAGTGTTATAGGCCTTCCGGAGCCGGCCTTGGGGGGGGGCGGGGGTACTGTAAGATCCTGGTACCTGCGGTACCCTTCCAGCCTATTATTTGTACATTACGTTCCACCATATAGATAGGTGGAACGCATCTAGTACCTGTCCCTTTAAATTCCATGACCTCATCAGTGAGTGCCGCTCTGAGCGGCTATTTCAACCGCCGGCATTCACTCACATGTGTTCGTGCAAACCGCTTGCTACAGCATTACCTAACGCTGCCGAATCCTCCAGCTATTCCCTAATACCTGGATTGACCGAAGACTTGCTACAACATCTTGTATCTCGCTACAAGATCATTACCTCACCGCCGGAACCCTCTCCTTACAAACCTACCAGTGATAAGTACCCCACAGGGGAATACCTTCCTAATCTACTTTCACTACTACTCTGCTTACTAAAGACTATTGCTACTCTAAGAACTATACTGTTACATCTAACATCTGCACCGCTACTTAGATTGCAAGCTCTTGAGCCTATTACCATCTTGTCACTGCACTAGCCTAGCATCTCCTGTACACTTCATCTGCTCTTTACTACCACCTGTTACCTGTACATGATTGCTATCCTAAGTGCTTACTATCACCATCTGTTACCTCTTACCATTGCTATCACTATCCACGCCTGTCCCCTCAGTATCACCTCTATACTTTCACATATAAACATATCACTCCAGGAACATCTTTAATGAGTGTCTGTGTTTGTGTATGTGCTTGCTGAGACAGGCTGATGCACAATGATGAGTCTTGAGAGTTGGATATGGTAGTTCAACACATCTCTACATGACTACTGAGTGTAACTTCCGCAGCTGCAAATCCACACCACACAAATAAACGCCGGAGCGTTACACTGTGGAGCTGAGACAGGGATTTCCCAACCTCTCCAAGGTAAGATGGATTCAATGTGCCCCCCAACCAAAGTGACTCCCGTCACAGTAACTATTTACTGTGTTGCCACAGATGCTAAATTGTCTCCCAGTGTGGCAAATTCATTTATGGCCCACTGGAAAGAAGAAGTTAAAAAGCTTCTCAATCTTTATTACATATAACATTCCATACTCACAAACATTGTATTGAAACAGCACACAAAAAGGGCACGAAGCCCACAGGTGTACTCTGTCCAGGGCCAGCTCCTAAAAACGGACTCAACGGGTGGTGATCTCTTAACTCAATTGGGTCTGAATCCTACAACCAACTCAATGCATTCCAAAGGACCTTAACATCTTGCTTATCAGGGGGAGGGGCAGCCTGGCTCCAATAATCCTATATAAACTTTGATTAGTTCCTTCCATTTCCAACACTTATTCAACCCATTCAGCTCCTAATCCAGATAAAGATTCTGTGTATCACATTACTCAATAAAATTATTGTATGCTATTTATTATTACAATGTTTTGTAGACAATACATTTTGTTTTATTTTTTATTATAAACGTTTATTAAAAGTATATTCAAGTACAAAAAAGAAACAGTTGTAACATAATTTTGGAAATACAATCTTAATAGATCTTACAGACAATAAACATACATAAAACAAACAATAAATTTTGTAATTTAATTGTATGCAACAATTGTTTGTGTCAATCGCGATGCTTGGAGATCACTGACCCACTGAAAGAAAAGAAACTGCAGCCTGCTGACACATGCTTACATTGTCCATATGCTGTATGTCATGTGCTCTTTACCTAGGTTTTAGGTCACACAAGAGAGTACAGATGACTAAATACATTTAAAAGTCAGAACTGCCCAAATCTTACATAAATAATACCCCCCTACCAGCAGTTGTGCATATATCTTTTAGACATTTGAAACCAAAAAACAAAACCAATAGCACTATAAATGATACAGATAAATATCACCATAAAAATTTAAAAAGTGAAAAATGTATATAAAAACAAACATTTGTATACAACCTCCCCACATATAATTATATAATTTTACTGCTGCTGATTAAGTTGACTGGACAAAATGCGTTGGATGGAGTCAAAACCTTTGTGACATCATTACGGATATGGAGATTTTGCACACATGCTACAAGAAAATAGTGCAATACTCTTATGCTTATGCCCATTTATCCTTGGTGTGGGGAGTTTGTACTAAAAAATGTGAATCTACATTTATTGTGTGTTTTTATTGATTTTAATATTGCATAATGATTTTTTTTCCTTTACATGTCCATCCTATATGACCTTTGGATGGAATGTGGAGTATTTGATAGTTATTATTCACCTCTGGGAAGTTCATGCTGAAATAAAACAGGGCCTTGATAATGGGCTCTTGGGATGTTGCTGTCATCACATGATACAGGGTAATCTTCTGTCATTTTGGGCATGCTGGGAGGAAAGGACTCAGCATCTAACTGGCTGAAGAATAAAGAAAATACCCACTCCACTGAGCTTCAGTAAGCCCTTATAAGCTAAGTACCGTAGGTGTTTCTTTCTATAACCAAAGTTACCGGATCTCTATAGTGTTTTGGCACTAAAGAAACTTAGTTATAGTTATAGCTGTGGATTGCCTGATCCAAATTCCCTCAGCCCATTCCCTTTTAGACATTTTCTTAGCCATGATGCTATTTTTTTACCTGACAAGTAAACATTCAGTCAGTTTGCTGGAACTTTTAGCTGAGCAGAGGCAAGAAGGACATTAATCATTTTTTTTAATGAAGACTTTATAGACAGGAGAAAGGGCAATGGAATGAATGGGATGGATCTGCCCTGTGTGAAAGGGGCCTTAGGGTGCCAAGTTTGCTTACTGCAGTGTACAATTTTGTGCTGGAGGGATACAGAGGATCCTGGGTAGTGCAGAGGTGTGTGTGTGTGTCTGTGGGAGGGTACAAAGGTCTGGGGGGCAGAGATAGGCTGCAGAGTACATAGATGTGCTGGGGGTGTTGAGGTGTGCTGGGTAATAAAGAAGATGCTTGGAGGTGCAGAGGTGGAGGGGGCCCGGGTAGTGGGAAGTGCCCTGGGAACAGTGGCTAGGGCCCGGGATGATCCACTGGGGCATGGAAGATTCTAGTTGCGCCTCTGATTTCTTGTAAATTATGGCACTGATGATTAAGTGCCTTATCTTTATCAGCAGCAACATTTAAATTAGTAGAAAAGAATATATCATGTGGAATCTCTGTCTTTTTAAGAGATACTGTCCCTCAAGTATGTTTATATATTTAGCTGCTGTGCACTGTCCTATTTTGGTGACACTGAAGTTGCCAAGTTGGGTTCACTAAGGCTGAAGCTAGTATTGTTCCTTGTCCAGGCTTGATTACTGATAAACCTGCAGAAATTCGAGTGGAGGAAGAATGGATAAATTATCTTTTTGTGTATTCACCCCATGCTTCTCTTGCGGTCTGTATGGCAGTTTTGATACCACCAGATTCATGCTATTCCATCAGAAGGTCATTTTATCCTTTGAGCTTACGATGTTTCTTTTTATTTGGGAAAGGTTTGCTTTCTCCTAAATAAGGCACTGTCTATGACTTTAGGCTACTAAAGTTTGACTGTTAGGTCATTAACCTGACACATGCTGGTAAAGCCAGTTTTTACACAGTGTTTATTAAAATACACCTACAAATACAGTAGAAATGTCACTCCTAAGCAACACCTAAGGCAATTTTTACATGGACCACTCACCCTCATCATCATGCTTAACTCAAGTCTTTGCGGGCCTCTTACCCCATGTGATTGGATTGTGGGTATATAGGGCAATGTCACATATGTAATGGAGGTCTGGCAACTGACTGGGGTTATGAAGGAGTATAGGAATAGTAAATAGTGATGGACAAACATCGGCCGGTGCGGTTCGGGAACGTTAGCCGCAAACTTTCTCAAATGTCCACGAACCGCAAGTTCGTGGCGGGCCCCATTGACTTTAATAGGAGGCGAACTTTAAAAACCTTTAGGTCATATTTGCAGCCAAAAAAGACATACTAGCTGTGCACAAATAGTCCCACCCAATGGACAATATCATAACTAAAATATTGCAATTGGAAAAGTTGCCCTAAAATTTTTTTTTTTTACATCAAAAAAATGTTTTGTTTTTTTTTCCTAAATCAGCCAGAATTGACAGCAGCCAGTAAATACATGCCAAATACATATAGGGTCCATTCACACATCTGTAAAATGGGTCCACATCCATTCCACAATTTGGCGGAACGTTTAAAGACCCATTGATTTTCAATTCCAGTCTGAAAAATTAGCCATTCACAGGATAAACAAGTAAGTGTCGGCCATTCCAGGCCCCAAAAATTAGCCCACATGCGTTTACCTGATAGCTAAGAACGTTGTATTCTGTGGCTGAAGGTACATTAGGAATTCACAGGATAAAGAAGTAAGTGTCGGCCATGAAAGGCCCCAAAAATTAGCGGTGAAAAAACCAAGCTCCTCAGAACCTGTCCTGCCGCAGAGTTCGTACAGGTAGTCGTTAACTGCATGTTTCTGCTAGAGCAGCCTATCAAGCATATACAAGGTTGAGTTCCATCGCATCGGGCAGTCACAAATAAGACGTCTGACGGCAGGTTGTGTCACCGCTGAACGTCAGCAAGGTGAGCCATGGCTGTGTAAGATCTTCTGAAATGGCCCGAAATTGTCCTGGCCTGCCGCAAGACGTCCTTGACCCCACGGTATTTGACAACGAATCGCTGCACAACCAAGTCCAGGACGTGCGCCATGCATGGCACGTGTGTAATTTTGCCCTGTTTCAGCGCACTCAGCAGATTGGCACCATTGTCGCACACCACTTTACCAACTGTCAAATTGAGCGGTGTTAGCCACTGATCTGCCTGTGAATGCAAAGCTGAAAGGAGTGCAGGACCAGTGTGGCTCTTGGCTTCCAGGCACAACAGATGCAGCACAGCATGGCAACGTCTCACCTGGCATGTCAAATAGGTTCTGGGGATCTGGGGCGGCGCAGCGGAAGAGACGGTAGCAGCGGAAAAGGAGGAGTCAGCCGAGGAGGAGAGGGAGGATGGAGTAGGAGAAGAAGAGGCAGGCCTGCATGCAATTCGTGGCGGTAAAACCAAATCTACACCGGTGCCACGGGTTACATGCTTGACGGCCGTCAGAAGGTTCAGCCAGTGGGCAGTAAAAGTTATATACCTTCCCTGCCCGTGTTTGCTAGACCACGTGTCTGTGGTCAGATGTATCTTGGCACCGACACTGTGTGCCAGAGATACATTCACTTGCCGCTGAACATGGCCATATAGCTCTGGGATGCCCTACTGCGAGATATATTTTCTTCCTGGGGCCTTCCATTGTGGTGTTCCAAAGGCCACAAATTTTCAAAAGGCCTTTGAGTCCACCAGTTTATATGGCAGTAGTTGGCGGGCTATCAGTTCCAACAAGCCATCGGTCAACCGTTGGGCAAGAAAATTTGGGCCACGGAAGCCTGCCTTTTTCCAACAAAACGGAGGATGGCATGATGGAAGGTGGAGTGAAGGAGAGAGGAGAAGGAGAAGGAGAAGGAGAAGAGGCTGGACGGTGAGAGCCTGGAGTGTGACTTTGTGGGTTCTGATGGCGTCGCTCCCACTGGGCTCGGTGATGGGAGTCCAGGTGCCTTCTTAAGGCGGGGAGTGTTGGGCTTACTGCGACTTATGCGTTGACTGCAAAGGCTGCAGATGGCAACACTATTGGCAGCAGAGGACAGGTTAAAAAAAGCCCACACTGCGGAGCCATGTGGCGGCATCCTGGAAGTGCCAGATGTGACCGTACATGTTTGATGGCTCGCTCCTGATACATTAGCAGTCTGGTTTGTCCCTCCTGTGCAATGTAAGTTCGGCCTGCTTCTCCTCCCTATCTGCTGGTCCATCTCTCCCTCTGAACTCCCCTCCTCTTCCTCTCTTGTGGGCACCCACATGGTGTCCATAGACATGTCATCATCGACATCACCTTCCCCACCACTAACATTAGAGATCTCGGAGTAGGCAGCAACAGCGGGGACCAACCTCCTTGGGCTGACCTGGGTACTGTCGTCAGACTGCTGAGTGGCGGCTGTTGCTACCTCTTCCTGATCCGATGCCAAGAATGGCTGTGCATCCCAAAATAATTCATGTGACTTAAGCAGAGGGTATATGGTGGTGGTGGTGTTGGTGGTGGTGTCTTTGGGGGTGCACACAGCAGAGAGTGAAGAGGGTGCAGATAGAGAGGATGAGAAGGGTGCAGAAGAGGAAGGCTGAGTGAGCCACTCAACCAAGTCTGGTGCGTCCTTTGACGTAATCGAATGCACCTTCTGCAACTTCCCACTTTGGCTCCGGCCTGGTGCTCCTGCCCTACCCCTACCACCCCTGCGGAAAGGGCCTGCCTCTTCCTCTGCCTGTCATTTTTTAAATGACCCTGTGACAAAAGTCTCTAGAGAAGCGCAGTATATGTGGAAGAAGGTATATAACACCCCGCTTCAATCTGTCATTTTGGGGGGCCACTGGTCTATCACACAAGTTATAATACTTTTTTTCAAGTAACGTTTGTCACTGTGTGTAGCAGAGTTAACGCAGCGAAAGAGGCTAAATTTCTGCAGTACCCAAATGCACTATTATGAAAGTATATTGTTATATAGCACCCCGCTTCAATCTGTCGTTTTGGGGGGCCACTGGTATATCACACACGTTTTAATACTTTTTTTCCAGTAACGTTTGTCACTGTATGTAGCAGAGGGAATGCAGCACAATGGAAAAAAAAATTCTGCAGTACCCAAATACACAATATACACAATATATACACATATACAAAAGACAGAATGTAAAATGGCAGCCAGATCAGGTCTATTTATAAGGTAGGGGGTATGTCCATGTGCTGAAATGTCTCAATTGGCTGTCCTGTACCACCCGATGGATGTGTCTTTGGTTAAAGTTCTTCACAATGTAAAAGAATATGGCGGTCGCGAACAGGGCCATATGTTCGCATGTTCGGCAAACAGCGAACAAGCAAAGTTTGCTGCGAACCGACTGCAAATGACCGCAGGCGATCATTCATCCGATAACCCCATCATGTGTACCAGGCATTAGACTTTAGAACAGTGTGAGGCTTGTTTGTATATTATTTAACATACATGGAATATAGTGTTAAACAGAAGTTAAATGACCTTACGATTTTCAAGCCAGATACAGATGATAGATGCAGTATTCTTTGTGAAGCATTGATACAGTGAGTATCAACAACTGAAAGGAAATAATTATATGCTTATATTTCTATCAACAGCAGAGCACTAATGACCCACCATTCAGGACTCTGCATAAAATATGTGAAGAATGCACCTATGTAAGTCTACATAAAAAAGGTTATTTATTTTTTCTATGTATGGTCAGGAATTCCAGTGTGCGACACAGCATACTGACAAAGGAGGAGAAAAATACTTTAGCATTTCATAGACTGGAAGCTTTTGAAATAGGAGCTGACACATAATCATATTCTTCACATTCCTTATCACCTTTTGCTAGATGCCTCTACACCAATGGGTCACTGAATATCTTTCTCACCTTTGTAAGCTAAACAAAAGGGTCATCAAGGTTTTCACTTCTATTAGACTTGTGGAACCCAAGCTTAAAACAGAACATTTCTACAGCGTTTTGTAAAAAAATGTTTATTTCTCTTTTCTTATTTTAATAATATATAGTAATATTTGTGTTTGCTAATTTTCCTGCAGCCTTTTATTTTAAAAATTTCTTTTAACATTTTTTTTTTTTTTTTTAGAAAACATTTATCTTTTTCTTATTTAAGGACAACATCCAACCTTCCAGATTGAGGCTGAGGAGGAGGAAGTGCAACCAGATCTTGGACAGGTGAGTCAAATCCCATGTAAAATGACTCGCGGTTGCAATTGCTGGCACCCAGCTATTGAAAAAAATAACCAAAATCCATACCAGACCTTTATCCGGGCATGCAGCCTGGCAGTCAGGGAAGGAGGGGGATGAGCGAGCACCCCCAGGCCACATGCCCTCAAAATGGGGGGGGGGTGCTTTGGGGCACGGGTGGCTCTACCTATTCACCAAAAAAGTGTACAAAAAGAACAGAAAAACAAGAGACACATTTTTAACAAATCCTTTATTAAAAAATAAAAAAAAATAGTGTCCTTCGATGTAAATTGCCATCCATAGACCCAAAAGAAAAAACGTTCCACCTTCTAGGACCGCCTTCCGCCACATGCCTCCTCTGCGCTTTGACATTTCTTATATAGGTAAGAAGCAGGGCCACCTGGCTATGTCACCCGGTGACACCACCCCTTCTGACTAGTGCATTCTGGGCCTGTGACATCACAAGGGGGTGGGTCCACCAAGTAAAGTTGCCAGGTGGCTTCGCACCTTAACTATATAAGAAATGTCAAATCGCAGAGGAGGCATTTGGCAGGAGGCCGTCCTAGAAGGTGGAGCATTTGTTTTTTTTGGTCGGCAGGTGCCGTGATTGAAGATGGATTTACATTGAGGGACACTATTTTTATATTTTTTTTTAAAAGGATTTGTCAAAAACTTGTCTTTGTGTTTTTATTACTTTTTGACACTTTTACTATTTACCCTATACTCATTCACATGGGAGGGCGGGATCTGGGAGTCTTCTTGTTAAAGGTGGCTTCCAGATTCCGATAAGCCCCCCGCCTGCAGACCTTCATAACCTCCGGCCATGGTTGTGGGGATGAGGCCCTTGTCCCTATCAACATGATCACAAGGTGCTTTGGGGTCGGGGGAGCAGAGCCCCCCCCGCCCCAAAGCACCCACCACCCCATGTTGAGGACATATTGCCTGGTATGGTTCAGGGGGGGCGCTCGCTCGTTCCCCCCCTTTCCTGACCTGCTGGGCTGCATGCCTGGATAAGAATCTGGTATGGATTTTGGAGGAACCCACGCCAATTTCATCTTTATTTTTTAACCGACGCATTTTTTTCAGCTGTCAGCAGGGAGTCCCATTGACAGCTGATGACTCATTGGTTGTTAAGGATGCCACGGCCAGCTTCCCAGCCCCGCTCCTAAAAATCAGCCTATGCTGTGCCCTGATTCAGGGTGCAGATTGAACTGTGCAGCGCTCAGTGCATTGCAGGGTATTCAGCGGAGCGAACACCCAGTGAAGACCCTTTGAACTTACGCTCGGGCCAAGCCATTCGCCCATCCTTACCCAGGAAAGTGTAATAGAGCTGCTGCAGAAAATGTGGCAGGAGAGGCGAAATTTGGATGCCTTCTTAGATCTGAGCAACCCATGCACTTGCTTCTGCCACACAATGTCCTAGAGAACATTGGTGGAGACCTTGAAAAGCAGTGCATGGGTAACATTTTTGCAATAACCATGCAGTTTCTTACTGCAAAATTAAGTGGTGGGCAACCACCAAGTTACCCAAGCACTGCTTTTAAGGTCCCCTCATGCACCCCGGGTCCTCAGCAGTGCTTTACCCCACCTCTTACCATCATCCCCTTCCCAATACCAGCTGTCACTGACCCAGTCCCAGGCCTCCTTTCATCAACCCCACTCCCCACAGGATTTTCCTCCTCCTTCACACCAGCCCCCTCCTTCCCATTTCTATCCTGATCCCTCATCTACCCCATTTCATGGCCCCCAATCCCAATCCGATAATGCTCCACCATGCCTGCCCCTGCTTACCCATTTCTACATTAACCACTTTAAGACTGCTCACGTTGCTGCTACTGCAGCAAGGTGGCAGCCCTGGGTCTCGCGACGTAGACCTACGTCGCTGGATCCCCTTCTGTCTCGGCAGCGTCTAAACACAGCAGGAGTCGGGCCAGAGGAGGAGAAACGGCGATCGCTGTCTCTCTTCCCCGATCGTCGGGGAAAGAGTGAGAAAATCTGCCCGCTTGTGTAAACAAAGCGGGCGGATCTTCTCTGTGACAAGCAGAGACAGATCACAGGATTCAGCATAGCTGAACTTGCGATCTGTGTCTGTGTCACACAACCCCCTCCCCCCACACACGTCAGTAAGCATGAGGCACACATTTAACCCCCCTTGATCACAAACAGTGTTAACCCCTTCCCTGCCAGTGTCATTATTACAGTAACAGAGAATATTTTTAGCACTGATTACTGTAGTAATGTCACTGGTACCCCCAAAAGTGTCAAAAATCTCAATTAGGGGTCTGATCTGTCCGCCACAATTTCACAGTCTCGCAAAAATCGCAGGTCGCCACCATTACTAGTAAAAAAAACCAATAAAAATAACAAATCTTTCCTGTAGTTAGTAACTTTTGCGCAAACCAAACAAAATATGCTTATTGCAATTTTTTTTTACCAAAAATATGTAACAGAAAACGGCCTAAAATGTAAAAAAAATTTCATTTGTACATTTTTTGGGGGGAATGTTATATATCAAAATGTGAAAAATATATATATTTTTTTCAAAACTGTCGCTCTTTTTTTCAAAAATTAAAAATCGCAGAGGTGATCAAATACCACCAAAAGAAAGCTCTATTTGTGAGGGAAAAAAGGACGTAAATTTCATTTGGGTACAGCGTCGCAATTGTCCATTAACCGGTTGCACACAGTATATTTACTGCGGCAGTCAGCCCCGGCCAGGCAGAGTGACGTAGGTCTACGTCGGTCGCCTGTCATCTGGTTTTGAGCCAATAGCGGGTGAGCGCGTGCCCGCCTCGGCTCGTTCACGGAGGAGTGCGGGCGTGTGACCGGCGGACCCGATGTCCGCCGGTCACACTACGATCGTCGGTAGAGAGGGAGAAAGGCGGAGCGGCTTATGTAAACAAGCCGCCTGTCATTCTCCCCTGTGTAAAAATGGAGATCAGACGGTTCTACTATGTAGAACCATTGATCTCTGTTTTTACACTAGTAGCCATGTCCCACTACAGTTAGAATCACGCCCATAGGACACACTTAACCCCTCCCTGTCCAATACAGTTAACCCCTTCCCTGCCAGTGTCATTTTTACAGTAACAGTGCATATGTATAGCACTGATTACTGCAGTAATGTCACTGGTACCCCCAAAAGTGTCAAAAATGTCAGTCAAGGGTCCGATCTGTCCGCCGCAATGTCGCAGTACCGCAAAAGAAATCGCAGATCGCCGCCATTACTCGTTAAAAAAAAACACCAAAAATTACAGAAATCTTTCCCTTTGTTAGTAAACGCGATAACTTTTTTTACGCAAACCAATCAAAATACGCTTTTTGCGATTTTTTTTACCAAACATATGTAGCAGAAAACAAATTGGCCGAAAATGTTAAAAAATTTAGATTTTTACATTTTTTTGGGGGGGAATTTCATATCAATTTTGCAAAATTAACGCTCTTTTTTTGTTTATAGCGCATGATCAAAAAATCGCACAGGTGATCAAATACCACCAAAAGAAAGCTCTGTTTGTGGGAAAAAAAGGACGTGAAATTAGTTTAGGTACAGCATCGAACGACCGTGCAATTGTCCGTTAAAATCACGCAGTAAAAAATCGCAAAAACCCCCTGGTCAGGAAGGGGGGTAAATCTTCCGGGGCTTAAGTGGTTAAAGTAACGCAGTGTCGAATCACATCTGGTCAGGAAGGGGGTAAAATCTTACGGTCTTAAAGTGGTTAAAAATGCGCTCATTGAGAATTCTTTTGTCAAAGACATGTAGTTAAATACATTTTGGCCTAAATATGACAAAAATTTAATATATTGGATATTTATTAACTGTCAAAGTAGAAAATGTCAATTTTTTGCAAAATTTTCGCTTTTTTTTATTAATATCGCAAAAAATAAAAAGCGTAGAGGTGATAAAATGCCACCAAAAGAAAGCGCTGTTTGTGAGAAAAAAGGACTTAAATTTCGTTTGGGTACAGCATTGCATGTCCACGCAATTGTCAGTTAAAGTCGTGCAGTGCCAAGTTGAAAAAAGTGGCCAGGTCATTAAGCAGGAAAATCCTCCGGTCTTAAAGTGGTTAAACCCTCTTTCCCCTTCCCCAACCCCCAGGTGGAACCCAAGGTGATAAGTCATCTTCCATACCTGTATACCATCAGCTGTAAATATTCCTACTTTTCCCTTTTTTAGCATACCTCTTTTTTTGTAAAAAAAATGAATTTATTGAAAGTTGTTAAATCTTGTTGTGCTTTCTCAATTTTTTTCTCAAATTTTCAGTTGCTCTGATGCACTGCAGCACTAAATAGTCAAATTTTACATCAGTCTGGGGTTAACAAGTACATTTCAATCTGTAATGTACAGTTATCTTACATAGAAGTAAAGGGCATGTTTTCTTCCGTGTGGTGTAAACATATATAGACGCTAAAGAGGTCTGTATACGTTTACCTCCCACAAAAGAGGACATGTTTTCCTCTGTGTGGGATAAATGTATACAGACACCAAGGAGGACTGTATATGTTTATCACCCACAAAGGAAAAGTTTCCTCTGTGTGGGCAAATGTATAGATACTGAAGAGGACTGTATACATTCACCTCACACAAAATACTTATGTGGATAATAGACCCCTTCGCCCCTTAAAAAAGATAACACAATTTTCTTGCAAGAATTTCTTCTTTTTTACAGTGAAGTAAGCTGAAAAAAAAAACCACAAAGACAACAGATGACATTTGATGTATTTATCCTGCCAGGACACTTCGCTATTAGGTGAAACACAAAAAAAATGATGAGCTGATTTCACATTGTCATGACACGTACAGTTGAATGTAAATCCATGAATGTAAGTCCATGAACTGGACATGAAGTGCAGGATTTGGTGGCTCTGATTCACCAGTGACTCTCTCTTTGTCCCTAGGGGAGTTATGGAGGACACAGCATGCAAGTACAAACTTTATCGCATTTTCAACATCAAGCTGCATGAGTGAACACGCCACTTAGCTGTGCAGAGGCCAAATGTGCACTCAATCACCCAACATGCATGGCTTAGACAATAGTTGATTTTTTTTTTTTTTTGTGGCTACAACCATTTTATTGCCACATAAACATTTTTAGCCAGTCCAAAGACCTCATCCATAACAATAACCACTGGAAGACTCGACTCTTCAGTAAATGGTAGTGGCCTGTTTGGGGGAATGTTGAAGCATCCCTCATGTTGGAGAAAGCCCATGGCGGATTTAAAAAAGATGCAAGCATCACCCTGGCTGCCATAGGCTGCTACATCCACACATTGTAAGCAGAGGTTTGCATTAGCCAGTGACAAGGGGACCATGGAAAAATGCCACTTGTAATTGAAGTAGAGACTAGGGAGGCATTTGAACCCTCATATGCTTGCTGTCAAGGGCTCTGATGCAGCTGGGAAACTGTGTCTTCTCCCAGAACTAGTCTTCAATGGCTGCCATCATCTCCTCATTTGGTTCTGGCACCACTGCTCTATGTAACTCTTCCCACAGTGTCAAGCAGGTTCCCCCGGGTATTTTGGCAACCCGCGGAGACACCCTTTAGAATATAATGATTCAAAGATGTAAATGTGTTTCCAGTTGCAAGAAATCTATATAAAAAAAAAATGTAGCACCCTCCTAGGTAGGTGCTAGGAAGAAGCATATGGGTGGCCCTGTCTGAATATCAGGGGGGCCTGATCAGTTTTTTAGGCTGTCATGTTCTTTCCAGGGTGTCAGTTGAGTCTTGAGTCTCCCCACTGTGTCCAATGAGGGTTCTTATTGGACAGTGGAGAAAACCTGACCAATAGCATACCAGGGTTTGTATCCATCTCAGAGGGCAGAATCTGCCGCAAAGCATCCTGGGATAGGGTATAAGTCTGAGAGGAGCACATGAAGCAGGGTCTTTGGCGGCAAGCAGAGTCCCAGGAGGAGGGTGACGACTGTCTCTCCTCCTGTCAGCGCAAGTGAAAGTGTCCTGGGCGTTTGGCCTAGAGGACAAAGGTTGAGCAGGGATCCAGAGTGCTGTGGACCAAGTGGAGCTGCTGGGCAGAGGTTTCGGGGAAAAACAGTATCGTGAGTACTTCACACTGCCCAGGGGTCTGCCTAGGAGAGGGGACAACTCCAGAAGGTCAAGGGGATCTAGGAGCATGCTAACCTGAGGAGAAGGTTTAGAGAAAGGGGGTGCCAGTGTTGAAGCCCTGAAGATAAGTGAGAGAAGGAGGGTGCCGGTGTGGGCCCTGAAGTGTTTAGCTGCCCAGCAGCAGCATACGTAGCTACCTCAGCAAGGAGTGCTTAGGGAGCTAAAGAAAGGACTTCTTCAAGTGAGAAAGCAGTCCAAGGTCAGTTTGGAGTTAACAGGCAGCAAACCAGCATTAACCAGCGCTAACCGGCGTTGACCGGCATTTAGCCAGCGTCAAGACAGCGCCAAGAAGCATTTTCAGTTGTTCCTAGCAAATTGTGCATAGTTAAGCCAAAGGAGTATCCCACTCATTCCCTTATTCCATTCAAGTTCTCAAATAAACCTAAAAAACCCAAAGATACTGGACTGATTATTGTCTCAGCGCTCACACTTGGAGAAATATGCACAAGGGTACTTTTGTTGCACCCGGTGGCCCAGGGGGATATCCATATCCAGCAAAATGGCTGGGAATCCTGCTATATATATATATATATATATATAGGTAAAACCATACAATTACACTATCAACATTTTAAATAAAACACATTTTTATTTTTTTTTAATTATATATCTATACATTTTTATTGATAATATATTATAAAACATAATATACCTGATTGGCAGGAGCTGTTCCTCCGGTGACATGCTCGTTCTCATCTGAGTGTCCATTCTTGTCAGCCTTATGGGCCATACACACTATAAGATTTTCTGAAGACTTTTTCCTTTAGACTTACCAAAACCATATAATATGAGGTCAAACCTAAACACTTTCAATTTGTATGCAATCAGGCAGGCCCTTGCACTAAATAGAAAAGGTAAATCTCAAGGAAATCTAACCACAAAAGTTGGATAGTGTGTATCCAGCTTTAGTCTGAGCCTCTCCAGAAAGTCACTGAATGAAGGAACAGACATGCGGGTGAAGTTGAGAAATCTATTGGGAAAATTGCAAAGTTGTGCATACATGTTTGCAAAGTACTCTGAAGAGAGATGCTGGAATATTATGGGATGTGTCCAGAACTGAGAACAGCTGCTCCTCTCCTCCGCCAGCTGTGTCCATCTCCACAGCCTTCGTAACACAAGCAGAAGCATGGCCTCATCAATTTCAAAATGATGGGATCCATTATGCTCTCAGATGTAATCAAATGCTCTATAATATTTATTTATGCATTGTGGGAAAATGGGAGGGAAATACAGAAGAGGGGAGTGTTTTTGTAAAAAAAATGCCTGTAAACACTAATGAGCTTAAACCCATATAAATGCACATAAATGCATGTGCAAAATGTAGCTAAAAGTGTGCTTTTTATGCCTTGTGTGCATGAGGGCGTAGTATTAATCAGTGGGTTATATCCCATAAATAGCACTCTTTAGAAACTCCTGGGGCTCAAGTCCTAGCAAGGATGGATACAATAAAAACTCATGGAATGCATTTATCACACGTCTCAGGAATGCATGGCTATATTAAAAAAAATGGAACTATTGGAATGTCTACTTTCATTTTTTTCCCCATAATTTTTCTTATTTGTCTCTTGACCAACCTCAGGCACTGGGGTTAATACTGTATTATTTATTGTTTTTTTTGTAGTTTTTAAATCTTTGTGGTTATCCTACCTCATGTTCTGATGTGTGATATATCATGTGCTGTGTCCTATGTATGCTCCTGCTTGTATTATTCTTGTGATATTGTTATTCTTTTTTGTAACACCCACCAACGCCTTTCTTTAACTCTTTATTATGTCAGTCTAACAGTACTTGGTGTACCTCTATTTGCTGATACTTTAATAAAAACTGTAAAAAAAATAAAAATAAAACATTTTTATACTTTACTATTTTACTACTAACAACTGTTTTTTTTTTTTTTGGTAATTTTATAGAACCTATTACTTTCTTTTATTTTCATATTTGCACATGTTGGCAAAAGAAACAATACAGTGCACTGGAGATAACTTTATAATCCTAATTATTTGTCTGTACAATGTATGTAAAAATATCAGAAAAATCAGCTACAGAGACGGTTAAAAGCAAAAGTAAAATCAAACAAAAACCTGACATGCTTTTATCTGGCTTTACATGCATTTAAACATACCAATGATAAAAGCTTTTCCCTTTCATGACATGTATATTATTCAATATTTACAGTCCATTAGTCAATAGGATGGTGGAAGGAGATGCAGAGATTCTGTGTTATTTTTCAGGGTGATGAAATAGCATAAGCACTTTTTACCACTAGTTAAGTCTATGATATTTCATTCTTCTATGGCTTCCATTTACAGTGTATGCTCTGTGCAAAATTTTGTTCTTGTTTAACAGAGCACTAGAGGTAGGTCTATTTTATCAAAAGTTGTCAAGTTATAGTATTTTACACATACATAAAAAAAGTTAGGGATGTACTTGGAATGTGGCCATTAAGATACATTTAAAGATCAAAGAACAATAGTAATGGTCCTCCAGAAAAGCTTGGAAAGGTGCATCATTTAGTGTTACTTTTTATATATTAAATTTAAAGCGTATCTAAACCCAACAATTTATTATATAACAGTATATTAGTCCTTGGTGTGGTGGCTGCATTTGTTTTTTTTTTTGTTTTTTTTTTGTTTTTTAAGAGATGAAAAGCTTTATTTTTATTCAAATCATTTTATTGGGTTTTCTTATAAACAAATACAGGTTAAATAGAAACAGGATAACAAACTTATTTTCTGTTGTACAGGTAGAAAAGCTTTATTTTTAAGAGATAACACTTCCTGCCCCTGGGTGGCTATATCACTCTTGAACTGTATCTATGGAGGAAGCCATTTGATATGGACTACAAATATGTCAATTGCTCTTCCCCCATGTAATGCAGATGAAGTGATATGGACTACAAACTTGTCCACATTTCTTCATTATTTGGGGAGCAGGGCAATTGGTAGTTTACAGAGGCAATATATTACATATTTGTTCTTCGGTTTAATTATCCTTTAACCACTTAACAAAAAAAAATGCCCAATCTGGGCTGCACAGGCCCCTGCCTAATTTTTATAATTTTGATTCATAGAATGGAAATTATACCTATAATTATTGAAATGTTTTTTTCCCCATTTTTTTTTCTTTTCTCTTTTTTGGTTTAAGAAATGGTAACAAAATGTTTTTGAAATTTAAATTATATTAGGGAAATCATTGTAACATGCAATTGATATTACAATCATTAATTGTGAACTGATTTGTGAAACAGCCCCCCTAGATGTCAGGGCGGTTTTTACAGCCTTTCTACAACTATGCACACCCAGCAGAGGAAAGCCCGAGCACTGTTTTGCACGAGCAAGCATTGGGCTAGGATATGGGCTCTTCAACATCCCCATCCTCCTCCTATTTCAACACAGTATCGGTGGCGGTCCTGCTTTCGCCACTGTTTGGTTCCTGAGTGACTGTCTCGCGGCCTGGGTTTGCACGATCGTGATTGCGGTACACGCATGCGTGTGGTTTGCGGGGAGGACACATAGGACCGGCCGTGATGTGATCATGCAGTGCGGGTGGGCGCATGTGCAATCCTTATAAGAGAACGTCAAAATCTCATGGAGACACCATTCTCTCTGCTTCAGCACAGAGACAGGAAGCAGTCAATACCCCAGGGGAAAGCATCACAGCCCCCTCAGGGGAGAACATCCTCTTCAGCCCCCTATTGGCACCACCAAGGAAAGCCTCTAATGAACCCCAATCGTAAGTACATGACACTACATAGCAAGACAAGTGGGGCATGGCTTGTGGAATTATTTGGATATCAAGAGACACAGTTAATATTATCTGTGCCCTGTCATACACAGTGCATTCTATTATGGAGGAGCATATGATCTTCTGTAGGAGGTCATCACTACCTGGGGGGTTCTAGGAGGTCCTTGTGTGCATTAAGAGAGTGAAGGGGTGTCTGCCCAGATATTGTCGGGGGTGGGGGTGTCAATATATCCTAATGTTTATTTGAAGTAAGTGTATAGGAATGTAGTGCATTTATATGACTATACACACAACAGATGTAAAGAATGGTCAGGAAAAACAGGCATCTATCTATGTAGATGTTGGAAGATCTAGAGATCTGAGGTATAATAAACAAACAATTACCATATGATGGTTATCTGTTGATCAGGCTGTTGTTTAACCCACCTACCCACCCTCACACACTATTGTTGGAGAGTCAGAGACATTCAAAACCTCATGTGTCTTTGACCCACTGGGTCCAGCCAGAGCTACCTGATTGTGAGGATGAATATTGACATAGCCAGATGACTATTCATTCCCCTTGTTTCAAAGAGTGACTCTGCATCAGAGGGAGTATACTCCATGCTACAAATGGTATACCAGTGGCTTGTGCAGTTACAGAGAGCCACAGCAGAAGGAGTTGGGGTGGTTGTGGGAAATAAACATGACAGAGAAGGTTGTACAGCTGGGGAAATGACATGTCTATCAGCTTTGGTCAAGTTGAGCGGGGACAAGCCAGGTCTGTGTGTCATTCTTAGAGCTGACACAGGGAGGGGACTCTAAAGGTAGAACTGTATTTTCAACATTGCAACGGACCCATAAAATAATTCCAGTTAGCATCT
Source organism: Pelophylax lessonae (assembly GCF_965119305.1). Lineage (NCBI taxonomy): Eukaryota > Metazoa > Chordata > Amphibia > Anura > Ranidae > Pelophylax > Pelophylax lessonae. Next base: position 475,307,974 of record NC_138769.1, on the reverse strand, counting down.
GTGATGTCACTGACTCCCTGGTAAAGCTACAGGCTCAAATGAAAATCCAAAATTTTTCATGAACAAATTTGATGTGAGGTGCATAAAGAGCACCAAAGACCAAAATGTGTTTGCAAGAAGACAAGTTGTTCATAGGCAGATCTTGGCAGATTCCATTTAGTCTTAGTTTTGCCTTTGGTAAACCCTCTGGAGTTCTAGTACTTTATATATGGTCTAGAAGAAGAATTTCCCTGAGGATATGCATCGACTACAGCACTCTCAATATAAGGACTATTCCGGATCGATACACTACTCAACAAATGCAAGATTATCTGTAGTGTCTGAGGCCAAGTGTGTTAGACCTGAAAGATGGGTATCATCAAATTCCTTTCAAGCCCAAAGCCTGAGAGAAGACTGCTTTTATCCATTTGTTTGAATTCCAGGAGTTTGACTGGGTACCCCAGGGTCTGTTAGGAGCCTCCTCAACCTTTCATCAATTGTGGCAGCAGACTGTGGAAGACATGAATCCAGCTAAGGTGCTGGTGTACCTAAATGACATGTTCCATGATGGGAGGTTGAAGCTGTCACTTAAAAAATAACAGATGCATCAACCATCATTTAGTTATCTTGGGCATGTCATTTCTGCTAAATGAGTAGGCACTGACCCCAAGAAGTTGGAAGCTATCACCTCCTTGCCAAAGCTCCAAAACATAACTGAACCGATGCCCTTTTTGGGGATCTGCTCTTTTTACTGAAGGTTGGTAAAGCATTTCCCCAAATTGGGGGGGGGGGGGGGGGGGGTTGTCATCTACACTAATCAGTTAAGGGCCTAGAAAATCTTAAGAGTCAATAAAAAGAAGTGGTAGGACCCTAGTGAGGAGGCCTTTCTTCATATGTAGAGGAGCTTGACCAATGATCCTGTTCTAGCCTATGCTGACTTGGCTTGTCCCTACAACCTATATGATAATTATTTAAATGAAGAACTAGGTGGGGATTGTATCAGGAGCATAATGTATATCTTAGGTCTGTTGCCTATATGGGCCAGAGCCTTATGCCCGCTGAGATAAACTATCACTTCCCACAAGCTGGTGCATACTTCAAGGTCAAAACAGATCCACTCACATATATACTTATTGCGGCCAAGTAGGACACCATGGAACATCAATGGTTGGCTGCCCTATCTAAATTTTGTTTTATCTTGAAATACCATATGGAAATCGGGATATAGGGATGTTAATGCTCAAAACTGTGAGACTTCCAAGAAAGATTGGACTCAATTGACACAAGGAGTCCAAGCCCTATATAAAGAGGTTGAGCATCTAGTCTAGGGAGAGGCTCTATTACAACATGATGCAAGTAAGAGATGAAAGTCTGCTAATACTCAGCAATAGGGATGGGCCAAACAAAATGGTTTGCAGCAGAACTCCCGAACAGGGGAAATGTTCTTACCCGAACAGCGAACCCCCACCCCCCCCCCCCCCGAAGTCTATGGGAGCCAAACAGGAAAAATCAAAAGTGTCTATTTTGAATGCTTATATACAAGTAATTGGCCACAAAAGGGGTATAGGGGTATTGCCCTGGGGGACACGTATCAATAAAAAAAAAAAAAAAAGAAGAAAAACAATAGTTTTTTTCAGGAGCAGTGATTTTAATTATGCCCAAAGTGCAACAATAAAAATGACAAAATTCTTTAAATATAGTGCCTGTGGGAAGTCCCCTTAATGTGCCTGTAAAGTTGTGCATCTGTAGCATGCATAAAACATGCTGCAGCAAAAATGACATTTCTAAAGAAAATAAAACTAGTCAAGTCTAATTTAAATCGAGTCGTGGTTACAATTTCCGGCACCGGCTATTAAAAAAATATAGAAATAAATTGTGTGGGGTTCCGGCTTTGGGTCTGGTATGGATTTGGAGGGGAATCGCACGCCAAAATTTTAAAACAAAATGGCGTGGGGTCCCTCCCAAAATCCATACCAGACCCTTATCCGGGCATGCAGCCTGGCAGGTCAGGAAAGAGGGGGACAAGTGAACTATACCAGGCCACATGTCCTTCACATAAGGAGGGTTTATGCTTTGGGGTGGGGAGGGCTCTCCTCCTGCCCCTCCTGCGCGAACCGTCTTTAGTGGGCCGGCTGCTAGGGGGCGAGCGCGTGCCACCGACGGTGCGCTCCCGCCCCCACTTGGCAGCATGGACTCCGATGCACGGGGCCGGCGGCCACCCGCGATTACTTCAACTGAGAGAGAAGTACGGTCAGCTATTGTAAACAAAGCTGACCGTTCTTCTCTCTGGAATGATCACAGAGTGCCTGTGATCCTTCTATTTAGGATCACAGGTCTCTCTGATCATTTCAAAAGCCCACCCCCCCCCCACAGTTAGAAACACTCCCCTAGGCTTACATTTAACCCCTTGATCACCCACTGTGTTAACCCCTTCTCTGCCAGTGTCATTATTACAGTAACAGTGCATATAATGTCACTGGTCTCCCCAAAAGTGTCAAAAATGTCAGTTACGGGTTTGATCTGTCCACCGCAATGTTGCAGCCCCGCTAAAAATTGCAGATTGCCGCCATTACTAGTAAAAACAATAAAAATGACATAAATCTTTCCCCTAGTAAGTAGATGCGATAACTTTTGCGCAAACCAATCAAAATAAGCTTATTGTGATTTTTTTTTTACCAAAAATATGTAGCAGAAAACAAAATTGGCCTACAATGTTAAAAAATGTTGATTTTTATTTATTTTTTTGGGGGGGAATGTTATATTGCAGGATGTGCAAAAATATAGTTTTTTTTTTCCCAGAATTGTCACTCTTTTTTAGTTTTATACTGGAAAAAATAAAAATCGAACAAGTAATCAAATACCACCAAAAGAAAGCTCTATTTGTGGGAAAAAAAGGACTTCAATTTTATATAGGTACAGCTTTGCAATTGTCCATTAAAATAACAAAGTGCCGAATGGCCTGGTCATTAAGGGGGCAAATCCTTCCGGTCCAGAAGTGATTAATAGGGGGGCCGCCAGATCCTCACCCCCAATTATGTGAATAGGTATCAGGTACATAGTGCCCCTACACATTCACCAAAAAAGATGACAAAAAGAAATAAACACAAGAGACAGTTTTTGACAAATCCTTTATTAAAAAATAAAAAAATAGTGTCTCTAGATGTAAATTCAATCACGTCGCCCACTGGACCCAAAAAATAAAAAAAATAAAAAACGCTCTCGCCTCCTGGGAGGCCTCCCGCCAAATGCCTGCTCTGCGCTTTGAATTTGTTGTATTTGTAAGGGGGCGTGGCTATCTGGCTAAATCATCTGGTGGCACCACCCCTTCTGATAGACTGGTGCACGCTAGGCATGTGATGTCAGAAGGAGGCAGCGCCAGCAGGTGACATAGCCAGATGGTCCCGTCCCTTGCCTATATAAGATTATTATTAATTTTATTTTTTTTAATAAAGGATTTGTCAAAGACTGTCTCTTGTGTTTATTACTTTTTGACACTTTTTTGGTGAATGGGTAAGGGTACTATGTACCCGATACCCATTCACATAGACGGAGGCAGGGATCTGGGGGCCCCCTTGTTCAAGAGAACAATGGGGAAGAAACCCTTGTCCCCATCAACATGAGGACAATGTGCTTTGGGGTGGGGAGGGGGCTGAGACCATGTGGCCTAGTAACTTGCTCATCTCCCCCCTTATCTGACCTGCCAGGCTGCATGCCCAGATAAGGGTCTGGTATGGATTTTGGGGGGACCCCATGCATTTTTTTCCTTCTTTTTTTTTTTACCAGCCATTTTTATTATTGTTCAGCTGTTAGCAGGGAAGCCCACTGACAGCTGATGACTCATCGGTTGTTATTCGTATGTGATTGTATTTAATTTAACTCTCAGAACCCTAGAGAGCCATAAGCCAGAGCTTTTGCTGATGAACTCATCAATGGAGGTCTTACTGGTCCAGGAAGAGGAGATCAGTTACAACTTCATTATGGAGTGGTTTAAAGAAGGGACACCTTGGTCAATCTAGAAGGCAAGTGGCGACTATTTCTTCCAGCACGAGGAAACAATATTGGCTTTCTTACATGTTGACAATAAATACAGTATCTTGGGACCAACAAAGGACTGTGAAATTGGTAAGAAACTGATTCTACAGACCTTGTATTAGAGCCAATGTTAAAAGTTACTTTAACTCTTGTTTATGCTGTATCCAGAGGAAAACATTACCCCTAGAACTCCTAATGGGCCACAATCAAAGTCCAAGTCCCATGGAGATGGTGTTTACTAATTTCCCGAGTCTGGTGTCCAATATGAGTGGCCAGGGAAATGTCTTGGTGTTGACAAACCACTTCATCCACTATTCCCACCCAAAAAAATAATAAAAGTCCTGCTGAAAAAGGACAGGATACCTCAAAGAATTCACAGTGATCCAGGCAGAGATTTTGAATGAAGATTCTTCAAACAGTTGTTAGGCCTACTAGGTGTCCAGAACTCCAGAATGACCCACTATCACTCACAAGGACATTCAACTATACCATTAATTCTGGGGACTCAGACAGCTAAACTGAAGCAGCATTGGAACAGGCATATGTCTGCAGTAATGTAGGCATATAAGAGTACAGTTAATGATGCCGGTGGTTACTCCTGGTACATGCTCATATTTGGAAGAGAGACCCAATTTCTGATGAACCTGACCATCAGTTACTCGGTTGCAACGCACAGAAGATATGTGGACAAGCTTAGAAATCAGAAGTCTGCTTATGAATAGGCCCAAGCTGTTTTTGGTGTTTGAAGTCAACACAACAAGAGAAATTATGACCTGATAGTTAAGGGTTCAGGATGTACAGCCATGTTATCGAGTGTTGCTGAGGAAATTTGGGTGTCTCCAGAGAGTGCAAGCTATCTGACCAATGGTGTTTTCACATGCATCATCTGAAAGCAGCTGTCCGGCTTGCCAGATGACAAGAGGGTAAAGCAAAACAAGTTTGGCACCAAAATAATCTTGTGCCCCTGAGTGAGACCATTTAGACATACCAGCGAGCTGAGCCACTCTTGACTAGGTCACATTCCTCAAGACAAGGCCCAATCATCAGATCCCAGTCTTCCTCATCTACCAAAGAAATGGGTGACATTAAAGGAGAAGATGTCAGTATGAGCTGCTTGTGGCTATATGAGTCAATGGATGCCACTAGATACACCTGTACTATGGGAACTTTCTCAGTAAATTGCAAGCCTTAAGCTCCTAAACTTGTGTCTTAGAACCTTCTTTAGAAAGATGGACAAAAGTAGTCTTCTGTTAAGCCAGTTGAAGAAGAGGTATAAATCTCTCAGCTTGCCCCTGAATCTGATTGGGAGTCTCCCTAAAGGGGAGGTATCTGAAAAAGGTTCTGCGGAGCCTAAAAGTGAAGAATCAAGACGTCAATATGATCTCCTAAGAGATTTATGACTCTCCAGGCAACAGTTCAGAAGAGGTTATATCTACAGAAATTGTTCTCCTGCCTGCTCCCCAGTCTGCTTCCTTTACTACATGTCATAAAATTAGTTTCATTGCTCACCTGTGTCTAGATGTAAAACTGTTGTTTACGTTCAGTTATATTTGTCTACACAAATATTGTTCTTTAAGGGACCAATGTTTTTTTAGTGGGGGCAGTATGTAACCAGGTCAGGGAGCTTTAAGAGTGCAAGAGCTGCCCGGCCAGAGGAGACACAGCCCGAGTGCAGTCCATGCTTGTTTTTATCTATGGAATTTGGCAGTGTGGTCAGGAAATGCAGGTACAGGAAAGATGAGAATTTTTATTGGCTGAAGCAAATCTTGCCTGGTAAAGTCTTGCTTACTAACAGGGGGCAGATGAAGCCCACACTGGAATTAGGACTCTCACAGGACAGTGGGAAGAGAGGAGCACTGTCAAGAGTTACTAGAGAGAGAGCAACATGAGGCTCCAAGGAACACACAGAAGCTATTACTGGGTAGAGAGAGCAGCGGCTACTGCTGCTGTGGAGAGCTTATTCAGACTGCTGATGCAGTACAAAGTACAGTGTGAGCTGAAAGTCTGCGTGCCAAGGCTCGGGGCTGATGTTGTTAACCTGGTCTGGGCTACGGTGAGCCAGGAGCCTGTGTGGAAAGCTGCAAAGACAGTACTTTTCCTGTTGTGACCTATACTGAGCTGTTCTGCTACCAAGGAAAGAAAGAGTGCCTGCATATAAGACACATGAGCTGTTGCTGAGTTTGTACAGGGAAAACCCAGATTCCTGGCCAGTCCAGTGTGTTGTAAATGACTGTTATTTCAGATACGTGAGTCCAGTGACTTCCATTCCAGGTCCATTAGTTTTGGCCTGCTATTTATAGGGAGCAGCTTCATCGACAACATCTCTGAGAGAACCACGACCCCAGGAAGGGAGAATGGCCTTTATCAGTCATCACTGGCTTGAATGTGGACCCCTCATACCTCTCACTGGCTCATCGCAGTGCACACTCAAAGTGACTGGAATGGTGAGAGTCCTTTGGCCACACTTCCCTGTGGTTTATTAAACTTGGGATTACAAATTCCCTCCCCCAGGGGAATGACATGAGCACTCTAACCCAGGACTTTAGGCCCCAACACTAGCCTACAGTAGGTAATAGATCACTGACCATATGCACAGGGAGGAACTTTATCTCTTTGGTTAGGAGACACCAAGGTCTGAAATCTATCTCCACTTTCCAAGGTATTGTGTATAACCTATTGTAATTCTGTTAGGTAATTTTATGCTATGATCCACTCTTCCAAATTGTTGTTGCATCTTTAATTCTACTGTTATTTTAATATTTAGGGCATCATTGACTGAATAAACAAACCATTCATAGCCTTCAAGTGTAGTGCTGCTTGAGCCGTCAACACCAGGAACAGGAGAACACAAACATCTACTTCCAGGGTTGTGCTACACCAGGTTACTAACTGCCTTAGAACAAGTTTTGAGCCAATAACATTTTAAAAATCTGAACACCTATGCTATATACTTGTTGAGATCAGTATCAATTCATGGTAATTTATGATACTTAGAATACATTATGACCTGCAAAGCACTGCAAAGCACACATACAGAGCTGCCAAAACACCCATGCTACAAAGTACCACAACATGCTTTACATTGTTGTATGGTGCCTTGCTAAAATTTCCTGCAGGTTTTTTATTGCTTGAGGTTCCTTGCCTGGCTATTTAAAATGAAATGACAGGTGTATGCATTTATTCATACACAAGCTTAAAGTGCCCTAAAAAAACTCATAAATAGCAACTCCTATATCTCTATCCTAACAGGTCCATCATTTAAAACTTCAAATGTTGTTATACACAAGAAATCAATAATGTAATTCTTAAGGTTTCATTTTGCCATATCACAGAGACAGGAACTGAGGTGAAATTTCCTCGATGGGTTAAAAGAAATAAAAACCTGACAGAAGTTTTAGCTATTTCCCAACTATTCAAAACTACAAAAAATATAATATAATTTCGATAAACCTAAATTTCAATAAACCTAAATTGGTATATATATAAAAATAAAAAAACATTCAGAGGGTGTTATGCTTTAGCACAGAGCTATACATGACAGTGCAGAGCTAGTCAAGAATCAGATTTCTCTGAAATATCTCCAAATCCAGTAATCATTATCAAAAGCAGGTAGGGCATGCTAGGTATAGCTGAATAGCCTGTTATCTGATGAGACATAGTTCAACTGCTGTTGTGTATGCATGATAGGTTCTTTACAGTGAAGAGGTGCTGACATATTCTTTATATTCAATTTTGCCATCTCTAAAGCAGGCCATAGATGATTTGATTTTCTTTACTTGAACCAGGAAAGAAATTTGCTTTATTGCTCCCCCAACGCAGTCAGTGTTGATGGCGGAATGCCTCCTGCAGTGCTACTGTGTTCTGCTGGGGGGTAAGGGGGGGTAAGCCTTTCTGGATGGTAGAACATAATGATTACTGCTAGAAGCTATAGCTCCTGGTAGTAATCACATGTCAAAAATCTGACAGGCTGCTTGTACCCAAGCCTATCGATGGATCGACTTGGGTACAATCAGCCTGCCTAGAGATGGATCAAATCTCAGCTGCTCCCTGCTGAACCGGCCGAATTTTGATCCATGTATGGCCAGATTTAACATATTTAGACAATTATAAAAGCACCTATACCATGAATTGTGAGTTAAACATTTTACTGACCAGCAGGTGGACAGTGAATCCTCAGTAAACATAGAACTGAGCTAAATATGTTCATAACATCCCTAAGACTGATGGGTACCCAAACAAAGTAACACAACACAGTAACACAATCCTGATGAGGGTGTTTGTAGCGGACAACAAAATCAGCTCAGGGTATGTCAGTTCTAATCGGCATTAAATTCAGTTTGTGCTTGACTAGTTTTGGGCAACAACGTGCTTCTTTAGGAGCTAATCAAATCTGATAGATGGAAATACAGAAAAACAAGTCATAATGATGATATACAGTACATACAAAGGTATATGCAGCAATAATATAGATTAAAATAGACACCTATGTAAAAAGCTTCAATTAATTCACCCACAATAATAGTATTATTACAGAGTACAAGCAAGGCAGAGCACCTGTGCTGATGAGGAGGAACCATGCAGGTCATATAGGCAGATATGGGGGCACAATTAAGAGGGGGCGACACAGAGTATAGTATAGGTAGAAAGTTAATAAAATACACCTATAAATTGGACTTAATAGAAATATTAATTATGCCTAAAAGTCTATTCCTTCTATATTTCCAGTTTTCCTTGACAATTACTAAGAAGTGGCATAGTATATTTTCTTTCTTTTTCTTTTCTTTTTCTATCAGTGTTAGTCACATATAATGCTAACTCTGAAGTAGTTGAGAATCTTCACAGGAAGAATGTGTGACTATGCCCCAGCTCATGTGAAAATTTCCAATCACATTGAATACCTAATTATATACAGATGTGTTTCACTTGAGAAATTGAAGTTAATATTCACAAATGTGCTTGTTTAGGTAAAGATTGTAAACTTCTTTATTAAGTCGTAATGTTTTACCCATTTGACTATATTCACCTGAATCCTGATGGCATTCTATAGGTTATTGCAATTTACATAACATTGCATTTGCTGTGCCTTGTTAAATCATTTCAAAGATGTCATTGATAAATTGGCAACAATGTTTTTTTTAAACATAAAATAAGACAATCACAATGTTTCAGATCTCCATAATCAAAACACAGTGTACTCTTCTATACCTCATTTTTTCAAAATTGTCTAAGATGACCAGTTTTACCTGAAATGATCATTCAGTGCAGAGTGCTCTGGGAAGGATGATGATGATCACTTGTTGAAAGATGAGGAGGGGATGAAGGAAAAAGAGACAGACACGATTACAATCAGTCTGAGTTTCTCGGATATCCAAGATGAGAAGCTTGTATTACCTCTTTAGACTAAATACATTTTTTTTTCTTTTAGATTACCCTGTAGTAGGTAGTCTATTGAAAAATGTGATGTAAAAAACGACTATGAATCATCTGTACATGGATTCATGTTAAAATAAATAACAATATGACACATACACAAAATTAACAATGCATATTTCATTAACACTCAGGATAGCAGAAGAATTAATGTTACTGCATTAATCATTGTAAAAATTATTAAAAAATTATAATAGAAACTCATATGGGGGAATCCAGTTATAATAAATACATTTACAGCAATGTTATAATCCTCTCAATAAATCTGTTTTAACATGTCACACTAAAGGCAAGTGCCTGAATCAAAGTAATTTAATTCAAGAGATTGTTGTATACTGATGTCATTTTTACAATGCATACATATATATTCTTAAACATACAGGTAATGTTTGGACATGCCAATTTAATCTCCATGTTCTTCTGGTCAGCAGTTCTTTGTTCAGTCCTGGGGTGAACAATAGATTCCTCTTCTATTGATTATGGGGAGCCACAAATTGAAAAAGGCATGTTTTACATGTCCTTTGGGTATTCTGAAAAATGCAGTAACTTTGCTGTGGTATTTTATATTTCTACAATTATCTTCATATTAGAATTGGTTAAAGTGTTACCTTTAAATGGCCATACAAAAACTATTAATTTTTTAAAATTACCAAAATTCAAGGGATTCATTTCATAACATAAATGAGTGAACTAATTAGTGGGGTTTGAGATCTGCAGCACACCAGGCTGGATGGTACCTAGTTGATGTTCACTAACATTGTTTTTTTTATACGTGCCAAATCTGCTTGGTTTTTCTTTTTTTCTTTTCCTTATTCCAATTACCAAACAATATATTTTTTAATAAATTAGGTATTTAGGACATTAGCAAAATAAAAAGTTGTTCCAGAATTTAACTGGTTATGATGCCTGGCTAAGCACTTCTAGTAGCATTGGAGCTTCTAAAACACCAATATCACATCCACAGTTTATCAAAGCATTACAAGGTTTCATGTTCAATGAATTCCCAGCAGTTTACAACAATTGCAAAACAAACACAACTGAGTCCATCATTCTCTCCTCCTTATTGTTATCTGCATGCAGTTCGCAAGTTAGTTTATAAAGACCCAAATACCTTTGGGTTATCACTTTTGGAAGCCAGCACACTTTGCTAACTGGCTGATACTAGGCACCCGTGTATTCCTATAAATACAGCACATGGACTGACTTGTAAGTGGTTCAATGTTCAATTATATGCATGAAGGTAAAAAAACCCTCTTTGTGCAGCATTTCTCCAGCGCTGTGCACAGGAACATCTGTTCTGCTTGGCCTCTCCCTCCTCATCAGCTGAGACAGCAATGGAAGCAATTGGCTCCTGCTGCTGTCAATCACAGCCAGTGAGCCAATGAGGAGAGAGAGGGGGTCAAGCTGCGGCTCTGTGTGTGAATGGACACACAGAGCAGTGGCTCAGGAGCCTCTCTGCTTCAGGTGCCCCCATTGCAAGCTGCTTGCTCTGGAGGCACTCGGCAGGGGGGGGGGGGGACCAGGAGCGCCGGTGGGGGACCCGAGAAAAGGAGGATCAGGGCTGCTCGGTGCAAAACCACTGCACAGAGCAGGTAATGTATGATCCATTTGTTATTTTAAAAAAATGATATATATTGCCTTTATTATCACTTTTACAAATCTTTCAGTGTGTTTAGAACTATGAAGTTCTTCATTGGGTAGGTTTGTCATTCACCAAGTAGGCTACCAATTCTATTCTGTTTAATTAAATCCTAGAACTATTCTGCACAGTTTTTTTTTATAGTGTTAACCTTTCTTATGCTAAATTACATTCCAACATAAAGTAAGAGCATTTAACACTTTACATCTTAAAATAGTTATTTCATGTTAAGAAAGAGTTGTTACTTTCTAAAACACTAAAGCAAAATCCACATTAAAGTGGTTGTAAGGTTCCATTCACACTTTACGATTTGGAATCGGCGCAATTCTGCCTGCGAGCCCAAAGCGCGTGGCAATCGCTGCAAAATGCGCAACGCATTTTTGGGTGTTATTATCCTTTAATGACACCCCAAACATGATGCGATTCTACCGAGATTGCCACGCAACAGGATCATGTGGCCATTGTGACAAACCACGCCTCTAAGAATTGCATAATGCATGTCACCCGAAGAGGAGCAGGAGCTTCTTTTTGGGCAAAAATATTGCATAGTGCAGCCCATTTAAACAAATAGGCTGGCCCTAGGCAACACACAGAATTGTATGGCTATTGCAATTTGAAAATCGCATAGCAATGTAAATGGGGCCTCTAATCTGAAGAATTTCAGGAATTTTTTGAAATTTTTTTTGAAAAATGAAGACACACTATGAGTTAATTCCAGTGAGGTGCATGACCCCTCCTGGACTTAGCTCTATTTATATCTGGGAAAGCAAAGCTGATGCTTCTGAGTCACGCATCTTGAACAGGAGAGTCGCTTCAGCTACTGTGCTCACCGCTACCCTCCTCCTGCCCAATCACAGAAGCCTTAGTATCATGTAAACACATTCACAAAATACAAAGGCTTCAGTGAACAGGCAGCAGAGCGGAGCCCACACATCCCAGGCATGGCTGCTCTATGTGTTTCTCCCCTCTTATATCCCCAGAGTGTCTTTCTGGCAGAGCAATAAACCGATATTTTGGCCATTGCATATCGGTATCGGCCAATATTGGCCAATATTTTCGTACATGTAGCACTCTCCTAGGTAGGTGCTAGGAAGAAGCATATGGGTGGCCCTGTCTGCATATCAGGAGAGCCTGATCATTTATTTAGGCTGTCATGTGCTTCCAAGGGTGTCTGTTGAGTCTGGGGAGTCTCCCCACTGTGTCCAATGAGGGCTCTTATTGGACAGTGGAAAAAACCTGACAAATAGCACACCAGGGCTTGTATCCATCTCAGAGGGCAGAATCTGCCGCAAAGCCTCCTGGGATAGGGTATAAGTCTGAGGGGAGCACATGATGCAGTGTCTTTGGCGGGAAGCAGAATCCCAGGAGGAGGGTGATGGCTGTCTCTCCTCCTGTCAGCGCAAGTGAGATTGTCCTGGGCGGTCGGCCTAGAGGACGAAGGTTGAGCTGAGCTGCAGAGGAGGGATCCAGAGTGCTGTGGACCGAGTGGAGCTGCTGGGCAGAAGTTTCGGGGGAAAACAGTATCATGAGCACTACAGACTGTCCAGGGGTCTCCCTAGGAGAGAGGACCACTCCAGAAGGTCAAGGGGATCCAGGAGCCAGCTAACCTGTGGAGAAGGTTTTAGAGCAAGGGGGTTCCAGTGAGAGAAAGAGGGTGCCAGGTGGGCCCTGAAGGTTTTTAGCAGCGCAGCAGCAGCACAAGTAGCTACCTCAGCAAGGAGTGCTTAAGGGAGCTAAAGAAAGGACTTCTTTATGTGAGAAAGCAGTGTAAGTTCAGTTTGTAGTTAACAGGCAGCAAGCCAGCGTTAACTAGCGGTCAACCGGCATTGACCAGCATCTAGCCAGCGTCAAGTCCGTGCCAAGAAACATTTTCAGTTGTCCCTAGCAAATTGTGCATAGTTGAGTCAAAGGAATATCCCACTCATTCCCTTCTCCCATCCAAGTTCTCAATAAATACAAAAAACCCAAAGTTACTGGACTGGTCATTGTCTTGGCACTCACACTTGGAGGAACATGCACAGAGGTACTTTTGTTGCACCCGGTGGCCCAGGGGGACCCATATCAAGCAAAACGGCTGGGAATCCTGCTACATACATTTAAAAAATGTTATTTTTTTTATTTGTATCACTTGACAGGTACTCTTGTGGAGGGATCTGGGAGTCTAAAAGACCTGAAACCCCTCCTCTGCACTTAAAAACATTCAAAATGCCAAGTTTGGTTGTTTTGAATGCTGTCATTTTTTTTAAATCTGTTGCTGAGTACCCGGAAGTGATGTCATGACATTACTTCTGGGTTTTTATATTGAGACCCTATCAGAGCCGAATGCGGCTTTGATCGGGTCTTCGGCGGGTGTGCAGGCTGGTTGCCCGGGTCTCCCGGTGGGTCGGGAATCCTGGTGAGCCGTAAAAAGCAGCGGGAGGGGAGGGACATCCCCTCCCGCTCCTTGTAATGACAGCCGAGTGGCTTCTCAGCCACATCGGTTGTCATTACAAGACAGCCGATCGTTGGCTATGGACAGCAGGCATCACTCCGGTAGAAGCACTTTCCCGAAATATCGTCAATACCAGTCACCTTGGTGGCCGATTCCGATATATCGGTTAAAGTGCAGGTCGGCCCTCGATATATCAGCTTTGCAGATAATCGATTGATCATTAGCCTATACTATATAGTGTGCCTATACTTTTTACAAAGTGGCTGAATTACTGGAATTCAGCTTTAATGCATTCTCTGCATTAAGGTAAAAAACCTTCTGTGTTTGCCCCACCACCCAGCCCCCCCAAATACTTACCTTAGCTTGACATTGATCCAGCATTGTGCCCAAGAGCAGCTGCTCTTTCCTCTCTTTCTCTCATCATAAGCTTCTACTGCTGTCAATCACAGCCTTTGAGGAGAGAGCTGGTGTTGGTCAAGCTGTGCTACATGTTTCAATAGACGCACAGAGCCCAGCTCTGGATCAAGACCACATGAGTGGCTTGCTATGGGGTAATTGGAAGGGGGGAAAAGCCAGGGGAAGGCCCCAGAAGAGGAGGATCTGATTTGTACAAAACTATTGTACAGAGCAGGCAATTAAGACATTTTTTTTTTTAAATACCTTTACAGTCACTTTAAAATCTTTAGAGTATGAAGTCCTAAATTTAAAAACACATTGCCCATCATCTTTCTGGCTTTTGCTTTTCAGGCAATCCTCTCTCTAATGTATCCAAACCTTTGTTTAGATTTAAAGCTTTCTAGGTCACAGTTATGAATCAACTTGACTTGAAACACTATAAATTGTATTACCCTTCTGGAATTTTTTTTATGCTCTTCAAGTTGCTTGCAAGAGGTCCTCCGTACATAGTTCAATCCACATCCACATTCTAATAGAAAAGCTACATTTTTAGTATCAAACATAAAAGGTCTACCACTTCAAACTGCTAACCTGTCACCATTAGATTTCAAAGTGGAGATACTTTTTCTACTATCTGTGGTGTTATGACAAGGGTAACATCTCCTGCAGCTTCTAAAAAAAATATTTTGTTCTTCTTACCTAATTTACACTGCTCATACTCAAAGTGCATTTGAAGCTAAAACTTTTTTTCTCTTACGTCCTCCGACAGTCGCCGCCTCTTCATATTCGTCACATATGGGGTATTAGACTTTGCTCCGAAGGAGTAGCTAGGCAACAGAATATGTTAACATTAAAGCTTTTAACATATCCCACCCTCAAGGGGTGGTCCCCTCAGTCAATACCCTCCTACTTCCTGCAACCATATCTCAGTTTTAATGTCTAGCTTGTCAGGAGTGGCTGGCTTTTCCTGTGCTGGGGCTTTCTGCCCCAGACTCTTTCTTCTTTTTGAAATTTTGTTTGAGTTTTCTCTCTACCTTTACTTAGCTGTTATTTTTGTCAGCGTTAGTTAGTTCTTCTGATGAAGAGGATCATGCGGGCTGGGTCTCGGGCTGATCCCCCTGGTCGCAGGTCGTGGGTCAGTGGCTTCCCAGCCTGCCATCGAGCGTTCAGCCAGGTAACGCTCCTGGCACAGTGAACGACCCATCCCTGTTCGGTGCAGGGATGATTGGTGAGGTGGCTACCTCACTGGACGCTGTGCGGTTTCTTAACCCCCATTTTGTGCGTCTTGAATTGCGACTCTCCCTGCCTCATGTGCAGCGGCTTGTTCGCCTGTGCGGGTCCCCCACGCCATTGAGAGGTAAGTGTATCTATGTGGGGACCTGTCTGTCTGGGGGGGTGTCAGTCTGGGACTGTGTAACCTGCCTCTATTCACACTGCTTGTCTCCCTATCTCTCGGCTGCATGCTGTGGGCTGCAAGGGGGGGGGAGCTGTGTGACACTGTGTGTGTCAGCCTGGTCAGTGTGAGAAGCTGTGTGCTGTGGGGCATGTTTTTTTGGCATGTTTGGGCATATACAGCGATCGCTGCGGCGATCTGACATTACTGCACTGTGGAGCTGCGGTTTCGGCGCCACACGGCGCCATTTTGCCTACACTCGCTCCGGCCGCATGTTTTACATGCATGGCGGCCATTTTCTTGTAGCCTCCATAGGCTTTCATAGAGCGCCCTGGCAGCATCACTTCCTCTTTCCAGGAACACCGATCGAGGCAGCAGCAGCGGCGAGGGTCTCCTCAGGTTTTATCCTTCTGTTCTTGCTATCCATTGCCTGTGTTCAGTTTGCATATTCCCTGTGGGGGTCTCATTGTGCTTGAGTGTGGTGCGGTGGGCTGCGCTTGCCGCGCTTGCTTAAAGGGGCAGTTAACCCTTTATTGTCTGGCATTACAGGGGCAATGGATTCTCAGGAGGGCAAATTTCCTACCGCCTTGGTGGAAAGCCAGGGGACCGCTGTTTCCCCCCCAGGGGGGGATTTAGCCACTATTGTGGCTGGCCTTGCTGCTCAGGTGCAGATGCTGGTGGCTGCTCAATCTACTAAAAGACCCAGAATTGCTCTTTCCTCTGATTCTGAGGGTGAAGGTGATGGGGTTGTTATGGCGGGGGCCTCCTTATCGGGGTCCCGCTCCTCCCTAGATCTAGTGGGGTCCGAGGTGGAGGCTGAAGTTGAGGGGGTTGATAATTCTCCCCCTGACTCGCCTGAAGAGCTTGCAATCATGGATGAATTGATTGCTTCCATAAAGCAAACACTGCGTTTGCAGGATGAAGTGTGTCCCCCCGCTGCCTTGGCGGCCTATGGGACGCAGAGAAAACGCAGGACGCCGCAGGTTTTTCCCTGCAATGATGATTTTCAGCGCGCTGTTAAGGAACAATGGCGCAATCTGCGCAAACCTTTTGCTGTACCAAGTAGGTTCAAGCTGCGTTATCCTTTCTCGCCTTCCACTGATGAAAGGTGGTGTGTGCCTCCCCCAGTGGATCACGCAATTGCGGTTTTAAACAAGGCCACTGCGATTCCTGCAGAGGATTCCCCTGTGTTCCGTGATGCCACGGATAGGAGATTGGAGTCTCTTGCCCGTCATACTTATTCTGTTACGGGTTCTATGCTTAAAGCTCTGTTTGCTTCTCTCATGGCGGCCCAGGCGATCGCAAGTTGGACGCAGATGCTTAGGCGCGTCCTAGTGGCCGACTCGGCCTCGCCGGCGACCCTGGATATGGTGGATCAAATCCACCAGGGTGTCATGTATCTGTGTGATGCGGACCTGGACCTGGTTCCATTGGCTGCACGTGTGCACAGCGTGGCGGTGTTGTCTCGCCGCCTGGTTTGGTTAAAATGTTGGTCGGTGGACCAATCTTCACGTAAGACCTTAGCCAATCTGCCTTATGATGGGTCTCGCCTTTTTTGGGGAGTCCTTGGATGTGTTGATTAAGGGGATCACCGGGGGTAAGAGCACTCTCTTGCCCCATTTCCCCAAGGCTAAGGGGGCTTCTGGGAAGAAGCATGCTAATTTTCGGCCCCCTCAGGGGTCCTTTCGTGCCTTTCGGCCGCACTACAAGGGCAAGCCGTTCAAAGGTCAAGGCTCTCAGAAGAAGCCCTGGTCTGGGAAACAGAAGTCCGGCCAATCCGGATCTGCAGCCCATAACAGTTCGGCCTGAAGGGGCGCCCTCACCCAGTTTTGGGGTGGGGGGACGCTTGCTCGGTTTTCTTCAGCCCTGGTTGGCCCGTGTGCGGGACAGATGGGTTCAGGAGATCGTTCGATCTGGTTACAAGATCGAGTTTCTCTCTCGGCCGGAGAGCAGATTTTTTCCCTCAAATCTTCAACTGTCTCCAGAGCGTTTGCGGGACCTGCACCTGGCGGTGCGGGACCTGAGGGCTCAGGGAGTGGTGGTTCTGGTGCCTCATCGGGACAGATTTCGGGGGTTTTATTCCAATCTGTTCACCGTGCCCAGAAAGGAGGGCAAGGTTCGTCCAATTCTGGACTTGAAGGCTCTGAACCGCTCTGTGCGGGTTCGCAAGTTCCGCATGGAATCCCTGCGGTCGGTGGTGGCTGCCCTGGTTCCGGGGGAATTCATGGCCTCCATCGATTTGAAGGATGCGTATCTTCACATCCCCATTTTCGAGGGTCACCAGAGGTTCCTTCGATTTGCCATTGCGGAGGATCACTACCAGTTCGTGGCGTTGCCTTTTGGTCTCGCCTCGGCTCCGCGGGTCTTCACCAAGGTGCTTGCACCGGTTCTGGCATTATTGAGGGCCCAGGGCATTTCTGTCCTGGGGTATCTGGACGACATTCTGGTTCGGTCTGCGACCAGCCAGGGTCTGGAGAAGGACCTGTCTGTCACGATGCAAACTCTGCAGAAGTTTGGTTGGACGATAAATTTTCCAAAGTCGACACTGAGTCCGTCGGTTCGTCTTCCCTACCTGGGAATGATTCTGGACTCGGTGCAGGCGAAGGTCTTCCTGCCGGAAGACAAACTCAGAACTCTTCAGGAGGAAGTCAGGGACGTTCCGCACTCGTCTCTGCGGACGTGCATGAGATGTCTGGGATTGATGGTCTCGGCCTTCGAGGCGATTCCCTTCGCCCAGTTTCACACGCGGGGTCTCCAAGCGGAGATCCTGTCCAGGTGGGACGGGCGACCTCAATCTCTGGATCTTCAAATCTCGTTGAGTCATCGCACCAGAAGAAACCTTCTGTGGTGGCTCCAGTCCCCGTTGGTGTCCGGGGGCAAGTCGTTTCGTCCTGTCTCGTGGACTGTGATCACCACGGATGCCAGCCTGTCGGGCTGGGGTGGTGTTCTGGGCGTTCTATCCGCCCAGGGAACTTGGTCGGAGGGGGAGTCTTCCCTTCCGATCAACATTCTGGAATTGCGTGCGATAAGTCTCTGTCTTCATCGCTGGACGGACCGGCTGCAGGGCTGCCCGGTTCGGGTGCAGACGGACAATGCCACGGCGGTGGCCTACATCAACCACCAAGGGGGCACCAGGAGTGCCCGAGCGGCTCGAGAAGTGGCCGACATTCTGTCTTGGGCCGAGACTCATGTCCCGGCGATAACGGCGGTTCACATTCCGGGGGTGGAGAACTGGCAGGCGGACTATCTGAGTCGCCAGACCCTGGATCAGGGGAATGGTCTCTCCACCCGGCTGTCTTCCAGATGTTGTGCGCGAAGTGGGGTCTTCCAGATGTGGACCTGTTCGCGTCTCGTCTCAACAACAAGGTGAAAAGGTTCGTGGCAAGGACGCGCGACCCTCGGGCAGACGCGTCGGACGCGTTGGTGGCCCCGTGGCATCAGTACAGGCTGATGTACGCGTTTCCACCGATTCAGTTGCTGTCCAGGTTCCTTCGCAGGTTACACTCGGAACGCAGCACGGTGATTCTTGTGGCACCGGACTGGCCTCGCCGGTCCTGGTACGCAGACCTCGTGAATCTGGCGGTCGACGCCCCGTGGCGTCTGCCTCTTCGAGACGATCTACTGTCTCAAGGACCGATATACCATCCTGCTTTACAGTCGCTGGCTTTGACGGCCTGGCTGTTGAGACCGAGGTCCTGAAGGAGAAGGGTCTCTCTCCAGAGGTCGTTCATACTTTGATCAACGCGAGGAAGTCTTCCTCGGGGAAGGTTTATTACCGTACTTGGAAGGCCTATTTTGCCTGGTGTGAGTCCAGGGGGTTTTCACCCCGCACGTACTCGGTTTCCCGTGTGCTGTCTTTCCTTCAAACGGGTGTTGATCAGCGTTTGGCGCTGGCTACGATAAAGGGTCAGGTGTCTGCACTGGCCGTTCTGTTTCAACGTCCCGTGGCTTCCAACTCCTTGGTTGGCACTTTTGTTCAGGGTGTGCGGCATCTGGTTCCTCCTAGGAGGGATCCTTTGCCCCCTTGGGACTTGAATCTCATTCTGTCTGTGTTGCAACGTGCTCCTTTTGAACAGATCAGGGAGATCTCGTTGTCTATGTTGTCCAAAAAGGTCGCCTTTTTGGTGGCGATCACTTCGGCTCGCAGAGTGTCGGAGCTGGCAGCTTTGTCCTGCAAGTCTCCGTACCTGGTTGTTCATTTGGATAAGGTGGTCTTGCGACCTAATCCTTCTTTTCTTCCGAAACGAGTTTCGGAATTCCATCTTAATGAGGATATTGTCTTACCTTCGCTGTGCGCGAAGCCTAAACATCCAAAGGAGGTGAGATTGCATTCTCTGGATGTTGTTCGGGCGATAAGAGTTTACCTTAAATCGACTGAGTCTTTTCGAAAGACGGACTCCTTGTTTGTTCTTCCAGAGGGTCCTCGGAAGGGCATGGCGGCTTCGGCCTCTACCATCGCCAAATGGATCAGGCAGACCATTGAACAGGCCTATGCTTTGCAGGGGAAGGTTCCCCCTGTGCCTGTGAAGGCACACTCTACTAGATCTTTGAGTACGTCTTGGGCCTGTCGTCATGGGGCTTCTGTAGCCCAGGTGTGTAAGGCGGCGACCTGGTCGACCGTACACACGTTCACAAGATTCTACAAAGTAGATGTTCAGGCATCGGCGGATGCTTCCTTTGGCCGCAAGGTTCTTAGTGCGGCAATTCCCTAGGGTCCCTTGTTGGGGACCTCTGGCTGTTGGGATAAGTTTTGTATCCCCTGGTTTTTTGTCTTTTCCTGGGTTGTTGCTCCTGTTGAGCACTTGTTTTTTTCTGTTGCCCAGCTGGTTTCCTTCCTTTGGTAAGGTTCCTTTCTTTGATGCGGAGACTGCGTTGCCTTTTCGGCGCGGATGCGTTTCCCACCCCTCATGTTTGCACTGCTTTGGGACGTCCCCATATGTGACGAATATGAAGAGGCGGCGACTGTCGGAGGACGTAAGAGAAAACGGAATTTTTGTAAAATCTTACCTGTAAAATTCCTTTCTCTGAGTCCTCCAACAGTCGCCGCCCCCGCCCCTCTTTTGGGGTTTGGTTGTATACTCTACTGCTATTCCACTAAAACTGAGATATGGTTGCAGGAAGTAGGAGGGTATTGACTGAGGGGACCACCCCTTGAGGGTGGGATATGTTAAAAGCTTTAATGTTAACATATTCTGTTGCCTAGCTACTCCTTCGGAGCAAAGTCTAATACCCCATATGTGACGAATATGAAGAGGCGGCGACTGTCGGAGGACTCAGAGAAAGGAATTTTACAGGTAAGATTTTACAAAAATTCTGTTTTTTTAGTTTTGGTAGATTGGGGAAGGATTGGAAATCCTGTCTGTTTTTTTTTTGGTAAGCAGGGCTCTATTAAAGAAAATGTCTTCCACTTCCTGTTCTGCTAACAGTGGTTTCACCAGAAAGGAAGAAAAGGAACCCATTCAATACCAATAACAACAACAACATCTTAAATTAAAACACTTTTTAGTAAAGTGTGGGAACTAATACCTCTTAGAGATGTTTTTTTCTGTGCTGCTATTGGAGCATTCCCTTCACTTCCTGTCCGGTATAACTATTGTCAGCTAGAGGAATCAAGTGAGTGGAAAATTTCTCTGACGGAATCACATCAGTGGAAAAAAAAACATATAGGGGTTATAATTCTGTCCTACTTGTCAGCTTAGGTAAAAGATTTGTTAAAGTGGAGCTTAACCCAAAAGGAAAAGTTCCGCTTGTCTGTCCCTACTACCCCCCTCCGGTGCCACGTTTGGCACCTTGTGGGGGGGGGGGGAGGGTGCGGGTACCTGGTTTTAACAGTTACCCCCTCCCACTTCCTGCTAAGTTCTCTATGGCAAACACAGCTGGAAATTTAGCCTTTGCCGCAGCCGTCCCATTGAGAAAGTGCAGTTTGGTTTGCGCATGCACAGTAGGAAACCAGCTGTGAAGCCACAAGGCTTTCAGTATATGTAGCTGCTGACTTTTAATTTTTTGGTGGGGGGAGGGGCTGGAGCTCCACTTTAATGTATCATCTTTAAGGTCTAACAGACAATATTTCTTTATAATTTTTACAACAAGAACTTTATAGCATTGTTGTGGACTATTGATTTTGGGGCTTGGATGCCAGGACAATTTCACATGTTAATCTCAACAACACTCATGCTGCATGGTTTAATGGGGAATTCCTGCTAATAAAATGATTTCTTTATTTGCTAGAAATTTGCTAAAGCTTCTTCAATTTACAGCAGGAGTTAAATGGAATACTGAATACACTTCATTTTACACATCTGATAAGTATGTGGGCTTTTCAGGGAATATTAGAGACAAAGTACAGAATTCTTATTAAACACATCTGCCAGGCATTGTACATGGATAAAATGTAGGCATGCTCAGCATCAATTCCTTGGCTGCTGCTTGACATGTTACTAACATAAATGTCAGGCTTTGGTACTAAATCAAATAACAGTTATGTCATAGGTGGATGGCTGCTTTATCAGTATCTCCTATCAGAACATGTTTATGTTACTCATTCCCAGATTTATCACTAAGGCAGCACTGGGAAAAAGGAAAGGAAAAAGAAAAAAAAATTACAAAGTGCAGTAACATATGGCAAACAGTCAAAATCGCATTGCAGTAATATAACAGTAGATTGGTTGGTAAGGCTTACTGCACTTGGCCTATAATTATTTGTGTGAACCCCTGGATGCTACACGCTGGAATACACAACCATAACGCAATACCTATATACACACAGGTGCACATCTGTGTGTATACAGGAATTATTTGTGTGGGGTTATATCTTTTGTGTATTTATATTATTTTTACATTTCACCAGAGTGGCTTCTTAAGAGACGCTGCTCTGGTGAAGCATACTTTAAAGTGCAAGGACCGCTACTTTCAGGTCCCATATGATGTCACATCTGGCCCGAGAAACCGAGGCTTGTATCGCACACAGATCAGTGACAGTGGTACAGCAGGACAACATTACTAGTAAAAGCTGTATACACTCGTGTCGATCTAGAGGCACTGTAAGATGTGAGTTTTATTCCTTCTTCATTTATATTGTTAATACTTTATAATAAACACTATACTCTGATGCTTTTATATGGTATCTGCTGCTTTATTACTATATGAGTGACTGGTTATGAAAAAGGAGGATCAGGGAAAAACCTTAAAATGGAAGGATTCTTGAAAACCATAAGCGCTATTTGATCTACCTGTAAAAATGAACTGATCACTAAAGACTCTGGAATTACAATATGGTGCTATTGCACAATACTGGACTTTCTTTTTTTCTTTTTTTCTTATCACCTTGGATTTATTTTTCAGTGTGTAAGCACCATACCTTCACATAGTATTGTATTGGAAACACAGTCAGGTCCATAAATATTGGGACATCGTCACAATTCTAATCTTTTTGGCTCTATACACCACCACAATGGATTTGAAATGAAACAAACAAGATGTGCTTTAACTGCAGATCTTCAGCTTTAATTTGAGGGTATTTACATCCAAATCAGGTGAACGGTGTAGGAATTGCAACAGTTTGTATATGTGCCTCCCACTTTTTAAGGGACCAAAAGTAAAGGGACAGATTAACAATCATAAATCAAACTTTCACTTTTTAATACTTGGTCGCAAATCCTTTGCAGTCAATTAAAGCCTGAAGTCTGGAACGCATAGACATCACCAGACTCTGGGTTTCATTCCTGGTTATGCTCTGCCAGGCCTCTACTGCAACTGTCTTCAGTTCCTACTTGTTCTTGGGGCATTTTCCCTTTAGTTTTGTCTTCAGCAAGTGAAATGCATGCTCAATCGGATTCAGGTCAGGTGATTGACTTGGCCATTGCATAACATTCCACTCCTTTCCCTTAAAAAACTCTTTGGTTGCTTTTGCAGTATGCTTCGGGTCATTGTCCATCTGCACTGTGAAGTGCCGTTCAATGAGTTCTGAAGCATTTGGCTAAATATGAGCAGATAATATTGCCCGAAACACTTCAGAATTCATCATGCTGCTTTTGTCAGCAGTCACATCATCAATAAATACAATAGAACCAGTTCCATTGGCAGCCATACATGCCCACGCCATGACACTACCACCACCATGCTTCACTGATGAGGTGGTATGCTTTGGATCATGAGCAGTTCCTTTCCTTCTCCATACTCTTCTCTTCCCATCACTCTGGTACAAGTTGATCTTGGTCTCATCAGTCCATAGGATGTTGTTCCAGAACTGTGAAGGCTTTTTTAGATGTTTGGCAAACTCTAATCTGTCCTTCCTGTTTTTGAGGCTCACCAATGGTTTACATCTTGTGGTGAACCCTCTGTATTCACTTTGGTGAAGTCTTCTCTTGATTGCTGACTGTGACACACATACACCTACCTCCTGGAGAGTGTTCTTGATCTGGCCAACTGTTGTGAAGGGGGTTTTCTTCACCAGGGAAAGAATTCTTCAGTCATCCACCACAGTTGTTTTCCGTGGTCTTCTGGGTCTTTTGGTGTTGCTGAGCTCACCGGTGCGTTCTTTCTTTTTAAGGATGTTCCAAACAGTTGATTTGGCCACACCTAATGTTTTTGCTATCTCTCTGATGGGTTTGTTTTGTTTTTTTCAGCCTAATAATGGCTTGCTTCACTGATAGTGACAGCTCTTTGGATCTCATATTGAGAGTTGGCAGCAACAGATTCCAAATGCAAATAGCACACTTGAAATGAACTCTGGACCTTTTATCTGCACCTTGTAAATGGGATAATGAGGGAATAACACACACCTGGCCATGGAACAGCTGAGCAGCCAATTGTCCCATTACTTTTGGTCCCTTAAAAAGTGGGAGGCACATATACAAACTGTTGTAATTCCTACACCTTTCACCTGATTTGGATAAAAATACCCTCAAGTTAAAGCTGAAAGTCTGCAGTTAAAGCACATCTTGTTTGTTTCATTTCAAATCCATTGTGGTGGTGTATAGAGCCAAAAAGATTAGAATTGTGTCGATGTCCCAATATTTATGGACCTGACTGTAGTGGATTTTTTTCACTTAAAGGGGCAGCTGCACTTTATGAATTGTATTTAACAAGGCACCACAAATGTATTTATATTTGCATAGATTATTCTTTGCCATGTATATTTTCTCAAACTCTACATTGGCTATGTGTTGCTTCATTTGACTCTCCTTGTTCAGTTTTTTTTATTTTTAAGCTTTTTACAATAATAGAATAGAGAATGTGTAGATTTAAATTATTATTGAATATAATGTTAAATATCTGAATAATAACAGCATTTACCTGCATGGTTGTCTTAATGTATTCCTCTTTGTTTGGCTAATCTACAGTATTAAACATTGAATTTTCACTCAGGCCCCTTTCACACGAGCAATCCGATCAGATCCGCCTGTCAGTTTTTTAGGCAGATCTGATCGGATCCTCCATGCATCCCTATGGGGCAGTGGATGTCAGCCGAGACATGCCCGCTGACACCCGCTGCCATCCGCATCCGATCCTGTCCGTGAAATCCGGACGGATGGAAACCCTATTTTCCATCCATCCAGGGGATCGGATCGGATGAGAGCAGACAGGCAGTCCGCTCTCATCCGATTCCCCCATAGAGATGCATGGGGCTCTGACATCTCCCTCTCCGCACACAGAGCAGAGAGGGAGATGTCACCTTTCTGCTCAGCGGGGGATCTGTGTTTACGATCGCCCTGCTGAGCAGCACTGATCGGCCTACGGAGGTGGACCATGTAGGGTGACCACTTTTCCAAACTGCCATTCAGGGACACCCCCCCCTCCCCCCGACAACTCCCCCGCCCAAAAAAAAAGATGATTTTTTATATTTTTTTTGCCAATTAGTTAAAAAACAGGTTGTTTACAATGTG
The DNA here is from genome assembly GCF_965119305.1 of Pelophylax lessonae. Lineage (NCBI taxonomy): Eukaryota > Metazoa > Chordata > Amphibia > Anura > Ranidae > Pelophylax > Pelophylax lessonae. The sequence goes on along the minus strand of NC_138769.1, from coordinate 475,282,790 downwards.
CACCTGCTTTAACTAAGTCCCCTTCTTGATTACTACCCCCCACTTGCGTCACCTTCTTCTTGATTACTGTCCCTCACTTTTTTTACCTTCTTCTTCATTACAGCCTCCCACTTGTGTCAACTTTTTTTTCATTACTGTCCCTCACTTGTATCTCCTTCTTCTTCATTACTGTCCCCCACTTGTTTTACCTTCTTCTTCATTACAGCCTCCCAAACGGTCTGGTGTTCGGCCGCCTTCCCAGACCGGAGCCAGTCTGCGACTCTGCGTTGAGCTCCCTCGGTGCCTGTGAGCACTGGGAGGGCAGCGCAGGCTGATCATGATGTCACAGCGCAGGACGGGACCAGAAGTCCGTAGATGGCCAGCCGGAGGAGTCACCCGGAAGCCGAGAAGAGCGGAGGACTGGACTGGATACGTTCGCTTCTGTCACTGTGGAGCCAAAATCATTCCGGGACACTGCATTGTCCCGGAATGTGGGTGACCGGGACCCGGGACAGACTCTCCAAATGCGGGACTGTCCCGGGCGATCCGGGACACGTGGTCACCCTAGGACCATGTGAAAGAAGCCTAACACAGTATGAGTGCCTTAAACGTGTTTTTGATTTAGATCTGCTTCAGAAAAAAATGTCCAAATAGAAAGATTTTGTAAATTCTGTAGCAGAGCATTGCCTGCCAGGGTCTAGAAAGAGGCAGTGATCCAGAATTCTCAGCCAGGCAGGTTGATGAGCTCCAGGGAGCTTGTGTCATGGAGAAGAAATTGGCTTTCAGTTCCCTCAGTGTTTCCTAAAGTCTGTTTTGGGACCTGGAGCATGGAGATTTCTAAGTAAATTCGGGTGGAATTAAATCTCTGATCCTGGGTCTAGGTATTACAGCCGGCACACTAACTGGTCAGGAGTGTTCTGGCCTTTTAGTAAGGACCAGACCATGGTTCTGGGCTCGACCCTGGCAGACAGGAGGTCTGGTTCAGGAGTCAGGAGAGCTCCACCTAAGAGAGAGGTGGAAAACAGTGCAGCAAGAGGATACTAGTTGTTTGCACTGAGTTGTGGGAGACAAACAAAGGCCTAAAGGGTAAGGCCATAGCAGAAGTGCTGCATATACAAGCCTGGAGGCTGAGTGGTTACTTGTTTTGAAGCAAGAAAGAAATGCTGAAAACCCCTGTGAGGGAAACCTGTTTTTTTGTGTCTGCTGAACTTTCTTTTAAATCTAATATTGAATTTTTCTAATAAAAATGGGCAAGAAAAGCCCTTAAAAATAAGAAAAACGAGTAACGGTGTCTTTAAAAGCTCTACATTTGATTCTAGTGCTCACAATACATATACTGATAAAAGTACAGTATATTTCTGATGGTAAATTCATTTAGATAATACAATAAATCATCATAGACAAAATGGAGATCATCTAGAGGACTGCATGTACAAACAGCTTTAATTAAAAGGACAGAACATATTCCTCATAGAAATAAACAAATTATACCATCCATAGTCACATGACCAAAGAATGCTAACAACATTGGGTTGAGTCATTTTTTTTTTTAAAGAGAAAATTAGATTCTCTATACATTAAAATTCAAACCCTTTTTAAGATACTGTACATATTACAAATATTACTTGTTTGTGACACATGCTGGTGACAGTTTTTTCTTTAGGGGGTAATCTAGAATAAATCATTTTTCTTTTTCACATCAAACATCCACTTATGAGCAGAGCAATTTTAAAAATGTTGGTTTCTCCTTCTCATGAATATTTGACACAAGCATTTGCATTGTTGTAAATCAAGCCTTTGTTGTGCCTTTACTAATACTTGTAAATTAAGTAAGAAAGTGATCAAAATGAATTAAAATGGAAAATTAGCAAAAATGAACGACTGGTAATTTCCCACAAACCTGGGTCTCCTTTCTAGAATTAGCCTTTTTTTAAATTAATATCTGTGACAGCGGCTTGCAAAAATTGAGATAAAAATTATATATATATATATATATATATATATATATATATATATATATATATATATATGAACATTACACAGGTAATTGCACAGTGTTCTATTCTAATGAACTGTGACAGAGTCAGCCTAATAGCATTTTAAATCTGTTTTTACAGGTCATTTTAGTAATGCTACATAGTTAGTATATCTGTAATTGGATATAACAATAAAGTTTCCTTTTGTTTGTAATTGAATTATCAAAGAGTCTAATCTTGCCGAACTGCTGACCTTCTCCCATGTGCAGTGGCCTATATCTGGATGTCATTATTGTACTTGTGTGCTTTCCTTAGTTGCATGTCAGTGTTTTCATAGTTTCTCTTTAAGAAATGTAATAAGACTAAAATTATAAAGGAGAAAAAGAGCTAAGTTTCAAATCTGTTTGACTTAGGTCAGCCACACACAGTCAGACCTCATGTGGGGATGTCACCAGTGTAAGTATCACTAGCACAACCTGGGCCATGCAGGTCTTAAGGTTCACACCTGAAAGACATCTTGTGGATTAATTAAAAAAGCAACTTCAGCTTTATTTTTTTTTTAAAGTGAGTCGTCACAAATACTGTTGCTGCTGACTTTTAAAAACAAGATACTTACCAGTTCCTGGGTCCAGCGCTTTCCTCCTGTAGCCAGTTCTTCTTACTGCTGTGGGTCACCGGTTCCGCCATCTTTGATACAGAAGCTGGCTGTGGCTTTCTGCTGAACCACAGCTGGCTTCCCACCGTGCACATACCAGCTTACGCAATATCTTGTGATTGGTCCTGTAGCCTCCTGGGACAGGTGACGCATCCCAGGAGGCTAGGAGGTGGAAGGGGGCAGGGTAAGGGACATCCTCCTTGCCTAGGTGATGATTACGGAAGTGGGTACTGATAAAAATCGCTACTTGCTCCCCCTTAAAAAAACTGTAACTTGGTTTGAAACTGGGGGAGGTAGCGAATCAGTGGGGATTGTTTTTTTGTGTGAAGTTTTGCTTTAATTGTAAATGAAGGCAAATGGCTAAAAGCACAGTTACAATTCATATGTCTGAACTGCCTTACCTGAAAAAACTATAATACTATTAAGATGGTTTTCTATCCCAAGTAACCCAGCCTGACAATAAGTCTGGGCCATTTTCTTTTCTCCACTGCAGTCAAAGCAATGCAGTTTTGGTCAGGGCTGTGACTAAATCGTGAAACAGCAAGCAGCAAGATTTGTTAGTTTTAGCCTGATTGGTCTATATTGTTGCCCCTTCCTTTTCCAGGTTAAATGCAGGAGAAGACAACAAATACAGATTAATGCAATATTTGAAGAAGTCTCGATTGGATGATACCCAGTAAAGGCTGGAACCCCAATGATGTCATCATGCTATTCTCTTTATTCTCTTTAAGGTCATCGCAGAGGACAAGGGGCACTCTTTATGTCTGGAGAAAAGGAGATTTTAATCTCCAAATACGGAAATGTTTCTTTACAGTAAGAGCTGTGAAAATGTGGAATAGACTCCCTCATAAGCTGATTCTGGCCAGCTCAGTAGTTTGCTTTAAAAAAAGGCCTGGATTGTTTCCAGAATGTAGATATAACGATATAACTTGGTACTAACATCTATGCAGTGTAGTTGAGCATCATGGGAAATGTAGTTCCAAAACATCTGGGGTGCCGCGGTTCACCATCACTGCCCTAGAGAGAAGTGACAAGTTCTGAGCTGTCTCGTATTTCTTCCCCACTGTATCTCTATGCTTTTTTGCATCATTGTTTATTGCAGTCTGCCAATTGTGTAAGTGTTTTATTTAGAGCAATTGGGACCTTATGAAATACTGTATGCAGTAAACACTAGGATCTCTGTTTTTTGTGTTTTCTTACATGGGTGTCATGCTGAATGGAAAAGAGTTAATCCTTTCCTAGCATTGTGCCTACCTTTCATGGAGCTGGATGTGGGGAGTGCATCTATCTTTATAATAAAACGTACCCCAGACATTTTATAATTTTAGGGGACAAACTACAAGGTGAACAATGTGTGCATCTGTTTCATGAGGTGGATTTGGGAGAGCATGGTTTTTCGCAAGGAGTTTGTATGCTAACAAGGTTTTGCTGTCTCATATTATCACTGTTTTTTACCCTTTATGAACTTTGGATTTTTCTGTTTGATTGCATGTTTCAGCTCACATAGGATGAGAAAGCTGATGATTTGGACAATTATTAATAAACAATTAATGTTCTAATTCTTACTTTGTAAGCTAATTTATTATGTTGTGACTGACTTATGTTCTTGTATTGTATTTTTACAAAAGTGTTGGGGATTGTTTTTTTTTTTTTTTTTCTGAACAGCGCTGCACTCATTTATATATTTATGCAAGTTTGTTGTGGGTGTGAAACACTTTTTTAATGCTAGCAGGCAAATTATGTTTATCACATACACATATCACTTGTATTCACATGAGTCTAGATTTGCACATACAGTTTTTTCTTTTTTAAGTTTTTTTTTGCATAAAGTTTTTGGCTTTGTGTCCAGCAAGCCATTGTAGGGGGAGATTTAATTTAAATAGGGTAATTTATAATGGTTGTTGTGCTACAAAAGGCATATCCTTAACCTGTTGTACAAATTATTTTTTAAATACTGTGCATACAGAATGATTTCATATAATAAGGACATAAACACAACCAAGAATGTATTGTTCATAGTAAAATTATTTATGTATTTGTTTAGCCAGTTGCAACTTTTTGCCTGCACAGTCTATTTAAAGCACAGCCACCAACAGCCCTGGCTGAGCTGTAGATTGATTAACATAAATTACACTGAAAACACATTTCGCATAAAATATTTAGAAAACATCATTTGACATTGACCTTTCTACTGAGTACTTCAATGCCTGTTGTGGCCGCTGATGGATTGAAGGTTTTGTAGGTGGCAAAAAATCCTGTGTAATAAAACTAGTTATGACTCTGTCACCAAGCTTAATATAATATACAAAATACTATATACAGCACAGGGGTCAGGAGTATAATGTACAACAAAGCATAAACAGTGCAGGGGTCAGGAGTATAACATAAATCATAGTGAATGCAGTGCAGGGTTAAACAAGTATAATGTGCACCATAGTATAGAACCCTTTCTTTGAGAGGTATGAAATGACCCCCTAAGTAATAAGGCAGGCTAATATTTTAATACCAAGGTCTGGTCCTTGGTGTATGGTAGGGCGGAAAATAAACTGCACCATAGTTAATTTAGTCTTTATACTTTTCACTGCTGAACTCAAAACTAGGAAAGAGGATTTAGGAGTGCAGGATATCCAAAAAAGAGCACAAAAATAGAGCAGGTACACTAAAAGTAGTGGAATCAGCAATAGGTCCTTTAAGAGCAGCCTATTAGAAATTGCCAGCCCTGTAAGAGCTTCCAGGGAGATATATGACCTGTTTGAGCAGTAACAGTATTTTTTAAGTGGATCTCTCTCTACTAGATCTAGTTCTTAACCTTTTTAGAGCAGTCGAATATACCTCGATCTGTGGGCAATGAATCCTACTTATGTTGGATCAGGTCTAGATGGCAGTTTTTACGCATTCCCTTCCATGACACTCTTTAGCAGGAAGATTATTTTTTTCATTCCAACTTTCAGATATCCACTCCATCAGAGAAATCATTGGGTCCCTGGCACATGCCCCAGCCTGAGGTAAGGCCCAGGTTAAGAGATGCTCTAAATATACACATCCTTCTCTGGCAGTAGCAAGGAGAAGGTTCTCCAAATATTTATTACCTTCCAAACCATATCTCTGAACAACACCATTAGGGATTGAATTCGTCAGATATATATTCATGATATACAGATTGTCTCTCCCATACTGCTTACTGACACCTCCTTCACAGTATTAGGCAGTAACAGTCAACCTACTAAGATTAGGGAAGACCTACAGAGCTTAGAAATAGGTAAATGACAACTCAGGCCAATTACATCCTAGCAACAACACACACTTAATTTAATTAGGAACAGCACATGGCAGAAGTATACTATACAATATTTAGTAGAGTTGGGGGAAACGGTTCAGCCCAAGCATCGGTTCAGGCCGAACATTCGCTGTTTGCCCTGTTCGGGAAACACCCGAATTTGCAGGGTATTCGCCCTTCCGAACGCCCTGCAATGCACTGCACGCTGCCCAGTGCATTTTGGGCCCTAATTGGGCAAAACTTTGCCCAGTCCGGGCCCAGTATAGTCTGTTTGTAAGGAGCAGGTGACATCTGAGTAAAAAAAAGAATTTGAATAAAAAAAGAGCAAAAAAAAAAAACAGCATAGGGACCCTGCAATATCCATACCAAATCCGGGCATGCAGCCTGGCAGGTCAGGAAAGTGAGGGGAAGAGCGAGTGCCCCCCCCTCCTAAACCATACCAGGCCACATGTTCTCAACATGGGGGGTGGATTACAGAAGGGCCTGGTATGGACTGGAAGGGGGACCCCACGCCATTTTTTTCTGTCATTGTAAATTTGATTTAAATTGTTTTTTGTTTTTTTTGTTTTTTTAGAAATGTCATTTTTACTGCAGCAATCTCCCTCTCACCAACTCTTTCATTACTAATTCACAGAAACCAGCTTTCATCCCTAAGGAGGCACTGTCCCATCTGCCCAACACACAAAAGCATAGGGGAAAGATGATATATGAATAAGCCACTCATGGGCTTGCATATGAATTAGCTTTGATGAAAGTTGCATATCAACGAGACACCATGGAACTTACATATGAATGAGCTGTGGCCACGGCATAACAGGGGCAGGGCTGCTGGGCAGAGGTAGAGACAGACACACTTAGTCAGCTTAATGATGTCATTCCAGGACACAATATTCGAGGAACAGCTTAAAAACAGGACTATCTGGGGAAATCTAGGACAGGGATGTGTAAATCTCATGAATGGATGGACAGAAATACAAATCACTTAGAAAACAAAACAGCTTCCATGAATGTATATATATTCTGAATACTTAACTGTTTTCCTAGAATTTATCTCTAGGCTTACCCATTCAAATATTGAAGATAGTACATATACTACACAATGTGGGGATTAAAATGGAGCTGATAGGGAGAAGGGAAGGATAACTTGCTGATGGGGCCATGTATGATGTGAATCAGTTGTTTTGCCCGAAACCTGGAAGCATCATTTTGATCATCTGACAGCACTGCATGAATATATAGGGGCCAAACCCCTTTTTGACAAGTAAAATTGTTACTTTCTGTAAAAATATTATTTGTAGAAAAGATATTTTGCAAGCCTGGTAAGTCCTGCCTTATATTTAAGAGTGATTCCTTGTTGGTGCTATCTACTAAATTTATATTTTATTCATCATTACACTTGCATTACTAATAAATGGTCATTTAAATAAAATGCATGTTTTAATTGCATTTGTTGTTATTAACCATTACACTGGCGCGATTTTTGGATGCGACTTGTGTTGCATGATAATGTATATTACATTGTTTTCTATGGTGCCCATTCACATCAATACAGCACAGCACAGAGTGTGTTTGGGAAATGTGACAGTGCTACTTTGTTGTGGTTGCGGCATTATTTTAGACCATAGATTTCTGTCGAAATGCAACAAAAATGCACTTAATGTTTTTTTGCCAGCGTTTTGTGTTGGTTGTTAGGAGCTGGAACTCATCCATGCTGGCTGACTCATCAATGCTGTCAGCCAGGGGTTCCCAGCTGACAGAATGCAAACAAAGGAGCTGTCATTGAAAAAAAAAAAAAGGAAAACTGCATGAGGGTCCCCACACAATCTATACCAGGCCCTTAGGTATAGTATGGATTTTAAGGGGGACCCCAGGCCAAAAAAAAAAAAAATGGTCCCCCCAAAATCCATACACATTTTGAGCATGCAGCTTTGCAGTGGTATATAAAAACACAAACACAATTTTTGATAAATCCTTTATTAAAAAGATGACCCTGCGCCTAATGATATCATTGACCAAATATAGACATTTCCATATTTGGTCAATAATGTCATCAGGTGATCATGCCCTTATGTTTACTTAAGTGGCTGGGAGAACCAGGCATATCATTTGGTTTGAGGAAAACAACAGGATCAGTGTTGGCGGGTGGTGTTTTTTTTTTTTTTGTGCAGGTTGGCAGCTGACGTTTTTGATTGGTTGATCTGCATTGCTGGATGATGTGATTGACAATGGATGTACAACGTGGGACAATTTGTTACCTTTTTAAAATAAAGAACTTGTCAAAAACTGTTATTTTTTTAACCACTGGATGTTTTTTGTGTAAGGGGTGGGGGTACTATGTATCCATATTCATTAAAATGAGGGGCCAGTATTGGGGCCCCCCTTATTGTTAAAGAGGGCCTACAGATTATGATAAACCCTAAGCCCCAGATCCCCACAACCACCAGGTCAGAGTTGTGGGGAAGAGACCCTTGTCTGCATCAACATGAAGTACCCCCTCCTCATATTGAGGACACGTGGCATGATATTGTTCAGAAGGTGGGGGGAGGGCACATGCTTGCCCCCTTGCTTTTCTGGCCTGCCAGTCTGCATGCTTGAGTAAGGTCCTGGTATAGAATTTAAGGGGGGGGGGGGGGATCATGGCATTTTCTTTGTTGATTTTTTTTGTGTGGGGTCCCTCTAAAAGCAATACCGGACCCTTTTTTATTTTTATTTTCTTTTAATGATGGCCCCTTTATTTACATTCTGAGGTCAGTTTGGAATATACAACAATTCACCCTAGCTCCACCGCACTGTCAAAGAATAGAGATCTTAGTGTCGGTGCTCAGGCTAGATGTCAACACCATGTGTTATATAAAGAAAGCCGGCACACAAAAGGTTCTTCTTTGCAAAAATGTATTCCAGCATTAAAAGCAGTAGCAATATGACAGATGCTGACATGTTTTGGCTTTAATCCTTCCTCATAGCATACACATATGCAATAAAATCAAATTTATATAGTAACAAACTGCTCCTAAAACTAGGGGCGGTACATGCTTAATTACAATTAAGATCAATGCAAAACACCAGGGGGAGGTGTGTGTGATTAGGCCCGACTCCAATAAAGATACACAATGAAAAAATAAACATAAAACCTTTTATATACTACACAGTTATTTCAAAAAAGGTTTATGCCCATTCTATTATTCATTCCACTGGGCACTCTGGTGTTAAGCTTGTTAATCCACCACACCTCACGTTGAAGTAAGTTGTGATGTGTGTGGTCACCTCCTCTAGCTGGTCTTCCAACCTGTTCCAAACCAAAAAAGGAAAAGGAATTGAGGTTACCCCCATGAACTTCCCTAAAATGTTTAGACACTATATTTTTAGCATTAAATTTTGATGCATCATTAAAGTGTTCAGATATTCTTATCCTCAGATTCCCGAATAGTGCATCCAACAAACTGTAATTGACAGACACGGCACTCTACAACATAAATTACCATTTAAGAGTTGCAGTTTTTGTAGTGCCTGAGAGAATAGGACTCTCCTGTAGAAAAAGAGGTGACACTTTTACTTTTTTTTATGTCTTACTCGTTGTTTACATGTGGGAAAACCACTTTATTATTATTATTATATAGGATTTATATAGCGCCAACAGTTTACGCAGCGCACTTTACAACATGAGGGTAGACAGTACAACTACAATAAACATATACATATACATATACATATATACATACATACATATACATACATATATAAATATACAGTAGGAATCAGAGAGCCCTGCTCGTTAGAGATTGCAATGGATATGATCCCACTGTCCTCAGCCAAGTGTGAGATGTCCGAGGACTGTGGGAACGAAAAAGAGATGGAGACAACATAGCCCCTAAAGTGGGAGCTCTTCTGCTAGAAAAATACCAGTCCTGTCGCAAAATTTTAAAAAGTACATTATCTGCATATAAAATAGAAAGGCAATGCTTCATAATTTTCACTATTTGGTCATATTGTGCTGACTATGAAGTTACATAATGTATGCCTTTTCTATTCCTGCATGATGGCCTTTTCCAACCACCGAAAGCCGGGTTAAAGAGGTTGTAAACCCCCCCAAATTTTTTTTTTCTTTTTGCAACCTGAAAGAGAAACACATAATGAGCTAGTATGCACCGCATACTAGCTCATTATGAAATACTTACCTTAGAACGAGCCCCCTCCGTGCCGTCCGTTTACTGGACATGTCGCCCGTCTTCCGGCATCACGGCATCCAGCCATCTGATTGGCCGGAGCCGCGGTGACGTCACTCCCGCGCATGGCACGGGGCTCTGAAGAAACGGCACCAGCGGCCGTTCCTTCAGAGCGCATGCGCCAGTGACGTCACTGACTGCATGTAAGGTAAATATCTCCTAAACGGTACATGTTTAGGAGATATTTACAGTACCTATAGGTAAGCCTTATCATAGGCTTACCTATAGGTACAAGTTGCAGAGGAGGGTTTACTTCCTCTTTAATTATCATGTTACGCTCTCTCATTGGCTAATTGTTTATCTCTGTTTATCAATGCTTCACTATAATTCCGTTCTTTTAATCTGCTCGATACAATGTTATACTTCTGTAAATAATCCCTGTCCAGAAAACAATTTATTTTAGCTCTAATGAACTCTCCTACAGGTAATGTTTGTACAGTGTGTGGAGGATGGCAACTAGAGGCTAACGGCAAAGAGTTACCAGTTTGGAATCCCTGAGCTACTGGTTGTAAGGATGCTGGAGGACGCTAGCTCCTTAACAACTAGAATCTGTGTTTTGAGCAGTCCGCTTCCCCTACAATAAATATGCAGTAATATAAACAACACATCAAAAACAAATGACAATTGGATCAAGTCAAGTAGCAGCTGCCTTAATGTGAACCTATCTTACTATATGTAATAATCTTTCCATTATATAATATATCGCTCAGTATCCTATATGAAAAATCTGCATAAAAGTGTTACACTAGTTTTTTTTCTGTAAAAAATTGCTATCTTCTGGCTGGCAATAACTGTGACGTTTCTAGAGAAGAACAAGGAAAATAATAATTTTTGGTGGATATAAAATAATGATTCATGCAGAAAAATATACAATTTTATAAGTAATAAATGCTTTTCAATAGAACTAATTTCTTTTTGTGCAATAAAACATTTAGTGAGTTGTAAACATTATTTTCTACTCTAAAAATAAACTTATTAATAACAACACTGCATACGTTATGCTTTAGTGAATGGACCCTTACGCCCTTTAAAGTTAGGTAGGTAAGATCTAGCAGGGAAAATGTTTTTGAATTTTTCTAGTCTGAACGTAGAGTTACAGCTTTGCAAAGGCGTTAATAATTTTTCTAGTACAATGAAGTTTAAAACAAAGGCTGTTCAAGAGAACTTTATCAAAAAGATTTTTGATGCAATCAGTGTTAAAAATGTCTTTTTCATTTACGCAGTGTATCCATATCCCTCTGCAGATCTAAGTTGTAGCTGGTAATTACCTCTGCATTTGAGCTATTTTAGTTGTGTGATTTACAAAATTGAAGTCAAATAAGGTGTAGTAGGTTTATGCAATACAACACTGCCATCTAGTGTTATATTTATTAAAAGACAAATTACTTTTTTTTCTTACAGGAATAAAAGGCAAATCCGCAATAGTAATTGTTTTTTCCCTAATAATTCTGACCAAATACATTGATGTTTACTTATGTTATTATGCTTTTAGAATACACTGCTCAAAAGAATGAAAGGAATGCTTTGAAAACACATCAGATCTCAATGGGGAAAAATATCATGCTGGATATCTATACTGAAATGGATAGGATAATGTGTTAGGAATGAAAGGATGCCATATCTTTTGATGGAAAGTAAAATTATTAACCTACATAGGGCTGAATTCAAAGACACCCTGAAAATCAAAGTGAAAAAATGATGCAGCTGGCTAGTCTATTTTGCTAAAATTTCATTGCAGCAACTCAAAATGATACTTTGTATTGCCCCATGTGCTTGTATACAATCCTTACAACATCAGAGCATGCTCCTAATAAGACGACGGATGGTGTCCTGGGGTATTTATTCCCAGATCTGGACCAGGGCATCCATGAGCTCCTGAACAGGCAGAGGTGCAACCTGGTGGCATGGGTTGGACCGAAATATAATGTCCCAGAGGTGTTCTACTGGATGTAGGTCAGGCGAGCATGGGGGGGGGCATATCAATTCCTTCATCCTCTAGGAACTGGCTGCATACCCTCACCACATGAGGCCGGATATTGCTGTGCACCAGGAGGAAGCCAGGACTCACTGCACCAGCATAATGTCTGACAATGGGTCCAATGATTTCATCACGATACCTCAGGGTGCCATTGTCTAGCCTGTAGAGGTCTTTGTGTCCCTTCATGGATATGCCTTCCCAGACAATTGCTGACCCACCAACAAACAGGCCATGTTTGAACGATGTTATAGGCAGCATAATGTTCTCCATTACTTTTCTAGACCCTTTCACATCTGTCACATGTGTTCAGGGTGAACCTGCTCTCATCTGTGAAAAGCACAGGGTGCCAGTGGCAGACCTGCCAATTCTGGTGTTCAATGGTAAATGACAATTCAAGCTGTGTCAGACAGTGAGTACAGGGCCCACCAGAGGACATTGGGCCCTCCGGCCACCCTCATGAAGTCTGTTTCAGATTGTTTGGTCAGAGACATTTACACCAGTGGCCTGCTGGATGTCATTATGTAGGGCTCTGGTGGTTCTTATCCTGTTCCTTCTTGCACAAAGGAGCAGATACCGGTCCTGCTGCTGGGTTAAGGACATTCTACAGCTCTGTACAGCTCTCCTAGGGTAACTGTCTCTTGGAATCTCCTCCATGCTCTTGATACTGTGCTGGGAGACACAGAAATCCTTCTGGCAATGGTACGTATTGTTGTGTCAGTTGAACTGCCTGTGCAACCAGGGGTCCAAATATCGCCTTCTGCTACCAGTAGTGACATTGACCCCTGTTAAATGCAAAACTAGTTTGAAACATTTAGAAAATATGAGTAGGGAAACAAAAAATGTAAGTTGCCTGCACCTGTAAAACCATTCCTGTTTTGGAGGTCATCTCGTTGTTGCCCATCTAGTGCACTTTTTTTAAATTTCATTAACACCAAAGCAGCTTAAACTGATTAACAACCCCTTCTGCTACTTAACTGACCATATCAATATCCCAGGAGTTTAATTGACTTGATGCTTTGAGTATAATTTTATTCAATAATTATTTTACATTTTTTAATTATTTTAAATTTTTTAAAAATAATTGAAATTTAAGGCAAGAAGCTGTCACTGCATAATATACTGTATATAGAACAGAGGCTCTGAGGAAGAGGCATGGCCTCGAAACGCGTCAGCCCTCTGCTTCCAGTAAAGACGTTGGACCTCTGCTATGAGGCGGCTTTATGGAATTGATGTGTCTGAATTTCACGAATGTTTGTGAGTAGCTGATTTTAACTTTTATCTAATAAACTCGCTGAGGATAATGCGCTAGACTGGTGCGCCCTTTCTTTGTTTTTGTATTACAGGGAGAGAGGGGCGGGAGGAGGCAGAGCAGATTCGTTCTCCCATTTATGTAGCGGAGCGGGAGGGCTGTGCTCTGTAAGAATGGAACATTCTCAGCCCCATGACAGGTACAGCTAATATTCCTGTCAGAGGGTACAATGCCGGCTCGCAGCTGCAGAGCGAGATGGAGGGAACACCATGTTCTTTCACTGCTCCTCGGCTGCTATTCCAGCCCTGTTAACCCCCCCGCCAGTAATGCCCAAGCAGTAGCACTCGACCAGTTCAGAGCTGGCAGCATAGCAGCCCTTTTATGGGGAATCAGAGTGGCCAGGGGGGAAATTGCCACCCTGCCCCCCAGCCCAGTCTGCCCCTGACTACAACAGAATAAAACTTGCCCTGGACTCCTTCTTGATTCAGGGGTCTGTTTTGAGAAAAAATCAGTTTCATCTTCATAAAAATGTGTCCTATTGTAATGACAGGTAAAAGGGGGTAGCCTTTCAAAGGCCCCTCTTTCCCCATGGGAACGTGGTGGCGTCATAATAAGCCCCTATTTGACTTTTTTTTTTAAAGGGGCTAATGGTGATAGGCCAGTTTAGGTCACGTGTCCAGGAATGTTCTGGAAGGCCAGTAGGTCAGTTAGGGATAGGTCAGTAAAGGTCAGGTGACCTCCCAGAACATTCCAGAAGGGCCTTAGGGCCATATATAAGGAGCCTGTCATAGGGGTTTATGTTGCCAGTAGACAGACACGGTTTTTCAAGAAGAGCTCAGGACAAAGGAGCTATAATACTGCCCTCCCAATAAACCTATCTGGCTACATGAAGATTTTGAAGCAGCAGCTGCTGGAATGAGCGGAATCTGCAGGAGGAGACGCGTGGATCAAGCAGTGCCTGTTGATACCTGCGTGTCAAGATCCACCCAAACACAGCTGAGCAGTAGAGGTGGCCTCACTAAGGGACGGCAGTGGAGTACAGTGACAACATGCTCCTGTCATGGAGGCTTCGGTGGTTCCATTGTGGAAGGAGAAGAGGATTCTCGGTGGGTGGGAATGAGGCAGAACCAACAGCAGAGGAGCTACAGCCCCGCTCCGCCTACTGGTCTGATCCAGGGCAGGGTGTGCCCATTATCGGCTTTGGGGAAGAGGCTTGCATGCTCCAAAGCCGCGGAAGATGGAAGAGGAACGGAGCTTTTGGGTGATGTCACAGAGAGGCCCTTTGTCTCCACGGCAACCAAGAATGCTGGAGCGACAGCTGGGTCCTGTCAGAATATCAGAAGATGAAAGAAGTAGTAGGTAATGCTGGTATTCAGTCACAGAGGGAAGAACAAGTTGGCAGTAATATTCCTGTGTGGTGCACATCTCCTCCACCTTCACTTGCTCCTGCGGAAAGTAGCAGTTCTCTACCCAGCGGTGAGTTAGACCCTTTATTAAGACTCTCTACTATATTTTCTTCTTTGGAACAGATATTGTCTTTTATTTGTGCTCAAACATCTACTCAAGCTGTGTCTCATGCCTTTCCTGGGAAAGTGGCAGCAGGTTTATGGTCAACAGAAGTGTCTGAGTTTTGTCTCAGTTTTCTTCTACTGCTCCTTCTTTGGTATTGCATCCTTCCATACGTAAACCAGTAAGTGTACAGGAGACTGGGAAGGCGTGTATTCTTGCATAGTGTCTACCTTAGGCTTTCACCTGTCAAGTTCATTAAAAGACAGGATTTAGCAGTGAGAATACATAGATTTTTCAAGTTTATTGCCTCCATCGAAGGATTTTTCGACCAAGAATGAAAAGAAAGACAACAAACTGGATAATGAAAGGAACAGACCAGCTATAAAAATCTTTTTATGGTTGGCAGCAAGCTTTTTGGATTTATGCAAGCGTTCTTTGTGAGAAAAATCCTGAGATTAGCTCATCTTTATTTCAACACTTAGATATAATTCTTGAAGCTTACAGAAGTTTCAGTGTTTTTTCCTGGTTGATGTATGATGAGGCTTTCCATCAAAAATTAGCAGTTCAACCTTCCCTTACTTGGGGTACTAAGGATGTTGGCCTTTGGCTAAATTTATTTTTGCCACCGAGACAGCCCATGGTACGTCAACAAAACACAATTTCAGTCAATCCTTCAGGAAATGTGTATAAAAAAAGGTATATGCTTTGCATTTAACGACAATGTTGGTGGTTAAATGCGTGTAAGTATAGGCATTAATGTGCCGTTTGTTCTGGGGCACACCCAATCTCCAAAAGTTTTCAGAAGTTACAGACAGCTTCCAATTCCACATCAAAAGATAATTTCACAAAGGCAATAACCCCGGTAATTTGCCAAGAATGCTCCCATGACTTCAGGAGTGTCCAAACCGGCAGAAGGCTTCCTTGCTAATTATTGGTTTGCAAAATGGTTTTAACCTCCCATCTTTTCAGGTACAGGTTGTGATATTGTCAACAATTTAAAATCATTTGAGAAATTTAATTCAGTGGTAAAAGATAAGTTAGGAAAGGATGTGGCAGCCAGTAGGATTGAAGGCCCTTTTGTCTCCCCCCCCCCCCTTTGAATTTCAGGATATCTCCCCTAGGAAAGAGAAAGAGGAAAGACAGAGCTTAGCCAATTCCATCTTATTTATCATTTATCCTTTCCTGTTGGAAAATCCTAAATGACTAGATTGATTCTTATTAGTCTTCAGTTTCATATACCGCATTTGACTTGGCAGTTGATAAGCTCCGCCATCTCGGCCCTAACATCTTAATTGACAAAAGTTTGCCAATGGGCTACTCCATTTCTTGTTTTTATTTTGAAGTTTTACTGTCCTTTATGGAATGGGTAGTAAATACAATTGCTAATACCTGTTTTTCCATACATTATTTAGATGATTTTTTTATTTATGGGAGTGGAAAAAACTGACAATTCCTTATATTTATTGCAAACATTATTTTCTGCATGTAACTATTTTGGTGTTCCATTGACAAAGGAAATATTTCTCTATCTACGTGTATTGAATTCCTTGGTGTCACTTTGGATACAGTATCAATGGAATTTCGATTACCTGCTGATAAAATCTACAGACTTCTTTCGTTTTTATTGATTTTTATTAGAAAGAAGAAGGTAACCTTGAAGGAAATGCAATCCTTATTAGGTCAGTTAGCCTTTGCCTCAAGGGAGTTTTGCCAAAGGAGTTTTTTTCCAGAAGGCTTTATGCTCTAATTTTCCACGGTCAAGGAGGATCTGTTGGTTTGGATTCATTTCCTGTAGCATTTCAATGGGAAGACATTGTGGCAACAAGAATTTATTACCCATAGAGACATCTGCTTAACCACTGATGCAGCTGACTATAGGTTGCACAGTTATTTGGAAAAAACATTGGTGCTCATCAGCTTGGCCATCTAGGTGGATAGCCAATGGTTTTTACAAGACTATAGTTTTATTGGAAATATTTCCAATTATTGTTGCATTGAAAATATGGGGAAGTCAACTTGCACATCTGAAAATGTTGGTGAGTACTGATAATAAAGGGATGTTGTTTACTATTAATTGTCTCTTCTCTAAGTCCCCTTTTTTTCTCTGTTACGCTATTTGGTTTTCTATGTCTTTATTGGAACATCTGGATTAAATCTAAGTATATCCCAGGTAAGTTGAATGTAATAGCTGACGTTATTTCTTACCTGCAGATGCAGTGTTTTTTCTCACAGATGCCAGAAGCAGACCTAATCAGGGTTCCCTTCCCACTGCATTTATGGGATCAAATTTTATTTTTGAAAGCATTCTGCATTCGGTGGCCAGTTCCACTTGGAAAAACTACACTGCTGCTTGGCTTTTATAGCTGTCCCTTTTATACTCCATGTAAACTGACCTTTACAATTATTGGCTGGTGTTGATGTTCCTTCCTTCTTCGATGCAAAAAAATTACTCTTGGTCTCATATCAGTTAATTACTTTTGGGTATTTCCCTTTTCCTACATCTTTATCATCTCCCTTTTTGTCTAAACTTTTTTCTGTTTAGGCAAGCATTGAAGGGTTATAGAAGGGGGAACGCTTCTATTTTACAATAGAAACCCTTTAATCCAGCCATTTTGGCTAAACTATGTAGTGTTACATCATTTGTTTTCTCTTCTAGGTATAAGGTGGATTTATTCAATGCAGTTTTTTCTTGGACATTTTTTGTGGCACTTACAGTGTCTGAATTATTGCCAGCATCCAAAGCAAAACAGTTGGGTATTTTATTGTCCAACATAATTTTACAGGAAAGTAAAAAAACTGATTCCTTTGATCTTGGTGGTCTTGGGTCATTGATTTCCTTGAATTCATGCCAAGATGAAAGCATTTGTCCAGTTAAGTTTTTGCATATTTACCTTAGCATTAGGCCAGCAGGTTTTCCTTTAATATTTATTCATAATAACGGGTCTCCATTGACTGGTTAATAATTTTCATTCATGTTAAAGAAATGCCTATCTCACTTACAATGAAATCACTTAAAGATTTCTTTGCATTTGTTTTGGATCGGAGCTGCCACTGAGGCTGTTCGAATTGGATTGGAATCCAGTAGTATTAAGAAAATAGGGTGATATAGGTCTGATTCATGTAAACTTTATATCCTGATAATTTTGTTTAAATAGTTACAGGTAACTGGCAAATTGTTTGGATCCTAGGTCATTCATATATATTTTGGGCTCAGAAGAGAGCAGCTTATAGAGTGTATTCTGAAAACCTGGGTCTGGATCCAGCTTTGTTTTGTATTTATTGGTATGGACGTAGGCGCATGTTATGGAATCAGTTAGCTTTTGAACTAGGTAGTCTATATGCTTTTTGGCCCTCTCCAGATATTATTATAGTTCATCTAGGTGGGAATGATATTGGCCAAATTCAAACTTTTGACTTAATCTCTACTATGAAGAATACCTTTCAGTTTCTAAAACTGACTTCCCCAAATAAAGTTTTAGTATTCTCGGAGATAGTTCCCAGGCTATGCTTGTTGGAATCAGTTACGTCCCAGCCATTAGAAAAAGTGCGAAAGCAAGTTAATAGAGCTCTAGAGAAGTTTTTTTTTTCCGGATTTGGATATCTCTTTCCATCACTATGATTTGGAAAGAGGCATACAAGGGATGTACCAACAGGATGGAGGTCATCTATCCCATGTGGGGTGGGGTTTTTTTAATGTTAACCTACAAACATGCGTATAATTGGCTGCGGTTTGGGGGGGGAGGGGTGATGACAGGAGGGCTGTTTTTGTCACCCCCTCCTGTCGATTGGGGCATATAAGAAGAGGTTAAAATACTTTATTGCCTAGCTTGAGTCTGAGTGGCTAAGCTGAATTTGTTATTGAAAAGCAATAAATCAGGCCGTGGCCGATTTTAATCCACTATTGGTGTTGATGGTTTTTATTAAAGTAATTCTTTGCATGTTTGTTTTATTTAGTATGCCACCTACAGTCTCATAAATCTGCTCACAATTACAGGCACGGTGTCACAAGTGCACATAAAAACTGACAAATAGATTTGCTAAAGCCTAGTACACAGGCTGAATGTCGGGTGACATCATCCAGTTCAATAAAAAATGGGCAACATTCGACCTGTGTGTATGGTGTATGGCAGCCAGTCTGACAGAAGCTGGTCATTCAGCTGGCTTCTGTCGGACGAGGATGCTGTAAAACCAGCAGCCAACCGCCTCCAGATCAGCGCTCTCAGACAATGGTAGCCCTCTGTCAGAACACAATAGAACAGCAGGGAATATCGCTGTACTAATATTGGATTGTTAGTCCAGTGGCTCAGACCGGAGCCGTCAGGTTTTTTTTTTTCCGTTCAATCCAGCAAAAACAAACTAGTGGGAACTAGGAGGAAAATGCTGCCTTAAAAATGTTGTTTTGCTTCAGTGATATTATTGTTAGAAGAAGACAACAAAGATGGAGAGTTGTCGTTATGGATTACTTTAATTATTATTAAGTGATGCTGGCAGGTACTTCCAGTTACACTAGTCTTCTGAGAGATTCCAAGGGGGGCATTCAGATTAAATCATTTACTTTGGAAAAAAAAGAAAGCTCCCAGAAATCTCATCTCCTGCTTGTGTGATCGGCTCACTAATTTTCCCAGATGTTCACACTAAGATACAAGTCAGATTTTAGGTACCCACTTGCAACAGGAAATTCAGTTTTGGTGCGATACTCCCTAAGAGTTGATCACTTCTAAGGCCGGCCATAGACAGTTCAAATATCGGCTGGTTCAGCAGAAACCGTCCAAGATTTGAACTATGCGTGAGCAGGCTGAATGTACCAAGTTTATCTACTTGGGTACTTGGGTACAACCAGCCTGCTGGATTCACTCATGATTATTGTTAGCGGCTGCTATAGCCACTAGTATTAACTACTGTCTTATATATATATATATATATATATGCCCCGAGTGTTACGGTATAAAAAAAAGTGTACATTTTTCTATGATTTGTCCTATGAAATCAAGAATGTAGTACAAAAAATGCAAAGTTTTTTACAAAAGAAATATTTTTTTTTTTACTAATTTCAATGCAACCAAAAATGCAAGGGAAGGAAACAAATGAAAACATAAAAAAAGATATATTAAAGCAGCTCTTCAGTCATTTTTTTATTTTTCACATCTATGAAATCTTTTGCCCTTGTTGTATTAATTTTGGATATTAAAACATTTTTTTCTGCAAGTGAATACCTTATACAGCTCACTTCCTCGTTCTTGTCTGGTTATAAGCCTAGGCTAATGACATCATTCACAGCTCTCTCTTACTCTTGGGAGAGTTAGCCAGCAAGGGAGCTGGGGGGGGGGTGTTTCGGGAGAGTGGAGGAGGGATGAGTCATAGGAAAGCCAAGAAGAGCTGCAGAGCTGGAAGGGGCTGGATGAGGGTGGAGATAACAGGGTGCTGCAGGGATCTATGTTTATTCATAGAGAGAGGAGAAATATGCAAGCAAGCAGTGGTGTGTGTGTGTCTGTGTGTGTGTGTGTGTGTGTGTGTGTCTGTGTGCCTCTGTGTGTCTGTGTAAATCCAGGAAGTTAATAGGCAGCAGCTTCAGCTGCCCACAGTTAAAATGGCTGCATCCAGACTTAGTGGATGGAAATTTCTGCAGCATATTTGGCAAGTACAGAATAACAGTGTATACAGTATAAAATAATATGCAAAGTGGTTGGAGGGAAGCTTCTGAATGGCAAAGATGTTTTCATTACAAATTTTGTGAGCAGACTGCAGTTCCTCTTTAATGTTTAAAAAAGGTTTGAAAAGTAAAAATGGAAGGAAAAATAATAAGGGAGAAGAGGAGGGTAATTAGGGCCAATAACAGTTAATTAGGAATGAGGCAAAAGTCCCTATGTTCTTTTTGAAGAAGCTTCAGAAAACATGACAGAAGTTCAGATACCAAATCCAAATCCCAATCCCACCAAAGTCAATAGGAGATACATTTTTAAAATCAATAATGGCTATTTTCTGGGCTAATGGGCAAAGGAATGACACACAAAGGGCATAAGGAGCTGGACAGTGGAGAATGTGTACCAATAGATTTCTTTTTTTTTTTTTTTGAATTATTGTTCAGCAGGAAGAAGGTCTTTTCAGGTAGCTTGAAGGGCAACATTGAAAATACAAAGCATTAAAGCTGTATGTAGTTATAATTCTCAGGGACAGCAACAACAACACTGTATTGTGACATCACTTAAACTGCAAGTGTAATCATTTAGTTTACTTTTACAGTATTTATTCTTTTCCATACAGCAGAAGAAACTCTATGTTTGTTGTAGCAGCGAGAGACCATAATTGAGTGCTGGAAAAAGCAGGAACTATACAGCTAAAATATATCTAAAGTATTCAGTATACATTGAAAATAAAAAAAAAACGAAGTCCTCATTAACATTGTCGCTTTTGTGTTTAGCTTTTCTAAATGCAGACAAAGTCATCCAAGAAGCATAAACAACATTTATGCCTCCCAGATCATTTTTTCCTGTGTTTAGATGTCCCTGCTTTAAAGCAGGTTTAGGAACATTTAGATGTGTTTACATGCATTTAGCCATTTTAGAGTTTATTTTCAGATGCTGGATGCACAGAATTTTATTTTCTCTAAACGCAGCTCAAATTCCCACACCGAAATGTCGGTAAATGCAAAGTGTAAATTGCACCTTTTAAAAATTCCTATAAGCATATACAGTATATGATTTAATAAATGCTCTTTAAATGCATTTAAAATGCAGGTTTGACAGTGCCAGTGTGAATGAGGAAAAATTCACAGTCCTCCTTCACACTAAATTGCCAAACAACGTCAAAACAATCACACAGCATTGCATGTGACCTGCTTTTCAGTACAAAGTGTCAACCCAGACTGCACCAAAACTTCCCAAAACCACAAAACCACACTTCAGAGATGAAGGGGTTTTTAACCACTTGCCGAGTGCGCACAGTATATTTACTGCGACAGTCAGCCCCGGCCAGGCAGAATGACGTAGGTCTACGTCGCTCGCCTGTCATCGGGTTTTGAGCCAATAGCGGGCGAGCGCGCGCCTGCCTCGGCTCATTCAAGGAGGAGTGCGGGCATGTGACCGGCGGACCTGATGTCCGCCGGTCACACTACGATCATCGGTAGAGCCGGAGAAAGGCGGAGCGGCTTATGTAAACAGGCCGCCTGTCATTCTCCCCTGTGTAAAAATGGAGATCAGACGGTTCTACTATGTAGAACCATTGATCTCTGTTTTTACACTAGTAGCCATGTCCCACTACAGTTAGAATCACGCCCCTAGGACACACTTAACCCCTCCCTGTCCAATACAGTTAACCCCTTCCCTGCCAGTGTCATTTTTACAGTAACAGTGCATATGTATAGCACTTAATCCTGCAGTAATGTCACTGGTACCCCCAAAAGTGTCAAAAATGTCAGTCAAGGGTCCGATCTGTCCGCCGCAATGTCGCAGTACCGCAAAAAAAATCGCAGATCGCCGTCATTACTCGTTAAAAAAAAAACACCAAAAATTACAAAAATCTTTCCCTTTGTTAGTAAACGCGATAACTTTTGCGCAAACCAATCAAAATACGCTTTTTGCGATTTTTTTTACCAAACATATGTAGCATAAAACAAATTGGCCGAAATGTTAAAAAATTTTGATTTTTACATTTTTTTGGGGGGGAAATTTCATATAAAAAAAAGTGAAAAATATTGTTATTTTTGCAAAATTTACGCTCTTTTTTTGTTTATAGCGCATGATCAAAAAATCGCACAGGTGATCAAATACCACCAAAAGAAAGCTCTGTTTGTGGGAAAAAAAGGACGTGTAGACAATTAGCTTCTAACTTGCGGTCTGGACATTTTGACCCCAAATCTCTCAATAAAGAGGACCTGTCATGCTTATTTCTATTACAAGGGATGCTTACATTTCTTGTAATAGGTATAAATAGTGATTTAAAAAAAAGGGACAGTGTAATAATAAAAAATAAAAAGTAAAATAAACAAGAAAAAATAATTTTAAAGCGCCCCATCCCTTTGAGTTTGTGCGCAGAAGCAAATGCAAATGTAAGTTGCACCTGCATATGTAAACGATGTTTAAACCACACATGTGAGGATTGTTAGAGCGAGAGCGATAATTCTAGTGCAAAACCTCCTCTGTAACTCTAAACAGGTAACCTGTAAAAAAATGTAAAATGTCGCCTATAGAGATTTTTAAGTACCATAGTTTGTCGCTATTCCACGAGCGTGCACAATTTTAAAGCATGACATATTAAGTATCTATTTCATTGGCATAACATCAACTTTCACATTATACAAACAAATTGGGCTAACTTTACTGTTTTGTTTTTTTAATTTATTACAGTGTATTATTTCCAAAATAATGACCACCATTTTATTCTCTAGGGTCTCTGCTAAAAAAAAAAAAAGAAATAATAATGTTTGGGGGTTCTAAGTGATTTTATAGCAAAAAAAATGCTACTTTTTACTTGTAAACAACAAATGTCAAAAAAATGGCTGGTCTTAAACTGGTTAAGTCATTTTGTGGCACCATTGGCACTTGACTGTTTTGGATACAGCTATTACAGTGACAATTGCACAATTATAATAATTTGTGTTTGGACTTTATATGAATTTATTGTTTGGACTTTTCATGAAATTATTGCACATATGATTTTTGGTTTTCTTCTTATATTTAAATGAATATTATTTCCATCAGGAACTGCGGTCATCTAATCTTTCCATTGTCACTTTACCTTTAATTTGCTGCACTATATGTTAAATTGTAACACAGGATTGGTTGTCTTTTTTGTGCCAGCAGCTTTCAATTCTTCAGCTCTCGCCTTTTCTGATTTGTTTAGAGATTTACCATTTATATTTGTATGTTTTATTTAGTGGTTTTATACATATTAAGACATAGCAGTGCACAGTTTAGAGTATCCAATCTGTTCAGAGGGAGAAAGCAGGCCATTTTCATGTTGATAAAACAAGTAAGAAATTGCTAATGTAAATTAAAAAAATAAGTATTTTTAGGAGTGAGTGGTTATATGGTAATGGGTGGGTATATCATATCTGGAAATAAGACTGAAAAGAGAAAAATGTTAAAATTGTTTGCACCACAGCTTTAAAGCCTTTACTGACCAGGCTACAATTTATATGTGAGAAAGCAAGCACATTGTATGTAGAAAAAATTGTGTCTTGTTACAATTCTTTCCCTAGGAGTGGGAAAATATGCTTTGTAATATGCAAATGTTTCAGATTCTTCACAGTTAGGAAAACAGTAATTAAACTCTTAAATTACATTCTATCTACCTAGAAGTCTTTAATATATGTTTTCAAGGATGTCTCTCTCCAGGTTCCCTGGTTCATATTTTCTGGAGTTATGAGAAAATATCACCAATCTGGCAGAGGGTTGCTGGCCTTTCAACCAAGATTGCAGAACATCCCGTGAACCTAACTCTAGCTTTTTGTCTTTTGTTCACACCAGTTCCTGATGTCCCTTATTTTATAGAAAATGTATTCACTCAATCTATATTGCTAGAGGCGATCTATGTACCCTGGGTGATCTATGCACATTGCAAGGAGTTAAACAAATTATGGTTGCAGATTGCTACCTTTTTGTTATTCTGAAGAAATCACTGTTTGTTCCTTTGTGCCTGTGAAGACTGACTGAGTGAGTCTAATGGGAGTGGTTTCATAATTATCAACCCGCTGCTGGAGACTAAATATAGAAACAGTTACAGATTTGCATCCCAAATATTCAGCCTGTAGAGGCAGGCTGCAATTTTTGAGCAACTGAGTAGGCACATTGCATCCGGACATTTAAAACATTGTGTATTTTTGTGCTAAATTGAAAATAAAATTAATGAACCAATTTGCACCACACATTTGAAGCCTTACTGGATAGGCAAACATTTCTAAGAGACAGAACAAGCACATATAAACATAGAACAGAATTAAGCCATCTTTTCAAGCTTTCCTTTGGAATAGGCTATCTTTTCGGAGGGAGAGTAAGCAGATAGCATCTACAAATAGCTTTCTTTTTTACAGACTGAATATAGAAGGAGGATAAAGGGAGCAAGTGGATTTAATTTAGTAATAAACATATTTTTTTTTTCCAAGAACGAGTTAAGGTTATACATGTTAACAAAGTAGCACTTAAGCTTTTAAGTTTGTTTGGGCAGGCTGCTATATGTTGACCATACAACAAGCAGAATTCTTCCAAATAAAATGTGAGTTATTTTTTCCCACATATTATAAAGAATTGCAGCACAGCTTTTATATAGACAAGCCAACAGTGTTTAAGGATGGGCTGAACGAACCCCTGTTCGGTTCGCACTAGAACTTTTGAACATCGTGAAAGTTCAGAACTGAATAACAAACCCCATTGAATCTATGGGACCCAAACTCGAAAAAGGCTTATATACAAGTAACTGAGCATACAAAGGTTAAGGGGTTATGGGGGTCCATGTACTGCCCTGGAAGACATGTATCAATGTAAAAAAGTTTGAAAAAAGCTTCATTTTTAAATGAGCAGTGATTTACTGATGCGTAAAGTGAAAGCATAAAAATTAAAAATAACAAAAAAAATGAAAAATTCTTTTAAGTATAGTGCCTGGGTGGCCCCCTTAGTCTACCTTTAAAGTGGCACATCTGTACTGTGTATAGAAGCTGCTGCAGCAAAAATTTCATTTATAAAGCCAACAAAATGACATTTTCCCTTCAAGCTTTCTTTTTTTTGTAAACAGCGGCTTGGGAAGCCAGTCTGTATGATGAGTCCACAATGTAGTGCACTGGGAACAAGATAAGAGATTTTTTAGATAAATTCTGGTGTCTCTTCTGCAGACTTTGAAAAGAAGTAACAGGTGTGGGAAAATTGGTCTTTGGGTGTTGGAGGTGTCTTCACACCGTAACCCTATGGAGGTAGTCTTGATCAAAGATAGAATTGGCCTTGCTGTCAAAAATCGAAATGATATGCACCTATCAAACAGGTGTGGAAAAATTGGTCTTTGGGTGTCTGTGGTGCCTTCACACTGTAACCCTATAGAGGTACTCTTGATGAAAGCAAGAATTGGCCTTGCTGTCAAAAATGTAAATGCTATGCAACTGTCAAACAGGTGCAGAAAAATTGGTCTTTGGCTGTTAATTGTGCCCATGAAACCTACACCAAAACATTTCTTCCAGGTTAAATCAACACCCACAACACTAGGCAACCTAGAAGTCTTGCAGAGATTCCACATCCCAAAAACACTTAATCAGTGACATTGGCATCAGGGGCTTCATAGCAGCTGGTAATCCAGGACTGATTCATTTTGATAAATGTTAGATGGTCCACAGAGTCTGTGGACAGATGCATTTTATTACCAGTAACAAAACCTCCAGCAGCACTGAATGCCTGTTTAGAAAGCATATGGGATGCAGGGCAGCTTAGTAACTCAATTGCATACTGGGCAAGTTCTGGTCAGTGGTCTATTCTCATGACTCGGTAACCCAGTAGATCATCAATTGGAAAGCTCTCCATTTCTGTTTCTAGATAATCATCCATTATATGATGCAGATGCTGCCGATGGGTTGTGGAAGCTGAGAACCCTGGGCGGCAAAGACTAAAAAAATAGTGAAATGCATCACCAATAGAAGCCTCAGAACTACGTTTTCCATGACCACTAACCTGCCAGAGTTGGTCAAAGCATTAGATAAACTCCTCTTTGAGATGTCCTCAAGAGATTTCATCTTCTGCACCCTCTGTGGGGATGGGATGAGTTCTGAGACTTTCCACTTGTAACAGTGGTCAAGGAGGGTTGCCAATCAATAGTGATCCTTCTTCTTGATGTCACGTATTCTTGGCTCCTTTCGCAGGCTTTTAAGCATGAGGGAGTCCATGCACCACAAGTTTGTGGAGGCATGAGAAGTAGACTCTTCAGGGTCACTGAGTATAGTATCTGGAACTACCTCCTCCCAGCCACGTGCTACTCCCAAGTGTTCTGGGGATGGAAAACCATCTCTTAAAGTTTGACGTATGTCTGCCTCTGCTTCAATGCCTCCAAAACTGTCAGAATCCTCCTCCTCCTCCCCCCTCTTCTACTGTATGTTCTGTGCTGTAGGAAGAATGGTATCTGCATAAAGCATGCTTTGAGAGGAAAGGAAGTCCTCTTCTTCCATGTGCTGCTCTGCCTCAAGTGCCCTGTCCATAATGTCACTCAGAGTCTGTTCCTGCTGGAACACAACAGGGATTGTGTCAGTGATGCATACATTGTCACGGCTCACCATCCTTGTGGCCTCCTCAAATGGTGACAGTACAGTACATACATCCTTTATCAGCAGCCATTGGGGTGGGGAAAAAAGCAGAGCCAGCCTGAGTCTGTCATTGTGCCATACTCACACAGGTACTTGTTAACAGCCTTCTGCTGCATGTGCAGCCACTGCAGCATTGTCAAAGTCGAGTTCCACCTGGTGGGCATGTCACAAATCAGGCAGTTTACAGGCAGGTGGATTTCCCACTGAATTTCAGCCAATCGAACACTCGCTGCGTATGACCGCCTGAAATGGCTACAGACTCTTCTGGCCTGCTTTAGCAGATCTTCCTACCATAGGTACCGTTTTAAAAAATGCTGCACCACCAAATTGAGGACATATGTCAGGTATGGCATGTGTCAATTTTCCCTGTCTAAGGGTGGACAGAACATTATCACACACCCCCATTCCTGCTCCAGCTGGCGTAACGTGAACCACATCTGGGCCTGCCCCTGCAGAGCTGCAAAATCTCTGCTCCAGTGTGGTTCCTGTCCCATAGACACACTAACTGAAGCACTGCATGACACCTTTTAGTCTGACTCATCGAATAGCCCCTTGAACACTTAGGGGGTACTTGTGGTTGTAGGACAATTCAGCAGAGGGGTGCATGGAGGATGAGGAGGGGGTAGAGCTGACCAATCTCGCATCATCACCACTAGCTGAATGGAGATGTGGCAGCACAACACGCTGCAGCACTGATCTCTGTTCTGTATCCTTCTGAATTGCAAACAGAGTTATCCAGTGTGCTGTTGTCAGGATGCACATGCCAGCAAACTAGATAACTCCTCTGGACAAACTTTTGGGCATAAGCTAAAATATATTCCCTTTCGTGCACATAAGAATTTACCACTGGACCACTGGCCAATAAATATGCGCATGCGCAAACTCGCGCACGTACACATACCGGTACGCATTTTCATGCGCGCTTGCACACACCTGTGACAGATGCTGGTGTCAAACAGGCTATTTAAACTCAGCCAGTATTCAAGATCAGTGCTGCTTTGTCTTCAGCCCTCTGTGTATCTGTGATCCTATGAACCTGCATCCTGCTTCCAGTTGCTGACCCGGCTTGTCTTATTTTTTATTTTGTTTTTATTTGCATATAAGTTTACAAAAAAGATTCCTGACCCGGCTTGTCTTGACCTCCACCTGCATCAACCTCTGCTTACCCCTGACTACTGCTTCTGCCTGCTCCTTTGGCTCCTATTCCACTGATTGGTTCCAGATTCGGCTTGTCTCCTGACCATGTTCTTGTCTATATCCTGTACCGATCCCTCCTGTCTGTGTATGACCCGGCCGGTCTGACTTTGCTACTCTGCCTGCTGTCACCAGCAGCAACCATTTGCCTACTTACCTGCTTTCTGAAGCCTTCTGGTGACTTCTTATGTCCAGCTTGGACACCTGCCCTGCTTCTAGCAGGACTTACAGGTACTTGTGCCACTCTGTACTCCTGCGCCTTTTGTCTACACTATCAGTAGCCCCGAGTCAGAGGTGTAAGAGAGGCCTTCCTCATCATCTCAGGCTCTGCTACCAGGTACCTGATAGCTGTGAACTAAAAATAACATCCCTGACCATGCTTGCTGGACCACGTGTCAGCAGTAATGTGGACTTTGCTGCTGACTGCCTTGCCCAACGATGTTACAACATTGCCTTCCACGTGATGGTACAGAGCTTGAGTGGCCTTATGTTAAAAGAAATAGTGATTGAGAACCTGCCATTGTGGTACAGCACATTCTGAAAATTCACGGAAGGGGGCAGAATCAACCAGACGAAAAGACAGAAGCAGTAAAGCCAGCAGCTTTGACAAGCAGACATTTAGACACTGGGCATGTGGGTGACAGTGACTTTATTTTTTTCACTGCAGCAGATGGGGCAGAATTAGTTGTCTAGAGCTGGTGGTGGGCTACTGGCAGATCTGCTGCAAGGACCTGGGACAACCTGCACTATGCCATAATCCCTGCCAGTGGAGGCTGCTGAGAGGTCATGAGTAGTGTTGAGCGAACACGGACTGTATTATTCGTGTTCGTACCGAATAATTGGATTTTTGTTACCCGAACACGAACACGGACACTTTACTGTATATTCGGGTAAAAATCCGTGTTCGGTCGTTTTATTTCCGGGTTTTGCATGCTTTGGCGCTCTTTTCATGGCGGGCTTTCAACAGCCAATCAACAATCGTTTAACTGGTGTGCCCTAAGCCATCCCAGCCATGCCTGCAAATGTCTCAGTAGCTGTGATTGGCCGTCTGAAGCATGTGACCAAGTCTTTATAAGTTCGAGGCAGCCGCAGCGGCGTCATTATGCTGCTTAGATCAGGGACAGAGCACACATCAACGTGCTGGCTGCTGATTAGGGAAAGACAGGCAGGGAAAACGAATTGGTGTCCGGATAGAATTGAGGGACAGGTCGGAGTGTTTAGGCAGGGCGAGTTGTAGGCATTTTAGGGATAGAGTCTGCTGAATTATAGGGTCAGTGTCTTCTGCAAACTACAATCGATATTGCTGTGTGGGGGGTGGGGTCTGCACTCAATCCTGATCTACGATCTCTTCTCAATCCTGTTAGGGAGAGGCTGCTGCTGAATTTTAGGGTCAGAGTGTTCTACAAACTACAATCGATATTGCTGTGTGGGGTGGGGTCTGCACTTAGTTCTCCTGATCTACGATCTCTTCTCAATCCTGTTAGGGACAGAGTCTGCTGAATTTTAGGGAAACTGTGTTCTACAAACTACAATCGATATTGCTGTGTGGTGTGGGATAGGAGATAGGCAGGTGTCAGTGATCCACATCCATTTTTCTGTGTGTGGGCTGCAGTGAACACAATCTTTTTGGGGTGCAGTGAACACAATCCTTTTGGAGTGCAGTGAACAAAATCTTTGTGGGGTGCAGTGAACAAAACCTTTGTGGGGGTACAGTGAACACAATCTTTGTGGGGTGCAGTGAAGACAATCCTTGTGGGGTGCAGTGAACAAAATCTTTGGGGGGTACAGTGAACACAATCTTTGTGGGGTGCAGAGAAGACAATCCTTGTGGGGTGCAGTGAACAAAATCTTTGGGGGGGTACAGTGAACACAATCTTTGTGGGGTGCAGTGAACAAAACCTTTGTGGGGTGCAGTGAACACAATCTTTGTGGGGTGCAGTGAAGACAATCCTTGTGGGGTGCAGTGAAGACAATCCTTGTGGGGTGCAGTGAACAAAATCTTTGTGGGGTGCAATGAACAAAACCTTTGTGGGGTACAGTGAACACAATCTTTGTGGGGTGCAGTGAACACAATCTTTGTGGGGTGCAGTGAACAAAACCTTTGTGGGGTGCAGTGAACACAACCTTTGTGGGGTACAGTGAACACAATCTTTGTGGGGTGCAGTGAACAAAACCTTTGTGGGGTGCAGTGAACACAACCTTTGTGGGGTACAGTGAACACAATCTTTGTGGGGTGCAGTGAACAAAACCTTTGTGGGGTGCAGTGAACACACTGCACCCCACAAAGATTGTGTTCACTGTACCCCACAAAGGTTTTGTTCACTGCACCCCACAAAGATTGTGTTCACTGTACCCCACAAAGATTGTGTTCACTGCACTCCAAAAGGCTTGTGGGGTGCAGTGAACACAATCTTTGTGGGGTGCAGTTAACAAAACCTTTGTGGGGTACAGTGAACACAACCTTTGTGGGGTACAGTGAACACAATCTTTGTGGGGTGCAGTGAACAAAACCTTTGTGGGGTACAGTGAACACAATCTTTGTGGGGTACAGTGAACACAATCTTTGTGGGGTGCAGTGAACAAAACCTTTGTGGGGTACAGTGAACACAATCTTTGTGGGATACAGTGAACACAATCTTTGAGGGTTGCAGTGAACAAAATCTTTGTGGGGTACAGTGAACACAATCTTTGTGGGGTGCAGTGAAGACAATCCTTTTGGAGTGCAGTGAACACAATCTTTGTGGGGTACAGTGAACACAATCTTTGTGGGGTGCAATGAACAAAACCTTTGTGGGGTACAGTGAACACAATCTTTGTGGGGTGCAGTGAACACAATCTTTGTGGGGTGCAGTGAACAAAACCTTTGTGGGGTGCAGTGAACACAACCTTTGTGGGGTACAGTGAACACAATCTTTGTGGGGTGCAGTGAACAAAACCTTTGTGGGGTGCAGTGAACACAACCTTTGTGGGGTACAGTGAACACAATCTTTGTGGGGTGCAGTGAAGACAAGCCTTTTGGAGTGCAGTGAACACAATCTTTGTGGGGTACAGTGAACACAATCTTTGTGGGGTGCAGTGAACAAAACCTTTGTGGGGTACAGTGAACACAATCTTTGTGGGGTGCAGTGAACACAATCTTTGTGGGGTGCAGTTAACAAAACCTTTGTGGGGTACAGTGAACACAACCTTTGTGGGGTACAGTGAACACAATCTTTGTGGGGTGCAGTGAACAAAACCTTTGTGGGGTACAGTGAACACAATCTTTGTGGGGTACAGTGAACACAATCTTTGTGGGGTGCAGTGAACAAAACCTTTGTGGGGTACAGTGAACACAATCTTTGTGGGGTGCAGTGAACACAATCTTTGTGGGGTGCAGTGAAGACAATCCTTTTGGAGTGCAGTGAACACAATCTTTGTGGGGTACAGTGAACACAATCTTTGTGGGGTGCAGTGAACAAAACCTTTGTGGGGTACAGTGAACACAATCTTTGTGGGGTGCAGTGAACACAATCTTTGTGGGGTGCAGTGAACAAAACCTTTGTGGGGTGCAGTGAACACAACCTTTGTGGGGTACAGTGAACACAATCTTTGTGGGGTGCAGTGAACAAAACCTTTGTGGGGTACAGTGAACACAATCTTTGTGGGGTACAGTGAACACAATCTTTGTGGGGTGCAGTGAACAAAACCTTTGTGGGGTACAGTGAACACAATCTTTGTGGGGTGCAGTGAACACAATCGTTGTGGGGTGCAGTGAACAAAACCTTTGTGGGGTGCAGTGAACACAACCTTTGTGGGGTACAGTGAACACAATCTTTGTGGGGTGCAGTGAACAAAACCTTTGTGGGGTACAGTGAACACAATCTTTGTGGGGTGCAGTGAAGACAATCCTTTTGGAGTGCAGTGAACAAAATCTTTGTGGGGTACAGTGAACACAATCTTTGTGGGGTGCAGTGAACAAAATCTTTGTGGGGTACAGTGAACACAATCTTTGTGGGGTGCAGTGAAGACAATCCTTGTGGGGTGCAGTGAAGACAATCCTTGTGGGGTGCAGTGAACAAAACCTTTGTGGGGTACAGTGAACACAATCTTTGTGGGGTACAGTGAACACAATCTTTGTGGGGTGCAGTGAACAAAACCTTTGTGGGGTACAGTGAACACAATCTTTGTGGGGTGCAGTGAACAAAACCTTTATGGGGTACAGTGAAGACAATCTTTGTGGGGTGCAGTGAAGACAATCCTTTTGGAGTGCAGTGAACAAAATCTTTGTGGGGTACAGTGAACACAATCTTTGTGGGGTGCAGTGAACAAAATCTTTGTGGGGTACAGTGAACACAATCTTTGTGGGGTGCAGTGAAGACAATCCTTGTGGGGTGCAGTGAAGACAATCCTTGTGGGGTGCAGTGAACAAAATCTTTGGGGGGTACAGTGAACACAATCTTTGTGGGGTGCAGTGAACAAAACCTTTGTGGGGTACAGTGAACACAATCTTTGTGGGGTGCAGTGAACAAAACCTTTGTGGGGTACAGTGAACAAAACCTTTGTGGGGTGCAGTGAACAAAACCTTTGTGGGGTGCAGTGAACACAACCTTTGTGGGGTACAGTGAACACAATCTTTGTGGGGTGCAGTGAACAAAACCTTTGTGGGGTACAGTGAACACAATCTTTGTGGGGTACAGTGAACACAATCTTTGTGGGGTGCAGTGAACAAAACCTTTGTGGGGTACAGTGAACACAATCTTTGTGGGGTGCAGTGAACAAAACCTTTGTGGGGTACAGTGAACACAATCTTTGTGGGGTGCAGTGAAGACAATCCTTTTGGAGTGCAGTGAACAAAATCTTTGTGGGATACAGTGAACACAATCTTTGAGGGTTGCAGTGAACAAAATCTTTGTGGGGTACAGTGAACACAATCTTTGTGGGGTGCAGTGAAGACAATCCTTTTGGAGTGCAGTGAACACAATCTTTGTGGGGTACAGTGAACACAATCTTTGTGGGGTGCAATGAACAAAACCTTTGTGGGGTACAGTGAACACAATCTTTGTGGGGTGCAGTGAACACAATCTTTGTGGGGTGCAGTGAACAAAACCTTTGTGGGGTGCAGTGAACACAACCTTTGTGGGGTACAGTGAACACAATCTTTGTGGGGTGCAGTGAACAAAACCTTTGTGGGGTACAGTGAACACAATCTTTGTGGGGTACAGTGAACACAATCTTTGTGGGGTGCAGTGAACAAAACCTTTGTGGGGTGCAGTGAACACAATCTTTGTGGGGTGCAGTGAACAAAACCTTTGTGGGGTGCAGTGAACACAACCTTTGTGGGGTACAGTGAACACAATCTTTGTGAGGTGCAGTGAAGACAATCCTTGTGGGGTGCAGTAAAGACAATCCTTGTGGGGTGCAGTGAAGACAATCCTTGTGGGGTGCAGTGAACAAAATCTTTGGGGGGTACAGTGAACACAATTTTTGTGGGGTGCAGTGAACAAAACCTTTGTGGGGTACAGTGAACACAATCTTTGTGGGGTGCAGTGAACAAAACCTTTGTGGGGTACAGTGAACACAATCTTTGTGGGGTGCAGTGAAGACAATCCTTGTGGGGTGCAGTGAAGACAATCCTTGTGGGGTGCAGTGAAGACAATCCTTGTGGGGTGCAGTGAACAAAATCTTTGGGGGGTACAGTGAACACAATCTTTGTGGGGTGCAGTGAACAAAACCTTTGTGGGGTACAGTGAACACAATCTTTGTGGGGTGCAGTGAACAAAACCTTTGTGGGGTACAGTGAACACAATCTTTGTGGGGTGCAGTGAAGACAATCCTTTTGGAGTGCAGTGAACACAATCTTTGTGGGGTGCAGTGAACAACACCTTTGTGGGGTACAGTGAACACAATCTTTGTGGGGTACAGTGAACACAATCTTTGTGGGGTACAGTGAATACAATCTCATACTTCTGAAGCTTTGAGTGTGCTGCCTGTTCTATACTCCTCCTCCTCCTCCTCATCCATCCTTTTAGGTGTACAAACAATAGTAATTGGGGCCTAGTGTGCTTCTGTACGTGTGAAAAACATACACTTTTTTTGATCATATTTCCTATTCCGCTATTCTATAAAAACCTTTGGGGCTCAATTAAATTGCGGAATAGTCTGTGTCGGTACGTGTGAGATCCACCTTTCCAAGTTTTTGGGGTTCATCTCATACTTCTGAAGCTTTGAGGGTGCTGCCTGTTCTATACTCCTCCTCCTCCTCCTCCTCCTCATCCATCCTTTTAGGTGTACAAACAATAGTAATTGGGGCCTAGTGTGCATCTGTACGTGTGAAAAACATACACTTTTTTTTGATCATATTTCCTATTCCGCTATTCAATAAGAACCTTTGGGGCTCAATTAAATTGCGGAATAGTCTGTGTCGGTACGTGTGAGATCCACCTTTCCAAGTTTTTGGGGTTCATCTCATACTTCTGAAGCTTTGAGGGTGCTGCCTGTTCTATACTCCTCCTCCTCCTCCTCCTCATCCATCCTTTTAGGTGTACAAACAATAGTAATTGGGGCCTAGTGTGCTTCTGTACGTGTGAAAAACATACACTTTTTTTTGATCATATTTCCTATTCCGCTATTCAATAAAAACCTTTGGGGCTCAATTAAATTGCGGAATAGTCTGTGTCGGTACGTGTGAGATACACCTTTCCAAGTTTTTGGTGTTCATCTCATACTTCTGAAGCTTTGAGGGTGCTGCCTGTTCTATACTCCTCCTCCTCCTCCTCCTCCTCATCCATCCTTTTAGGTGTACAAACAATAGTAATTGGGGCCTAGTGTGCTTCTGTACGTGTGAAAAACATACACTTTTTTTTGATCATATTTCCTATTCCGCTATTCAATAAAAACCTTTGGGGCTCAATTAAATTGCGGAATAGTCTGTGTCGGTACGTGTGAGATCCACCTTTCCAAGTTTTTGGGGTTCATCTCATACTTCTGAAGCTTTGAGGGTGCTGCCTGTTCTATACTCCTCCTCCTCCTCCTCCTCATCCATCCTTTTAGGTGTACAAACAATAGTAATTGGGGCCTAGTGTGCTTCTGTACGTGTGAAAAACATACACTTTTTTTGATCATATTTCCTATTCCGCTATTCTATAAAAACCTTTGGGGCTCAATTAAATTGCGGAATAGTCTGTGTCGGTACGTGTGAGATCCACCTTTCCAAGTTTTTGGGGGTTAATCTCATACTTCTGAAGCTTTGAGGGTGCTGCCTGTTCTATACTCCTCCTCCTCCTCCTCCTCCTCCTCCTCATCCATCCTTTTAGGTGTACAAACAATAGTAATTGGGGCCTAGTGTGCTTCTGTACGTGTGAAAAACATACACTTTTTTTTGATCATATTTCCTATTCCGCTATTCTATAAAAACCTTTGGGGCTCAATTAAATTGCGGAATAGTCTGTGTCGGTACGTGTGAGATCCACATTTCCAAGTTTTTGGGGTTCATCTCATACTTCTGAAGCTTTGAGGGTGCTGCCTGCTCTATACTCCTCCTCCTGCTCTTCCTCATCCATCCTTTTAGGTGTACAAACAATAGTAATTGGGGCCTAGTGTGCTTCTGTACGTGTGAAAAACATACACTTTTTTTTGATCATATTTCCTATTCCGCTATTCTATAAAAACCTTTGGGGCTCAATTAAATTGCGGAATAGTCTGTGTCGGTACGTGTGAGATCCACCTTTCCAAGTTTTTGGGGTTCATCTCATACTTCTGAAGCTTTGAGGGTGCTGCCTGTTCTATACTCCTCCTCCTCCTCCTCATCCATCCTTTTAGGTGTACAAACAATAGTAATTGGGGCCTAGTGTGCTTCTGTACGTGTGAAAAACATACACTTTTTTTTGATCATATTTCCTATTCCGCTATTCAATAAAAACCTTTGGGGCTCAATTAAATTGCGGAATAGTCTGTGTCGGTACGTGTGAGATCCACCTTTCCAAGTTTTTGGGGTTCATCTCATACTTCTGAAGCTTTGAGGGTGCTGCCTGTTCTATACTCCTCCTCCTCCTCCTCCTCATCCATCCTTTTAGGTGTACAAACAATAGTAATTGGGGCCTAGTGTGCTTCTGTACGTGTGAAAAACATACACTTTTTTTTGATCATATTTCCTATTCCGCTATTCAATAAAAACCTTTGGGGCTCAATTAAATTGCGGAATAGTCTGTGTCGGTACGTGTGAGATCCACCTTTCCAAGTTTTTGGGGTTCATCTCATACTTCTGAAGATTTGAGGGTGCTGCCTGTTCCATACTCCTCTTCCTCATCCTCCCTTTAGGGTAGGAAAAAATTTAATCGGGCCTAGTCTGTGTTTGTACGTGTGAGATACACAGTTTTTTATCCTATTCCATTATTCAATACACACCCTTTTGGTGTAAAAAACATTAAATTGCGGCATAGTTTGCATATTTGACTGTGAGATACACCCGTGCGATACTGTTGTTCTTTTGTCCCGCTATTCAATAAAGACCTTTCTAGGGCAAGATCTTAAATTTCAGAAATATGAGGAGAGCGTCAAATAGGGGCCGTGGCCTGGGTCGTGGTGGTGCTGCTGCTAGAGCTCCTGTTGCAAGGAGAGGACGTGGTCGATCTGTGCCAGCTACACGCACAAGTGAAACACCTTCCTCAAGTGTGAGTAGGCGACAGAACCTGCATCAGTATTTGGTAGGGCATCATACGCCCCTAGAAGTGATGAGGCCAGAACAAGTGGAGGCGATAGTAGATTGGTTTGCTGCTGACAGTGCCTCCAGTTCCTTCACATTGTCTCCCACCCAGTCTACTGCAGAAAGGTCACAGTTGGCACCTGCAGCCGATGTCCAACCGTCTTTCACCTCACCCCCTTGCAAATCAGGCAAGCAGTCTGAGCCCCAAGCCATACAGCAGTCTCTTCTTCTTTTTGATGACTCTGTCAGCAGGGTTTCCCAGGGCCATCCACCTAGCCCTGCCCCAGAAGTGGAAGAGATTGAGTGCAGCGATGCCCAACCACTTATTTCTCAAGATGAGTACATGCAAGGATCATCGCAGCACGTCTCCGATGATGACGAAACGCAGGTGCCAACTGCTGCGGCGTTCAGCATTGTGGAGACCGACAAGGAGGGCAGGGGTGAAGACTGGGTGGAAGATGATGTGGAGGACGATGAGGTCCTCGACCCCACATGGAATGAACGTCATGCAGGTGACCTGAGTAGTGTGGAGGAAGAGGCGGTGGTCGCACAGAGCCACCAGCACAGCAGAAGAGGGAGCAGGGTGCTGAAGCGGAGCGGCCGTGCCCTAGACACTACGCCCGCTACTGCCCAACGCAGCAAGGGAACGAGCGCACCAAAGTCAGCTCAAAGGAGTTCTCTAGCGTGGAAGTTCTTTAGAAAATGTGCTGATGACAGGACACGAGTGGTTTGCACCCTGTGCAATCAGAGCTTGAAGCGAGGCATAAACCTTCTCAACCTGAGCACAACCTGCATGATCAGGCATCTAAGTGCAAAGCACGAGCTGCAGTGGAGTACACACCTTCAAAACCAAGAAACGTCTCTGGCTCATCCTGCTTCCTCTTCTGCTGCAGTCTCGGCCGCTCCAGCCACATCTGTAGTGATACCGGCACCTGCCACCCCGCAAACAGACGATCTGTCAGCAACACCACCACCTGGGTCACCAACAACCATCTCCACAATGTCCCGTGGAAGCGTTCAGATTTCCATCTCCCAAACACTTGAGAGGAAGAGGAAGTACCCCCCTACCCACCCGCGATCCCTGGCCCTGAATGCCATCATTTCAAAATTATTGGCCTTTGAAATGCTGTCATTCCGTCTGGTGGAGACGCACAGTTTTAAAAACCTTATGTCGGTGGCTGTCCCACAGTACGTCTTGCCCAGCCGCCACTACTTTTCCAGGCAAGCCATCCCTTCCCTACACAACCAAGTGGGGGAAAAAATCAGGTGTGCACTGCGCAACGCCATCTGTGCCAAGGTCCACCTGACTACCGATACGTGGACCAGTAAGCACGGTCAGGGGCGTTATATCTCCCTAACGGCACACTGGGTAAATGCAGTGGCGGATGGGCCTGAGGCGGATAGCAATTTGGCGCATGTCCTTCCACCACCGAGGATTGCAGGGCGCTTCAGTTTGCCTCCTGTTCCTAACTCCTCCTACTCCGCTTCCTCATCCTCTACCGCCTCCTCATCCGGACAGCGTAACACCTTCACCACCAACTTCAGCACGGCCAGGGGTAAACGACAGCAGGCAGTTTTACAACTTGCCTGTTTGGGGGACAAACCACACACCGCGCAGGAGTTGTGGAGGAGCATGGAACAGCAAACAAATGAGTGGTTGCTGCCAGCGAGCCTCAAGCCCGGCCTGGTGGTGTGCGATAATGGGAGAAATCTCATAGCAGCTCTGGGCCTAGCCGGTTTGACGCACATCCCTTGCCTGGCGCATGTGCTGAATTTGGTGGTGCAGAGGTTCCTTAAAAACTACCCCGATATGTCAGAGCTGCTGCAGAAAGTGCGGGCCGTTTGTGCGCACTTTCGCCGTTCTCACCCTGCTGCTGCTCGCCTGGCAGCGCTGCAGCGTAACTTCGGCCTTCCCGCTCACCGCCTCATATGTGACGTGCCCACAAGGTGGAACTCCACCTTGCACATGCTGGAAAGACTGTGCGAGCAGCAGCAGGCCATAGTGGAGTTTCAGCTGCAGCACGCACGCGTGAGTCGCTCTGCGGAACAGCACCACTTCACCACCAATAACTGGGCCTCCATGCGAGACCTGTGTGCCTTGTTGCGCTGTTTTGAGTACTCCACCAACATGGCCAGTGGCAATGACGCCGTTCTCAGCTTAACTATCCCACTTCTATGCCTCCTTGAAAAAACAATTCGGGCGATGATGGAAGAGGATGTGGCACAGGATGAGGAGGAGGAGGAGGAGGATGAAGAGGTAACATTTCAAAGGCTTTCAGGGCAGTCATTCGCAAGGGGCTCCGAGGGTGGGTTCCTGCACACACAAACGCCAGGGACACAATTGTCCAGCAGGGGCACAGTTCTGGAGGATGAGGAGGATGAGGAGGAGGAGGAGCTGGAGGAGGAGATGGAACCATGTTCACAGCAGGGTGGCACCCAGGCCAGCTCATGGCCATCACTGGTGCGTGGCTGGGGGGATACAGAGGACACGGACGATACACCTCCCACAGAGGACAGCCTTTCGTCGCCTCTGGGCAGCCTGGCACACATGAGCGATTACATGCTGCAGTGTCTCCACAACGACCGCCGAGTTGCCCACATTCTAACTTGTGCTGATTACTGGGTGGCCACGCTGCTGGATCCCCGTTACAAGGACAACGTACCGTCCTTAATTCACTCACTGGAGCGCGATCGCAAGATGCGCGAGTACAAGCGCACGCTGGTAGACGCGATGCTGCTGGCATTCCCATCTGACAGCGGGGCCACAGTGGAAGCACAAGGCAGAGGAGGAGGAGGAGGTCGCCAACTCAACCAGGGCACCGCCAGCACCTCAGAAGGCAGGGTTAGCATGGCCGAAATGTGGAAAAGCTTTGTCAGCACGCCACAACAAACAGCAGCACCAGCAGCTCAGATGGAACGTCTTAGCAGGAGGCAGCATTTTACCAACATGGTGGAGCAGTATGTGTGCACACGCCTACATGTAGTGAATGAGGGGTCTGCCCCCTTCAACTTCTGGGTCTCCAAATTGGGCACATGGCCTGAGCTTGCCCTTTACGCCTTGGAGGTGCTGGCGTGCCCTGCAGCCAGTGTATTATCTGAACGGGTATTTAGCACAGCTGGGGGTGTTATAACAGACAAGCGCAGCCGCCTGTCCAGAGACAATGTGGACAAGCTCACGTTCATTAAAATGAACCAGGCATGGATCCCACGGGACTTTTCCGTACCTTGTGCAGAATAGCAATGGATACCGACCTTACCCAGCCATTGTTCCATTTTTGCTCTTTCTCACTCTTTTGGGGTGTACCCTCATTTAAAATTTGTGAAAAGAAGCAGTGTTGGCTACCTCGTCCTCCTCCTCAGGGCCAGATTAACGTAGGGGCTATTGGAGCTGCAGCTCCATGCAGGCCCCTACCTTTTATATAGGCCCCGGGTTGGCCATATTCACTGTGACCGCTCTTCTGTCACTTGTAAACACAGAAGTCTGACTTCTATGCTCGCTTCCCCAGGCAGCACCCTCAGAACCTCCCCACACAGCGCGAAGGCCGGACAAGGAGGGACAGTTGCCGATGCATGGATGTGTTTATGGGCTTCAGAGACAGCATCCCATGTTGAATTAGGCATGCATGGCTGCACCCTTCCTCCTCTGGGTGCATGCCAAGGCACGGCCCTTAAGGCCCTTCAAAATCCTCAGCACCAAGACCATGATGCTCTTAATCCGGCCCTGGTCCTCCTCCACCGCCGCTTCCACCTACACCGCCCATAGGTGTGCGCAGCCTATTGCATTAGGGTGTGCACCCCAAAGTTTAAATACACATGCATGTGTTTGCCTACATGTACATGGCCCCGATACATTACTCTCCCTGCTGGCAAAGAGAAATAGAGCAGAGCAGGTGCGAGGGAGATCTTTCCCATCTCCTCACTGGCAAACAGAGCGATAATGCTATGTGCCCTAGGTGATTAGGGTGTGCCCAGGTACACCAGGCACACCCTGTGCGCACGCCTATGACACCGCCACATCCACCACCACCTCAACCTCCCTCCTACTCCTTATGGGCCTCGTCCTTCAGAGATGAAGAACATTGTTTTATTTTTCTGTTTTTTTTTTTGTTGTTTTAAGTTATTTCCCTATCCACATTTGTTTGCAGAGCACTTGCCATGCTCTTAACTACGTTTTGCTGCCATTTGCAGCACTCTAGCCCTTTCCATTGGTGTTTTAGAGCCATTTTAGTGCCTTAAAGTTCGGGTCCCCATTGACTTCAATGGGGTTCGGTGTCCGGGAAAAGTTCGGTAAAAGTCCGGGACACGGACCCGGACTTTTTTTTAAAGTTCGGCCGAACCCGTCGAACACGGACATCTAGGTGTCCGCTCAACCCTAGTCATGAGGTATAGCAGAGATAGACTGAGGTGAGTAAGGAGGAGGAACAGAATTGCATACCTTTTGTGTGGTTTTCAGCCAACGGGCTGGGTGGTGGGAAGTTAAATGTCTTGTCAAGCATGTGGTACCCAAATGGCTGGTGTTTTTTCCACGCTTGATGTGCTTGAGACAAAGTTTGCAAATTGCAACAGTGCGATCGGCTGCACATGTGCTAAAAAAGTCCCAGACAGCAGAACTGTGGGAAGTGGGCGGGAGATAACAGCTCAACAATGTGATTGAATAGGGTGGCTGCTCTATTCTCTTCCATGATGGCTACCTCTGTGGAGTTGTGCCTCACCTTCACTTTTCTCCTCTGCTCTATCTGGCACCCAAGTCATGTCAGTGACCTCATCATCATCCTCATTTCCTCCATCCTTATAACCACTGGAGACAACTTGGCAATACGCTGTGGGTGGGGGAACATGACTGCCAAAATGTGTACCAGTGTTCTCCTCTCTCTGTAGGC
Organism: Pelophylax lessonae; assembly: GCF_965119305.1. NCBI lineage: Eukaryota > Metazoa > Chordata > Amphibia > Anura > Ranidae > Pelophylax > Pelophylax lessonae. The sequence goes on along the minus strand of NC_138769.1, from coordinate 475,240,919 downwards.
TTATGTTCCTACTTTCCTCAACTTCAGAACCAACATCTAAATCAAGTAATGTGCATCGTCAAGGCACACGTGGCTGACGCTGTGTTCAAATAACTCAGCTAACTCCTCAATGCCTGATGCTGGGGGCAGTATAAGCAGGAATAGCTGTGGACATGGAGGCAGATTTAGCCACTCTGGCATCTGCAGTGGACTGCGCACTAGTCTCTGCTTGGGTGATGAAGGATGAGGAGCATGAGGATGGTATAGTAAGCCAGTCCATCACCTCCTCTGCATGTTGTGGCTGGATAGCATGGGCAACAACTCTAAACAGAGGAAATTATGTTGTGCCTGAGTAGGGACCATGTCCACCTTTGCCTGCGGACACACACGCTTCTGGCCCCCTCACAGTGCCATGGGAACATTTGCCTTTCTTTGTTGGCCTCCCAAACATGATGGGGGCTGCTTATTAACAATTTTTAATCAAGATGTGGAAATGTGTACTTTACCCTGAGTACTCACAACACAGACACACTCCACTGATGAACTACAATATACTGCAGTAAAACAGCACTGACACTTTGCAATATACTGCGTTAAACATGCAGTAATGCACAGGAATATGCTATGTTAAATATGCACTAACACGCAGAAATATACTGCATTTAATGTGCAGTAACGCACAGAAATATACTGTGTTAAACGTGCACTAACGCACAGAAATATACTGCGTTGAATGTGCATTAACGCACTGAAATATACTGCTTTAAACAGTACGTAACACACTGAAATATACCGTGGTAAATGTGCACTAACGCACTGAAATATACTGTGTCAAAGGTGCACTAACGCACATATATATACTGCGTTAATGCACTGAAATATACTGCATTAAACATGCACTAACGCACAAAAATATAATGTGTTAAGCGTGCGGTAATGCACAGAAATTTACTGTATTAAACGTACACTAATGCACTGAAATCCACTGCATTAAACGTGCAGTAACGCACTGAAATTTAGAGCATTAAATGTGCACCAATGCACTAAAATATACTGTGTTAAACGGCACGTAACACACTGAAATCGACTTAGTTAAATGTGCACTAACACACCGAAATGAAATACGTTAAACGTGCATTAATGCGCTGAAATATACTGCGTTAAATGACATGTAATGCACTGTAACATATTGCATTAAACATGCACTAACGCACTGAAACATACTTTGTTAAATGTGCATTAATGCACATATATATACTGTGTTAAATGGTACATACCAAACTAAAATGCACTGCATTAAACGTGCACTAACCCACTGAATTATACTGCGTTAAACGGCATGTAACGCACTAAAATATACTGCATTAAACATGTAGTAACGCACAGAAATATACTTCGTTAAATGTGCACTAACGCACTGAAGTATACTGCGTTAAACGTGCACTAATTCACTTTAATATACTCCGTTAACCGGCATGCAATGCACTGAAATATACTGAGTTAAACGTGCAATAGCGCAATGAAACATACTGCTTTAAACAGGCATTAATGCACATATACAGTATACATATATATATATATATATATATATATATATATATATATATATATATATATATATATATATATATATATATATACAGTGGCTACGGAAAGTATTCAGACCCCCTTATATTTTTCACTCTTTGTTATATTGCAGCCATTTGCTAAAATCATTTAAGCTCATTCTTCTTCCTCATGAATGTACACATAGCACCCCATACTGACAGAAAAACACAGAATTGTTGACATTGTTGCAGATTTATTAAAAAATAAAAACTGAAATATCACATGGTCCTAAGTATTCAGACCCTTTGCTCAGTATTTAGTAGAAGCCCCCTTTTGATCTAATACAGCCAGGAGTCTTTTTGGGAAAGATGCAACAAGTCTTTCACACCTGGATTTGGGGATCCTCTGCCATTCCTCCTTGCAGATCCTCTCCAGTTCTGTCAGGTTGGATGGTAAACGTTGGTGGACAGCCATTTTTAGGTCTCTCCAAAGATGCTCAATTGGGTTTAAGTCAGGGCTCTGGCTGGGCCATTCAAGAACAGTCACGGAGTTGTTGTGAAGCCACTCCTTCGTTATTTTAGCTGTGTGCTTAGGGTCATTGTCTTGTTGGAAGGTAAACCTTCGGCCCAGTCTGAGGTCCAGAGCACTCTGGAGAAGGTTTTTGTCCAGGATATCCCTGTACTTGGCCGCATTCATCTTTTCCTCGATTGCAACCAGTCGTCCTGTCCCTGCAGCTAAAAAACACCCCCATAGCATGATGCTGCCACCACCATGCTTCACTGTTGGGACTGTATTGGACAGGTGATGAGCAGTGCCTGGTTTTCTCCACACATACCGCTTAGAATTAAGGCCAAAAAGTTCTATTTTGGTCTCATCAGTCCAGAGAATCTTATTTCTCACCATCTTGGAGTCCTTCAGGTGTTTTTTTAGCAAACTCCATGCGGGCTTTAATGTGTCTTACACTGAGGAGAGGCTTCTGTCGGGCCACTCTGCCATAAAGCCCCGACTGGTGGAGGGCTGCAGTGATGGTTGACTTTCTACAACTTTCTCCCATCTCCTGACTGCATCTCTGGAGCTCAGCCACAGTGATCTTTGGGTTCTTCTTTACCTCTCTCACCAAGGCTCTTCTCCCCCGATAGCTCAGTTTGGCCGGACGGCCAGCTCTAGGAAGGGTTCTGGTCGTCCCAAACGTCTTCCATTTGAGGATTATGGAGGCCACTGTGCTCTTAGGAACCTTAAGTGCAGCAGAAATCTTTTTGTAACCTTGGCCAGATCTGTGCCTTGCCACAATTCTGTCTCTGAGCTCTTCAGGCAGTTCCTTTGACCTCATGATTCTCATTTGCTCTGACATGCATTGTGATCTGGAAGGTGTGGCTTTCCTAATCAAGTCCAATCAGTATAATCAAACACAGCTGGACTCAAATGAAGGTGTAGAACCATCTCAAGGATGATCAGAAGAAATAGAAAGCACCTGAGTTAAATATATGAGTGTCACAGCAAAGGGTCTGAATACTTAGGACCATGTGATATTTCAGTTTTTCTTTTTTAATAAATCTGCAACAATGTCAACAATTCTGTGTTTTTCTGTCAGTATGGGGTGCTATGTGTACATTCATGAGGAAGAAGAATGAACCTAAATGATTTTAGCAAATGGCTGCAATATAACAAAGAGTGAAAAATTTAAGGGGGTCTGAATACTTTCCGTACCCACTGTATATACACTGTGTTAAGTGGCACATAACGCAATAAAATATACTGCATTAAACGTTCACTAGCCCACTGAAGTATACTGCATTAAACATGCACTAACACACATAAATATACTGCGTTAAATGTGCAGTAACACACAGAAATATGCTGCATTAAACGTACCCTAATGCACTGAAATATGCTGCATTAAATGCACAGTAATGCACTGAAATATAGTGCATTAAAGTAACGCACTAACGCACTGAATTATACTGCGTTATATGGCACGTAATGCACTGAAATATTATGAGTTAAACGTGCAGTAATGCACTGAAATTTACTGCGTAAAATGGCACATAACACACTCAAATATACTGCATTAAACATGCAGTAACGCACAGAAATATAATTTGTTAAAAGTGCACTAACGCACTGAACTATACTGCTGTAAAATGAACTGACACTAATTTAAAAATGAATGGTCACTTCACTCACACTGACTGAACTATCACTAGATTCACATTAAGTGACACTAAAGTAGAAATGAATGTTTACTACACTAACACTGAGTGAACTATCACTAGATTCACACTAAAGTGACACTAAAGTAAAAATGAATGGTCACACTACACTCACACTGACTGAACTATCACTAGATTCACCTTAAACTTATATTCTACACTGACAATAGAATCAGAATAGCACACCATAGCACTCTAAAGCCTCTTACACACGCAACTAATTTTCGCCGACCGGTCGTCCGTCTTTTGTCCAGAGTTATGTCTGTTGGTTGGAATGTGCTCTAGACTGCACATGAATTTTCCCGCATGACAGAATTCTACTTCAGAAGTGATGTCATGTGTTGGATTGCTTTGTATGTGTTCTTTTATCTCTGTGCATGCCTAGTTTTGCTTATAAGATTTTTCCCCATCCAAATCTGTACTAATGAGACGAAAATCGGACGTGTTTTGATGGTCGACAAAAATTTTATTGCCTGCACACCAGGATTTTTTCGGCCGAAAAGTCGGAGTCGGTTGTCGGAAGCATCATACTAACAAGCCAAAAATCAGCAGATCGGTTGAAAATTCCCGGCCGAATTTCCACTCGTGTGTACGGGCCTTAACTCTCTAGTAGCACTGAGCAGAGCCCTGTTCTATCTTTTTCCATGCCAATATCACAAATGGCCGCTATTGAAAGAATACTTTTAGAGTGTAGGGTGGGAGAGCAATAAGCCATGATTACTTTCTACAATCATGGCCCTGACAGTGCTCTGTGCCCTGATTGGGCAAAGCTTTCATTGCTTCAGCCAATCAGGGCTTCCAATGTACTGTGCAGTGGCACATTGTGGTAATTTGGTGGGTCAAACAAACGGTTGAATGACCCGATAATTTGGGTGATCATCATACCCTTTGCCTATCCCTAATATAAACAAGGTTCTGAAAGGATTAGCGTTATTGAGTTTGTGGGTGAAATAAATTGTTTAGGTATGTCAGGGCTTTCTAGGGCCAGTTTAAAAATTCCTCATGCATACTACTTTGTGGGTACATGGGGATACCCAAAATAGGTGAGTGATTGGACATATGAGGAGAGATTTTATTTTTTTCCTAATCTCCCATGATGCTATTAGAGTCCCTGTGAAAAGATCATTAGACTGTAGAGCCTGAGGAGAACTGGGAGCTTGCTGTACAAGGCAACTGACACATGAGGCAGGCAAACCAGCATTGCAATGAAAGTTGGAAAACCTGGAGTTCTCCGCCCGCCATTCAAAAACATGTCATATTATACAACCTGATATAAGAAGAATTAGGGTACCTCATCTTTGAAAGTCAATGCATATTAAAGAAGATCAGCAAACGCTTACCCTTTCAAAGAAATTTCATAATGGCCTGATTAAAGTGTGTTATATCCTTGTATCATAACAACACTGGAATGGTCCACAGCAGATATAGTAACTTTGCAAAAAGGGATAAGGATAGACTCTGGACATTCTGTGTCTGGAAGTAGAAAGGGCAGAGTATGCTTAAGCGAGTCTAATCAGCTTCTGGTAGACAGTGAAGCATATATTGCTGAACACTTTGTATTTCTGAGCCACCTCTGTAGAGTAGTCTGAGAAGATGATCAAATGTACAGTATCGCACAAAAGTGAGTACACCCCTCACATTTTTGTAACAATGTTTTTATATCTTTCATGTGACAACACTGAAGAAATGACACTTTGCTACAATGTAAAGTAGTGAGTGTACAGCTTGTATAACAGTGTAAATTTGCTGGCCCCTCAAAATAACTTAACACACAACCATTAATATCTAAACCATTGGCAACAAAAGTGAGTACACCCCTAAGTGAAAATGTCCAAATTGGGCCCAATTAGCCATTTTCCCTCCCCGGTGTCATGTGACTCGTTAGTGTTACAAGATCTCAGGTGTGAATGGGGAGTAGGTGTGTTAAATTTGTGGTTATCGCTCTCAATCTCTCATACTGATTACTGGAAGTTCAACTTGCCACCTCATGGCAAAGAACTCTCTGAGGATCTGAAAAAAAGAATTGTTGCTCTACATAAAGATGGCCTAAGCTATAAGAAGATTGCCAAGACCCTGAAACTGAGCTGCAGCTTGGTGGCCAAGACCATACAGTGGTTTTGATAAAAGAAATTGAGTGCATGTGCTCAGCGTTATATCCAGAGGTTGTCTTTGGGAAATAGACATATGAGTGCTGCCAGCATTGCTGCAGAGGTTGAAGTGGTGGGGGATCAGACTGTCAGTGCTCAGACCATACGCCTCTCACTGCATGCAAATTGGTCTGCATGGCTGTTGTCCCAGAAGGAAGCCTGTTCTAAAGATGATGCACAAGAAAGCCCGCAAACAGTTTGCTAAGGACAAGCAGACTAAGGACATGGATTACTTGAACCGTGTTCTGTGGTCTGATGAGACAAAGATGAACTTATTTGGTTCAGATGATGTCAAGCAGATGTGGCGGCAACCAGGTGAGGAGTATAAAGACAATTGCATCTTGCCTACCATCAAGCATAGTGGTGGGAGTGTCGTGGTCTGGGGCTGCATTAGTGCTGCCAGCACTGGGGAGCTACAGTTCATTTAGGGAACCATGAATGCCAACATGTACTGTGACATACTGAAGCAGAACATGATCCCCTCCCTTCGGAGACTGGGCCGCAGGGCAGCATTCCAGAAGTAAAGGTGATGTACTGGCCAAGCATGTCTCCAGACCTAAACCCTATTGAGCATCTGTTGGGCATCCTCAAACGGAAGGTGGAGGAGCGCAAGGTCTCTAACATCTACCAGCGCGTTAATGTCGACGTGGAGGAGTGGAAGAGGACTCCAGTGGAAACCTATGAAGCTCTAGTGAACTTCACGCCGAAGAGGGTTAAGGCAGTCCTGGAAAATAAAGGTGGCCACACATAATCTTGACACTTTGGGCCCAATTTGGACATTTTAACTTAGGGGTGTAGTCACTTTTGTTGCCAGCAGTTTAGACATTAATGGCTGTGTGTTGAGTTACTTTTGAGGGGACAGCAAATTTACACTGTTATACAAGCTGTACACTCACTACTTTACATTGTAGCAAAGTGTAATTTCTTCAGTGTTGTCACATGAAAAGATATAATAAAATATTTACAAAAATTTGAGGGGTGTACTCACTAATGTCCATCGATATCCACAGATCTAAATATACAGAAACATTGCAGTATGACGGCTCTGTCTATATATTTCAAATACTTAACAATGACTGAGGATCTTTCTGTTGAACTGCATCACACCCAACCTGTGCGTTCTCTCTATTACACATGAAGAAGAAAGTCGCAAGGCCACTGGAACTGTCTAACTGCATATCATTGCCAGTGTTTGCCTTTTTTTGAGATTCAGGGAGCCTGTTAATTTTCAAATTACCCCATCTGGAGTGATTTTCTGGTTTGTCTACCTTTTCTTGTAGGATAGGAGATTTTTTTCCAGGTCTGTAATCCTTATCTCATTATCCAGTACAGATATACATTGTTTGGCCTCTTGGAGTCAGTTGGCCTGCAAAGATAGCTCTTATTTAAACTGCTGTAAACTGTTACAAACTTTAAGCAGTTTAAACAGCTTCAGTGATTGTTGAATATAGAAGGATAACTGCCGCTGCGATTTTTGTATGTCTACCTTCTAAATCTTTGTCCAGAAGTGACACAAAATTATATTTCTTTAGTCTGATGGTCTGATTAAGCAACCATGCTGACTGCTGGTAATAGTTATGAGCTACAACACATTGCTAAACCTTTTATATTTTGGTGTTTTACTAAAATGAAGTACAGTGTACTGCGTTGAAGTGCAAACAACTGTATATATGATACAAATCCTCTGAAGGGGAGGGAATGCTCTAGTGTGCTAGATTTTTCTCTTCCTGATTTGCTACTATTTTTCTGAGAAGGAAGACATGCTACTTATTGGGCTGCAGGGACTATGGGTGTAGCTTGCAGGTGTGCTCACTATCTCTAAGATAGTCCCAGATTTATCAAATGTTGTTTGACATATGTTTTGTTAGTAAATCAAGAAAAGAAACTGCGCTAGTGTAACATAAAAGCTGCAACTTCAAGTGTGACAACACCCTAATAGTAAATATAAATCAATAAGTCGTGCTCAAATATGAACAAAGGAAAATTATTCCAAAACAATTAAATCTGATATATAAATTGAATAACTAGTAGAATGATAAATAATAAATTATAAATTGATATATAAAGTTCAAGAAACGGTGCAAATTGTAAAGTTCTTGAGTAAAAAATTGTTGAGATCAGGAGAATCCACCTCTGATAGGTAAACTGCTTAGCAGAATTAAGCGAAAGAATAGTATGTAACTCAATCCTCAAATTCTTCCTAGAGGTGCAGAATCCAGATTAGTGTGTATAAGGTAAGATGGCGTCAATTTTCCTCAATGAAAAGAAAAAAACGTGGCTTCCGGTTCCGGCGCCATATGTGAGGGAGCAGGCAGCGGCGGCTCCGGACACTGCTTCTTATGAATTCGGCAAGAAAGCCCGTTGTGGCGAGTCCTTGGCTCCACAGCCTACTCCATACCTGAGGCTGTCAGCGGATGGACAGATTCCTGCTCCACGGACCGGCTAGCTCAGCGTCTGTCACACAAACACAGATCGGCTCCCCCGCAGCCAAGATGGCGGACGGAGCGAAGCAGCAGCACGGCCTCGCCGCCTCACATGTCACCTCAGCACACACAGCGACCCTCTCTGACCAGCCTCATGCCTCCCACTCTGAACACTATGCAGAGATGGCACAAGCGGTCGCAGCCCTGCTGTCACCTACAATAACAGCAGCAGTAGATAAAGCCATGGCAGCAGGAATCGCTCAAATAAGGAAAGACTTAGGCGAGCATGCCATGCGCTAAACTGAGTTAGAGCACAGAGTGACGGAGATTGAGGAAGAAACTCAGGCATCCTTCCACACAGACCAGCAATTCAGGTAGACCCAGCAATACCTGCTAGAGAAAGTTGATGACCTTGAGAATAGATCTAGGAGAAATAATTTGCGGATTATTGGCCTCCCGGAATCTTTTGGGGCGGATTATCTATTGGACATCTGTGTACAGCGTATCCCCCAGGCCCTGAGAATTGCAACTCCCTGTGTCGCTGAGCGGGCTCATCGCATGGGACCGCCATCTAACGAGCGTCGGACCCCCCGCCCAGTTTTCGTAAAATATCTCAACTACTCTGATAGAGTGAACATACTTAAATCTTATCGAAATTCCAAGTCCCTGCAGATTGATGGTCACAAAATCCTCATGTTCGCTGACTATTCACAGGAAGTCTCCAGGAGACGCAAGGCGCTCCAACCTGTTTGTAACGCATTGTACCAGCAAGGTATAAAATTCACTTTGGCCTATCCTGCCACTCTGCGTTTCACTGACCCCTCGGGGGACCACAAATCATTTATACACCCGGATGACGCCTGGAACTACATCCAATCTGCTCTACGTTCACCTATGGACACATCAGCCCCGCCTCCACCGGCTTCGTTCCGCATGCAGGACCCCAGACACCAAAGGAGCCCCCGGGGGGACCCAGCTAAAAAACTTCGTCTCACAGACCTCCATGGAAAAGATAAACCAGCGTGATCACTGGACCTCACAGTTAACAAGGTCGTATTCATCTTTCTCCTTTGACCGACCCTTCAAGTCTCTTGCAGGCTTCCAGGATTGTTTTGTTCCCTTTAATGGTTTATATTCCCTAATAGGAATATTCAATTCGTTCGACCACTGATCTCCTTATACTGCTGAATTGTTTAAGATGTCATGTGGTTATTCTTCTGTTCTTTATCACAGCTTCTTGTTAGTGCCGGATGTCTGGCTATCGTCCGGCGCTGTCGCAAGTGGCCCTGTTATCCAGCCACTGGGGTTTATAATATTCTTCTCTGGTTGACGTCAATGTCACCCCCTGCTGGATGCAGCGATTTGTAAGTGGAAGCGGACTCGCCTCACGGGTTTTACAATCAACATCTTCTGGTAACGCTGTAATAGGAGGTTTCACATATGGAAAAAAGTGACGCTCAGGCTTCCTTGGGTATGTATTTACCCCTTTTTTATTTGCTTATTCTACACTCTTTATGTTGTTCAGGTTTTGCCATCCCACTTGTCCCCCTCTCTCCAATTTTCACCACCCCCTTCAGTATCTCCCCTAAGCTGATTATATTATGGCAGCCCTTCCTTGTTAGCTCCACCGCCTCAGATTTCACTTCACAACCTCGATTCACTGTTAACATATCCCTTGACATCCCCCAATGCTTAAGGTAATCTCCTGGAATGTTAAGGGGCTCTGCTCCCCAAATAAGCGCATGGCGGTACTCCGTCATTTGAAAAGGCTTAAAGCTGACATTGCCCTGCTTCAAGAAACCCATCTCTCAGCACAAGATTTCTGCAGGATGCGTAAATTGTGGGTGGGCCATGTTCTGGGCTCCCCCGTGGTACATGGTAAGGCTGGCGTACTGATTCTATTGCATAAAAACTTACCATGCACAATCACGTCAACTCACCCAGACGAGGTGGGTAGATTTCTCGCTGTAAAATTGACCATGGGTGACAGGGCATGGGTGGTTTCAACGGCCTATGCTCCCAACTCCCCCCCTAAAAGTTTTTTCCAATCATTGGCTGCCAATCTTGCCCCACACCTACATCTCCCCCTGTTGTTGGCAGGGGATTTCAATACGGTCATGGATCCTAGGGAAGATAGGTCCCGGTCACACACGGCATCACCCATCCTTCCGTCCCTTGCCCAATCTCCCCTGTCTCAATTTGCTGACCATCTTCTCCTCACAGACGCCTGGCGTCTCCAGCACCCTGAGGGCAGGGAGTACACCTTCTTCTCCAATCCGCACAAATCCCTCTCCCGTATCGACTACGCCTTCCTTAACGCCTCACTACTGCCTTTCATCATGGACACGGACATTCATAACCTGGTCATATCAGACCATGCACCTATTTCACTGTCTTTCTCGGGTTTCTCCTCCAGTCCTCCGCCGAGCGGCTGGCGGTTTCCATCCTTCTTGGCCCATGATGACAAGGTGGCCTCTATCATTCAAGACACATGGCAGGACTTCTCTGACACCAATGCGGAGCATACATCTAACCCATCCCTTTTCTGGGAAACCGGAAAGGCTGTACTCCGCGGACGGCTTCTGTCCTACGCTGTTGGCCGCAAAAGGGCCATCGGCAAATCCTATGCGGAGGCCAGTAACAAGCTAAGAGCTGCTCAACTGTCCCTCTCTCACTCCAATACGCCAGCCAACAGGCAGCTCTGGCAGGAAGCAAAATCTGACTTTGATTCCTGGGCGACGGCGCAGGAGAGAATACACTCCTCACTCCAAGACCTTACATACCATAAATATGGGAACAAACCCGGCAAGCTACTTGCCAGGCTTTGCAGGGGAACTCACACACCTACACACATTCAAGCTCTAAAAGATCATACAGGCCTGAAGTTGTCAACACCTACTGACATCGCAGCAATTTTGGCTAGATTTTATAATGATCTTTATAGTGCAGAACCAATGGACGAGACTGACGCTTCCTCCTGGCTTGATCAGATTACCCTACCCACTATTGACGAGTCACTTCTCGCTTCCCTCAATGCACCTATTGAATTAGATGAAATTACCCAAACTATCTCACATCTACCCTCTGGGAAAGCCCCTGGCCCTGATGGCTTTACTTCTGATTTTTACAAAATTTCTGCCCCCACTATCGCCCCATCCCTTCAGAAGTTATATCAACACATCCTCTCAGGACACCCTTACTTCCCTACCGGTCTTCAAGCACATATCAAATTGATTCCAAAGAAAGGTAAAGATCCTACTGACCCCGGATCATACCGCCCCATCTCTTTGTTAAATATTGATGGGAAAATTTTGTCTAAAATCGTCGCAAACCACCTCGCCCCTATCATGCCCACTCTTATTGATCCGGCGCAGGCGGGATTCACCTCTGGTAGGTCGGCCACGGCGAACATCAGAAAAGTCCTTGCGGCTCTCCATACAGCCCACAACACTTTAAACTCAGACATGGCCATATTATCTCTGGACGCTGAAAAGGCCTTTGATAGGGTGGACATAGGTTGGCTGCATCTGGTCCTTGCACGTTTTGGTTTTTCGGGCCCCTTTGTCCACCTTATCAAAGCTATGTATACAAACCCCTCGGCGCACGTGGTGGCTAATGCTCATGTATCCCCTCCTATCCTGCTTGGCAGGGGCACCAGGCAGGGATGCCCATTATCCCCCTTACTATTCAATTTGGCACTAGAACCGCTGGCTAGAATGATACTTGCACATCCTAAACTCCATGGTATTCCGATAGGCACCCATGATCTGCGTCTGGCACTATTTGCAGACGACATACTTATATTTACATCTAAACCATCCCAAGATATGGAAGTGATTCACCAAATTTTTGAGAAATACCGTAGTTGCTCAGGCCTCAAGATAAATTTTTCTAAAAGTGAACTCCTACCACTGCGTCACTCACCCCCTGACTCCTGGCCTACTACACCTCTCTTCCCCATCGCCAAAGAATTAATTACTTTCCTTGGTATTAAAATAGGACGGTCCCCCTCGTCCATCTACCATCTCAACATTCCACCGGTTATCTCCAAAATAGTTGCGGAATTGGATACCTGGAAAAATTTTCCCCTCTCCCTATTCGGTAGGTGTCATCTCTACAAGATGGTCAGCTTTCCTAAACTTTTGTACCCTCTACAAACTATCCCGATCCTCATTAAACACAAGGATGTCCACAGGCTACATAAGGCGGTCACCTCCTTTATTTGGAATGGTCGGAAACCCCGTATTGCTCTTCAAAAACTGTTTCTGCCCAGGGGGGAGGGCGGGGTGGCGCTCCCTCATACCAGGCTTTATAATCTTACCTGTCTCCTCAGAGTGGGGTTAGATTGGGTTGGCAAAACCTCTAGATACTCGAACTTGACATTGGAATCCCAAATGGCTGCTCCATTCACTTTGCCTGCCCTTCTGCACTGTGGACACAGAGATCTCCCGCCCCACCTCCGGAATAACATTCTCATCAGAGATACTACAATCGCTTGGAGAGAATTGATGAAGCAGTTTCAAACTTCCCACCTTATTTCATCTCATTTACCCATTCAGGGACACCCTCTGTTTCCACAGGCGCAGCAACACCCCCCCTTCCGCTTGTGGCCAGCTAAAGGTATCACCCATTTTGTTAACCTCTTTGATATGGACTCGGGTAAACCCTTAGGAGTCTCTACCACCTTATCACGCTTCGATCTACCTCCTAGCCACACTCTAGGAATTCTCCAGGCATCCAGCTTGGTAGCCAAACTCTGTCCCTCAAGGGCACACCGCTTCAAACAAACTCTGATAGACCTGCTCTTGGAACTCGACTTGCATAAGATCTCAGACATTTACCAACGCCTGCTTTCTCACCCACTGCTATCAAAACCTCTACCCTGCTCCACCTCATGGGACAAGGCCTTTCCGAACTTGGATGCTCACCAGCACGCTCTTTCAGGATATCTCACTACCTGCAAATACAATACCAATGAATTCTGGAGAGAACAACAGTATAAAATTCTGCATTGTGGATATGCCCCATATCCACGCTCCAATTCTGCATCGCTCTCCACTTGCTGCCCTAAATGTAGTTTACCTAAGCCTTCTCTCGAACATAGATTCTGGAGCTGCCCTCAGATACGATCCTTCTGGACTAAGGTAGACCTCTACGTTGCCTCGATCACGGGGCTAGCCCCCCACAATGAGCCTTTTTTTCTGCTCTTTGGAAACTTTGATGCAGTGTTTCACAGGATGTCTAAAGCGCAAGTACAAACTCTTACCACTCATAAAAGCTGGCTGTCCTCTTGTTACATGGTCGCGAGGAGATCCATCCTTGCCAAATGGATAACTGCCCCCCTCCCTCACAATAAGAGATGTGAAGAACGGTCTACAATCTCTATTTGCTAAGGAAGCTTTGGATCTTAGACTTTCGAACACCACTATCATCGCCAAGTTTGACAGGAGATGGTCCATTACTTTTCAGCTATCTGTTCGCAGCTGAATTCCTCCACTGAACTGTGACTTTAACCAGGCCGCCACTAACCCGATACGCCTCTGAGCTTATTGTTGCTTTGTTTATTTTGTCACTTTTTGTATTTCTTAGATTCCATGTCTTCACACCAGCATATGGCGGCAGTTAGGGTGTATCTCCGAATGGTCCATTCTTCTCTATGATGGTACGTGGAGCCTCCTCACTCCCAACTTTCTTCTCCCTCTCCTGAACCAGTGTTGCCTGGCGGGTGGCAGACTCGGTGGCTTCCAACCGGCCCAATGTACCTAGTCACCTGAGTATTGAAGATATACACCCTGCCACAAATGCTGATGCTGAAGGGTCTGCAAATTTATACTTTGCTCCATCCCTCCCCCCCCTTCCTATTCCCTTCCTCTACCCTCCCTCCTTTCCCCCTATCCTGACTAATTTCAGATGTGCACAGTGACTCTCTAAGTTTTGCTTATTATCGCTAGTTACAGTTTGGTCTTCGGACTATTTTTTTTGGTCTGTTTAGGAACACTGCATATGTTTTGTAACATTTATATGTCTTTGTTTTCTTAAATTGTTATCATTTTGGAAAACCAATAAAATTTTGTTAAAAAAAAAGAAAAGAAAAAAACGCCATAGCATAATACCACAAAAATATTGTCACAAAAATAATGTGTGAAAAATTATTGAAACAAAGTAACACCTCCAAAGTGTTGAAAAAAATCAGTAAGAGTAGGTACTTCTTACCAGAAAAAACATATATTGCAACATAAAAGCCCAGAAGAAAAATATAGATACAAAAAGCACTCAGTGAAGAATTCCTTACAATAAATGGCTGAACCCAGAAATGAGACACTTTGATAAAAGTGGACCCTTATCAGAACCTGATAAGGGAGACACATCAAAAGATTGGATAGCAGGATAAACCTTGGTTAATTTCTGAAGGTGCAGAATCCAGATCGATGTGTGTAAAATAAGATGGCGTCTAAATAATGCTCAATTGAAAAGAAAAAAATGCCATAGAACAATACCACAAAAAATTGTTTAAATAAAAAAGATAAATTGAAGAGTGACCCAACACCTCGCGTATGTGGAATATGATTAGATCACAAACACCGACAAAAATGTGTAGAGAGTAAGGGTAGGTACTTCTTACCAATAGGATATATTAAAAAAGCCCAAACAGATATATATGAAGGAAGAGGACCATACGGTGAGAGGATTCCTTACAATATAAGGATGAGCCCAAAGAATTGTGACACCCAATAAGACTGGACCCTTACCAGACCATGATAAGGGAAACACATCAATGAGGCAATCGTGGAGTTGCTGAAGACAGTAGGGAGATCTCACATAAACCGGTCCTCTGCCAATAAGACATTAGGAAATGGTATCCGCATTATATAAAAGAGAAGGGGACGCCATAGCATAAAATCCAACACAATTTTAATGGCATAAAATAAATAACACTCACAAAGGTCCGATGTATCACGCTCAGACAAACAAGACAGCAGCCGCCAGCCGGACGACTTGCCGCCCGCACTTCCTGGTATCGTGGGTGCCGCCCGCACTTCCTGGTATCGTGGGGGTGATGTCAGCACGCCGTGACCCGACGCGTTTTGTCAGAGATGACGTTATCAAGACCTTGATTACCTTAATAACGTCATCTCTGACGAAACGGTTATTTTTCTGGATTTTCGAACGCCTCTCTCTTCAATCCTCCTGGTTCACTGGCCCCATCTGTTAAAGTATTTCGAGATGTAGTACTCAGAGATCTTGATAAAATGAAGATCCGTAAATGTAACTTGAGGAGGGACTTACAAGATGGTTTGGATTCTTTGTGTAGTAATAAACAATTAATCATAAGACCAGCGGACAAAGGGGTGCAATAGTCATTCTTGATAGGAATGACTATGTATCCGAAATGTACCGCATACTTAACGATAACTTGATGTATACCCCTCTTTCAGGAGATCCGAAGTGTCAATATAAACAGGAACTAGAGTCTATTATTAATAAAGGTTATCAGTTAAATATTTTGAATAAAAAGGAGAAATCCTTTTTAATACCAAAGTGCCCATGCACACCCATTATTTATTATTTACCCAAAATTCATAAGAGCCAGACTCCCCCCCCCCCCCGGGGCGTCCCATTGTCAGTGGCATTGACTCTGTGATGTCCCGGGTGGGGAAATATATTGATTTCTATTTGCTACCCTGCCCCACCCCATTAGATTGTAAGCTCTTCTGAGCAGGGCCCTCTTAATCCTCTTGTATTTTATTGTATTGTATATGTATGTAATGTTCTGGTACCTTTGGGTACCCTAATTACTCTTTCATAAGTGTATGCGCCCCACCATTCTCTTTTGGTAAGGTGCGCATACACCTTTAAGACTGATGCTGTCATCACTGAGCGCCGGACTGGATGGCTATTTAGATCGCCGGCTCTCACTCACATGTGTTCGTTCAAACTGCTTTGTGCCTTGATGCTAACCTGTCTTGAAGCTCTCATGCTTGCAAGCATACCTCGCTGTCGGAACCACGCTGCGCTGATCCCTGTATCCCGCTACCGGATCATCCGCTCTTGCCGAACCTCTCCTCTGCTACATTGCTATTAGTGATAAGTACCCCACAGGGGAAACCTCTATAACCTTTATACTAAAGCTTACACTATCTAGCTCTGCATACTAAGGACTATTACTACATCTGCATTATCTAAGATTGCTAGCTCTTGAGCCTACTACCACCTGTTTTTGCACTGGGTTGATCTCTCTTGTATGTCCACCTGCTACTCTGTCATCTACTACCATACATGATTGCTAAACCTATCTGCATCCCATCTGCTACTATCTTACTTTCAAGGACATTTCCTTTCAAGTGTCTGTCATCTACCATCTCTACCCAACCTGTCTCTTCAGCCTATCATCACTGTGTTACTATATACATAAGTCACTCTAGGAAACATCTTATTGAGTGTGTGTATTTACTTGCTGAATTGAGATCATCCACACATGATGAGTCATTGAGAGTTGGGAATGGTGTCTCAGCGTTTCTCTACATGACTACTGAAGTGGAATATTTCTGCAGCTGAAAATCCACATCATACGTAAAACGCAGGAGCGTTACAATGTACCGTCTCCCTCTAATATTGTAAAGCGCTGTGTAAACTGCTGGCGCTATAGAAATCCTTAATAATAATAATAATAGTACAAAACATGCCGTCTTATGTCCGTGACACAAGACATGTAATCAATTTAATATCTAACATTATTCCCACCAAAGATCTGTGGATGGTTACGGCTGATGTATCATCACTATACACAGTCATACCACATGAATTGGGTTTAAGTGCAGTTCATATGTTTCTAAATAGAGATTCTAATATACCATCTGTCCAAATTTCATTCATTATGGAATTGTTGGAGTATGCCACCAAACACAATTATTTTTGGTTCGGTGGACAGTTTTACAGACAAGATACGGGTGTTGCAATGGGCGCCAAGTACGCTCCGTCCTTAGCCAATTTATTTATTGGCCAGTGGGAGGAGGATGTCATCTATGCCTGCAGCAGACCACAAGTCTTGTTGTGGGCTAGGTATATAGATGACATCCTCCTCCTATGGGAGGGAGCGGAAGATGACTTGGTTTCCTTTTTGGATTCCCTGAATGTGAATTCTAGGGGCATTCATTTAAATTACGAGATGAGACAAACTGTTATTAACGTTTTGGATTTGTCAATCGCCATTCAGAATGGTGTTTTTGTTACCTCCACACATTTTAAGGCGACTGATAGAAATGCTTATATGCCAGTTGATAGTTGTCATCATAGTTCCTGGTTAAGGGCAGTCCCTAAAGGTCAATATATGTGGGTTGACGCAATTGTTCTGACCAAACAGAATTTTTGAGGCAGGCCCAGGTTCTGACAGAGAGATTCGTCGATAAGGGTTATGATCGGGACTTTCTCCGTGAGTCCCTGGAACAAGTGAGTCAGATTGATAGATCTCAGTTGTTACAAACGCATCCTCAGGATGTACGTGAGGACTTTAAGTCTAGTCCCTCCTTCATTACTACATTTTCTAACCAGTTTATGGGGATTAAGAAGTTATTAATGTGCCACTGGCATATTTTAAATAACGACCCGATTTTAAAAAGAGTTTTACCAGACAAACCACGGGTTATTTTTAAAGGCACCCCTAATTTGCGTGATGTAGTGGCGCCTAATGTGATAGAAACTCCTCAGAGTAAACCTACTTTTCTGCAACAGCTGAATGGTTTTTATAAATGTAACAGATGTCAAGTCTGTCGTTTGAACCATTTAAAACAGAAAAATACTAAAAGTTTTGTGTCAACTAGTACCGGGAAAACATACAGGATTAGCCCCTTTATTTCCTGCACTAGCACTGGAGTAGTCTATCTCCTCCAGTGCTCGTGCGGGTTCCAATACATTGGAAGAACAAAACGTCCTTTACATATACGTCTCAATGAACACATTGCGAATATCCGTAAGGTTTTTAAAAACCATTTGGTCTCTAAGCATTTTTTGATATCCTATAAGAAGGACCCTAAAAATATCATGTTCTTGGGTATAGATAAGTTCTCTCCCAAATGGCGGGGGGGGAACCTTTAGTAAGGGGTTTATCCAAAATGGAGATGTCCTGGATATATTGGGTAAAGACTTATACACCCTTTGGACTGAATGTGGACGTCGACGTCAATGCGTTTATTGATAACTAGTGTTGAGCGAACACGGACTGTATTATTCGTGTTCATACCGAATAATTGGATTTTTGTTACCTGAACACGGACCCGAAAACTTTACTGTATGTTCGGGTTTAAAATCCGTGTTCAGTCATTTTATTTCCTGTTTTGTATGTAATGGCGCGCTTTTAATGGCGGGCTTTCAACAGCCAATCAACAAGCGTTTAACTGGTGTGCCTTAAGCCATCCCAGCCATGCCTACTAATGTATTAGTAGCTGTGATTGGCCATCTGAAGCATGTGACCATGTCTTTATAAGTTCGAGAGCCCCAGTGCGCCGCGTCATTCTGCTGTAGTTTAGGGACAGAGCACACATCATACGTGCTGGCTGCTGATTAGGGACAGACAGTGATTCTGTGAAAAATTGTGTCCAAAAAGAATGCAGGGACAGGTCAGAGTGCAGGCAGGGAAAGTTATTAGAGCATTTTAGGGCGAGGCTGGAGATTAGGCAGGGTCAGTGTTCTACATCGATTTTGCTGTGTGGGGGGTGGTGCAGTGAACGATCTTAATGAGCATATTAGGGACAGGCTGGAGATTAGGCACGGACAGTATACATTGATTTTGCTGTGTGGGGGGTGGTGCAGTGAACAATCTTTTTGCCCTCACTTGAGCCCACTGAGGAGGAGGGAGAAAAAAAATCTATTTTTATCAGTCAGTTGTGTGCAGTGTTCATCTTAGATCTATTTTACTACAAGTTAAAATGGATTTTTTTTTTTTACCCCTTCATAGCCTTTTTGCTCCAGTGCTGACTGTGACATAAGACACTGCTGTGTTCACATGTGCTATTGAGTGATTTTCAATTTTATACACTTTTTTCTATTCCACTATTCAATATACACCCTTTTGGGTTAAAAAAAATTAAATTGTGGCATAGTCTGTACTAATCTATTTAAAAATTACAAACTTAAAGGGGAAATTTCTTTTTTTTTCCCTTCATAGCCTGCTGCAGAGCTGACTGACATAAGACACTGCTGTTCTCACATGTGCTATTGAAAAATCACCAATTTTATTTCATATTTTCTATTCCACTATTCAATCTACACCCTTGGGGTAAAAAGAATTAAATTGCGGCATAGTCTGTATCGGTACGTGTGAGATACACCTTTCCAATTTTTGGGGCGCATCTTCCACCGCCGAGGATTGCAGGGTGCTTCAGTTTGCCTCCTGCCTGTTCCAAACTCCTCCTACTCCTCATCCTGCCTTTAGGGTAAAAAAAATAGTAATCAGGGGCCTAGTCTGGGTTTGTACGTATGAGATAGATACACCTTTTGATATCATATTTTCTATTCTGCTATTCAATCTACACCCTTGGGGTAAAAATAATTAAATTGCGGCATAGTCTGTATCGGTACATGTGAGATACACCTTTCCAATTTTTTTGGGCGCATCTTACACCACCGAGGATTGCAGGGTGTTTCAGTTTGCCTCCTGCCTGTTCTGAACTCCTCCTACTCCTCATCCTGCCTTTAGGGTACAAAAAATAGTAATCGGGGCCTAGTCTGGGTCTGTACGTGTGAGATAGATACACCTTTAGATATCATATTTTCTATTCCGCTATTCAATCTACACCCTTGGGGTAAAAAGAATTAAATTGCGGCATAGTCTGTATCGGTACATGTGAGATACACCTTTCCAATTTTTTGGGCGCATCTTACACCGCCGAGGATTGCAGGGTGTTTCAGTTTGCCTCCTGCCTGTTCCGAACTCCTCCTACTCCTCATTCTGCCTTTAGGGTACAAAAAATAGTCATCGGGGCCTAGTCCGGGTCTGTACGTGTGAGATAGATACACCTTTTGATATCATATTTTCTATTCCGCTATTCAATCTACACCTTTGGGGTAAAAAGAATTAACCACTTGCCGACTGCCTAACGCCGATCTACGTCGGCAGTCAGCCCCTCACAGGCAAAGTGACGTAGGGCTACGTCACTAGCTTGTGAAGGTCTAGGGAGCGAGTGCGATCCCCCGGAGGCGCGCTCCCGCTCCCGTGTGGTCACGGACCCCCCGTGCGTGAGACCGGCAGACCCGATGTCCACCGGTCTCTCTGCGATCGGCGGGGGAGAGGGAGAAAGTCAGGCGGCTTGTGTAAACAAGCTGCATGTCATTCTCCCCTGTGTATGAAGGATGATCATACGGTTCAACTATGTAGAACCGTTGATCACTCTTCATACATCTGAAGCCACAGCCAATCACAGTAGAAAGCACGCCCCTAGGGACACACATAGCCCCTCCCTTTCAAAAAAAGTTAACCCCTTCACTGCCAGTGTATTTTTACAGTAACAGTGCATATGTAGAGCACTGATTACTGTAGAAATGTCACTGGTAACCCCAAAAGTGTCAAAAATGTCAGTCAGGGGTCCGATCTGTCCGCCGCAATGTCGCAGTACCGCAAAAAAAATCGCAGATCACCGTCATTACGCGTTAAAAAAAAAACAACAAAAATGACAAAAATCTTTCCCTTTGTTAGTAAACGCGATAACTTTTGTGCAAACCAATCAAAATACGCTTTTTGCGATTTTTTTTACCAAACATAGGTAGCATAAAACAAATTGGCTGAAAATGTTAAAAAATTTAGATTTTTACATTTTTTTGGGGGGGAATTTCATATAAAAAAATGTGAAAAATATTGCTATTTTTGCAAAATCTACGCTCTTTTTTTGTTTATAGCACGTGATCAAAAAATCGCACAGGTGATCAAATACCACCAAAAGAAAGCTCTGTTTGTGGGAAAAAAAGGACGCCAATTTCGATTAGATACAGCGTCGCACGACCGCGCAATTGTCCGTTAAAGTCACGCAGTGCCGAATCGCAAAATACCCCCTGGTCAGGAAGGGGGTAAAATCTTCCGGGGCTTAAGTGGTTAAATTGCGGCATAGTCTGTTTCGGTACGTGTGAGATACACCTTCCAAATTTTTGGGGCGCATCTTCCACCGCTGTGGATTGCAGGGTGCTTCAGTTTGCCTCCTGCCTGTTCCGAACTCCTCCTACTCCTCATCCTGCCTTTAGGGTACAAAAATTGTAATCGGGGCCTAGTCTGTGTTTGTTCGTGTGAGATACACCGTTTTATCAATTTTTTTCTATTCCGCTATTCAATCTACACCCTTTGGGGTAAAAAGAATTAAATTGCGGCATAGTCTGTATCGGTACGCGTGAGATACTGCATAAAAAGAAGGGGTGTTTTGAGGGGATATAGATCCTCTCACGATGGTTGCAATCACTAGGCTCACAGATTTATGAGGTGCATAAATAAACTTTATTGGTGATTTCAAAAAAAGTAAACAAATGAAAATAGATACATATACAAATTCATGTTGCAATGATGACTCAATAGAATCATCTATTTAAAAACATTACTCTCTGGACTAATGATGATAGGGTAGCTGAGATTAGCAATGTCCCAACCAAGCCTAGTCCACCCTAATAGTGGTTGATGCTAGAAGAGATCTATCCAGTGTGATAGTGTGTCGCTTCTACTAAGGTCTGATCAACTGAACCAAGAGCTGCCTATGACACTCACACTTATGAATGAAGGATAAGTATAATCCGGACATTCAGAGCATGCATGAAGGTGTATAATAACAATTCATACAATAGGAGCGAGTGGTAATTACATTGGGCTTCTCCCGACTCACATGGGGATATGATATGAATAGTAGATATCGCAGGGTGCCAATGTATAATGGGGAATAAAAAATTACCCCTATTTGAAGTGAAAAAAGTGTACACTTGGTTGAGTACTTTGGCTTAAGCGTTGGAGCTCATATTGTGTGTATAAACGATCGCTATGAAGTGATCTTAATCCTTATGTCTGGAGGTATGACAATGTGCAGCAGGTATTGGTGTGGGGAAGGGGAGGAGGGGGTAATGGTGTCAGCGCCAGATGATGAGTTGGATGAATAGTGGGTTACTTCCTTTTCTTGTGCGATGCACATATGGTTAAATTCTTGGGTCTGTGCTTAGTCAGCCATAAAGAGGGGCTCGTGGCACCCGGGACCAGGACAGTTAGTAAGGGGGAGTAACTCCTTGTGTATAAGTGACAGAGATCTTCTGGGCTATGCCCGATCGCTTCTCTATGTCAGTGATTGAGCAATGTATACACTCGTTGTCTTTACTTACCCCTTGTTGTCCGGTCGACCTGCCTCGGTGTCTCAGAGCTACTTTACCTCAAGGCTGTCAAGGGACATCCGGGTCTGTATTGCTTAGCACAGCCTTCAATTCAGATCATCTATTTGCGGTCTGTTGTATGTGACTTTGCTCCGTTCCACCAATATAGTGCTTTGCCTTGAATGCCGTGTAGCGGGATCCGGCGGGGGAGGGTGCAGGGCGGAGGTAGCTTTTTCCATGTAGGTACCTTCCGGGTTGCTGCACGCATGTGTCGTACCTCTAGGTGCCGGCGTTGCGATGTATCCGGTCTTCCATGGAGTCGGAGGTTCCTGTGTGAGGATGGGCTTGGTGTAGGCATCTGCCGTTTGCCGTTGACGCGTTTCGTGTGATTACGCACGCTTCTTCAGAACGTAGAGGGCGTTATTCAGTGATGGTTTGAATAGTCTATGCTTTTTTCCTATTGGGTAGTTTTGTTAATTGCTTTTTGTCATCTAACTGAACTAGTGCCATCTTGTGGAGAGAACAAGGAATACCCTATTCATTACATTTATTCCAGATTGATGTACATATAGGACAACAATTAAAACAAATAAGAAACTGACAAAGTATGCATGGATTCACGAATGGAAAGTATTGAAATAAAAACGTATGTCAGTTTAATTTGATATTTAGCGGATGGCGTCTGCAGAGGCGACATAGCGGTACATTTATTTAGTTTGCAATGAAAATGGAAGATATTTTATATATAGTGGATTTTTAGATATTGTCTCTGAGTACTCTATAAATCTTATTTTGTATATTACTCAGGATAGTTGTTTGAGGGGTCTTGTATTGTAGAGCAATGGAAATAGTGTAGTTTCAGAGGTGGAGGAGCTAAGATCTAAAGGATTGATCTAGGGGTCCAAGAAGACCCTCAGACTTAGTTCTTTGTTCAGACCTTTTGGTGTTAAAGTGTCGAGTCTAAATATCCAGGCTTTTTCATGGCGCAGTAAGACTTGGTCGAAGTCACCGCGTCGTGCTGGAATTTCCAGTACCCAGAAACCTTTAACTTTGAGTCCTTTAGGGTTGCTTTCATGTTTTTCGAGAAAGTGCTGTGCAATTGGGGTGTCCTCCTTTAGTCTTATACTTTTCAGGTGCTCTCCTATCCTTATACGGAGTGTTCTTTTGGTTTTACCAACGTAGATTTTATTACATGGGCATATGATTTGGTATAGAAGGCGTGAGGTACTGCAGTTTATAAATGAATTTATGTTGTAGTTTTTTGTACCTGACGAGTCTGTGAAAGTATTGTTTTTTCCACGAATTTGCATATGTGGCAGTGTCCACACGGGAACATGCCTTTTAATTTAGGCAAGTCTGTTAACCAATTCCTCTATGAATTTGATCTGGTGTATTCGGAATGTACCAAGTGATCTCCAAGATTTTTTGACCTTTTTGCCACTAGTAGTGGTTTCGGGCCTACTATGTTTTTGATCCTATCTGTCATTTGTAGGAGGTACCAGTGTCTATTTAGTACTTCTCTAATATCTTTCCATTGGTTTCCAATTTTTTTAATTAAACGAGGTGGAGCTATGGTGTTTTTATTGTCTTTTGGTTTTGAAGTCTTGAGGAGTTGGTCCCTGGTTTTTAGGCCTGCTTTTTGTTTTGCTCGTCGGAGGGTTCTATGAGAATATCCTCTTTCTCTAAATCTTGTGTATAATTTCTTTGCTTCAATTAGGTAGTCATTGTAGTTGGAGCAATTTCTCTTCAACCTTATGAATTGCCCCACAGGGATACCTTTCTTCAGTGGTTCTGGATGTGCACTGTCTGCTCTAAGCAGTGTGTTTGCTGCCGTACTTTTTCTGTATGTGGTTGTTCTAAGTTTACCGTTTTCTAGGTAAATGTTTAGGTCCAGAAATGCAATTTGGTGATTGTCCTTGGTATAGGTTAAATGGATGTTTTCGGTTGTTTGTATTGAGTTCCAACATGAAGTTATCTAGTTCCTGTCGTGTGCCTTTCCATACCATAAACACGTCGTCTATGTACCTCAGCCACGTGATTGCATGGCTGTGGTACATAGACGAGGTGACCACAGCTTCCTCTTCCCAGAATCCCAAATGCAGGCAGGCATAGGACGGTGCCCATGGAGCTCCCATGGCTGTTCCTCTTATTTGCTGGAAGTAGTGACCTGTGAATTGAAAGAAATTATTGCACAGTACAAAGTCCAGTATCTCCAGTAGGAATTAATTTTGTGTTCCCAATAATGGGAATTTTTTGTCTAGAAAATGGTATACTGCTAGGATTCCCCACTGATTGGGTATAGACGTATAGAGGGATTCCACGTCTATACCTACCAGAAGTACTTCTCCCTCAAATTGGAGTTTGGAAATTTTATTAAGTATGTCTCCTGTATCACGGACGTATGAGGGTAGATCTAACACTAATTCCTTGATAAGGGAATCTAGGTATTTTCCTATTTTTTCTAGAGGGCCCCCCACTGCCGAGACTATTGGTCTTCCTGGTGGTGATACTGGGTTCTTATGTATCTTGGGTAAGATATAGAATGTAGGGGTATTGTATTCGGTTATTTTCAGGTAGAGTTTTTCTTTCTCGGTGATGAGGTGGGCTTCTTTTGCAAAATCTAGTTTCTCATTTAGTTTTTTAACTATGGTTGGAAAGGGATTTTGTTGTATTTTCTTATACGTCTGAGTATCTGAGAGAAGTCGCATTGCTTCCCTTTCATATAAATTTTCAGACATCAGTACAACATTCCCACCTTTGTCACTTCTTTTTATGACTAGATTGGATGCTTTTTTAAGGTCTGTAAGAGCTTTCCTCTCAGGACCTGATAGATTATCTGGAGGTGTCCAGTCCCAGTTGACTTTTTTAAGATCTTCTTCCACTAGTGTTAGAAACATGTTTAGCCATTTATTGCTGTTAAACTTAGGCATGACAGTTGATCTGATGGTTCAAATAGGGGTAATTTTTTATTCCCCATTATACATTGGCACCCTGCGATATCTACTATTCATATCATATCCCCATGTGAGTCGGGAGAAGCCCAATGTAATTACCACTCGCACCTATTGTATGAATTGTTATTATACACCTTCATGCATGCTCTGAATGTCCGGATTATACTTATCCTTCATTCATAAGTGTGAGTGTCATAGGCAGCTCTTGGTTCAGTTGATCAGACCTTAGTAGAAGCGACACACTATCACACTGGATAGATCTCTTCTAGCATCAACCACTATTAGGGTGGACTAGGCTTGGTTGGGACATTGCTAATCTCAGCTACCCTACCATCATTAGTCCAGAGAGTAATGTTTTTAAATAGATGATTCTATTGAGTCATCATTGCAACATGAATTTGTATATGTATCTATTTTCATTTGTTTACTTTTTTTGAAATCACCAATAAAGTTTATTTATGCACCTCATAAATCTGTGAGCCTAGTGATTGCAACCATCGTGAGAGGATCTATATCCCCTCAAAACACCCCTTCTTTTTATGCAGTAACTATACGGTTGCCTGTGGTTCCTGGTATACACCTACCAATCTAATTGAGATATAATATATAGGTAGATTCCTCTACACACTGAGATCATACCTCTTCCCTGGTATTTTATCTATGTATGCGATATATACCCTTGATTCCCTATGAATCAATTCTCTCACCGGGTATTGAACGGGTTGATCTAGCATATAAGGTGATACAACATTTACTCCTCTGACCTCTGCCTGGTGATAAAACTTCCAGCTAAAAACTTTAATCTGATTTTATATTTATTGTTTGGTGTTTGGCGGATGGCGTTTGTATTAGGTGACATTTATGATGCTGAAATTAGAGCTACATTTGGAAAGGACAACCCCCGAAGAAGAAACCGAAGAAGACAATTTGAGAATACAATTCAGAGAACACAAAAAACTATTAGTGAAATCCCTAAATAGGAGATGGGATATACTATCTTTGGAATCATACATAGAACAAGGAATCATTCCAAGAGGCTTAAGAGAGAGAGAGTAATCCCAGCATTACATCTACACACTACAAGATTCCTTGAAAAATGGAAAGCTACATGTATAGAGCACGGCATTAATATAATGAAGTTGATAGTGGAAGAGGAGAAAATCCAACTAGAAGAACTCCAAGACCAAATCAAAATAACAGCTAGTAAACTTGAACCCCTAAAAGATCTCAACGAATTCGAACTCCAAAACGATCTTCTCAAAAAAGAAATAGAAAGAGTCCAAAAATCACTCCGCCTAACTAAACAATCCAAATTTCAGCGAGATCAAGGAGATTGGGCAACAGGTCAGATATTCGATCTCAACCCCCAAAATAGAAGAAGTAGATGTAGAGGACGTGGAAGATCATCAAGAAGTAGGTCAAAGAACTATTCGGATCAATCTGGCAGCGAGGAAGACGATCGCTCGGTCTATTTTTTAGGGGAAGATCAGCTGGAGGAAAACAATCTCCCAACGGCACCCAAGAGTATTCTGAAAAAAGCCCCCAGAGGAAGAGGAAACAGAAGAGGAAGAGGAGAGGCAAAAGAAGTAGAAAGAAGAGAAACGAGACAACAAAAAACAAACACAAGGAACAAGAGATGATTCAAAACCAGGACCCCAAAAATCCACTAGATCTTACATCTCAAAATCCTATCTATTTACCTCCCCCTGATGATAATGAAAATATCCAGAGAATAGAGACTGAAGAAAACAATCAAAAAGTCATTAATCTATCTGACTTTCAACTCGAAGCTAGACACATCAAACTGCTTAAAAGAGGATTATCCTTCTCTCCAAGGGAAGGAATGGATCACTTTGAGGTATACAAAGACATCTGCCTCTACCTCAGAAAAGTCTACTTTAAACTATTATATACCACAGATAAATCAACAACGACTGAATCTGAAACCATAAGCCCTACAGATCAAGAGGCCCTTGATATCCTAAATTCACTCCTAGAAGAATGCGAATCTGAAGATGATCAACCTCAAGAGACAAATATGGAACACAGAAAAGCAAATATTACCATCAGATCAACTGTCATGCCTAAGTTTAACAGCAATAAATGGCTAAACATGTTTCTAACACTAGTGGAAGAAGATCTTAAAAAAGTCAACTGGGACTGGACACCTCCAGATAATCTATCAGGTCCTGAGAGGAAAGCTCTTACAGACCTTAAAAAAGCATCCAATCTAGTCATAAAAAGAAGTGACAAAGGTGGGAATGTTGTACTGATGTCTGAAAATTTATATGAAAGGGAAGCAATGCGACTTCTCTCAGATACTCAGACGTATAAGAAAATACAACAAAATCCCTTTCCAACCATAGTTAAAAAACTAAATGAGAAACTAGATTTTGCAAAAGAAGCCCACCTCATCACTGAGAAAGAAAAACTCTACCTGAAAATAACCGAATACAATACCCCTACATTCTACATCTTACCCAAGATACATAAGAACCCAGTATCACCACCAGGAAGACCAATAGTCTCGGCAGTGGGGGGCCCTCTAGAAAAAATAGGAAAATACCTAGATTCCCTTATCAAGGAATTAGTGTTAGATCTACCCTCATACGTCCGTGATACAGGAGACGTACTAAATAAAATTTCCAAACTCCAATTTGAGGGAGAAGTACTTCTGGTAGGTATAGACGTGGAATCCCTCTATACGTCTATACCCAATCAGTGGGGAATCCTAGCAGTATACCATTTTCTAGACAAAAAATTCCCATTATTGGGAACACAAAATTAATTCCTACTGGAGATACTGGACTTTGTACTGTGCAATAATTTCTTTCAATTCACAGGTCACTACTTCCAGCAAATAAGAGGAACAGCCATGGGAGCTCCATGGGCACCGTCCTATGCCTGCCTGCATTTGGGATTCTGGGAAGAGGAAGCTGTGGTCACCTCGTCTATGTACCACAGCCATGCAATCACGTGGCTGAGGTACATAGACGACGTGTTTATGGTATGGAAAGGCACACGACAGGAACTAGATAACTTCATGTTGGAACTCAATACAAACAACCGAAAACATCCATTTAACCTATACCAAGGACAATCACCAAATTGCATTTCTGGACCTAAACATTTACCTAGAAAACGGTAAACTTAGAACAACCACATACAGAAAAAGTACGGCAGCAAACACACTGCTTAGAGCAGACAGTGCACATCCAGAACCACTGAAGAAAGGTATCCCTGTGGGGCAATTCATAAGGTTGAAGAGAAATTGCTCCAACTACAATGACTACCTAATTGAAGCAAAGAAATTATACACAAGATTTAGAGAAAGAGGATATTCTCATAGAACCCTCCGACGAGCAAAACAAAAAGCAGGCCTAAAAACCAGGGACCAACTCCTCAAGACTTCAAAACCAAAAGACAATAAAAACACCATAGCTCCACCTCGTTTAATTAAAAAATTTGGAAACCAATGGAAAGATATTAGAGAAGTACTAAATAGACACTGGTACCTCCTACAAATGACAGATAGGATCAAAAACATAGTAGGCCCGAAACCACTACTAGTGGCAAAAAGGTCAAAAAATCTTGGAGATCACTTGGTACATTCCGAATACACCAGATCAAATTCATAGAGGAATTGGTTAACAGACTTGCCTAAATTAAAAGGCATGTTCCCGTGTGGACACTGCCACATATGCAAATTCGTGGAAAAAACAATACTTTCACAGACTCGTCAGGTACAAAAAACTACAACATAAATTCATTTATAAACTGCAGTACCTCACGCCTTCTATACCAAATCATATGCGCATGTAATAAAATCTACGTTGGTAAAACCAAAAGAACACTCCATATAAGGATAGGAGAGCACCTGAAAAGTATAAGACTAAAGGAGGACACCCCAATTGCACAGCACTTTCTCGAAAAACATGAAAGCAACCCTAAAGGACTCAAAGTTAAAGGTTTCTGGGTACTGGAAATTCCAGCACGACGCGGTGACTTCGACCAAGTCTTACTGCGCCATGAAAAAGCCTGGATATTTAGACTCGACACTTTAACACCAAAAGGTCTGAACAAAGAACTAAGTCTGAGGGTCTTCTTGGACCCCTAGATCAATCCTTTAGATCTTAGCTCCTCCACCTCTGAAACTACACTATTTCCATTGCTCTACAATACAAGACCCCTCAAACAACTATCCTGAGTAATATACAAAATAAGATTTATAGAGTACTCAGAGACAATATCTAAAAATCCACTATATATACAATATCTTCCATTTTCATTGCAAACTAAATTAATGTACCGCTATGTCGCCTCTGCAGACGCCATCCGCTAAATATCAAATTAAACTGACATACGTTTTTATTTCAATACTTTCCATTCGTGAATCCATGCATACTTTGTCAGTTTCTTATTTGTTTTAATTGTTGTCCTATATGTACATCAATCTGGAATAAATGTAATGAATAGGGTATTCCTTGTTCTCTCCACAAGATGGCACTAGTTCAGTTAGATGACAAAAATCAATTAACAAAACTACCCAATAGGAAAAAAGCATAGACTATTTAAACCATCACTGAATAACGCCCTCTACGTTCTGAAGAAGCGTGCGTAATCACGCGAAACGCGTCAACGGCAAATGGCAGACGCCAACACCAAGCCCATCCTCACACAGGAACCTCCGACTCCATGGAAGACCGGATACATCGCAACGCCGGCACCTAGAGGTACGACACATGCGTGCAGCAACCCGGAAGGTACCTACAAGGAAAAAGCTACCTCCGCCCTTCACCCTCCCCCGCCGGATCCCGCTACACGGCATTCAAGGCGAAGCACTATATTGGTGGAACGGAGCAAAGTCGCATACAACAGACCGCAAATAGATGATCTGAATTGAAGGCTGTGCTAAGCAATACAGACCCCGATGTCCCTTGAAAGCCTTGAGGTAAAGTAGCTCTGAGACACCGAGGCAGGTCGACCGGACAACAAGGGGTAAGTAAAGACAACAAGTATATACATTGCTCAATCAATGACATAGAGAAACGATCGGGCATAGCCCAGAAGATCTCTGTCACTTATACACAAGGAGTTACTCCCCCTTACTAACTGTCCTGGTCCCGGGTGCCACGAGCCCCTCTTTATGGCTGACTAAGCACAGACCCAAGAATTTAACCATATGTGCATCGCACAAGAAAAGGAAGTAACCCACTATTCATCCAACTCATCATCTGGCGCTGACACCATTACCCCCTCCTCCCCCTCCCCACACCAATACCTGCTGCACATTGTCATACCTCCGGACATAAGGATTAAGATCACTTCATAGCGATCGTTTATACACACAATATGAGCTCCAACGCTTAAGCCAAAGTACTCAACCAAGTGTACACTTTTTCACTTCAAATAGGGGTAATTTTTTATTCCCCATTATACATTGGCACCCTGCGATATCTACTATTCATATCATATCCCCATGTGAGTCGAGAGAAGCCCAATGTAATTACCACTCGCACCTATTGTATGAATTGTTATTATACACCTTCATGCATGCTCTGAATGTCCGGATTATACTTATCCTTCATTCATAAGTGTGAGTGTCATAGGCAGCTCTTGGTTCAGTTGATCAGACCTTAGTAGAAGTGACACACTATCACACTGGATAGATCTCTTCTAGCATCAACCACTATTAGGGTGGACTAGGCTTGGTTGGGACATTGCTAATCCCAGCTACCCTACCATCATTAGTCCAGAGAGTAATGTTTTTAAATAGATGATTCTATTGAGTCATCATTGCAACATGAATTTGTATATGTATCTATTTTCATTTGTTTACTTTTTTTGAAATCACCAATAAAGTTTATTTATGCACCTCATAAATCTGTGAGCCTAGTGATTGCAACCATCGTGAGAGGATCGATATCCCCTCAAAACACCCCTTCTTTTTATGCAGTAACTATACGGTTGCCTGTGGTTCCTGGTATACGCCTACCAATCTTATTGAGATATAATATATAGGTAGATTCCTCTACACACTGAGATCATACCTCTTCCCTGGTATTTTATCTATGTACGCGTGAGATACACCTTCCAAATTTTTGGGGCGCATCTTCCACCGCCGAGGATTGCAGGGTGCTTCAGTTTGCCTCCTGTTCCAAACTCCTCCTACTCCTCATCCTCATCCTGCCTTTAGGGTACAAAAAATTGTAATCGGGGCCTAGTCTGTGTTTGTACGTGTGAGATACACCGTTTTATAAAAATTTTTCTATTCCGCTATTCAATATACACCCTTTTTGAGTGTAAAAAATTTAATTACGGCATATTCTGTATCGGTACATGTGAGATACACCTTTTTAAATTTGTTTGGCGCATCTCCTTCCACCGCCGAGGATTGCAGGGCGCTTCAGTTTGCCTCCTGTTCCGAACTCCTCCTACTCCTCTTCCTCATCTTGCCTTTAGGGTACAAAAAATTGTAATCGGGGCCTAGTCTGTGTTTGTACGTGTGAGATACACCGTTTTATAAAAATTTTTCTATTCCGCTATTCAATATACACCCTTTTTGAGTGTAAAAAATTTAATTACGGCATATTCTGTATCGGTACATGTGAGATACACCTTTTTAAATTTGTTTGGCGCATCTCCTTCCACCGCCGAGGATTGCAGGGCGCTTCAGTTTGCCTCCTGTTCCGAACTCCTCCTACTCCTCTTCCTCATCTTGCCTTTAGGGTACAAAAAATTGTATTCGGGGCCTAGTCTGTGTTTGTACGTGTGAGATACACCGTTTTATAAATTTTTTTCTATTCCGCTATTCAATATACACCCTTTTGGAGTGTAAAAAATTATATTGAGGCATAGTTTGCATATTTGACTGTGAGACACACCCGTGCGATACTGTTGTTGTTTTGTTCCGCTATTCAATAAACACCTTTCTAGGGCAAGATCATAAATTACAGAAATATGAGGAGACCGTCAAATAGGGGCCGTGGCCTGGGTCGTGGTGCTGCTGGTAGAGCTCCTAATGCAAGGAGAGGACGTGGTCGATCTGTGCCAGCTACATGCACAAGTGAAACACCTTCCTCAAGTGTGAGTAGGCGACAGAACCTGCAGCAGTATTTGGTAGGGCATCATGCGCGTCTAGAAGTGATGAGGCCAGAAGAAGTACAGGCGATTGTAGATTGGGTTGCTGACAGTGCCTCCAGCTTTTTCACATTGTCTCCCACCCAGTCTACTGCAGAAAGGTCATAGTTGGCACCTGCAGCCGATGTCCAACCGTCTTTAACCTCACCCCCTTGCAAATCAGGCAAGCAGTCTGAGCCCTAAGTCATTCAGCAGTCTCTTCTTCTTTTTGATGACTCTGTCAGCAGGGTTTCCAAGGGCCATCCACCTAGCCCTGCCCCAGAAGTGGAAGAGATTGAGTGCAGCG
This sequence comes from Pelophylax lessonae, assembly GCF_965119305.1. Classification (NCBI taxonomy): domain Eukaryota; kingdom Metazoa; phylum Chordata; class Amphibia; order Anura; family Ranidae; genus Pelophylax; species Pelophylax lessonae. The sequence continues at coordinate 475,207,907 of NC_138769.1, read as the reverse complement.
ATGCCCAACCACTTATTTCTCAAGATGAGTACATGGAAGGACCATCGCAGCACGTCTCCGATGATGACGAAACGCAGGGGCCAACTGCTGCGGCAATCAGAATTGTGGAGACCGACAAGGAGGGCAGGGGTGAAGACTGGGTGGAAGATGATGTGGAGGACGATGAGGTCCTCAACCCCACATGGAATGAAGGTCATGCAGGTGACCTGAGTAGTTTGGAGGAAGAGGCGGTGGTCGCACAGAGCCACCAGCACAGCAGAAGAGGGAGCAGGGTGCAGAAGAGGGAGCAGGGTGCAGAAGTGGAGCGGCCGTGCCCTAGACACTACGCCTGCTACTGCCCAACGCAGCAAGGGACCGTGCGCACCAAAGCCAGCTCAAAGGAGTTCTCTAGCGTGGAAGTTCTTCAGAAAATGTGCTGATGACAGGACATGAGTGGTTTGCACCCTATGCAATCAGAGCCTGAAGCGAGGCATAAACATTCTCAACCTGAGCACAACCTGCATGATCAGGCATCTAAGTGCAAAGCACGAGCTGCAGTGGAGTAGACACCTTCAAAACCAAAAAAGGTCTCTTGCTCCTCCTGCTTCCTCTTCTGCTGCAATCTTGGCCTCTTCATCCACCTCTGTAGTGATACCGTCACCTGCCACCCCGCAAACAGACGATCTGTAAGCAATACCACCACCTGGGTCACCAACCATCTCCACTATGTCCCGTGGAAGCGTTCAGCTTTCCATCTCCAAAAAACACTTGAGAGGAAGAGGAAGTACCCCCCTACCCACCCGCGATCCCTGGCCCTGAATGCCAGCATTTCAAAATTATTGGCCTTTGAAATGCTGTCATTCCGTCTGGTGGAGACGCACAGTTTTAAAAGCCTTATGTGGCTGTCCCACAGTACGTCGTGCCAAGCCGCCACTACTTTTCCAGGCAAGCCATCCCTTCCCTGCACAACCAAGTGGGGGAAAAAAATCAGGTGTGCACTGCGCAACGCCATCTGTGGCAAGGGCCTGAGGCGGAAAGCAATTTGGCGCATGTCATTCCACCACCGAGGATTGCAGGGCGCTTCAGTTTGCCTCCTGTTCCTAACTCCTCCTACTCCGCTTCCTCATCCTCTACCGCCTCCTCATCCGGTCAGCATAACACCTTCACCACCAACTTCAGCACAGCCAGGGGTAAACAACAGCAGGCAGTTTTAAAACTTGCCTGTTTGGGGGAAAAACCACAAACCGCGCAGGAGTTGTGGAGGAGCATGGAACAGCAGACAAATGAGTGGTTGCTGCCAGCGAGCCTCAAGCCCGGCCTGGTGGTGTGCGATAACGGGCGAAATCTCATTGCAGCTCTGGGCCTAGCCGGTTTGACGCACATCCCTTGCCTGGCGCATGTGCTGAATTTGGTGGTGCAGAGGTTCCTTAAAAATTACCCCGATATGTCAGAGCTGCTGCAGAAAGTGCGGGCCGTCTGTGCGCACTTTCGGCGTTCTCACCCTGCTGCTGCTCGCTTGTCAGCGCTGCAGCGTAACTTCGGCCTTCCCGCTCACTGCCTCATATGTGATGTGCCCACAAGGTGGAACTCCACCTTGCACATGCTGGAAAGACTGTGTGAGCAGCAGCAGGCCATAGTGGAGTTTCAGCTGCAGCACGCACGCGTGAGTCGCTCTGCGGAACAGCACCACTTCACCACCAATAACTGGGCCTCCATGCGAGACCTGTGTGCCTTGTTGCGCTGTTTTGAGTACTCCACCAACATGGCCAGTGCCGATGACGCCGTTGTCAGCTTAACTATCCCACTTCTATGCCTCCTTCAAAAAACGATTCGGGCGATGATGGAGGAGGATGTGGCACAGAATGAGGAGGAGGAGGATGAAGAGGTAACATTTCCAAGGCTTTCAGGGCAGTCATTCGCAAGTGGCTCCGAGGGTGGGTTCCTGCACACACAAACGCCAGGGACACAATTGTCCAGCAGGGGCACAGTTCTGGAGGATGAGGAGGATGAGGAGGAGATGGAGGAGGAGATGGAACCATGTTCACAGCAGGGTGGCACCCAGGCCAGCTCATTGCCATCACTGGTGCGTGGCTGGGGGGGATACAGAAGACACGGACGATACACCTCCCTCAGAGGACAGCCTTTCGTTGCCTCTGGGCAGCCTGGCACACATGAGCGATTACATGCTGCAGTGTCTCCACAACGACCGCCGAGTTGCCCACATTCTAACTTGTGCTGATTACTGGGTGGCCACGCTGCTGGATCCCCGTTACAAGGACAACGTACCGTCCTTAATTCACTCATTGGAGCGCGATCGCAAGATGCGCGAGTACAAGCGCACGCTGGTAGACACGATGCTGCTGGCATTCCCACCTGACAGCGGGGCCACAGTGTAAGCACAAGGCCAAGGCAGAGGAGGAGGAGGAAGAGGTCGCCAACGCAACCAGGGCACCGCCAGCACCTCAGAAGGCAGGGTTAGCATGGCCAAAATGTGGAAAAGCTTTGTCAGCACGCCACAACTAACAGCAGCACCAGCAGCTCATATGGAACGTCTTAGCAGGAGGCAGCATTTCACCAACATGGTGGAGCAGTATGTGTGCACACGCCTACATGTAGTGAATGAGGGGTCTGCCCCCTTCAACTTCTGGGTCTCCAAATTGGGCACATGGCCTGAGCTTGCCCTTTACGCCTTGGAGGTGCTGGCGTGCCCTGCAGCCAGTGTATTATCTGAACGTGTATTTAGCACGGCTGGGGGCGTTACCACAGACAAGCGCAGCCGCCTGTCCAGAGACAATGTGGACAAGCTCACGTTCATTAAAATGAACCAGGCATGGATCCCACAGGACTTTTCCCGTACCTTGTGCAGAATAGAGATGGATACCGACCTTACCCAGCCATTGTTGTTATATTTTTGATCTTTCTCGCTCTTTTGGGGTGTACCCTAATTTAAAATGACTGAAAAAAAGCAGTGTTGGCTACCTCGTCCCCCTCCACCACCGCTTCCACCTACACTGCCACATCCACATCCACCGCCACCTCAACCTCCCTCCTACTCCATATGGGCCTCGTCCTTCACAGATGAAGAAAATTGTTTTATTTTTCTGGGTTTTTTTGTTGTTTTAAGTTATTTCCCTATCCACATTTGTTTGCAGAGCACTTGTCATGCTCTTAACTACGTTTTGCTGCCATTTGCAGCACTCCAGCCCTTTCCATTGGTGTTTTAGAGCCATTTTAGTGCCTGAAAGTTCGGGTCCCCATTGACTTCAATGGGGTTCGTGTCCGGGTAAAGTTGGGAAAAAGTCCGGGACACGGACCCGGACTTCTTTTTCAAGTTCGGCCGAACCCGCCGAACACGGACATCCAGGTGTCCGCTCAACTCTATTGATAACGCGTAGATGTCTCAGTCCATTTAGGAGGTCTTCAGAATTTATTTATTTCATTTAATATAATTTTTGTAATTTGGCTATATGGGTAAGGTTTTTTGTTCTTTACCTGTATGCTTTATTGGTTCTGAGGAACATTATGGGCACTTTTTGATTATTTATCACATTGATGTTATTTTGCATCACTATTTACTGTAAATTTTGCAATATTAATAATGTATTTATTGTAATATTTTAAATATTTAATTATTCAATATTTATTTGGGTCATTTAATGTCTATGATTATTTGGGCCAATACTTGATGTGACTTGTGGGAACTACACACAATACATATTAATCTGCAATTTGGTTTATTGATAGATTCATAATTTCCAATTTATACGATCATATTTATTCTGTAATGTATGATTACATAATTGTGATAATTTAATTGCTGATTGATCCTCGATCAAATTTAAGATAAATTAGCCAATTTAGACTATTCATCAGCTTGACGTGGTAATATCTGGCTTTGCACTATGTGTTCTTATTTTAGAATTACGGAGATAATACTGATCGGCGATTTTAAGATCTTGCCCTGTATATATAATTTATTTAGTTTGTGTTTTAGTTGGATGTGGGAACATCTGGCTTTGCATAATATTGTACATGTTTATATAGCTATGTCTGCAGTATGTGGCCTTATAAGCCATGAGTAGAAATTTTTTTAATATTTTTTTTAATACTTTTCTTTAAGTTTTTCAGCAATCGGGCACTAGTTGTGCGAGAATGTATGGGCGGAATTCCATGGTGTCCCCAATTAAATATGGCCGTTTGTGCAGATCCCGGAAGTCACATTGGGTGGATCCCTGCTATGTATGTATAAAAGCGGTGTCGTCAGCATGCCGCCTGTACCTTGAAAATGTCATATCTGACGAAACGTATGTCGGTCGTGGCGTGCTGACGTCACCCAAACGAGACCAAGGGCGGGCGGAAGAGCCGACTGGCCGGCTGCTTGTTATCCCTCTATACGCTCTCCCTTCATTGATGTTTGTAAGTTTTTTCTACATTTGATTTTAATAAACTATGCAGTTTTACGCTATGGGGTGTATATCTATTTTATACATGTGACCTGGCGATCGATGCCCATGCTGTGTGACTTCAATTTACTACCATTGGAGGCTATTGAACCTTTCGCTACTGGATTGCTGGAGCATATGTGACCTTGGGTGTACCCTATTTCTATTTGGCAATACATACACCAACATCTGGTAAGCGGTTTGCAACATCGGGTGGCGGTCACTGTTTGCATTAGGTGGAGTCTGGGCTATATCTGGATTGTCCATTTTTTACATTTTGCAATTACTAATTCATTTCTGGTAAGCAGCTCGCACTAGTTATTAGTTTTGAAATTGATCTTAGTGCCTGTATCATCTCTTATTGCACTTTGGCGAATAAATATCATACATCTGGTAAGCAGTTTGTACACTTGGTGGTGGATACTTTGGTGGAATCCTTCTTTGGATTTCTGTCACTTTTACGGTCCCTTCACAGTTGTTTGTGTGATTCATCTTCACATATATATTTTGCACATTTTTGGTTTCCCCCCTACGTTTTATATATATCATTTATATCAGTATTACGCTATGGGATTCCGTATCTTTTTCCCTATATTTATGGTCTAATATTGGTTGAGGTTACTCATGGTCCAGGATATTCGGAATACAGCGGACTATAAACCCACAAGAGAGATATCTTTCGGTGGCTTGGGGAGTGAAATCCCCTGAATTGGCTTACTATTCACCACACTCTGGTAAGCAGATTGTACTACCAGTGGAGGTTCCACTATACTTGAAGATTCCTGTCATTACCATTGAGGAATTTATTTTGATTAGAGACTTTATGGACTTTTACATTTTTTCACAATAATTTTTCATAATAATAAGTTTTCAATATACACACACATGTGGTCATAGCACTGTTATATTGTTTTTAGCACAGCTTGGTTTATTTAAGGTTGAATACTGTGCTTGGGTATTTTCAATGATGTAAGGTATGTCTTCAGAGATAACTAAGTACGGAAACATGTAACATAAGTTCCAATGGGAACAAACAACAAGACTAGACTCCATTAAGAGACATCAAAAGGGGAAGACTCTAAAGAGAGGGGCTTCGAGCAGCATGGGCTGCAGCAAACTTAGAGAGATAAGTATGATGACTTGTACACAAGTAAAAGACCATGGATTGCATGCAGAATATGTTGGGATGCATTGATCTTATGAGATTTCCAATGTATGTGGTTGTTGTCTCTGTGGAACTTTCGACCAAGCGGCATGCATTTTGTGGATGGATGAGGATCCAGTGGGTTGTTGTGTATTCGGAAGTATATTCCAGCTCTTGAGATGGTTAAGTCCATCCAACAATGAGTATATTTTTTTGGTCTCTCCTTTATTGGTAACCACTAGATTGGCAGGGTAATTCCATGTATAGGAGATGTTATGGTTATGTAGTGCTTTGGTGATGGCAGAGCGATTATTGCACCTTTGCATGGTATATTGTGAAAAGTCCGGGAAGACTTGGATGTTTCTGAGTTTTTCTGGAAGCAAGTTTACTTTCCTGAAGGTGTCCAATATTTTCTCTTTAACTTGGAAAAAATGCACTCGTAGAAGCACATCTCTGGGAATTTCCTTTGGCAGATGTGGAGGGTTTAGGAATGCAATGGGTGCGATCAATGCTAAGATCAGCTGATGAACGATTAGGTATCGCAGTGAGAAAGACATCTTTTGTATTGTGCGGCAGTTGTACTTGTGTAATAGATTCAGGGATCCCACGTACTTTGAGGTTGTTTCTTCAAGATCTGTCTTCTAAATCTGTGATTTTTAGATTTGATCCAGTGTATTTCTTCCGTATGTGCTTCATGTACGTCTACCATTGTATTAAAGGAAGTAGCAAAGTCTGATACCTGTTCCTCTACTTGTCTCATTCTGTCTCCCAGTTCCTGCACTTCTGCTCTGCATTGATGCAGCCCTGATAGCAAGTCATCTTGCAAGGAGGCTCTTAGAGATAAGAGCATCTCCTTCAGAGTGGTGCCGGAGATGGGCTGACCGCTGGTGGGAAAGGACACTGTGGGGTCAACAGGGCCAGTGTCCATAATATGGTGTGAATTTACATCGCTCACCTCAGTGTTGTTATCAGGCCCGGATTGGCTAATCGGGAGCATCTGGAGAATTCCAGATGGGCTGGTCCATTTGGGGTGCAGGCAGGGCCGGTGTAATGCCGAAAGTTACAAGTATCATCTGCCCTGGACGTGTCCATATCTGTGATGAAGGGGGGGGTGCACTGAGAGCTTTTGCCTTCTCCTGCCTGACAGGGGTGAATATCATTCTCCCTCCTGTCACTGTACAACAATGTATGATCCTCTGACTTGTTCATTCCATCCACTTCACCTCTGCCTTATCTCTCCTTCAGCTGTTTATCACTCTACACTTTAGAAGCTCCCCCCTGTCAGTTTCTTCTACTTCCCCGTTCCCGGCCAGGTCACTTGAGTCTTCCTTGTTGGTCACTTTCACTTTGTCCGCAGCATGTCATCTCTTTACCTTCCCTGAACAATAGTAAGTCAGCACCTAGTCTTCTGCTCCTCTCTCCTGTTCACATTAACCCTTCACCTTCTTCTTTCAGCTGTCCACTCCATAAATCTGCACTGTATGTCCTGAAGCCTCTGGTCCCAACTCTGGGCTATCCAAGCAGCCATTTAGCTGACCCTGTCCTGTCCTAAAATGCAGCATTAGCACTTTCTTTACAGCCCTTCACTCTGTTCTTCATTAACACATATTCTTATTACCCAGACCTGCCCTCCCCCCCCTATACCTATCCCCCCTATACCTATTCCCCCCCTATCCCTATCCCCCCCTATCCCTATCCCCCCTATCCCTATCCCCCCCTATACCTATCCCCCCTATACCTATTCCCCCCCTATCCCTATCCCCCCCCCCCCATACCTATACCTATCCCTAATAACCTGTGCGCTGCGGTTTGGTCACAGTGTGATTGTGTGTGCGTTTTACCTGGATTTTAGGTACACTTCTATTTGAATTTCTATTACAAAGTGTGTTTTCATGAAAGTACATCAAAGTCCTGCATGTTGCATCTTTGATGCGGTTTCAGAAAACGCACTGTGTAATGGAATTCAATAGAAGTGCACCTAAAATCCAGGTAAAACGCACACACAATCACACTGTGACCAAACTGCAGTGCACCGGTGTGACCCCACTATAAGGCAAACTTCACACCTTTGAATGTCAGTCACAAGATTGTGGCTTTCCTGACACACAGAAACAAATTGTCCATTAATAGACGTGCGACAGTGCCATTTATTGGTAATGGCACCCCACACATCTGCTATCACATGCACCAAACCACATGGTATCTCAAAAGTGAAACATCTGGGGTCTGTTTAGAGCCCTGATATTTCAATAAAAAGCCCCCCAACAGGGCAGTTAAAAATGTAAAAAGTATATATATACACTGTACATATAAATTCTCAACACAATATAAATAATGTAAAACATTTGTAAAAAATAAATAATTAAGGGCTTGTTCACACGTGTTTTGGTCTCTGAAAAGCAACCATCATGCAGATTGCTCTTCAGAGAGCATTTGACAGGAGGTAAGGAGCCGTTGTATCGCCTCCCTACTGCCTGAAACAAACCTTCTACCATTATTAGCCTTATGGGGTGGGGGGGCACAGCTTGCCATGTTTGCCCTGGGCACTGAATGACCTTGTCTCGGCACTGGGTGCAGGGGGTCCGGCCGCACCGGGCGCAACATCTGAGGGGGTGTCGTGTAGCATGACAGTGAAGGCAGTTTTATTCCAGGACAAAGCAGTGTCCCAAAATGAAACACACACTGTGTGATTCCTGAACTGGTGATTCCAGTGACATCAGGCACACACAGGCAGAAGCCCAGCATTCATAGCGGAAAAGGGTTTTAATTCCTCCTCCTCCGCGCCAAGAAAGTAGCTCCACCCACCTCCTCCTCGCTGCAGGTAAGAGGATTGTTCATGTTGTCCTCGCTCTGGCTCTGCTCTTCTTCCTGCTAAAAATCACTGCCCTTGCCACAGTGTAGGATTGTCTTCTCATGAGCTTTGCATTACTCAATATTCCCCAGGATCTCAATAGGAGGAGATGATGTCCTCCTTGGTTAGCTACCTCTGGAGGAGGCTCATCCCCCCCCCCCCACAGGTATTTAGGGGATATTTTTTTTTGCAGTTTTAACTAGCATTTTATGGAGGGTGAGGTGAAGGATGGCCTTGAATAAGTAGATATTGCCCCTGAGTTGCAAGGTCCTCTTGTTGCCATCATTCATTTTGGTGTCCCTGAGACAACTGCACAGTACAAGAACAAGAAGCAGGCGTTCCATGTGGGAGCTTGCATAAATCTTAGATTTTTGCCTAATTCTTAGAAATCCATAAAATTCAGATTAAGGTGAAGTAAATTAATTTCTGACTGCAGCACAGTTGCAGGGTTTGGTAGTTTACTGAAGCAAAATTGGAAAAAAGCCTCCAATGGACGCAGCTTAGGGGCTTTTGAGGTCCTTGAACAAATGCACATAGACCATACATGACCGAATGTAACATTTCACATTTCACCAAACTGAATGTGATCTGTGAATTCTACATTGTTGCATGAAATTGGTACAGGGTAGAGGTTTTATGTGAGCTATAGCCGGAGAACAGATTACAAAAGTTCCCCACTTTATATCACTGCAATGTTTAATCTCATTTTTAATACTAAGCTAAAACATGGAATAGGCTGCTTTGGCAGCACTATGAATTAGTGATCGACCGATATCGTTTTTTTATTGCCGATACCAATATTTTGGCCATTGAATATCGTCTTTTGCCGATATTGGCCGATATTTTCGTACATTTAAAAAAAACTATGTGGCAAATGAGGTTTAATGTTGATAAATGTAAAGTTATGCACTTGGGGGCTAAGAATATGCATGCATCATACATACTAGGGGGGGGGGGGGGGATCTGGGGGAATCCATGGAGGAGAAGGCTACTGTATTTGCACTGAATTGTAAATGATGATATTTTTTGAAAAATACAATGAATTACAAGGCTGTAGAGAACAGTGCGCCATTGCAAACTTATATTCTGAGGTTTTAATTACATTATTTTAATATAGTCAGTCGTGAACTAAAGTGGGCCGGTCTAAGGCATGAAACTCCAGAGCTGAAAATGAGTCCCACTCCGGCCCTGGTTGTTATCTGCTTCAGTAAATCCCTCTGTATCCCATCTGGGTTCAGATTTAACTGGGCTGCCAGAGGATGGTGTGGAAAGTCCAGATCCATTTGGATCCGTTCCATGGGTCTCAGCTGCGGAACTGCGTGCGTGTAGTGCACTGATCGCCAGAGCACCATTAGTATGGTGAGGCGAGCGGTTGTCGCTGCTAGGGATGGCCTTGCGGTTCGCCTGGTGGTCGGTTCGCAGTGAATTTTGCTTGTTTGCTACCCGCCAATTTTGTAAACACATGGCGTTGTTCGTGGTGGCCATATTACAAGACATTTGCGATGCGCAGCCATTCTTGGCATCAGGTCAGGAAGAGGAGGTAGCAAAAGCCGCCACTCAGCAGTCTGACGACAGTACCCAGATCAGCCAAAGGAGGTTGGTCCCCGCTGTTGCTGTCTACTCCGAGATCTCGAATGTTAATGGTGGGGAAGGTGACGTGGATGATGACGTGTCTATGGACGTCACATGGGAGGTCACAAGAGAGGAAGAGGAGGGGAGTTCAGAGAGAGAGACAGTTTGGCAGATAGGGAGGAGAAGCAGGCAGAACATGCATTGCACAAGAGGTTCAAAGCAGACTGCAAATGTATCAAGAGCGAGCCATCAACCATGTACAGTCACATCTGGCGCTCCCAGGACGCCGGCACATGGCTCCGCAGTGTGGGCTTTTTTCAATGTGTCCGTTGCTGACAACAGTGCAGCCTTTGCAGTCAACGCATAAGTCGCGGTAAGCCCAACACTCACCTAGGGGCAACCGCCTTAAGAAGGCACCTGAACTCCCATCACCGAGCCCAGAGGGAGCAACACCATCAGAACCTACAAAGCCACACTCCAGGCTCTCACCGTCCAGCCTCTTCTCCTTCTCTTCACAATTGTCCTCCACTCCACCTTCCATCATGCCGTCGTCACATTGTTCTGGAAAAAGGCAGGCTTCTGTGGCCCAAATGTTGGAGCCGAAAAAAATGATGATGCCGGATAACCCTCTTGCCCAACGTTTCACTGCTGGCTTGTCGGAACTGATAGCCCGCCAACTACTGCCATATCAACTGGTGGACTCGGAGGCCTTTTGTAAATTTGTGGCCATTGGAACACCACAATGCAAGGTCCCAGGCAGGAAATATTTCTCGCAGAAGGGCATTCCAGAGCTGTATGGCCATGTTCAGTGGCAAGTGAATATATCTCTGGCACATAGTGTCGGTGCCAAGATACATCTGACCACAGACACATGGTCTAGCAAACACGGGCAGGGAAGTTATATCACTTTTACTGCCCACTGGGTGAACCTTCTGATAGCTGTCAAGCATGTAACCAATGGCACCTGTGTAGATTTGGTTGTACCACCACGGATTGTATGCAGGCCTGCCTCTTCTTCTCCTCCTCCTCCTCCATCCACCCTTTCCTCCTCGGCTGACTCCTCCTTTTCTGTTGCTACCGTCTCTTCCGCTGTGCCGCCCAAGATCCCCAGAACCTATTCCACATGCCAGGTGAGACATTGCCATGCTGTGCTGCATCTGTTGTGCCTGGAAGCCAAGAGCCACACTGGTCCTGCACTCCTTTCAGCTTTGCGTTCACAGGCAGATCAGTGGTTGACACCACTCAATTTGACAGTTGGTAAACTGGTGTGCGACAACGGTGACAATCTGTTGAGCGCGCTGAAACAGGGCAAAATAACACACCTGCCATGCACGGCACACGTCCTGAACTTGGTCGTGCAGCAATTCGTTGCCCAATACCCTGGGGTCCAGGACGTCTTGCGGAAGGCCAGGAAAATCTCAGGCCATTTCAGAAGATCTTACGCAGCCATGGCTCGCCTTGTTGACATTCAGCGGCGACACAACCTGCCCGTCAGGCGTCTTATTTGTGACTGTCCGACGTGATGGAACTCAACATTGCATATGCTTGATAGGCTGCTCCAGCAGAAACATGCAGTTAACGACTACCTGTACGTACTCTGCGGCAGGACAGGTTCTGGGGAGCTTGGGTTTTTTTCACCTCGCCAGTGGCTGCTCATGCGGGACGCATGCAGACTTCTGAGGCCATTCGATGAGATCACCAAACTGGTCAGTCACGGGCAGGGCACCATCAGTGACATCGTACCTTACGCCTTCTTTCTGGAGCGTGCATTGCATTGTGTCATTGATCAAGCCGTCGAGGAGCAGGAGCAGGAAGATGAGGAAGTCACAATGTTGGATGAATTCCCAGTGGGTGCTACTCCATCTGAGAGAAGTCAACAACAGGAATCTGAAGAGGAGTCAGAGGAGGATGGTGCCGGGGGAATGAGAAGGAGCAAGAAGAGCATGCTTTAAACCTTTCTGGGATCCCTGGTGTTATCCGTGGATGGGGGGAGGAGAATGAGGGCAACATTATCCTGGATGATGAGCTGGAAGCAGGCCACTACACCGCTTCCAGTTTAGTGCGAATGGGGGCCTTCGTTCTCCAGTGTTTTAAGGGGGACCCCCGTAAAAAAAGCATAAAGGCCAAGGACCAGTACTGGGTGGCAACGTACTTAGACCCCCGAAACATACAAAACATGGCGGAAATGTTACCACAATCACAGAGGGCAGTCAGAATGCAGCACTTCCAGGCCTTGCTGCAGGAAATTCTGCTTTCTGCTTTTGCGTGCGCTGGCAGAGGAATTTCCAGTCACAGAGAGACAGTTGTGGGTAGCAATCCAACAGCGTCTGCAAGAAGAGGGCGGTTTGAAGATGTCTTGGTCACTTCAGATATGAGATCCTTCTTTCAGCCGAACCATCGACAGCTGTACTCTGGATCCAGCATCAGGGAACGCCTAGACCGACAGGTATCCGACTACATTGGGTTAACGGCCGATGTGGACACTCTGAGGAGTGATGAACCCCTGGACTACTAGGTGGGCATGCTTGACCTCTGGCCAGAGCTTGCACAATTTGCAATGGAACTGTTGGCTTGCTCCTCTGTCCAGTGTCCTGTCCGAAAGGACGTTCAGCGCAGCAGGTGGACCGATAAGTGCACTCGCCTAGCTCATGACAGTGTAGACTACCTCACATTTATAAAAATGAATGAGGCATGGATCTCTGAGGAATTCAACACATGTGACCAGTAGACCATGTTTCATTCAAATTCCCCATGCCAGGCCACAAATATCCGCCAGACCGCCATCCACCCACAATAATTCCTGGTCCTTGTATTCACTAATTACAGCAGCATAAAAGGCATTTCATGTCTATTGAATGCCAAATTTTTGCGGCCTTTCAGGGCCGACAATTTTTTTTTCTGTGAATGCCTAATGTACCTTCAGCCACAGAATACAACTTTCTTTGCTGTCAGGTAAACCCATGTGGTCTAATTTTTGGGGCCTATACTGGCCAACACTTACTTCTGTATCCTGTGAATGCCTAATGAACCTTCAGCCACAGAATACTACGTTCTTAGCTGTCAGGTGGGCTAATTTTTGGGGCCTATACTGGCCGACACTTACTTCTGTTACCTGTGAATGCCTAATGTACCTCCAGCCATCAAATACTATGTTCTTTGCTGTCAGGTAAACCCATGTGGGCTAATTTTTGGGGCCTATACAGGCCGACACTTACTTCTGTATCCTGTGAATGCCTAATGTACCTCCCTCCAGCCACCAAATACTACGTTCTTAGCTGTCAGGTAAACCCATGTGGGCTAATTTTTGGGGCCTATACTGGCCGACACTTGCTTCTTTATCCTGTGAATGCCTAATGTACCTCCAACCACCAAATACTATGTTCTTAGCTGTCAGGTAAACCCATGTGGTCTAATTTTTGGGGCCTATACTGGCCGACACTTACTTCTGTATCCTGTGAATGTCTGATGTACCTCCAGCCACCAAATACTACGTTCTTAGCTGTCAGGTAAACCCATGTGGTCTAATTTTTGGGGCCTTTCATGGCCGACACTTACTTATTTATCCTGTGAAGGCCTAATGTTCCTCCAGCCACCAAATACTACGTTCTTAGCTGTCAGGTAAACCCATGTGGTCTAATTTTTGGGGCCTATACTGGCCGACACTTACTTCTGTATCATGTGAATGCCTAATGTACCTTTAGCCACAGAATACAACATTCTTAGCTGTCAGGTAAACCCATGTGGTCTAATTTTTGGGGCCTTTCATGGCCGACACTTACTTATTTATCCTGTGAATGCCTAATGTACCTTCAGCCACAGAATACAACATTCTTAGCTGTCCGGTAAACCCATGTGGGCTAATATTTGGGGCCAGTACTGGCCGATACTTACTTCTTTATCCTGTGAATGCCTAATGTACCTCCAGCCACCAAATACTACGTTCTTAGCTGTCAGGTAAACCCATGTGGTCTAATTTTTGGGGCCTATACTGGCCGACACTTACTTCTGTATCCTGTGAATGCCTAATGTGCCTCCAGCCACCAAATACTACGTTCTTAGCTGTCAGGTAAACCCATGTGGGCTAATTTTTGGGGCCAATACTGGCCGACACTTACTTCTGTATCATGTGAATGCCTAATGTACCTTTAGCCACAGAATACAACATTCTTAGCTGTCAGGTAAACCCATGTGGGCTAATTTTTGGGGCCTTTCATGGCCGACACTTACTTATTTATCCTGTGAATGCCTAATGTACCTTCAGCCACAGAATACAACGTTCTTAGCTGTCAGGTAAACGCATGTGGGTTAATTTTTGGGGCCTGGAATGGCCGACACTTCTTTATCCTGTGAATGCCTAATTTTCCAGACTGGAATTTAAAATCAATGGGTCTGTAAACGTTCCGCCAAATAGTGGAATGGATGCGGACCCATTTTACAGATGTGTGAATGGACCCTATATGTATTTGACGTGTATTTACTGGCTGCTGTCAGTTCTGGCTGATTTATGAAAAAAATAATAATAATTTTTTGCTGTAAAAAAAAAATAAAACATTTTTAGGGCAACTTTTCCAATTGCAATACTTCTGTTATGACATTGTCCATGTGCTGGGACTATTTGTGTACAGCTAGTAAGTCTTTTGTGGTTGCAAATATGACCTAAAGGTTTTTAAAGTTCACCTCCCATTAAAGTCAATAGGGCCCGCCGCGAACTCGCGGTTCGCAGACCTTTGAGAAAATTTGCGACTGATGTTCGCGAACCGCCCTGATGTTCGTCCATCACTAGCCTCTGCCATTTTGGCGGAGACCAGCCTGGAAGATTGGGAAGAAACACTTAAGTTTCATCAGCTGCGGTACTTCTCGGCATCTACGGGGCATGTTGGCGGGTGTAGCTGGTTTTCAGGCAGAGAGCCATGTCGGTATAAGCTGTTGGAGGTTTCTTAGTCTGCGGAAATCCCCGATCTCTGCAGAGAGCTCTCAGTTCATGCAGCCGCGGTGGCGTTTCCAGCTTTCATATTTTGGGGGGGGCACATGGGGGACAGGCACAAAAGTAGGGGGGCCAACAATAAAATGCAATATATATATATATATATATATATTTATATATTATTTTTTTTTTTTTTCAAGAATAGAATGCACTCCAGAGGTCTTGTTACAAATTCACCTTTGTTTTGTTCATGCAATATACAATGTTTCAATCTGACTAGGGACTTTTATCAAGATGCTAAAAAGTCCCTAGGCATACTTCCCGAGAAGGAAGCTGGAGAGTCTCTGTAACATGACCTATAGACAAAAATTTGTATTATGAAGGGCCATCAAACGCATAAACATGATATATTCCGAACACTTTGTCACAATTCCTGACAATGGGCATCAAAAATGCATAAACTTGAAATATTCATGACAATGGGCATCAGTGCAAGAAACCATAGGGGACCACCCTGTGTGCGCGGTGTGCTTTCCACTGATCCAGGGGCCCTTTATCATTTTCCCACAGCAGGGCTCTTTCACATGTTCTGCAGTGGGCCTCCTTCCTGACATCTTAGGCCCCCCATGGTGGTGGAAAGCAAGAGATATGTCACCAGCAACCAGGCCCTGGTGTTCCACCACTGTGTGGGTTCCCAATTTCCTCTTGCTGCCCTACCCCTGCTATTGGGAGGGCCAGTCCAGCATCTGTCTTCATGGCAGTGCATTAGGATCCAGTGCTGGTTACATTATGAGGCTAATGGGCAAATGTGCAGGAGGGCTGGCACTACTGGTTGTAGACAGCTAAGCTCTCCGCCGGTCCCTAGCAGCGATGACACTGCATAGCCTTCTCTGTTGACATGCCATTTGGATGCGATCTGGGCGATTCTCCCAATTGGATCGAATATGTGGACAAAAACACAGTAGTTCTGGCATGGGCTCAGCAGGAGGATTCCCCCATTCACCTTGAATGTTTAGTTGGGGGAATTGAATACTTTTGTCATCAACACAATAGTTGAGGTCCGGTTCACACTGATGCAGTGAGGGAACTGCTGCAATTCCTTTCCCGCAATGCATCAGAATCACCGGGAGTTCACACTGCGCTCTGCAAACCACTGTGGGTGTCAATAATAATGATCAAAGTTAATGATACCCATAAATTGGTTTGCAGAACGCAGTGCACACTGTGGAAGCCGATGGAATTGGATCATATGGGTCTGAACACCCTTGCGATCTGATTCCAATGCAGACAAAAAAAAAGGGTCTTGCACATTTTTGGAACGGATCCAATGCAAATTGAGCCATACACAATGTATGGTTTAATTTGCATCGCACTGAATTTGCATGTCATTTGTGCAGGAATCTTGTGCGATTCCTGGACAAATGACATGCAATGCAGTACACTGCATCAGTGTGAACCCAACCTGAATGAAAAAAAATACATGCATGGGCTGCCTAAGTTCTTAATGGAAGTGAAATTTGTCAAGCTCTTGGAAGAACAGAGAAGGGGGGGGGGGAGACAAGGGAGGGAGATAGGGACAGTTCAGCAATCACACTACACTGCACAGCTCACTGTGTATTCACCCAGGGTTGAAGCTGTTATCTCTCTCACACACCGCCGGCATCTTTCATGGTTCCCGCCCACATCTCCTGTCAGATACAGCTACATGCCGGGGGGGAGAGTGGCGGTCCGGGCAGACACATGAGGGACAGAGGCAGGAGGAGCTTGTATTCCTCTCTCCTCTGCTGTCTGTGAGGGGAGGGGGGAGTGTGTTGGCTGGGCTGTGGGAGTGTCATACAGACTGACACTCTAACTGCAGCCACCAGTCCCCGCATATAGTGTGATTCTTCTGCATGAATCAGGCTGTTTTTTTCAAACTGAATGCTTACATTACAGCCTGGGGGAGCGGGGGTGTCTCGCACAGCGGCAGAACACCAGCCTTCTTCACCTCTATTTAATAATTCAGTGCTTTCTCTGCCATGTAAAATACAAACACAAAAATGGCTTTTTATTTGGAGGGGCACATGGGGGGCACAGTGTAATATTGGGGGGCCATGGCCCCCTTTGCCCCCCCCTAGTGATGCCACTGTGCAGCCGGTAGCTTCAGCGGTTGCCACGCCCCTGTTATACTTTTATTTAAATGAAAATGACCAAAAACAAGCTAAGATATTTATTTTATTGTAATGATAAAGAAAGAAAGGTAGGATGCTGAGGGTAAAGAAAAGTATAATGTAAGATTGGGAAGAGGCAATGAGAGACAACAAAGAGGCATAATTAAGAGTATAAATTAGCTTTTCTAGGAAACTGGATTTTTTTTATAGAGGAAACAGGCATGAAAATGTTTTGTAGGAGCGTTTTTAGGAGAGAAGTGGTGACATTTGTAGGGCAGGAGTAGGGGTTAAAAGAGTGTGTAGCAGGTTGAACAGAGATGGGAGCTAGGAGAGAGATTTCCAAAGGTCAGACAGAGTTTTCCTTTGAGACAGGTTAATGAGAATGAAACAAGAGTAACAACAATTGTATCAAGAAGGAGACTATTTTAGGAGGAGGTAGTGTTAGCACACAACATAATTAAATAAATGCCCAAGAGGGTATTGCTAGGAGATAGTAGGGAGATTTGTGTAGTTCAGAATTTTTTCTTGAAGGTTGAAGTACACTATTTTACCAAAAGTATTGGGGCGCCTGCCCTTACACGCACATGAACTTTAATGGTGTCCCAATTTAAGTCCGTAGGGTTCAATGTTGAGTTGGCCCAAACTCACCCCAAACTCACTCATCCGTGTCTTTATGGACCTTGCTTTGTGCACTGGTCCAAATCATTTGGTGGGGATATTATGGTGTGATGTTTTTAAGGGGTTGGGCTTGACCCTTAGTTCCAGTGAAGGGAACTCTTAAAAAGTCAGCAAACCAAGACATGCTGGACAATTTCATGCTCCCAACTTTGTGGGAACAGTTTGGGGATGGCCCCTTCCTGTTCCAACATGACTGCACACCAGTGCACCAAGGAGGGTCCAAAAAGACATAGATAAGCGAGTTTAGGGTGGAGGAACCTAACTTGCCTGCACAGAGTCTTGACCTCAACTCGATAGAACACCTTTGGGAGGAATTAGAGCGGAGACTGCAAGCCAGGCCTTCTAGTCCAATATCAGCACTTGACTTCACAAATGCACCTCTGGAAGAATGGTCAAACATTCCCATAGACACACTCCTAAACCTTTTGGACAGCCTTACCAGAAGAATTAAAGCTGTTATAGCTGCAAAGGGTGGGCTAACACAATATTGAACCTGACGGACTAAGACTGGGATGCCATTAAAGTTAATGTGCGTGTAAAGACAGGTGTCCCAATACTTTTGGTAATATAGAGTATGGAAAGAGGACAAGGGTAACAAATATTTGTATCAGGAAGGCTAAGCACACAACTAATGTGTAATAGAGGTATTTAGGGAGTCCTAGGTGGTATTGATAGAAGAGAGATTTGTGAATGTCATAAAGAGCTTTCCTTGGAGATAGAGTTATGATATTATAACAATAACACTGATTTTTAGCAGAAAAGTCAACATTTTGTGATGAGGTAGGATTAACACAAAATGCATGTATAATATAGGTATGTGGAAGAAATGGCCTAATATTTATAGCATCAAGAAAATATTAAATTTAATTTCACTAAAATATTTTCTCATACATAGTGGCCATCATAGCGGTTTAAAAACAGCAGAACTTTTACTGTATCTCAAGGAAGATAAGAGGCAGGAATCAATAAAATTTTATTTGGAGTTTTTTTATCATTTTGTAAATGTAAGATTGAACAGATACAATACTAAAAGGAGAAGAATGGTGGTAAAACACACATACTCACCTCCACACTGCAACATCGGTTTGATGCTGCAACTGTTCCACATCAGCTCTAAGATCAAAAACTGAGCTATTACATGACCGCCGATTACTCAACTCCTGGTCTGCTTGGAGTGGAGAGCACTGACTGTCAGTCACCGCTCTTTGCTCTCCCTGCACTCATTGACAAGCCAGACAGGAGAGGGGGTGGGTGCAGCTGGCTCGGCCTTTCAGCCAGGTACTGAGAGGTGGAGCCAGCTGATAATCTTATCGGGATCCTTCCAGAGCATACAGCTGTTCTATCATGTCAGCTGATAGTAAGCAAGGGCCCACTATTAGGTGACTCTGAGACACAGGAGAGCAAAAGTAAGCAAAATTAAGTGAACTCTGGTGTTCCTTGAGACAGCTTTGGCCATACTTCTTTTTTATTGACAAATGTCCCACAAAATAATTCAAGACCTATACCATGTAGAGATAAATGACTAAAATAGACTCCAAAGAACAGTTGCTATATGAAATACCAAAAAAACAATTGAGCATGCTGAGAACCAGGCTGGGGAGAGCCATGCTGAGGAGAGACATGCTGAGAGCATGTTGCGCTGGGACAAATCACCTTTCAGAAGAGGAAAGCTGCGGGAGGAGACAGGCACAGAAGCAGACACACAGGGACTGGAGGAGTCATGGGCACACTAACAAGTAGAGTAGCTAGATGCTGTAACTGTGAGTGAGGTACCGGGAGATGAAGGAGCAGCAGGGCACACTGACAAGAGGAGTGACGGGGCACACTGACAGAAGGAGTAGCTTGGTGTACTTGGAGTATTATTGAAACACTGCAAGTAACTTAGAGAACTGGGAGTAATTTTGAGTAACTTGAGGCACTAGGAGTATCTTGGTTTGCCACTGGGAGCAACTTGGGGTAATTGGGATTAACCTGGAGTAATTGGGAGTAACTTAGAGTACCAGGGGTAACTTTGATTACTGTGAATAATAGGGAGTAACTTGGAGTAATTGGAAGTAACTTGGAGTAATTGGAAGTTGCTTAGAGTACTGGGAGTAACTTGGAGTGTAGGGAGTAATGTGGTTTACTGAGAGTAATTGGGAATAACTCAGAGAAATTGGGAGTAACTTAGAGTACTGGGAGTAACTTGGTGTATTGGGAGTAACTTGGATTACTAGGAGTAGTTGGGAGTAACTTAGAGCAATTGGGAGTAATTTAGAGTAACTTGGAATAATTGGGAGTACTTTAGAGTACGGGAGTAATTTAGATTACCGGGAGTAACTTAGAGTACAGGGAGTAACTTGGTGTATTGAGAGTAACTTGGAGAAATTGAGAGTAACTGGGAGTAACTTGGAGTAATTGGGAGTAACTTAGAATACCGGGAGATGTGTGCGAGATGTACAATAGTTGTTTTTCTGGAAGCTAAGATCCTGGATCTAGAGAATCATGTGGCAACACTGCAAAGCATCAGCAATCTGGAGAGGGATTTGGACATTACTCAACAGGTGCTTGCGGGGGCCAGTAAAGAGGCGGGTAGAGATATGGAGGTACAGGAGCCAGAGGTAGGTAGCTGGGTTACAGTTAGAAGGAATGTTGGGAATATCAGCTCAGGGGTGTCATTGCTGGAGCAGACACTATCCTCTAGCTGCCAAGGAAAGACTGCTCTGGTAAGGTGGGGGGCAAGGACACAGGCAAGGTAAGGCAGTTACTGATAGTAGGGAGCCTAATTTTTAGAAGGACAGAAAGTTCAATCTCAAAGTTCAAAGACCATGATCGCCAGTTTGTTGTTTACCGGGTGCACCGGTTCGGCACCTCGCAGACCGAATGAACAGATTGTTGGGTGGGGCTGGGGAGAACCCAGCTATCATGGTACACGTTGGTACCAATGACAAAGTTAGAGGAAGGTGGAGCATTCTAAAAAAAAAAAAAATTAATTTAAGGACTTAGGGGCTACATTGAAGAGAAGGACCTCCAAGGTGGTATTCTCATAAATAACTGCTAGTACCTCAAGCCACACCAGAGAGGCAGCAGGAGCTTAGGGAACTTAACGAATGGCTGAGGAATTGGTGCAAGAAAGAGGGTTTTTGAGTTCCTGGAGAACTGGGCTGACTTCTAAGTTGGTTACTGGCTTTTTAGTAGGGACGGACTGCACAAATCTGAAGGGGCTTTTAAACTAGGTGGTGGTTGGGGGGGATCAGAGGAAATAAAAGCCGTCAGTAAGCGAAGGTCAGAGGGTGCTATGACTGTAGCACCTAAACCCTGGGAGAGTGTGTTTGGCAAAACAAAATTATAGACATAAAACAACAAATGGGGAACTAATAGGCACCCGTACTAAAATTAGAGGCATGAATACAAATGGCAGGAGCCTAGCTAACAAAATGGAGGAGCTTTCAACTTTGTGGGAATATCAGAAACTTGGTTTGACAGCTCACACAACTGGCTGGCAACTATCCAGGGGTATTTCTTGCATCAGTGGGACAGAAAGGGTAAAAGAGGGGGAGGGCTGTGCCTATATAATAAGAATGATTTACTGGTGAATTTGAGGGACATTACAAATAGAGCAAGGGGGAGATGGAGTCCCTATAGATGGAACTTCATAGGGTAGAGAAAAGCGGGAAGATAATAGTGGGGGTTTGTTACAGGTCTCCTAACCTGAAGGATGAGTAGAAGTTAGACCTCCTATCACATTTATAAATGGCAACGAGGCTGGGCAAATTCATTATAATGAGAACTTCAACTATCTAGAAATAGACAGGGCAGAAGGAACAGCTCACTCATTAGAGGACTGTAATTTCCTAAATGTCTTACAGGACAACTTCATGTCCAAATTAGTTGATGTGCTGACTAGAAAGAATGTATTTCTGGATCTATTTATTACAAATGGTAACACAAGGCCAAACCCTTATTCTAAAGTTCCACGAGAAAGGGTATGCAGTGACTTTAGTGACTGAATCTTTTCAAAAAAATGCATTTCCATCTTCTATTCACAACAGTAACACCAAGGTAACTGGTAACAGAGAGGCCAAATCAGCTAGGTTTGTCACGGGATACAATGACCAATATAGGAAAATTATAAGTATTATAAAAAAATATGGGAATATCTTAAAATGAGATCCAAAATTAGCTGCCACGCTATCTTCTGCCCACTAAGTGAAGTTTAGGAGAGCACGTATCATCAAAAATATAGTTGCTCCAAGCAAATTGATTGGTCCCAATAATAATAGAAAACGATCCCAGGATATCCGTTTCATTTTTGATAGCAGAAATGGGATATTCCAGTGTAAAAAGTGAGGGTGTCTTACATGTTAATTTATTTCTCATCGTAAAACATCCTTTTTAGATAAGAATAGGACAAATGTTGCCATCAAGCAATTTATTACATGTCCATCAGAATTTGTTGCATACTTTCTACGCTGCCCTTGTAATCTCCTATATGTAGGTTTTACTATATGAACGCTACGTAAAAGAGAAGAGGTTTATTCAAAAGTGTTGTGGCAAACACAGTGTACCCCGACACTTTTTAACACTTTTTAACCCAACATATTAAGATATCAAATGTCTAGAGGTTATGGCTATTAAACAAATATACAATATAACCCTAACTGCCAACAAAAGATATTCTCTCTTATGTAAACGTGAAACTTACTGGATTTTTAAACTAAATTCCTTATCGCCAAATAGCTTGAATGAAGAATGGGAAACCCATAGTGTTATTTAGTTAATATTGTATTATTACAATTTTTTTTAGGATGGAGCCATTGGAGACAATCCTGTAGCTAATCTTGAAAAATCTCCCATCTAATTATCCAACCCCCCTCCCTTTTCCTTTAAATAGCCGTCTCTCTAGGGGGTTGATCACATGGCTTGATAAGGCTCTTTCCAGTGTTGTCATGGCAACCACCTCAAAGTCCTCTTTGCCTGCAATGGTGACCCTGTACCATTAACAAGCCTGCAGCCAGTAATGCCAAACCCAGAACTGCTCTTGCTGGCATAAACCACATACAGTGTCGGCTCCTCCCTTCCATCTCTCTCCTGGGCCCAGGATTGTAGTATCCACGGAGACCATCAATGGTGTGTTTACACCATTCCCTGCTGGGACCTGCACCAGTGACGTCATCTCCAGGCTGCAGTGCCTGACATATCTCAACACCGCTGGAGGCTTCCTCCCGCCCCCTGGCAGACGGTGAGGGCGACAGGCTACGGCGGCTCCCCCTGCCATCATTGACTCTAAGGCTCCCAGTCAGCAGCAGGTGACAAAGCAGCGCCCAGTCTCCTTCTCTGGTTTGCTGTTTCTGGCAACCTTCTCCCCCCTTCCTTCTCAACACTGAAGAAATGACTTTGCTACAATGTAAAGTAGTGAGTGCACAGCTTGTATAACAGTGTCAATTTGCTGTCCCCTCAAAATAACTCAACACCCAGCCATTAATGTCTAAATCACTGGCAACAAAAGTGAGTACACCCCTAAGTGAAAATGTCCAAATTGGGCCAAATTAGCCATCTTCCCTCATGTGACTCATTCATTTTACAAGGTCTTAGGTGTGAATGGGAAGCAGGTGTGTAAATTTGGTGTTATCGCTCTCACTCTTTCATACTGGTCACTGGAAGTTCAACATGGCACCTCATAGCAAAGAACTCTCTGAGGATCTGAAAAAAAGAATTGTTGCTCTACATAAATATGGCATAGGCTATAAGAAGATTGGCAAAACCCTTAAACTGAGCTGCAGCATGGTGGCCAAGACCATACACCAGTTTTACAGGTTCCACTCAGGACAGGCCTCACCATAGTCGACCAAAGAGGTGGAGTGCACGTGCTCAGCGTCATATTCAGAGGTTGTCTTTGGGAAAAAGACGTATGAGTGCTGTGCTGTCTGCATTGCTGCAAAGGTTGAAGGGGCGGCAGGTCAGCCTGTTAATGCTCAGACCATACGCCACACACTGCATCAAATTGGTCTGCATGGCTGTCAACCCAGAAGGAAGTCTTTTCTAAAGAGGATGCAGAAGAAAGCCCACAAACAGTTTGCTGAAGACGAGCAGACTAAGGGCATGGATTACAGGAACCATGTACTGTGGTATGATGAGACCAAAATAAACGTATTTGGTTCAGATGGTGTAAAGCGTGTGTGGCGGCAACCAGGTGAGGAGTACAAAGACAAGTGTGTCTTGCCTACAGTCAAGCATGGTGATGGGAGTGTTATGGTCTAGGGCTGCATGAGTGCTGCTGGCACTGGGGAGCTACAGTTAATTGAGGCGATCCCTGAAGATCGCTGAGACAATCACTGCCTTCTTAAAGAAGCTGAGGGTAAAGGTGATACACTGGCCAAGCATGTCTCCAGACCTAAACCTTATTGAGCGTCTGTGGGGCATCCTCAAACAGAAGGTGGAGGAGCGCAAGGTCTCTAATATCCACCAGCTCCGTGATGTCATCATGGAGGAGTGGAAGAGGACTCAAGAGGCAACCTGTGAAGCTCTGGTGAATGCCATGCCCAAGAGGGTTAAGGCAGTGCTGAAAAATAATGGTGGCCACACAAAATATTGACACTTTGGGCCCAATTTGAACATTTCTCTTAGGGGTGTACTCACTTTTGTTGCCAGCGATTTAGACATTAATGGCTGTATGTTGAGTTATTTTGAGGGGACAGCAAATTTGCACTGTTACACAAGCTGTACACTCATCACTTTACATTGTAACACAGTGTAATTTCTTTAGTGTTGTCACATGAAAAGATATAATAAAATATTTACAAAAATGTGAGGGATGTACTCACTTTTGTGAGATACTGTACCATAGAAAAAGTAGGCACGAGGGTAGTACAAGAACACTAAATTTTAAAAGAGCCAACTTTTCTAAACTGCGCTCAATACTACAAGATATTAATTGGGGCCAAATCCTAGAAACATTGAACACTGCTTTAGGAACATATATAAGGGTATTATCCAGTGCATTCCAATGGGCAATATATATAGAAGAGCTAAGGGTAATGTTGACACTTTTTGTTTACAATTTTATATCAGTATTTTTTGCTAGAAAATTACTTAGAACCCCCAAACATTATACATTTTTTTGTAGCAGAGATCCTAGGGAATAAAATCGTTGCAATATTATATGTCACACAGCATTCACGCAGCAGTTTTGCAAATGCAATATTTTGGGGAAAAAATAAACTTTTAATTAATTAAAAAAATGAAAAAAACAATATATACCTTTTTTTTTTTTTAAATGTGAAAAATGATGTTACACTGAGTAAATAGATACCTAACATGTCATGTTTTAAAATGATGCGCGCTTGTGAAATGGCGACAAGCTACATTACTTAAAAATCTATGTTTAGAGTTACACAGAAGGTCTAGCACTAGAACTATTGCTCTCGCTCTAATGTTCACGGCAATACCTCACATGT
The DNA here is from genome assembly GCF_965119305.1 of Pelophylax lessonae. Classification (NCBI taxonomy): domain Eukaryota; kingdom Metazoa; phylum Chordata; class Amphibia; order Anura; family Ranidae; genus Pelophylax; species Pelophylax lessonae. The sequence continues at coordinate 475,182,731 of NC_138769.1, read as the reverse complement.
GTGGTGCAAACACCTTTTGCCTATGCGTAAGCGACTTACATATGCGTTATCTTCTGCATGCGAGCATGGAGGGATGGGAGCGGTTAAAATTTTTATTTTTTTATTTTACTTTTTAGCTTTTATTTTTATACTGTCTCCTCAAATTTTATTTGTTGACCACTTGTATTCTTATTACAAGAAATGTAAACATCCCCTACAAATAAGGATGACAGGTCCTCTTTTTGGAGAGATCTGGAGTCAAAAAAACTCCAAATCTTTTCTTTACCTTTTAAACAAAAAATTTACTTCCAGCCTGGACCAGGAGTGATGTCGTGACATTGATCAAGTGCTCCAGTATCCACTCTTTGATCGCCTATGAGAGCAGATGTCCGCACCGTCAGATAATTTCTTAGACGACTTGGCAGAAATAGTAAACCTGAGAGACACTGGCGAGCATGAGCAGCCCCTTCGAAAAGCGATCCAGCCACTAATGAGCCGCTCAGACCACTTGTATAAGAAAGCCAGCCCCCGGCTGCAAAACTGATACCGGATGTTATGGCTGATATCTTTAGCCATAATCCCCAAAAACCACTTGCAAACTGTAAATAATATATACGTATTGTGGTCAGCAAGTGGTTAAAGAAATTGGCTGCAGTGGCATCATACGACCCGGTGTCAGGGGCTTACCCCAACGGCTGGTTAACACCTGACTTAGAAAGGGGGAGAAAACCTGCTTGCAGAATGATGAAAATCCTGTCTTTCATTCGCCCAGACACGACAATCCAAATTAGCACAGCACTTGGTGTCTTTAAAAAGCCTCTCTGTGTCCACGACTATAATCTATATATGGGAGGAATAGACAACAATAACCAATAAACATCACAACCCTTTTTTATGGAGAAGGCACTGTGGTCCAAAACCCAAATCTAGATGCAGTTAGCCAGTATTTTCCAGATGTCCTCTCAGGTATCTTAACCCAATGGTCATCCCAAAAAAGATATTGTGTCTGTGGTAGACACGGAAGAAGATGTGACACGTGTTTTTTTATGTCCAACCTGGCCTTTGCATCAAGGATTGCTTCCATCACTATCACATACTATTGGAATATTAGTCTAGGTACAGCATAGCACAGTCTAAGGCACACAATTCTGCACAAGAAGGGTCTCAAAATATGTTTCATAGCACAAAACTAGGCTGGGAATGTTATTGTTCTAAAAAATTGTTACAAAAAAGTACAAAAGTAATAAATAAATAAAAAAGTTAAAAAATTGGTGTTTTATTGATTTAATGTTATTTTATTACTGTGTGTTATTTTTTACTTGCTGTTTGCTCTGCAGGAAAGTCAATCAGCTGCAGCACTGATCTGTGTATTCTCATAGCAGCTAGGTGCTGCTCTCAGAATACATATGTCTGTGTCTGCAGCACTGCAGGGGAGATTTCTCAGTCTGCAGTTAAAAAAAAAGAACAAAAAATAAGTGATTTTACATGGGGTGGTCAGTGGGAGGTAGTCCTTATGCTTTAGCAGATACTTTTTTCACATTTTTCTGGCAGAGGTTTCTTTATCCACAGCAATTGGGCTGAAAAAAAAAAAAAGGACATTACCTGTATACTCAACATTAGATGTGTGGGTGGATGTGTGGCAGAAGTTTCTAATAGTGGGCATACCCATACACTTTTTCTGGCATAGATTTATTTATCCACATCGATTTATATGAATGGAGGAATCACAGGTTGGTCAAAAAAGAAAATGACATGTGTGCCCAACATTAAGTGTATGACAGAAACAAATAATGGTCATAAACGTAAAGTTTTCCGAGGCCTTAAAATGTGAGGACAGTTCAGGCACCCCCAAATTACCCTTTTTGGAAAGTAGATACTGCAGGGTATTGGCTAAGAGGTATGACGTGTATTTTGAAGATCTCATTTGTTGTCACAAGTTTTTGGAAAATTAATAAATAACTTTATTGCCTGACTATAGATTCATGTTTGTCCCAAGCATGTTTGAACCCGTGTACTGTTGACTGTCTCACTACCTCAGCTAGTGGTTTATTCTAAGCATCAACTACCCTTTCAGTAAAAAAATATTTTCTAAGATTGGTTTTGAATTGTCCTCCAGTTAGTTTGAGGTCATGTCCCCATGTTCTTGATTTTTGTTTCATATTGAAAAAATTGCCCTTCTGAACCTTATTTATTCCCTTGATGTATTTAAAGGTTTCAGCCATGTCTCCCCTTTCCCTTCTTTCCTCCAGACTGTACATATTAAGTTACTGAAGTTACTCTTGATATATTTTTCCCCCAAACCTTTCACCATTTTGTTACCTGTCTTTGAACTCGTACTTTTTTATCAACATTTTTTGTCAGAGTTCTCCGGAACTGGAAACCGTATTCTAAATGGGGTCTCACTAAAGATCTATATAGAGGAATCAGGACCTCCTACCTCCAGCTGGTGATCCCTCTAGTGAAGCATCCTAGAATTCTATTCACTTTTCCCACTGCCTGGTAACACTGTTTGCTCATTTTGCAATTATCTGAAATGAGTACCCACAAATCTTTTTCTTCTGCAGTGCTGGCTTACACTGTATCCCCACTGTTGTACTCTCTCAGGGGATTCTTTTTCCCTAGGTGCATTTTATTTTACATTTAGAAACATTGAACTGCAGTCTCCACTGCTCTGACCAATCTTTCAGCAATGCCAAATCATGTTCCATGTTACAGACATCTCCAGGGATATCAACCCTATTATACACCTTTGTATCATCATCAAAAAGACATACAGGTACCTTGCCCAACAAACCTTTAGTTATATCACTTACATTTCAATCAATAGAACAGGACCTAGTACAGAGCCTTGTGGTACACCACTAGTGACTGCTCTCTGTTCTGAGTAAACCCCATTTACAACCACACTCTGGTATCTATTCTTTAGCCAACCACATACTCACTGAACCACACAAAAGTTAAGTCCTAGTTTGTACAACGTTTGTATTAGATCATTATGCGGAAATTTATCAAATGCCTTGCTAAAATCAAGATATGCTATGACCACAGTTCTACCCTGGTCCAAAACATTGGTAATATTGTCAAAAAATGTAATCAGATTAGTCTGACATGATCTGCCCTCATTAAAGCCATGCTATTTTGGATCCATCAAGTAGTGTATTTTTAAGTGATCAACAAGCAGCTGTCCTAATGTCTAGACACCAATAAGAGCATACAAATATACAGTATATAGGCAGTGCTATGCTCCTAATTATTTGTGCAAAACTATAAAGTTGATATAACATTCATAATAGTGATTTAAAAGCATGAATCATATATAACCAAGTAATGTGCAAATATAAGTGCATGTGACACACAAAGAATCTTTAGCAGTTCATCCAAACATGTGAACAGTGCACCCAGTTGCGGAGTGAAAATGTCCCAATAAAATTAAGAAAGGCGTGTCTCCCAAAAAGAACAAACATGCTGTAAATATCAACCACGTATGCAGGATAGAGCTCCAAAGGCTGTGATGACTCTCTGGTTAGGAGACTGATTGTAGAACTCCTTTGGGCAGCTGTCAAATTCTCAATAACACACACTCCTAAAGTGTATCACCAGATCTCTCCTCCCGTAGATGATGTCATATTTAAGAAATGGACCCACACATAGTGTGAAATCTTTCAAAACTCATTTAATAAATAAAGTATTGCACTTACATAGATCGCCACAATGGGTAACAAGCATTGGCCAGAAACAGATCATGCGTGCTGACATCCTTCAGTAGGCCATGCTATGTTTCATCATAAGCTGACATCATCAGAGTAGATGTGTGAGAAATATCTAATTAAAGTGACAACTTTGTGTAAAAAAAAAAGAAAGAAAATCTTCCATGGACTCAACATGTCTCTCAGCAAGTACCTTGGGGTGACTTTCTAAAAAGGGGTAATTTTGGGGTGTCTGAATTGTCCTTACATTTTAGGGTCCCCAGAACCCTAAAGGTAGGTAGTCAATAAATTAAATAATTAAATTACGCCCTTGAAAACCTAACGGTGGCCATTGGTTTTGGGCCCTTGTACGTGGCTAACCTCCCAAAAAGTCTCACATATGTGGTATCCCCATACGTGGGAGCAGTAGCAGAATGTGTTTTGGGTTGTAATTCCACATATACCGATGGCATGTGTGAGAAATAACTCACTAAAGTGACAACTTTGTGTAAAAGAAAAGTATTTTTTTGTCATTTTCCAAAAACTTGTGACAAAGAAACAAAAATAAAATCTTTCATGGACTCAACATACTTCTCAGCATTCTCTTATGCATTTAAAAACCATAATTTAGTTTACACAATTCAACAATAAATTGTTTAGGCTTTATTAGACACAGACAGGAGTCACACATTGAATGGTGAGACATCATCCTATCTTTGAAACATTAGATGGTGAGATATTTGCTTATTTTGAAAGGACTTTCATGCATGTAGAACTTACATCATTCTTCTTCCAAATTCAGCCAATGGATGGATGCAGAAGACAAGGACTGAAAGTTTCCTTTTTGCATAGAATATATCAGTGGCAGAGACATTTTCCAAATGTCTGAGGCTCTTTAGTGTGATAGGGATTAATCAGAAGTTCACATTACTATATCTTTATATAGCCCAGTGACTAGAGGTGTACATTTAACAAGCCATGGATGGATTTCCTTAATTATTACCAAAGACTTGCTCATCATTAATATCTCTAAAACATAGAAGTTTTATCTTAGAATGTTTAATTGTGGTTCTCTAAACCCAGTGAAATCATGATTGAACTACTCTTTTTGGGGCAGCCTCCACTACCCACTCCTTACACATGTATGGACAGTGAATCCAGAAAGTATTCACAGCTCTTCACTATTTTAACATTTTGCTATGTTACAGCCTTACTACAAAATAGAATAAATTCATTATTTTCCTCAAAATTCCACAAACAATACCCCATAATGACAGCATGAAAGAAGTTTGTTTGAAATCTTTGCAAATTAAATAAAAAAAACAAAAAAAAAAAAAATCACATGTACATAAGTATTCACCGACTTTGCCATGACACTCAAAATTGAGCTCAGGTGCATCTTGTTTCCACTGATCATTCTTGAGATGTTTCTGCAACTTGATTGGAGTCCACCTGTGGTAAATTCAGTTGTTTGGACATTATTTGGAAAGACAAACACCTGCCTAAAAAAGGTCCCACAGTTAACAGTGCATATCAGAGGACAAACCAAACCAAGCCATGAAGTCCAAGGAATTGTCTGTAGATCTCCGAGACAGGATTGTATGGATACACAGATCGGTGAAAGGGTACAGAAAAATGTCTGTAGCATTGAAGGTCCCAATGAGCACAGTGGCCTCCATTATCCATAAATGGAAAAAAGTTTGTAATCACCAGGACTCTTCCTAGAGCGGGCTGCCCGGCCAGAGCGATTGAGGAGAAGGGCATTAGTCAGGGAGGGGACCAAGAATCCGATGGTCAATCTGATAGAGCTCCAGTGTTTCTCTGTGGAGAGAGGAAAACCTTCCAGATGAACAGCCATCTCTACAGCACTCCACCAATCAGGCCTGTATGGTAGAGTGGCCATATGGAAGCCACTTTTCAGTAAAAGGCACATGACAGCCTGCCTGGAGTTTCCCCAAAAGGCACCTGAAGGACTCTCAGACCATGAGAAACAAAATTCTCTAGTGTGATGAAACAAAAATTGAACTCTTTGGCCTGAATCGCAACCATCATGTCTGGAGGAAACCAGGCACGCTCATCACCTGGCCAATACCACCCCTACAGTGAAGCATGGGGGTGGCAGCATCATGCTGTGGGGATGTTTTTCAGTGGCAGAAACTGGGAGACTAGTCAGGATCGAGAGAAATATGAATGCAGCAATGTACAGAGACATCCTTGATGAAAACCTGCTCCAGAGCTCTCTGGACCTCAGACTGGGTCAAAGGTTCATCTTCAAACAGGACAATGACCCTAAGCACACAAAGGAGATAACAAAGGAGTGGCTATGGGACAACTCTGTGAATGTCCTTGAGTTGCCCAGCCAGAGCCCAGACTTGAAACCAATTGACCATCGCTGGAGAGATCTGAAAATGGCTGTGCACCAACGCTCCCCGTCCAACCTGATGGAGCTTGAAAGGTCCTAAAAAAAAGAATGGGAGAAACTGCCTAAAAATAGGTGTGCCAAGCTTGTAGCATCATACTCAAAAAACTTGAGGCTGTAATTGGTGCCAAAGGTGATTCAACAAATTATTGAGCAAAGGCTGTAAATACTTATCTACATGTGATTTTTTTTTTTCGTTTTTTATTTTTTTATAAATCGGCAAAGATTTTAAACAAGCTTCTTTCCTGTTGTCATTATAGAGTATTGTTTGTAGAATTTTGAGGAAAATAATTAATTTAATCCATTTTGGAATAAGGCTGTAACATAACAAAATGTGAAAAAAGTGAAGCTCTGTGAATATTTTCCAGATGCACTGTATACAATATACAGCATGTATGCTATGAAACCGTGCAAACGTATGCAATTCTGGACCTTCGTGGTTCACCACTTACCTTAGTCTAAAAAATATTAATTTTATAAAGTCCAATGTTCAGGATACAGTGCAGTGCAGTGTTCAGGATACAATACAGCTATTCTCAGTGCACAGATATTAGAGAAACCCATATGAGTTTGCTGGAACATCACACAAACTAACACTGCACAGCTATGGGTTCCATTATGTACGTCTTTTAACAGTAGCCTGTCTGAGTGCAAATTCCATTCCCTTTATCTTCTTTTCTGCTCTCTGTAAAGTAAAAGAACCTAACATGACCACCAGTTTCCCCTGATTTGTTTGTTCCAGGGAGTCGCCATGCTTTCCTTGCCTTAGTCATCACTCTTTACAATTCCAGATTTGCTTACAGTAACTGTCACTTCCCTCTGTGTGATGTAACTGCTTCAACTAAAGCCTCGTACACACGCAACGATTGTTGGCCGACTGATCGGCTGTCTTTTGTCCAGTGTTGTTGTGTTGGTTAAAATGTGCTCTAGACTGCACACGAATTTTCTCGGCCAACAACAACCAACTTCAGAAGTGATGTCATGTGCTGCTTTACTTTCTGTGCGCTTTTTCTTCTCTGAGCATGCCCAGTCTTGCTCATCTGATTTTTGTCTGCCGAAATCTGTATTGACTGATGGAAAATCGGCCGTTCTGTTGACGGCCAACAAAAATTTTATAGCATGCACACCAGATTTTTATCAGGCGAAAAGTCGCAGTCGGTTGTCGGAAGCATCATACTAACAAGCCGACAATCGGCCGTTCGGACGTTGGCCGAAAATTCACGGCCAACAATCGTTGCGTGTGTACGAGGCTTTAGGTCATAACTTTGGGGAAGAGTTATTAAAACTGGTGCATAGAGATGTCCCGAACTGTTCGCCGGTGAACAGTTCCCGGCGAACTTCGCATGTTCGCGTTCGCCTCCGTGGGCGAACATATGCGATGTTCGGTCCGCCTCCTATACATCATCATTGAGGCAAACTTTGACCCTGAACCTCACAGTCAGCAGACACATTCCAGGCCAATCAGCATACCTCCCTCCCACACCCTCCCACCTCCTATAAATAAGCAAGGGCAGCATCCATCTTAGATCATTTCTGAAGCAGTGTGTTAGTGAGAGCAGGGAAAGTGCTGCTGCTGCTGTTAATAGCTAGGGACAGTTGTTAGTCAGTGTTCCCGGTCTTGTTAGTCAGTGTTCTTGGTACACTCCTGCTGTAAGGACAGCACCCCAAAAAGCCCTTCTTTGGGCTGGTATTTGAGTTTTTTTTTTGGATATATATATATATATATATATATTGTCCCCAAAATGCCATTTTTAGGGCTGGTATTTGTGTAATTTATATATATATATATATATATATATATATATATATTGTCCCCAAAAGCCCCTTTTAGGGCTGGTATTTGAGTATTTTTTTTCTATATATTTATCAGGCATTTTTGGAGGCAGGCATGACTTTTTTGGGATTAGTGTCGGGGGGGTCTAAAAAGTGTACCTGTGAAGTTTCAGCTCTGTAGCATGCCCAGAACCAGAAAAAAAAAGATCATATATGTGTAAAAGGAGGGTTCCCACCATCCCTGCTCTACTGAAAAATTATCTTTTTTTCTGGTTCTGGACATGCTACAGAGCTGAAAATTCACAGGTACACTTTTTAGACCCCCCCCCCCCCCCAGACACTAAATCACACAAAAAAAGTTCTTAAAAATTGTCATTTTTGATAGAGAGCCAATTATTGGGAAAAAATAAATAAAATAAAAAAAAAATGTCTTTGGATTTATTGTCTCGGGGGTCTAAAAAGTGTACCTGTGAAGTTTCAGCTCTGTAGCATGCCCAGAACCAGAAAAAAAGATCATATAGGTGTAAAAGGAGGGTTCCCACCATCCCTGCTCTACTGAAAAATGATCTTTTTTTTCTGGTTCTGGACATGCTACAGAGCTGAAACTTCACAGGTACACTTTTAGACCCCCCAGACACTAAATCACACAAAAATAGTTCTTAAAAATTGTCATTTTTGATAGAGAGACAATTATTGGAAAAATTTAAAAAAAAAAAATAATTTCTTTGGATTTATTGTCTGGGGGGGGGGGGGGGGGTCTAAAAAGTGTGCCTGTGAAGTTTCAGCTCTGTAGCATGTCCAGAACCAGAAAAAAAATTAGAATTAGGGTTAGGGCTAGGGTTAGGGTTAGGGTTATTTTTAGTGCTTAGGGTTAGAGGGATAGGGTTAGAGGCATAGGGGTAGGGTTACTAACTCTAACCCTAAGTATCTCACCATAACCCTATCCCCTAACACTAAACCTAACCCTAACCCTAACCCTTAAAGCCCAGTTCCTGTCCCATTTTGGTCAGTTGTGGTCTGTTTGCGGATGTTTGCGGTGCGTTAAACGGGGAGTTTGATCTGTCACTGTGAAACGGGCGTAACCCTTACACTACCTGATCGATACAACATCATACCTGATCGTATACACACACTGGATGTTTTAAAGCACGTTATTCCAAACAATTTAGGAATGTTAGGTGATTTATGCCCTTTATGGATTAAAACCCGACTCTGCGTCAACTACGTAATTTTCCATGGGAGTTTTGCCATGGATCCCCCTCCGGCATGCCACAGTCCAGGTGTTAGTCCCCTTGAAACAACTTTTCCATCACTATTGTGGCCAGAAAGAGTCCTTGTGGTTTTTAAAATTCGCCTGCCTATTGAAGTCTATGGCGGTTCGCATTGTTCGCCGGTTGGCGAACATTTGCCGATGTTCGCGTTCGCCGTTCACGAACATTAAATTTTATGTTCGCGACATCACTACTGGTGCACACAGAATCTGGTGCAGCTGTGCATAGTAACCAATCAGCTCCTAGGTTTTATTCTCAAAGTTTAATTGGGCTAGCTGAAGTTAAAGGCTGGTTAGCTACTATGCACAGCTGCACCAGATTCTGTGTGCATCCATTTTAGTAAATCTCCCCCTTTGTGGTTATTTATTGCATAATTATGAAATTGTGAAAACCTGCATCTGATTTTATTAGTGTCTGTTAGGGATAGGCCGAACACCCCCCTGTTCGGTTTGCACCAGAACATCTCGAACAGTGAAAAAGGCTATGGGACACGAACATGAAAAAACATGAAAAAACAAAGTCCAAATTTTAAAGGCTTATATGCAAGTTATTGTCATACAAAGTGTGTGGGGACCTGGGTACTGCCATGAGGGAAATGTCTCAATGCATACATTTTTTTTTTTTTAAATAATCATTTTTAAAAGAGCAGTGATTTTAATGATGCTTAAAGTGAAACAATAAAAATAAAACATTTCTTTAAATATCGTACCTGGAGGGTCCGCACAATGTGTCTGTAAAGCCTGCTGCAGCAATTCTGACTTTTCTAAAGGAAAAATTTTCATTCAAACATGCTTGCGGCTGTAATGTATTGCCGGCTCCCAGCAATACAGATAAAAAAAAAAAACTGAAAACACGGCATGGAGCCCCCCCCCCCCCAGTCCATACCAGGCCCTTTGGGTCTGGTATGAATTTTAAAGGGGAACCCCAAGCCAAAATGTAAAAAAAAATTACGTAGGGTCCCCCCAAAATCTATACCAGACCCTTACCTGAGCATGCAGCCTGGCAGGTCAGGAAAGGGGGGGGGGGCGAGCGAGCGTGTCCCCTCCTGATCCATACTAGGCCACATGACCTCAATATGGGGGGTGGATGCTTTGGGGCAGGGGGTCTCTGCCCCCCCCACCCCAAAGCACATTGTCCCCATGTTGAAGGGGACAAGGGCCTCTTCCCAACAACCCCGGGCTGTGGTTGTTGGGGTCTGCGGATGGAGGGCTTATTGAAGTCTGGAAGCCCCCTTTTACAAGGGGGCCCCCAGATCCCACCCCCATATTTGTGAATGCGTATTGGTTACATAGTACCCCTACCCATTCACCAAAAAAGTGTCAAAAGTAAGAACTACAGGAAACAGTTTTTGACAAGTCCTTTATTAATACATATAAAAAATAAAAAATAGTGTCCCTCGATGTTAATGCATTGTCAATCACGATGCCCGCTGGACCAGGAAAAAAAATATGCTTCCACCTCTTGGGAGGCATCCCGTTGAATGCCTTCTCCCTGCTTTGACAGCTCTTCTATAGGCTAGGGGCAGGGCCATCCTGCTATGTCACCCGGTAGCACCACCCTTTCTGACATCACATGACAACAGAAGGGGCCGTGTCACTGGCTGACATAGCCGGGTGGCCCCACCCCTTCCCTATATATAAATTTGTCAAAGCAGAGAGAGGGAAGATGTCAGGATGCCTCTCAAGAGGCGGAAGCATATTTTTTATTTTCTTTGGGTCGAGCAAGCGTTGTGATTGACGATGGACATTTTTTTTTTTATTTTTACATTTTTTACCCTATACCCATTCACATAGGAGTGGGGCAGAATCTGAGGGCCCTCATGTTAAAGTTGGTTTCCAGATTACAATAAGCCCCCACCCACAGACCCCCAAAACCCCATCCCAGGGTTGTTGGGCAGAGGCCCTTGTCCCCATCAACATGGGGACAAGGTGCTTTGGGGGGCACCCCAAAGCACCCTCCCCATGTTGAGGGCAAGCTGCCTGGTATGGTTCAGGAGGGGGGGGGGGCTTGGTCATCCCCCCTCTTTTCTGGCCTGCCATACTGCATGCTCGGATAAGGGCTGGCATGGATTTGGGGGGGACCCCAAGCTGATTTATTTATTTTTTTTAATTTTGTCATGGAGTTTCCCTTAAAAATGATACCAGACCCAAAGGCCCTGGTATAGATTTGGGGGGGCACGCATTTTTTTTTTAATTCTGTCATAGGGTTCCCCTTAACCACTTAAATACAGGGCACTTTCACCCCTTTCCTGCCCAGACCAATTCTCAGCTTTCAGTGCTCATTGGCACCTATGGCAGAACTTGGTCAGCTTGACATGGCACTGCTCCCTGTCTAACATTGGCGTCTATAAGAAATATTAGTCAGCTTGACATGACACTGCTCCCAAACCATAAGTGACAGGGACACCAAACTTGGGGAGCACAAAGAGGGGACTCAGGACTACAACATATCCATTCATTTTAAAAGTGGTGTATGTCTGTACACTACGCTGACGGCACTAACTGACTAAACTCACTATCCACTAACTACCTGCCTGATCTCGATTGTCACACACTATACACGGCTGCTGTGTAAGCAGCAGCCTTATATAGTGTGGGGTGTGAAGTTTGCTCCTGAGCCATGATTGGCCAAAGGCACTCTGCCTTTGGCCAATCATGGCTCTCGCTGTACATTGTGTTGTGATTGGCCAAAGCATACAGGTCAGGTGCATGCTTTGGCCAATCTTCAGCAATAAATGCACTGCAAGAGCGCAGTGCATTATAGGGTGCTAATCAATGGGCAAACTTCCCGCCGAGTGCCCCATTTGTTCATGTGTCAGTGAACACAGACACAGCCCATCCCTAGTGCCTGTCTCCCTTCGGAAATATTTGCCATCACTTTCTGCCACAGAGACATGGGAAGTAAGAGAAAGCCTCCTCATAGTAAGCAAAAATCTACAGTAATCTCCAGAACACATGCCCAGATTGGAAGATTTTTGTTTTAGGGACAGTTGTAAAATTCTGGATTTACCATCAGTTTTCCCTGGTAACAGAGGGCACAATAACAAAAAGAGAGAGTGAATTTCCCCATCAGGGATGCAGATAGTATTACAACTTTACAGGAGTTTTAGCCATTACGCACAATATAACAAATTTTGTTTACCTTTAGATACTTTTAAAAAAAAAAAAATTTGAATGCATTTTGGAAAAAACTAGGCAAGATTATTTAACTGTATGTTAGTGTCTCAGAGACAGAGTTTCACTATTCACCTAACCTATTCACAGAGGTTCTATGGTATATGTTGACTGTTGCACCTCAATGAATTACAGTGCCTTGCGAAAGTATTTGGCCGCCTTGAACTTTTCGAGCTTTTGCCACATTTCAGGCTTCAAACATAAAGATATAAAACTGTAATTTGTTGTGAAGAATCAACAAACAAGTGGGACACAATCATGAAGTGGAACGAAATTTATTGGATATTTCAAACTTTTTTAACAAATTAAAAAACTGAAAAATTGGGCGTGCAAAATTTTTCAGCCCCCTTAAGTTAATACTTTGTAGCGCCACCTTTTGCTGTGATTACAGCTGTAAGTCGCTTGGGGTATGTCTCTATCAGTTTTGCACATCGAGAGACTTAAATTTTTGCCCATTCCTCCTTGCAAAACAGCTCGCGCTCAGTGAGGTTGGATGGAGAGCGTTTGTGAACAGCAGTTTTCAGTTCTTTCCACAGATTCTCGATTGGATTCAGGTCTGGACTTTGACTTGGCCATTCTAACACCTGGATATGTTTATTTGTGAACCATTCCATTGTAGATTTTGCTTTATGTTTTGGATCATTGCCTTGTTGGAAGACAAATCTCTGTCCCAGTCTCAGGTCTTTTGCAGACTCCATCAGGTTTTCTTCCAGAATGGTCCTGTATTTGGCTCCATCCATCTTCTCATCAATTTTAACCATCTTCCCTGTCCCTGCTGAAGAAAAGCAGGCCCAAACCATGATGCTGCCACCACCATGTTTGACAGTGGGGATGGTGTGTTCAGGGTGATGAGCTGTGTTGCTTTTACGCCAAACATAACGTTTTGCATTGTTGCCAAAAAGTTCGATTTTGGTTTCATCTTACCAGAGCACCTTCTTTCACATGTTTGGTGTGTCTCCCAGGTGGCTTGTGGCAAACTTTAAACAACACTTTTTATGAATATCTTTAAGAAATGGCTTTCTTCTTGCCACTCTTCCATAAAGACCATCTACAGTGCAGTATACGACTGATTGTTGTCCTATGGACAGAGTCTCCCACCTCAGCTGTAGATCTCTGCAGTTCATCCAGAGTGATCATGGGCCTCTTGGCTGCATCTCTGATCAGTCTTCTCCTTGTATGAGCTGAAAGTTTAGAGGGACGGCCAGGTTTTCGTAGATTTGCAGTGGTCTGATACTCCTTCCATTTCAATCTTATCGCTCTCACAGTGCAGGTGCATTTATATGGAGACTTGATTACACACAGATGGATTCTATTTATCATCATTAGTCATTTAGGTCAACATTGGATCATTCAGAGATCCTCACTGAACTTCTGGAGAGAGTTTGCTGCACTGAAAGTAAAGGGGCTGAATAATTTTGCACGCCCAATTTTTCAGTTTTTTATTTGTTAAAAAAGTTTTTGTTTTTGTTGTTGATTCTTCACAAAAAATTACAGTTTTAGATCTTTATGTTTGAAGCCTGAAATGTGGCAAAAGGCCGAAAAGTTCAAGGGGGCCAAATACTTTCGCAAGGCACTGTATGTAGAAGATAAACCTTCAATAGTGTAAAAAGATAATAAATACAATCCATGCATTTCCACTTGCTGCTTAGTGGAATTGTTTCTGACAGTTTTTGCAGTAGTTTCTCCTAGTGGAGATTCAAGCATAATGATGATTTGTAACAAAGTGTAAAGAAGGAGTAATTCTGATTGGCTAAGTTACACGATTGGGCCCCTTAAAAAGAACAAAAAAAATCTAGCAATCTTAAAAATTACAGTTTAGGAGTTTAAACATTGTACTGTAAAATACAGCAGCACTTTCATACTAGATTAAATAAAAAAAAAGAGAAAGAAATTACCATTCTTCTACCTGTCACATAATAAACAGTATTAACATAACTTGCTATGAAGTTGAACAGGTCAGACTTTAGTGCCCATATACAAGCCTCCAATCTGGGAGTTGGAGAATGACAACTTCCATCTGAGTTTTCAAAGATAGGTCCTATGGCAGCTTGCTTTTATAATCATTGGTGTAATGGTTAAATAATGTGTGATGTGGATTTATATAATCATTTCATTTTTATTATGCTTGTTATAAAAGGCTTATCTGGTCATTTGCTGTCACTTGCATTATCTATATAACTATATTTCCTTATGTGAAAGGGTTAGTTGCTGGGCTTTGCAATGTCCTTATAGAAAACCGTTTACCAAAGTGCAAACCTTTTATGTCTTTACAGTGAACCTCAACTTGGTATGAGATTTATACTACAGGATGCTGTTCTGATATCATCTGGATGTCTATACAGTTGTAACTTCTAATCTAGATTATCCAAAGCTTATGAGAATGAAGTGCACAATACAAGGAATATTTTTTTCAATGTTCATTTGGGATTCCCAGGTGCAATTCTTTGATTAATCAGTGTATTGCTGGGGCTTTCTACAATCCACTTCTTCCTCACTTTCAGCCCTATCAGACAATCATTTTGTGGGGGGAAAAAATTAAACCTACTAAAAGACACTTGGGCTGATTAACTAAAGGAGTAGAGACTGCTCACTTATGATAACTTAATGTTCAACTAGTTTAGGGAATCAGGTGAAGCTGTGTAACATTCACTCAATCATGTGCAAGCAAAAATGTATTTATTTTCATTTGCATATGATTTTGTATTCAAAGTGAACAACATTCATTTTCCTAATTGATCAGTCTCTAAACCTAATTCTGTGCACCTTAAAACAGAGCTGTGATTTTCACTTACCTAAATGACAAAACAACATTATCTTTTAAGCTTTGTGGACACATCATCACAGGAAAATTCTACAGGAAAATTTTTGGCCAATAGACAACTGTTCGTCCCTCATTACTGCGCTGATAAGAGTAATACTGTTATTTACTGTCCTTTACAAGAATATGTGTACAGGAGTGTTAGGTTCAAGCACTATCCTATGGATAGGGCCAATATAAGCCTGAATACTGTCAACTCACAAAGCCCAGTGCTCTACTTGCATGGTAAGGAAGGACACCCTTCAGCTGCCATTTTTAAAAATGAATACTGTCTTTTTAATGGACAAAAATCCCAGTATAATGTAATACCAATGTGAATGCCAATAACTAATAATAACATATAGCTCTGATTGTGTAGAATGACATTTGGCTTAGCAGTTTTAACATATTGCACAAAATGTGGATTTTCCCTATTGCTGAAAATAAGACATAAGAGACATTGCCAATAATCTGTACCACAAAAAAATACAAAAATAAAAACCATTATTATGATTTTGTTTCAGAAATATTGTTTTGTATTTTGTTTCTTGATTTCTTTAACCATTTTAATCATGTATGTATAGGCATACAGCATGAGGGGAAGTGGAAAAGGATTGTGGTTACAATGGTGGCAAAATGCAAATTCATTCTGGCAAAGTAAGATGCACACAACACAAGCATGCTCAAATCTGTGCCATACAAATATTACTGATGGCAAAGGGATGGAATGAGATCTGCATCATACATGATTATTGTTTTTTTTTCATTTCAAATGCAGGTACTTGTCTGTTTGCAGTTTTAGAGCCATCTCCCAAAGGAAGGTGCTGGACTCACTGCTACACTGGAAGTACTTTGTTAAAAGAGAACACATTATAAAGCAGTAGCCATTCCTTTAACGTCAATGAAAAAAAAAAAAAAAAAAAAGATATAAGTAAACATTTCCTGGTTAACAGATCCAAAGTAAAAAGACAGAACAGGAAAAAAAGACATACATTTTCAGTTTAAGCATTAAAGATACAGAAGGAATTGTTGATCAGACATAAAAGGCATTAGGCATAACATATAGTATGACAAATCACAACTGGTAAATAAGACTATGAACACTGTTAGCTTCTGTTGAAATAACATTTTGATAATACAGCTTAGTTCACATTTTAGAATGTTTTCAACACATAAAAAAATATCTGGGATGGGTTATTGTTGGCTAAAGAGCAACCAAGCCAGCATATGCACTGATGTGTAGATCTAGGCACAATAAGTGATATTGAATGCATTCTAGTTATGGGGCAATATCCCAGTGCACAGGTCCAGTTTCGCTCATCCAGAATTAGCATGTGGTACATGTGCCTGGGAAAGGCTGCTTTAAGTTTACCTGCATTCTAATTAGCAAGGTAATTAACATAATATTGCATTGTGCTGCTTTACAAACTTGTGCATGCAATCTAAGAGAATTATAACTTATATAAAACATGCAAAATAATTGAAAGGCCAATAAACCAAAAATAATAAAGTGTATAATATATATATATATATATATATATATATATATATATATATATAATGGTAAAAAAAAAAATTAAGCGAAGGTTATCATATATGTGCAAATGAGTCTCACCAAAGAAACTTGTGTGTCATCGGGTCCAGAAGGGTATCTAAATTATCTTCTAGAATCTTTTAGATTCCTATCTGTTTATATTAGTAGACAATAGGTTGCCTAAACCAATTTGTAACTGAGGCTTACTGCCAATTTAAGAACATTATTATGTATTATTCGCATTTTACTTAGGTGATTTGAACTGCAATGTCTTCAGACTGCTGCATAGGTCATTTGATATTTTGTAGTAAATTCTTATTTTCTACTTTTACACAGGTAATAGCATTTTACTT
Source organism: Pelophylax lessonae (assembly GCF_965119305.1). Taxonomy (NCBI): domain Eukaryota; kingdom Metazoa; phylum Chordata; class Amphibia; order Anura; family Ranidae; genus Pelophylax; species Pelophylax lessonae. The sequence goes on along the minus strand of NC_138769.1, from coordinate 475,165,746 downwards.
ATTTAAAATGGATTTATGCTTCCCTGTATTTGGCAACCTCGCCTTGTTAGAAGACATGCAGGCAAGACACAGGTTGAAAAATGTACATGTTTATGCAGCAACAGAGGTGTGCTATAAGTTATACAAGTTATGCTTTCAACATATACTCAAGACCAAGCCCCACTTCAAAATATGTTAAAATGATCTTTGGAGAAAAATCCATCCAGCACTGACAAAGACTTTCTTTGGAATATTTTTTAAATCTGATAGCAGTGTAAAACATTGGAAAAAAAAGGTCTACCGGTCTGGGATATGAACCTTATTTACTCTATAATCTGCAAATAGGTTTTTATATAGCCATATCAAATGTGTATTTTGAAATTTTCCACAGAGATAAAAAAATAAATAAATAATAAGCATCACAACAAATCTCGGCTCTTAAGAATATTGACTGTAATAAGTAGATTAGTTGACCTACAACTTTTAGGAAATATAAAATGATCTATGTAGCATGACATACAGAGCCAACAATGAGCCATATACTTGGAACTACACCCACATTTAAAGGATGTGTCCATGAAAAAGATGATCCTTACCTTATATATTTATATATAGTATAAAAATACTTCATTATTTCTCTCTCAAAAATTGAAATCTGCACTAACTGTACGTGCAAGAAGAAACATATATTTAAAAGCAAAATGTAATCTATATATCCTAAAACACATCACTTGTAGGTGATAGAACCTGATTTATGTTTTCATACAAAAATATTTTCTAAATCTCATCTAACTAAGCACAATTACATAAACTGTAACTGCTAACCACATCCTACTTAATGCAGTGATATTTGTCAACTTGCAACCCCCCCACAGCAGCAGATTCTAAGAACAAGGCCACAGAGGGAAGTATCATTTTTTTTCTATTTAGCTCTTAAACTCCATCCAGTGCTGAATGTTTTATATTTATTTGTAGTGATCCTTAACGTATTGTGGTAGACTTATCTTTGTACAGTAGCTTCAAGTTGTGAGGAATTTAAGAAGTAGCTTTACGTCTATTAAAATTAATTTTATTGGCTAATTTAAACTATTATATAAAATATATTTGATACAATAAATAAATGTCTAAATAAAATAGTGTTTACATTCATGAATATAGTTTAGTTCTTTGCGTTAGAGGTTTAAAAATAATGGAGCCCAGTTGAAACTTTAGTTATCTACTTCATCTTTTTCTGAGCAATTTTACCAGTTTGATTGACAACTGATTGACATCTACTTAACAGTGCTCAGCAGGCACATGAAAGGCAGATTGCAGAAAAAAGGGCTAATACACACAAGTTATTTTCGATCCAGTGCTGTAGTGATTGTAATCCTTTGAAAGCAACTGTCTTTTTTCCTATGTGGCTTTGCAAGATGTAATTGTACTCATCTGGTACCATGATTGCTTTCTTACAATGTCATAATGCCATTTTTCTGTCGCTTTGCAAAAAAATGTGACACCAATAATCTCAACAAAAACTTAAACATACCAGTTGATTATCTGCATCTTCTCAGGGTTGTTGGGTGATTTTGTTTTTCTGCATTTTATGTGCACATTTGCAACTTTAAGATACATCCAACTAAAACTGCTATTTTTTCTTGATTATATGGGTGAAACACTACTTATTTGTTTATAATACCATGGAACATTTACATCTCCTTTACTGACTCCTATGGAGAATCCATTGGGGGGGGGGGGGTGGAGGTGCAAAAAGAAAGCCAAATGATGATCAGAAACATAGAACACTAGCCATAGGTGTCACAGTGTGGTCAAATCACCAAACAAACTTAGACAGTCATGAACACCAGCAGTCAGTATACTGTATTACATCCAGGTAATACAAAAAAATCTCTTTTGTAGTTTAGTGTATATATGGAAGGAATTAAAAAAAATATATAAAATGTTTTTTTTAACATTTGAGTACCATTAAAATTATTAAATTAAAAACAATAAATAAACACCAACAATAAGATACTTTTTGCAATGTCATGACAAAATTTTTCACATTTTTTAGCAGAAGCAAAAAGTGTATTAAAAAGTCCTGTAAAGTCTTATTTACCAGTAATACCATAGAAATATACAGCAGTTCCATAGTATTCAAAAGTATATTTGTCTTTTGACAATCCAAAATACCATTTATTGATATGAATTCATAAGAACCTTGCTACTGTCGTGGTGCAATATGTAAAAAGGTAAATGAACATGGAATTGATATGACACATAATAAACACAGCACAACACGGAAAGAAAAGACGTTGAATGGCCTTTGCCCAGCAGAGGTAGATAAAGGTTATAACAAACTGTTTACTGACCATACATACAGGTACTTAAACAGTAGATCAGTTGAACAAGAGCTCAGCCAGTAAGTGCTTTTTATACATTGCTCCCCCTTTGCTCTTTTCTAAAGAACTAGTGTACCACCCAGTTATTGCTCCACTATATTTAAATATTCTACCTACCTAAAATCTACATTCTACCATTATTTAAGGCTTTTTATAATTATTCATTCTATTAGTCTTATTTTTGCAATGTGTAAATAAAATTACAATGTATCCTAAAACCAAGAAAAAGCACCATGTATTCCCAAACATAAAGCTGTTATTGAAAATAAAACACTGGACAACATTATATATAAATATACATATTTTTTTCTGGTGCATTTTCTTAATATTGCGCTAATATGTGCAAATGCTTTGATTTTATTTTTATTAGCGCATTTTATGACTAAAATCAGGAGAAGAATTAAAATGATGAATGCATAGTATTGGTCCTTTCTACATAATCTCAGGTAGTAGATGAGGCAGAGACTAAAAGAAAAGACTAGTCTTAAGAAGGGGATGCCTTTTAGCAAAGAAGTTGTGTTTGCTTTAAAGTATTTTCCTTCGTATCCCTGCTACACAGCAAACATGTTTGAAGTGCACTTCCCAAGTGTAGAAAGAGAATAGGAAGGAAACTGAGTATATTTATTTGAACAGCCCTTATAAATCTTCCTTCCTTTAATATTACTGGAAACAATAAACAACCTAACAACAACATTTCTAACATGGTAGCAATACTAATCAATATGTAAATTTAATGGTTTACTAGTCAGGAACATAAAAAAACCTACACAATGTTCTTTCTGCAAGAATGCACTGAGCCTTTTTAGGTTACAATGAAAATCAACATTCACAGAAACATATAGATGGGTCAGTCACCAGTGTTCAACAAAATATCAGATCACTACAATTGCCAGGGCATGGCAAGATAATCGCAAGTACATTTTTATTTTTTTGTCCATACTCTATTTATCGCTTTATAAAAGGCTTGCTACACTGTATCAAGGGGTCCATTGGGTTTTTGGATAATCACTAGGCCAGATTTGGCAGTTGTTAACTTTAAATTCTATTTAATAGATATATAGCAGGTATATATAGTTGTTTAGAGCCACCCTGTCAGGATTTTTTAAACCTGAAATTAGCTCTCTGCAAAGAAAACTGTTTACACTTACCTGTCCTAGTGCCTCCATCACCAAACTCAACTACACTCAAGAGGGAAGCATGCTAAAAGGTCTTTAAACTTCCATATGTGTTGAATGGCTCATTCCCCTCTACTCTGTGGTTTATTCCACCAACCCCTACATCACTATTGCATCTGGTACTGACATAGGGATCAACAGATGGGACCCTTCACAATTTGGCACTTTGAGAAGGGTCAAATGTACAAAATCTTTTATTAAATTTCCCTATTCATTGCAACCGAGTTTGACAGAGCAGAAAACTAGACAAGTAAAAACTCTCTGTTTTTCAAGAGTTGCTAGTTTCAGGTTTTAAAAACCATGACATTTTCACTTTAACAGAAAGCAAAACTAAGCAAAATATATTAACTTCCAATGCTGACCTCCTCCTGAAAATGCTAGTGGCTTGGTATGCAGTCTATGAGGTCAAGGCAAAGTCACAACGTCTGATCTGCATATTTTTCTGGGTCATTAATTCTATTTGTTGAATACATGGGTTCAGCATGAAAACCAGGTTACTAGCATTGTCAGAATATATCATCAGCAGTGCAGTTTCCATATTTATTTTAGTTCAGGTTCTCTTTATGGGGGGAGGCCAGTAAAATCAGCAAACAAGTCACTCTGTCAACCAAATCAGAAGCAACAGCTAATTAGCATTTTAAGCTATTTTTGCTGAATGCATTAAGCTTAATTCTCATTAATTTGATTGTAATTTAAATAAGCCACAATGTTTTCCTGGGCAAGACTTCCCATCTTGATATGTTTTCATCACATCTACAGTAAACTAATAAATATTGACATTTGATTAAAAAAAAAAATAAAACTGCAACTACAGCAGAAATAAAAATGTAATTCACAATGAATGCCAAAATTGTACCTCCAATGTGAAGGCCTTCATCTATATTACTCACTGAGCTTAACTGGTTCAACATACTGAATCAAAAGGCTGCTCCTGTTCAACTGACCAGCAAAGAGACTGGACATTTTATTTTTCTTAGATGGGACCTGGAACAACACAGTTTGTTATAGGTTCATGTAAAAATGGGATAATTGCCCAACTCTTTAAGGAGAGCATTAGTCTCACTGTTTTACCATCCTTCAGCCCCAAGGCATGTAGTTTCCTTGATCAGTTGTCTGATCCTATTAGCATAAAGACACCCTACTGTAGGAGTGCCCATTTCATACAAATAAACAGTTGAAACTATGCTGTTTCCTAAGTTTTTTTATGGTTTTCACTTTTTTTTTTTTTTTGCTTTAAAGAGATGGGTATAACAATGTTACAGATGGGCAGAATGAATATTGGTGCTATTATTGTTTGCTATGCTTGCATTCATAGCACTGCCATTAAAGTAGAAACTGACAGGACATAAATGATGAATACAATGGCTAGAAATATATAGACAGTGAAAAGACTCAGTATAGCTTTGAGAAACCATCCCAAAAATAAAATCCTGTATTAACAAGTGCAAAATCAAACAAAAAAGAAAAATCCATACATTAAAACACAGTGTATAAAATGGTGTGAGAAATTTAAGTCACCATACAGCCTTTTAGTCAATAAAAAGCTGTCCCATGTTGTCCTTGAAGTTTGGAGTCTGGCCCATCTTGACATTTTTATTCGGACTGACTTGTAAAAATTGGTTGTAAGGTACAAGCACCTCGTTTCTGTTACATGTGACTGTAGCGGTTTGCTGGAGTGGGCCAGTGGCATGTCTATCCAATTGAAGACTTCCATTATTCTATTCCTCATTTGTTGAACGGTCTTCCAAAATTCTTAAGTTTTCAAAACCCAGTTCTGTTGAGTTTTGTGCTGCTGAGACTGCTAGTACGGTATGTAATAGTATCAGTACAAGAACACACAGTTTAAGTCTGCTATTACACAGTCTGGATGCTGATGAAGCTGTGAGTGACGTCCTGTGACACAACGTTGAATCATGTGATTTTTTAGTCCCTTTGGATTGGTTATCTGTTGATAATTCCCATCTGACATCACAGCATTCTGGTTCTGCATTGGTTGGATAGGTTTCATACAGCCCTGTAAAGCAAGATAACATTGTCAGTGCTTTATATTTACAAAATCAACTCCATGTCTAGATTGAAAAATATATTTTCTCTTCTGTTGAACTAGATATTGATAAACAATGTAGCCTGGGACCTTTTTAACATGGCGGCGACAAAGCACTTCCCTGGGCACTTATGTTTATTAAGCCGTTGTGCTCAATATGATATTCTGTACACCTAGAAGAGTTCTACAGGAAGCCACCATTAAAGCTAAACTCCAGGCAAACAGATAAATAAACATATAAAACATTTATGGGAATTTGTATCCACTTAGGCTAAGTTTGGACATGAAGCAGCTCTTGCTGCCTCTCTGAAAATAATCGGGGGTGGATTGCTTTTAAGAGGCATTTTACAGTCACCAAGGAGGTGATGTGTTGCCTTCTCATCACCTGTTTTACCCTGTAAATGCCACAACATTGTGCTGCAACCATGTGCATTGCATGTGGTTGTAGGACAATTGCCATGTGGCTCAATTAATGGGTGAGGCATGCATACAATCCAATCTGGATCCTTTTGCGGTTTTTACTGCCCTCCAACCATAGGTGTAAACAGTCCCTTAATCGTAAAATTTACCTAGTATAGCACTGTCTGGAGGGGCAAGGGATCTCATTTTTCTCTGTTGCAGTAACTAGTGTTGAGCGAACACGGACTGTATTATTCGTGTTCGTACCGAATAATTGGATTTTTTTTACCCGAACACGGACACGGACACTTTACTGTATGTTCGGGTAAAAATCCGTGTTCGGTCGTTTTATTTCCGGGTTTTGCATGCTTTGGCGCTCTTTTCATGGCGGGCTTTCAACAGCCAATCAACAATCGTTTAACTGGTGTGCCTTAAGCCATCCCAGCCATGCCTGCAAATGTCTTAGTAGCTGTGATTGGCCGTCTGAAGCATGTGACCAAGTCTTTATAAGTTCGAGGCAGCCGCCGCAGCAGCGTCATTCTGCTGCTTAGCTAAGGGACAGAGCACACATCAATGTGCTGGCTGCTGATTAGGGAAAGATAGGCAGGAAAAAACCATTTGTGTCCGGATAGAATTGAGGGACAGGTCGGAGTGTTTAGGCAGGGCGAGTTGTAGGCATTTTAGGGATAGAGTCTGCTGAATTATAGGGTCAGTGTCTTCTACAAACTACAATCGATATTGCTGTGTGGGGGGTGGGGTGAATCTGCACTCAATCCTGATCTACGATCTCTTCTCAATCCTGTTAGGGACAGAGTCTGCTGAATTTTAGGGAAACTGTGTTCTACAAACTACAATCGATATTGCTGTGTGGTGTGGGATTGGAGATAGGCAGGTGTCAGTGATCCACATCCATTTTTCTGTGTGTGAGCTGCAGTGAACACAATCTTTTTGGGCTGCAGTGAACACAATCTTTTTGGGCTGCAGTGAACACAATCTTTTTGGGCTGCAGTGAACACAATCTTTTTGGGGTGCAGTGAACAAAATCTTTTTGGGGTGCAGTGAACACAATCCTTTTTGGTGTGCAGTGAACACAATCTTTGTGGGGTGCAGTGAACAAAATCCTTTGTGGGGTGCAGTGAACACAATCTTTTTGGGGTGCAGTGAACAAAATCCTTTTTGGGGTGCAGTGAACAACATCCTTTTTGGGGTGCAGTGAACACAATCTTTTTGGGGTGCAGTGAACAAAATCCTTTGTGGGGTGCAGTGAACACAATCTTTTTGGGGTGCAGTGAACACAATCTTTTTGGGGTGGAGTGAACAACATCCTTTTTGGGGTGCAGTGAACAAAATCCTTTTTGGGGTGCAGTGAACAAAATCATTTTTGGGGTGCAGTGAACACAATCTTTTTGGGGTGCAGTGAACACAATCTTTGTGGGGTGCAGTGAACACAATCTTTTTGGGGTGGAGTGAACAACATCCTTTTTGGGGTGCAGTGAACAACATCCTTTTTGGGGTGCAGTGAACACAATCTTTTTGGGGTGCAGTGAACACAATCTTTGTGGGGTACAGTGAACAGAATCTTTGTGGGGTGCAGTGAACACAATCTTTGGGGGGTACAGTGAACACAATCTTTTTGGGGTGCAGTGAACACAATCTTTGTGGGGTGCAGTGAACACAATCTTTTTGGGGTGGAGTGAACAAAATCATTTTTGGGGTGCAGTGAACAACATCCTTTTTGGGGTGCAGTGATCAAAATCCTTTTTGGGGTGCAGTGAACACAATCTTTTTGGGGTGCAGTGAACAAAATCCTTTGTGGGGTGCAGTGAACAGAATCTTTGTGGGGTGCAGTGAACACAATCTTTGGGGGGGTACAGTGAACACAATCTTTTTGGGGTGCAGTGAACACAATCTTTGTGGGGTACAGTGAACAGAATCTTTGTGGGGTGCAGTGAACACAATCTTTGGGGGGTACAGTGAACACAATCTTTTTGGGGTGCAGTGAACACAATCTTTGGGGGGTACAGTGAACACAATCTTTTTGGGGTGCAGTGAACACAATCTTTGTGGGGTGCAGTGAACACAATCTTTGGGGGGGTACAGTGAACACAATCTTTTTGGGGTGCAGTGAACAACATCCTTTTAGGGTGCAGTGAACACAATCTTTGTGGGGTGCAGTGAACAACATCCTTTTAGGGTGCAGTGAACACAATCTTTGTGGGGTACAGTGAACAGAATCTTTGTGGGGTGCAGTGAACACAATCTTTGGGGGGTACAGTGAACACAATCTTTGTGAGGTGCAGTGAACACAATCTTTGTGGGGTGCAGTGAACACAATCATTGTGGGGTGCAGTGAACTCAATCTTTGTGGGGTACAGTGAACACAATCTCATACTTCTGAAGATTTGAGGGTGCTGCCTGTTCCATACTCCCCCTACTCCTCATCTAGCCTTTTAGGGGTACAAACAATAGTAATTGGGGCCTAGTGTGGTTGTGTACGTGTGATATACATACACTTTTTTTGGATCATATTTTCTATTCCGCTATTTAATCAAAAACCTTTGGGGATCAGTTAAATTGGGGGATAGTCTGTGTTGGTACGTGTGAGAGAGATCCACCTTTCCAAGTTGTTGGGGTTCATCTCATACTTCTGAAGGTTTGAGGGTGCTGCCTGTTCCATACTCCCCCTACTCCTAGCCTTTTAGGGGTACAAACAATAGTAATTGGGGCCTAGTGTGGTTGTGTACGTGTGATATACATACACTTTTTTTGGATCATATTTTCTATTCCGCTATTTAATCAAAAACCTTTGGGGATCAGTTAAATTGGGGGATAGTCTGTGTTGGTACGTGTGAGAGAGATCCACCTTTCCAAGTTGTTGGGGTTCATCTCATACTTCTGAAGGTTTGAGGGTGCTGCCTGTTCCATACCCCCCCTACTCCTCATCTAGCCTTTTAGGGGTACAAACAATAGTAATTGGGGCCTAGTGTGGTTGTGTACGTGTGATATACATACACTTTTTTTGGATCATATTTTCTATTCCGCTATTTAATCAAAAACCTTTGGGGATCAGTTAAATTGGGGGATAGTCTGTGTTGGTACGTGTGAGAGAGATCCACCTTTCCAAGTTGTTGGGGTTCATCTCATACTTCTGAAGGTTTGAGGGTGCTGCCTGTTCCATACTCCCCCTACTCCTCATCTAGCCTTTTAGGGGTACAAACAATAGTAATTGGGGCCCAGTGTGGTTGTGTACGTGTGATATACATACACTTTTTTTGGATCATATTTTCTATTCCGCTATTTAATCAAAAACCTTTGGGGATCAGTTAAATTGGGGGATAGTCTGTGTTGGTACGTGTGAGAGAGATCCACCTTTCCAAGTTGTTGGGGTTCATCTCATACTTCTGAAGGTTTGAGGGTGCTGCCTGTTCCATACTCCCCCTACTCCTCATCTAGCCTTTTAGGGGTACAAACAATAGTAATTGGGGCCCAGTGTGGTTGTGTACGTGTGATATACATACACTTTTTTTGGATCATATTTTCTATTCCGCTATTTAATCAAAAACCTTTGGGGATCAGTTAAATTGGGGGATAGTCTGTGTTGGTACGTGTGAGAGAGATCCACCTTTCCAAGTTGTTGGGGTTCATCTCATACTTCTGAAGGTTTGAGGGTGCTGCCTGTTCCATACTCCCCCTACTCCTAGCCTTTTAGGGGTACAAACAATAGTAATTGGGGCCTAGTGTGGTTGTGTACGTGTGATATACATACACTTTTTTTGGATCATATTTTCTATTCCGCTATTTAATCAAAAACCTTTGGGGATCAGTTAAATTGGGGGATAGTCTGTGTTGGTACGTGTGAGAGAGATCCACCTTTCCAAGTTGTTGGGGTTCATCTCATACTTCTGAAGGTTTGAGGGTGCTGCCTGTTCCATACCCCCCCTACTCCTCATCTAGCCTTTTAGGGGTACAAACAATAGTAATTGGGGCCTAGTGTGGTTGTGTACGTGTGATATACATACACTTTTTTTGGATCATATTTTCTATTCCGCTATTTAATCAAAAACCTTTGGGGATCAGTTAAATTGGGGGATAGTCTGTGTTGGTACGTGTGAGAGAGATCCACCTTTCCAAGTTGTTGGGGTTCATCTCATACTTCTGAAGGTTTGAGGGTGCTGCCTGTTCCATACTCCCCCTACTCCTCATCTAGCCTTTTAGGGGTACAAACAATAGTAATTGGGGCCCAGTGTGGTTGTGTACGTGTGATATACATACACTTTTTTTGGATCATATTTTCTATTCCGCTATTTAATCAAAAACCTTTGGGGATCAGTTAAATTGGGGGATAGTCTGTGTTGGTACGTGTGAGAGAGATCCACCTTTCCAAGTTGTTGGGGTTCATCTCATACTTCTGAAGGTTTGAGGGTGCTGCCTGTTCCATACCCCCCCTACTCCTCATCTAGCCTTTTAGGGGTACAAACAATAGTAATTGGGGCCTAGTGTGGTTGTGTACGTGTGATATACATACACTTTTTTTGGATCATATTTTCTATTCCGCTATTTAATCAAAAACCTTTGGGGATCAGTTAAATTGGGGGATAGTCTGTGTTGGTACGTGTGAGAGAGATCCACCTTTCCAAGTTGTTGGGGTTCATCTCATACTTCTGAAGGTTTGAGGGTGCTGCCTGTTCCATACTCCCCCTACTCCTAGCCTTTTAGGGGTACAAACAATAGTAATTGGGGCCTAGTGTGGTTGTGTACGTGTGATATACATACACTTTTTTTGGATCATATTTTCTATTCCGCTATTTAATCAAAAACCTTTGGGGATCAGTTAAATTGGGGGATAGTCTGTGTTGGTACGTGTGAGAGAGATCCACCTTTCCAAGTTGTTGGGGTTCATCTCATACTTCTGAAGGTTTGAGGGTGCTGCCTGTTCCATACCCCCCCTACTCCTCATCTAGCCTTTTAGGGGTACAAACAATAGTAATTGGGGCCTAGTGTGGTTGTGTACGTGTGATATACATACACTTTTTTTGGATCATATTTTCTATTCCGCTATTTAATCAAAAACCTTTGGGGATCAGTTAAATTGGGGGATAGTCTGTGTTGGTACGTGTGAGAGAGATCCACCTTTCCAAGTTGTTGGGGTTCATCTCATACTTCTGAAGGTTTGAGGGTGCTGCCTGTTCCATACCCCCCCTACTCCTCATCTAGCCTTTTAGGGGTACAAACAATAGTAATTGGGGCCTAGTGTGGTTGTGTACGTGTGATATACATACACTTTTTTTGGATCATATTTTCTATTCCGCTATTTAATCAAAAACCTTTGGGGATCAGTTAAATTGGGGGATAGTCTGTGTTGGTACGTGTGAGAGAGATCCACCTTTCCAAGTTGTTGGGGTTCATCTCATACTTCTGAAGGTTTGAGGGTGCTGCCTGTTCCATACCCCCCCTACTCCTCATCTAGCCTTTTAGGGGTACAAACAATAGTAATTGGGGCCTAGTGTGGTTGTGTACGTGTGATATACATACACTTTTTTTGGATCATATTTTCTATTCCGCTATTTAATCAAAAACCTTTGGGGATCAGTTAAATTGGGGGATAGTCTGTGTTGGTACGTGTGAGAGAGATCCACCTTTCCAAGTTTTTGGGGTTCATCTCATACTTCTGAAGATTTGAGGGTGCTGCCTGTTCCATACCCCCCCTACTCCTCATCTAGCCTTTTAGGGGTACAAACAATAGTAATTGGGGCCTAGTGTGGTTGTGTACGTGTGATATACATACACTTTTTTTGGATCATATTTTCTATTCCGCTATTTAATCAAAAACCTTTGGGGATCAGTTAAATTGGGGGATAGTCTGTGTTGGTACGTGTGAGAGAGATCCACCTTTCCAAGTTGTTGGGGTTCATCTCATACTTCTGAAGGTTTGAGGGTGCTGCCTGTTCCATACTCCCCCTACTCCTAGCCTTTTAGGGGTACAAACAATAGTAATTGGGGCCTAGTGTGGTTGTGTACGTGTGATATACATACACTTTTTTTGGATCATATTTTCTATTCCGCTATTTAATCAAAAACCTTTGGGGATCAGTTAAATTGGGGGATAGTCTGTGTTGGTACGTGTGAGAGAGATCCACCTTTCCAAGTTGTTGGGGTTCATCTCATACTTCTGAAGGTTTGAGGGTGCTGCCTGTTCCATACCCCCCCTACTCCTCATCTAGCCTTTTAGGGGTACAAACAATAGTAATTGGGGCCTAGTGTGGTTGTGTACGTGTGATATACATACACTTTTTTTGGATCATATTTTCTATTCCGCTATTTAATCAAAAACCTTTGGGGATCAGTTAAATTGGGGGATAGTCTGTGTTGGTACGTGTGAGAGAGATCCACCTTTCCAAGTTGTTGGGGTTCATCTCATACTTCTGAAGGTTTGAGGGTGCTGCCTGTTCCATACCCCCCCTACTCCTCATCTAGCCTTTTAGGGGTACAAACAATAGTAATTGGGGCCTAGTGTGGTTGTGTACGTGTGATATACATACACTTTTTTTGGATCATATTTTCTATTCCGCTATTTAATCAAAAACCTTTGGGGATCAGTTAAATTGGGGGATAGTCTGTGTTGGTACGTGTGAGAGAGATCCACCTTTCCAAGTTGTTGGGGTTCATCTCATACTTCTGAAGGTTTGAGGGTGCTGCCTGTTCCATACCCCCCCTACTCCTCATCTAGCCTTTTAGGGGTACAAACAATAGTAATTGGGGCCTAGTGTGGTTGTGTACGTGTGATATACATACACTTTTTTTGGATCATATTTTCTATTCCGCTATTTAATCAAAAACCTTTGGGGATCAGTTAAATTGGGGGATAGTCTGTGTTGGTACGTGTGAGAGAGATCCACCTTTCCAAGTTTTTGGGGTTCATCTCATACTTCTGAAGATTTGAGGGTGCTGCCTGTTCCATACCCCCCCTACTCCTCATCTAGCCTTTTAGGGGTACAAACAATAGTAATTGGGGCCTAGTGTGGTTGTGTACGTGTGATATACATACACTTTTTTTGGATCATATTTTCTATTCCGCTATTTAATCAAAAACCTTTGGGGATCAGTTAAATTGGGGGATAGTCTGTGTTGGTACGTGTGAGAGAGATCCACCTTTCCAAGTTGTTGGGGTTCATCTCATACTTCTGAAGGTTTGAGGGTGCTGCCTGTTCCATACTCCCCCTACTCCTAGCCTTTTAGGGGTACAAACAATAGTAATTGGGGCCTAGTGTGGTTGTGTACGTGTGATATACATACACTTTTTTTGGATCATATTTTCTATTCCGCTATTTAATCAAAAACCTTTGGGGATCAGTTAAATTGGGGGATAGTCTGTGTTGGTACGTGTGAGAGAGATCCACCTTTCCAAGTTGTTGGGGTTCATCTCATACTTCTGAAGGTTTGAGGGTGCTGCCTGTTCCATACCCCCCCTACTCCTCATCTAGCCTTTTAGGGGTACAAACAATAGTAATTGGGGCCTAGTGTGGTTGTGTACGTGTGATATACATACACTTTTTTTGGATCATATTTTCTATTCCGCTATTTAATCAAAAACCTTTGGGGATCAGTTAAATTGGGGGATAGTCTGTGTTGGTACGTGTGAGAGAGATCCACCTTTCCAAGTTGTTGGGGTTCATCTCATACTTCTGAAGGTTTGAGGGTGCTGCCTGTTCCATACTCCCCCTACTCCTCATCTAGCCTTTTAGGGGTACAAACAATAGTAATTGGGGCCCAGTGTGGTTGTGTACGTGTGATATACATACACTTTTTTTGGATCATATTTTCTATTCCGCTATTTAATCAAAAACCTTTGGGGATCAGTTAAATTGGGGGATAGTCTGTGTTGGTACGTGTGAGAGAGATCCACCTTTCCAAGTTGTTGGGGTTCATCTCATACTTCTGAAGGTTTGAGGGTGCTGCCTGTTCCATACCCCCCCTACTCCTCATCTAGCCTTTTAGGGGTACAAACAATAGTAATTGGGGCCTAGTGTGGTTGTGTACGTGTGATATACATACACTTTTTTTGGATCATATTTTCTATTCCGCTATTTAATCAAAAACCTTTGGGGATCAGTTAAATTGGGGGATAGTCTGTGTTGGTACGTGTGAGAGAGATCCACCTTTCCAAGTTGTTGGGGTTCATCTCATACTTCTGAAGGTTTGAGGGTGCTGCCTGTTCCATACCCCCCCTACTCCTCATCTAGCCTTTTAGGGGTACAAACAATAGTAATTGGGGCCTAGTGTGGTTGTGTACGTGTGATATACATACACTTTTTTTGGATCATATTTTCTATTCCGCTATTTAATCAAAAACCTTTGGGGATCAGTTAAATTGGGGGATAGTCTGTGTTGGTACGTGTGAGAGAGATCCACCTTTCCAAGTTTTTGGGGTTCATCTCATACTTCTGAAGATTTGAGGGTGCTGCCTGTTCCATACTCCTCCTCCTACTGCTCAACCATCCTTTTAGGGGTACAAACAATAGTAGTTGGGGCCTAGTGTGGTGGTGTACGTGCGAGATACATACACTTTCTTTTTGATCATATTTTCTATTCCGCTATTCAATTAAAACCTTTGGGGATCAATTCAATTGCGAGATAGTCTGTGTCGGTACGTGTGAGATCCACCTTTCCAAGTTGTTGGGGTTCATCTCATACTTCTGAAGATTTGAGGGTGCTGCCTGTTCCATACTCCTGCTCCTACTGCTCAACCATCCTTTTAGGGGTACAAACAATAGTAATTGGGGCCTAGTGTGGTTGTGTACGTGCGAGATACATACACTTTTTTTGATCATATTTCCTATTCCGCTATTCAATAAAAACCTTTGAGGATCAATTGAATTGCGGGATAGTCTGTGTCGGTACGTGTGAGATCCACCTTTCCAAGTTTTTGGGGTTCATCTCATACTTCTGAAGATTTGAGGGTGCTGCCTGTTCCATACTCCTCCTCCTACTCCTCATCCATCCTTTTAGGGGTACAAACAATAGTAATTGGGGCCTAGTGTGGTTGTGTACGTGCGAGATACATACACTTTTTTTGATCATATTTCCTATTCCGCTATTCAATAAAAACCTTTGAGGATCAATTGAATTGCGGGATAGTCTGTGTCGGTACGTGTGAGATCCACCTTTCCAAGTTTTTGGGGTTCATCTCATACTTCTGAAGATTTGAGGGTGCTGTCTGTTCCATACTCCTCCTACTCCTCATCCATCCTTTTAGGGGTAGAAACAATAGTAATTGGGGCCTAGTGTGGTTTTGTACGTGCGAGATACATACACTTTTTTGGATCATATTTCCTATTCCGCTATTCAATAAAAACCTTTCTAGGGCAAGATCTTAAATTACAGAAATATGAGGAGACCGTCAAATAAGGGCCGTGGCCTGGGTCGTGGTGCTGCTGGTAGAGCTCCTGTTGCAAGGAGAGGACGTGGTCGATCTGTGCCAGCTACACGCACAAGTGAAACACCTTCCTCAAGTGTGAGTAGGCGACAGAACCTGCATCAGTATTTGGTAGGGCATCAAACGCCCCTAGAAGTGATGAGGCCAGAACAAGTTGAGGCGATAGTAGATTGGTTTGCTGCTGACAGTGCCTCCAGTTCCTTCACATTGTCTCCCACCCAGTCTACTGCAGAAAGGTCAGAGTTGGCACCTGCAGCCAATGTCCAACTGTCTTTCACCTCACCCCCTTGCAAATCAGGCCAGCAGTCTGAGCCCCAAGCCATACAGCAGTCTCTTATTCTTTTTGAGGACTCTGTCAGCAGGGTTTCCCAGGGCCATCCACCTAGCCCTGCCCCAGAAGTGGAAGAGATTGAGTGCAGCGATGCCCAACCACTTATTTCTCAAGATGAGTACATGCAAGGATCATCGCAGCACGTCTCCGATGATGACGAAACGCAGGTGCCAACTGCTGCGGCGTTCAGCATTGTGGAGACCGACAAGGAGGGCAGGGGTGAAGACTGGGTGGAAGATGATGTGGAGGACGATGAGGTCCTCGACCCCACATGGAATGAACGTCATGCAGGTGACCTGAGTAGTTTGGAGGAAGAGGCGGTGGTCGCACAGAGCCACCAGCACAGCAGAAGAGGGAGCAGGGTGCAGAAGCGGAGCGGCCGTGCCCTAGACACTACGCCCGCTACTGCCCAACGCAGCAAGGGAACGAGCGCACCAAAGTCAGCTCAAAGGAGTTCTCTAGCGTGGAAGTTCTTTAGAAAATGTGCTGATGACAGGACACGAGTGGTTTGCACCCTGTGCAATCAGAGCTTGAAGCGAGGCATAAACCTTCTCAACCTGAGCACAACCTGCATGATCAGGCATCTAAGTGCAAAGCACGAGCTGCAGTGGAGTACACACCTTCAAAACCAAGAAACGTCTCTGGCTCATCCTGCTTCCTCTTCTGCTGCAGTCTCGGCCGCTCCAGCCACATCTGTAGTGATACCGGCACCTGCCACCCCGCAAACAGACGATCTGTCAGCAACACCACCACCTGGGTCACCAACAACCATCTCCACAATGTCCCGTGGAAGCGTTCAGCTTTCCATCTCCCAAACACTTGAGAGGAAGAGGAAGTACCCCCCTACCCACCCGCGATCCCTGGCCCTGAATGCCAGCATTTCAAAATTATTGGCCTTTGAAATGCTGTCATTCCGTCTGGTGGAGACGCACAGTTTTAAAAACCTTATGTCGGTGGCTGTCCCACAGTACGTCGTGCCCAGCCGCCACTACTTTTCCAGGCAAGCCATCCCTTCCCTGCACAACCAAGTGGGGGAAAATATCAGGTGTGCACTGCGCAACGCCATCTGTGCCAAGGTCCACCTAACTACGGATACGTGGACCAGTAAGCACGGTCAGGGGCGTTATATCTCCCTAACGGCACACTGGGTAAATGCAGTGGCGGATGGGCCTGAGGCGGATAGCAATTTGGCGCATGTCCTTCCACCACCGAGGATTGCAGGGCGCTTCAGTTTGCCTCCTGTTCCTAACTCCTCCTACTCCGCTTCCTCATCCTCTACCGCCTCCTCATCCGGACAGCATAACACCTTCACCACCAACTTCAGCACGGCCAGGGGTAAACGACAGCAGGCAGTTTTACAACTTGCCTGTTTGGGGGACAAACCACACACCGCGCAGGAGTTGTGGAGGAGCATGGAACAGCAGACAAATGAGTGGTTGCTGCCAGCGAGCCTCAAGCCCGGCCTGGTGGTGTGCGATAACGGGCGAAATCTCATAGCAGCTCTGGGCCTAGCCGGTTTGACGCACATCCCTTGCCTGGCGCATGTGCTGAATTTGGTGGTGCAGAGGTTCCTTAAAAACTACCCCGATATGTCAGAGCTGCTGCAGAAAGTGCGGGCCGTTTGTGCGCACTTTCGGCGTTCTCACCCTGCTGCTGCTCGCCTGGCAGCGCTGCAGCGTAACTTCGGCCTTCCCGCTCACCGCCTCATATGTGACGTGCCCACAAGGTGGAACTCCACCTTGCACATGCTGGAAAGACTGTGCGAGCAGCAGCAGGCCATAGTGGAGTTTCAGCTGCAGCACGCACGCGTGAGTCGCTCTGCGGAACAGCACCACTTCACCACCAATAACTGGGCCTCCATGCGAGACCTGTGTGCCTTGTTGCGCTGTTTTGAGTACTCCACCAACATGGCCAGTGGCAATGACGCCGTTCTCAGCTTAACTATCCCACTTCTATGCCTCCTTGAAAAAACAATTCGGGCGATGATGGAAGAGGATGTGGCACAGGATGAGGAGGAGGAGGAGGATGAAGAGGTAACATTTCCAAGGCTTTCAGGGCAGTCATTCGCAAGGGGCTCCGAGGGTGGGTTCCTGCACACGCAAACGCCAGGGACGCAATTGTCCAGCAGGGGCACAGTTCTGGAGGATGAGGAGGATGAGGAGGAGGAGGAGCTGGAGGAGGAGATGGAACCATGTTCACAGCAGGGTGGCACCCAGGCCAGCTCATGGCCATCACTGGTGCGTGGCTGGGGGGATACAGAGGACACGGACGATACACCTCCCACAGAGGACAGCCTTTCGTTGCCTCTGGGCAGCCTGGCACACATGAGCGATTACATGCTGCAGTGTCTCCACAACGACCGCCGAGTTGCCCACATTCTAACTTGTGCTGATTACTGGGTGGCCACGCTGCTGGATCCCCGTTACAAGGACAACGTACCGTCCTTAATTCACTCACTGGAGCGCGATCGCAAGATGCGCGAGTACAAGCGCACGCTGGTAGACGCCATGCTGCTGGCATTCCCATCTGACAGCGGGGCCACAGTGGAAGCACAAGGCAGAGGAGGAGGAGGAGGAGGTCGCCAACGCAACCAGGGCACCGCCAGCACCTCAGAAGGCAGGGTTAGCATGGCCGAAATGTGGAAAAGCTTTGTCAGCACGCCACAACAAACAGCAGCACCAGCAGCTCAGATGGAACGTCTTAGCAGGAGGCAGCATTTTACCAACATGGTGGAGCAGTATGTGTGCACACGCCTACATGTAGTGAATGACGGGTCTGCCCCCTTCAACTTCTGGGTCTCCAAATTGGGCACATGGCCTGAGCTTGCCCTTTACGCCTTGGAGGTGCTGGCGTGCCCTGCAGCCAGTGTATTATCTGAACGGGTATTTAGCACGGCTGGGGGCGTTGTGGACAATGTGGACAAGCTCACGTTCATTAAAATGAACCAGGCATGGATCCCACGGGACTTTTCCGTACCTTATGCAGAATAGCAATGGATACCGACCTTACCCACCCATTGTTCCATTTTTGCTCTTTCTCACTCTTTTGGGGTGTACCCTCATTTAAAATTTTTGAAAAGAAGCAGTGTTGGCTACCTCGTCCTCCTCCTCAGGGCCAGATTAATGTAGGGGCTATTGGAGCTGCAGCTCCAGGCCCCTACCTTTTATATAGGCCCCGGGTTGGCCATATTCACTGTTACCGCTCTTCTGTCACTTGTAAACACAGAAGTCTGGCTTCTATGCTCGCTTCCCCAGGCAGCACCCTCAGAACCTCCCCACACAGCGTGAAGGCCGGACAAGGAGGGACAGTTGGCGATGCATGGATGTGTTTATGGGCTTCAGAGACAGCATCCCATGTTGAATTAGGCATGCATGGCTGCACCCTTCCTCCTCTGGGTGCATGGCAAGGCACGGCCCTTAAGGCCCTTCAAAATCCTCAGCACCAAGCCCATGATGCTGTTAATCCGGCCCTGGTCCTCCTCCACCGCCGCTTCCACCTACACCGCCCATAGGTGTGCGCAGCCTATTGCATTAAGGTGTGCACCCCAAAGTTGAAATACACATGCATGTGTTTGCCAGCAGGGAGAGTAATGTATCGGGGCCATGTACCTGTAGGCAAGGAGAAATAGAGCAGAGCAGGTCCCAGGGAGATCTTTCCCATCTCCTCACTGGCAATGCTATGTGCCCTAGGTGATTAGGGTGTGCCCAGGCACACCCAGCACACCCTGTGCGCACGCCTATGTCACCGCCACATCCACCACCACCTCAACCTCCCTCCTACTCCATATGGGCCTCGTCCTTCAGAGATGAAGAAGAACATTGTTTTATTTTTCTGTTTTTTTTTGTTGTTTTAAGTTATTTCCCTATCCACATTTGTTTGCAGAGCACTTGCCATGCTCTTAATTACGTTTTGCTGCCATTTGCAGCACTCTAGCCCTTTCCTTTGGTGTTTTAGAGCCATTTTAGTGCCTTAAAGTTCGGGTCCCCATTGACTTCAATGGGGTTCGGTGTCCGGGAAAAGTTCGGTAAAAGTCCGGGACACGGACCCGGACTTTTTTTTAAAGTTCGGCCGAACCCGTCGAACACGGACATCTAGGTGTCCGCTCAACCCTAGCAGTAACACATATAAAAGGAATTGGAGGGGCAGCAATAAAGATAGGGAATTAAGTAAGAGAGAATTGTAGTGGATTCATGAGTTAAATTTCCTAGTTCGCCCGGGATTTAAAAATAGAATTCGATTTGAATTGTTTTCTTAGTAACTATTAATATAATCTGAGGCTCTCACAAATATTTTGCAGTAGTTGGTGGTTTTAAAAAATGTTATTTATGATTTTAAGCTTTTTTTTACATTTAATGTATTAGATCATTTTAAATATAAAGGCAGATTGAACTACTTTAATTTAAATATTGCAGGTTTTAATGTTGGGATATATTTTGCTGTAATTATAATTAAATTATTATGTATTAAATTATAATTACATTTAGCCACTTTTATATATATATATATATATATATATATATATATATATATATTTTGGGAGAATTAAGTACAGTCTGGTATAAGTATCCACAGGAAAATTGAGGCCAGGAAGCAGTTTAGACTCCTAGAAGATGGTGCCGAAATAAAGAATAAGCAGGGATTATAAAAAACATTGTGTAGTCGATGAGAAAATGGTGCTGATGCTGGACTATTTAAGCAACGCGTGATGGTGGCCAATCACAACCCCTCGGTCACCATATGACGAAACGCGTAGGGGGGCCAAAGTAGATGATGTAGTCATGCATAGAATAACGAGGAGGAATGTTATTTTGTTTGCAAAATTCAAAGTATATACAAGGTGCTTCTGTATGTATTAAATGTTGTGCATATGGTTGTGCACAGAAGCACATTTTATTGTGAGAGAGTGTGTAAAGTAATTCAAAAAAATTGGAAGCACCATTTTTATATGTTGTTGAGTGGAGGAGTGGAGCGGAGCAGGAGATTTGGAGATGCTGAGAGCCAATTTAAAGAGGAAATGTTGCCTTTAAAAAGACAGAAGGCTGATTGTCATGATTGTTGGACAAGAAAGATACCTACAGTATGTAAAGGAGTGCTGGGACCACCATAAGGAGACACAAGCCTTTTTTTTAACCTTGCATTTATTGTGGGTCAAATTGTTCCGATGAGAGCACATCTGGTGGAAGTTAAGCACACAATGAGGAGAAGTGGTGAAAGTCACAGGTTCTATCGGAATTATTAATAAATGGTTTATGAACTGACACAGACTAATAAAACTGTGGTGGAATAATTCAGTTGATACAAAAGAGGGATTATCTGCATGTGGAATAATATTACGTGGTGGAGAATGTATTACTACAGCACAATTAATGCTAGGCAAACATAGCTCAGTTTTTTTTTTCACTCCATCAGCAGGCTGAACTGAAACCCCAATCTACATATTGGAAATTTCAAACACCAAGCTTTGAGGTTCAATTTAGGTACTTATGCTGCTTGCAGAGCTGCAATATTTATGTCTTTTTATATGTGTCTGAAGTTCAGCATTAAATAAAAGTATGAATATGCCTTTAAACAATAAACATATATATATATTTTAACCTAGTTTACTTTATTATCTTAAATTCCAGCAATTTTATATACAATCTATTTTTGTAATAAGGAATATAGTACTGATTAATGAAATTAAGATTATCTACTAGAAATTAAAAATAAAAAACAATAAACAAAATAGATATTTTAATGTTTTATGTGACAAAATGACTGGAGAGTGAGTTAATGGCAAACTTTACATTCTAAAAAAACAGCACAGTCTGGTCTTTTATTGGAAATAATGATATACAGTACTTACTCCTCTTCACTAGCTGATAGTTGGTAAACCTGTTAGTATCCTAAGAGTATTGAACAGGCTTAGTGCAGTGCACCCAAAAATGCCTGCACAATTAGCTGATAGCTCCAGTACCAAGAGAACCCTCATATTTGACATCCCCCCACAGTGCATAATTATCCACGTGTAACATCCAGAGATCCACTGAGATGCTAAAATACACTGAAAGTACACTGTAGTATACTGTGCTACATACAATAAGCCATTCCCTGCTATAGCGATTTGTTGTCTGTACATTCTCTGATTGAAGGAGCTGGAGAGAAAAGGCAGGCTATGTCATATTCACCACCTCATCCAATTACAGAATGCCTTGTATTCATTGAAAAAAAATACAAGAGATGTGAGATATTCAGCATCCCCAGTGGCCTTCTGGATGTGACACATGGATAATTATTAGGGATGAGCTCTGTGTCTGAGTCAAATGTATGTTCGACTCGAACATCAGCTGTTTGTGTGTTCACTGATTACACGAACAAAGAGGGCGCTCGACTGAAAGTTCGCCCACCAATGAGCGCTCCATAATGCACTGTGCTCTTGCAGTGCATTGATTTCTGATGATTGGCCAAAGCATGCACCTGACCTGTATGCTTTGGCCAATCACAGTATAATGTAAAGTGAGAGACATGATTGGCCAAAGGCAGAGTGCCTTTGGCCAATCATGGTTTAGGGGCTAAGTCCACTCCCCACACTATATAAGACTACTTCTTACACGGCAGCCTTGTATAGTGTATGACAATCGAGATTAGATAGGTAGTTAGTGGATAGTGAGTTTAGTCAGTTTAGTGAGGCATACTCCACTTTTAAAATGTATGGATATGTTATAGTCCTGGGTCCCCTCTCGGTTCTCCCCAAGTTTGGTGTCCCTTTCACTTATGGTTCAGGAACAGTGCTGTCCAATATTTCCCATAAACGCCAATGTTAAAGCCTGGGAGCAGTGCCATGTCAAGCTGACCAATATTTCCAATAGATGCCAATATTAAAGACAGGGAGCAGTGCCATGCCAAGCTAACCAAGATTTCCCATAGATGCCAATGAGCACTGATAGCTGAAAATTGGTCTGGGCAGGAAAGGGATGAAAGTGCCCTGTATTAAAGTGCTTAAGGGAAACCCTATGACAGAATTAAAAAAAAAAAAAGGTGTGGGCCCTCCCCCTCCAAATTCCATACAAGGCCCTTTGGATCTGGTATAGATTTAAAGGGGAACGCCACGCCAAAATTAAAAAAAAAAATGACGTGGGACCCCCCCCCCCAAAATCCATACAAAACCCTTATCCGGGCATGCAGCCTGGCAGGCCAGGAAAGGGAGGGTGAGCGAGTGCCCCCCCTGAACCATACCAGGCCCCTTGCCCTCAACATGGGGACAGTTCTTTGGGGTGTCCCCCAAAGCACCTTGTCCCCATGTTGATTGGGATAAGGGCCTCTTCCGGACAACCCTGGGCTGTGGTTGTGGGGGCCTGTGGTTGGGGGACTCTTTGGAATCTTGAAGCCCCTTTAACAAGGGGGCCCTGAAATCCCCCCCCCCCCATGTGAATGGGCATTGGGTACATCGTACTCATACCCATTCACCAAAAAAGTGTAAGAAAGTAAAAACCACAGAAGACAGTTTTTGCCAAATTATTTATTAAAAAGAAAAAAAAGATAGTGTCCCTCAATGTAAATCCATAGTCAATCACAATGCCCGCTAACCTGAAAAAAAACGCAATTGCAAAAAATGTTTTGCCTCCTAAGAGGGTACCCACTATATGCTCGATCTTTGGCTTTAACAATTATTTTATAGGCAAGGGGCGGGGACACATGACATCACTTGACATCAGAAGGGGCGGTGTCACCGGGTGACATAGCCGGGTGGCCCCACCCCTTGCCTACAAAAGAACCGTCAAAGCTGAAGATCGGCATACGGCAGGTAGCTTCTTAGTTTTTGCAATTTTTTTATTTTTTGGGTCGGAAGGTGTCGTGATTGACGATAGATTTACATTGAGGGACACTATTTTTTTTCTTTTTAATAAAGGACTTGTCAAAAACTGTGTTCTGTGGTTTTTACTTGTTTTTATACTTTTTTTGGTGAATGGGTAGAGGTACAATGTATCTGATACACATTCACAACCGGGATCTGGGGGCCCCCTTGGTAAATGAGGCTTTCAGATTTGGATAAGCCCCCCACCCACAGACCCCAACAACCACAGTCCAGGGTTGTTGGGAGAGGCGCTTGTCCCCATCAACTTTGGGGTGGGGGGACACCCACCCCCCATGTTGAGGGCATGTGGCCGGTTATGGTTCAGGAGGGGGGGCACTCCCTCATCTCCCCCTCTTTCCTGGCAGGCTGCATGCTCATATAAGGGTCTGGTATGGATTTTGGGGGGGAACCCCACACTGTTTTTTTTTTGTAATTTTGGCTTGGAGTTCCCCTTAAAATCCATACCAGACATGAAGGGCCTGGTATGGACTGGGGGGACCCTATGCCATTTTTATTATCTGTGTTGCCGGGAGCTGGCAATACATTACAGCCACGAGCAAGTTTAAGAAATGTCAGTATTGCTGCAGCAGGCTTGATACATTGTACAGATGCACCACTTTACAGGCACATTAAGGGGATCCCCAGGCATGATATTTATATACATTTTTCATTTTTATTGTTTCACTTTAAGCATCATTAAAATCACTGCTCCTTTAAAAAACGATTGTTTAAAAAAAATGTTTTTGCATTGATACATGTCCCCCAGGGCAGTACCTGGGCCCCCAAATGCTTTTTATGGCAATAACTTGCATATATGTAAGCCTTTAAAACGAGGACTTTTGATTTTTCATGTTCGTGTCCCATAGACTTTAATAGAGCTTGCATGTTCGCTAGTTTTCCTGTTCGGGATGGTCTGGGGCAGGGGGGTGTTCGGCCCATAACTAATAATTATGTGTAACCAAGCTGGACCAATATAAGTTTAAAAAATAAATATCTCCTGGATTTCATCTTTAAAGCTGAATTCTAGGCATACATTAATAAAAACAATGAAACAAATATGTGCTAAAAAAAAAAAAAAAAAAATTAAATGCATATTAAATTTGACTTGATTTTATTGAAATCTGACTTTATTTATAAATTTGTTCTGCAACAGACTGGAAGAGGGAGGGATTACAAATTGACAGAAGGAGAAAGGGAGATGAATTCATTAGTCGGTTGCATCTCCTTCACTGAATGGAAAGAAATGCCAACTCTTTGGAAAATAAGAAAGCTCATATATACTATATGCACTGTCCCCTGGCAGTTCATCTGGAGTTCAGCTTTAGCCCAAGTTCACACTGCTCCAACATGAAAGTCGCGCTACTTCCAATCCAACTTTGCCCTGCAACTTCAGTCTGACTTTGATCCGACTTAATGTGACTTTTTACACTCTATGGCATTGAAATTATACTAAAGTTGGACAAAAGTAGTGCAGGAATCTTTTCTAAATTCGGAGATACTTGTGTCAGATCAGTTAAGATGCCTCTAATAGGTAAACATTGAATTTGACATGTCATGTGGCTTGTGCTCTGACAATTTGGATCCCATGTCACACCAGTCTTTAAAGGGTAACTCCACTTTCGTGGGGAAAAAAAAACAAAAAACAATAGAGCGTATACAATTGCGACACAATTTATATTGTAATTGAATGTTATTAAAATTACCTTTCCTTTTCAATCTGCAGCCGCTGTAATTTTAAGAAAATGCAATGCAATATGGCTACCTGGAGTTGCTCTGTACACAGAATGTGTACTGACCACACCCTAGAAACATAATTTCCTGCTTGTGTGATTGTATCACCAATTTTCTCAGTCTGCCTAAGATACAACTCAGATTTCTGGCATCCCCTGCAGCAAAAATTTCATTTTTGGTGAGATACTCCCAATAGGAACACGTCTAAAGGGATGCAGGCCCAGCAGATTTCCCCCTTAGTGCTCTGCAGGTGCACAGCTGATTGATAATTATGAAACCACTGCCATTAGACCCACTTAGCACAGAGGCACAGAGGAACAAACAGTGATTTATTCAGAATAACAAAAGGTAGGAATCTGCAACAAAGGTTGTTAAAACGCTTGCAGTGTACAGAGATCACCCAGAGGGGAATGTTTTTTTCTCAACAAAAGTGGAGTTATGCTTTGGGGGGGGGGGGGGTGTAAAAGCAAAAGCATTGTATCATTACTCTGGAGGACAAAAAGTTGCTAACTAGGGAAAACCAAGAGCCTTAGACGTTTACCCATCTTTTGTCTTTGTCCTGAAAATGAAACACACAATCTATGGTTGTGCTACCATTGATGAGAGTACAGTGAACTTTTGCTGCTGCTCCCACAGTGCTATAACAGTTATTTCGAGATCCTCAGAAAATACCTGGCATAAGTGGTTGCAGCAGTTAATCAAGAAAAGAAAATTCCTGCATGTCCCTTCAACCGAAGTCAATCAAACAATCAACTTCTGTCAAGCAGGGATAGTCACATAGCTACACATTAACAGAGGTTTGGTCTGTCAATGGGGAACCAGCCCAATGTTGATCAGTCTATGGCCAGATTTGGAAAGAGAATAGTTAATATAGTTAAATTTACGCTAACTCAGTATGATTACATGGAAGAAAAGGCTAAAGCTGACCATAGATAGATTGTTTTTTTTTTGATTGCCCAGTGGGCTGTTTGAGGTGAATGGAAGAATCCTCCCCATTGTGCTATTGCATTCTTACAGCAGGGACTCCTCTGCTGTCAGGATACACTGATCAGCGCTGAAGCCGGTTGGCAACTTGAGCTGATCGAGTGAAAATTTTCCAATATTCCTCTTTGAGACAAGCAAATCATTAGATTGACTTCTCTCAAGCAGGAACAGCCAAAGATAGATTGAAATTTGACTTGTCTTTGCTGAAATGGCCAATTCCCAACACATCTATGGCTCTTTTCACTCTAACTATTCCTATTCCCTCCTCCTATCTATCCTGCATACCCTGTATACAAATATCTATCTATCTACTACTGTTTAAATCAACTCTGGTCCGGTTAAATGATCCTGCACCTCTGGCTCCCCTGTGTAAGAGGGATTTTTGTGTAAGGAAGATTGATTTCCCTTTTATTCCTGTTCTGGGGGCAACCAAACTGTGGGATTTACTTTCACTCTCACTTTCAGTAACAAGAGTACCCGGAATATAGTGAAAGAATGAATGTCCCTAATGGGGACACTGTTAGTAAGAGAAATCTGACTGTTCTGATCCCTTTCCAAAATAAAAACATTTTTGCCTATGATTATATTTTGACAGGGTTTTTAAGCCTTCCTTACTTTATCCAAAAAGAAGAAAATAAATGGCTTTAGATACTACTATTAAGGTTAACTATTTAATAGTGTTCTTATGTGTAGTGAAAACTACCTCATAACTCATTAACTCGATACAGTTTTCTGTAGTTGAGGCTTGAAATGTTTAAAAAAAACAGACCTAATTCTTTGTTGAAAACAAGAGCACAGATCTTCTTGAAAGGAATCTACAGTGAGGCAACAATAAAAAGGTAGCTACTTAGACCTCCAAGAACTCAAACTATATGCTAAATAACATGTTACAGATCAATGATTCAAAATATAGTCTACATTTTCTGTTTTTGAATTTGATTATGTGTAAAATGTATTTTATCTAATGTGGCTTATCATTATTGGCCACAAGATGGTGCTACATGCATACCTAGTTTGATTTTGGAAGAAAAGACGGAAATATTTTAAATGAGGAAAAGAGATGTGTTATGCCGATTAATGCAAATAACTCTATATTTTTAATGTTCTAATAGCTATATTTTATGTTACTGTTGTCAATTTATTTCATCAAGAAGTTTTTATTTGAAAAGAACAATCTTCATATTTTTTCCATAGTTTGTTCTACAGAGAAATGAGAAAAAAACAGAACAAAACATAGTTTGTGGAATTATTAAATAATTAGAATACAGTCACATCCCCACACTGAAATTGTCAGTGCTTACGCCAGAGTCAGATACCTGTCAGAAAAAGGTAAAAGGAATCTGTCAGAGGCTGGCATACAGACAGGCACATGGTTAAGGAGTTTAGTAGTGGACTGGGTGCAGCCTGATGGGGAAGCTGAGAGACTAGTTGCCCATCAGGTCCACCTTGCTTCTCGTTGAAAGCACATAACAGTGGGTGAATGTCATATCTGCTCACGGCCGTGCCCTGTCAAACAAACTCAAAGCAAACACGATGGGGAGTTGGACAAGGACTGGTTTAACATTAAGCTGTGAAAGAGATCCCTTACTGTTAGAGAGATAAACCCCTTCCCACCGTTAGTGGTGTTAGCGGAAAGTGGTAATAACAAAAAACTGTTTGATGTGTTTCTCAGCGAACATAATATACAAGAATATAGGAATTAAAAGCAACATGCAAACAAACACACACACACACACACACACTGAACTGTATGGAACTAAGTCTTTATTCAACTTCACTAACTATGAGAACAGACAAACCTGTCTACTACTTTCTAGCAGCATAGGACATAGAATGATTAATGCTTGATGATTGGAGTTGTAACCCCTTTACAATCATGAAATACAGATAGCTGAACTGAAATATCATGGGATGATAGGAAAAGGCTAAGTTAACAGGGATTTATCTTTCACTAGGTGTCCCAGACAAGTCTCCAAGGTAAGGTCCAACCAACAGTGCAAACTGGGCAGACAAATAAGCTGCCTTAGGATTCTTTTGTTAAAGCGGCTCTTTAGTTATTTTTCCATCTTTCCATCTATTAAATCCTCTGCCCTTGTTGTTTTATGTTTGGATAGTAAAACATTTTTTTTCTGCCAGTAAATACCTTATACAGCCCACTTCCTCTTTCTTTTTTTTTTAAATTCTGTTTATTGTATTTTGAATAAACAAGGTACAAAACAGAGCCGTGTGGGCATACCCAAGCTCACCAAAACACAAAAACAAAAGAACAACAACAAAAAGGAAATAACACTAAACTAGAACCACCAACCCCCCCCCCCCCCCCCAACAATGGCTGCTGCTTTAGGAGAGTATGTGCATATCTCAGGCATCCTACAGAAATACCAATCCACCCCAGGCCCAATGTGCTCCAGGAGCCACGGGTATCCCACAGTACTACACACATAATAAGACGGTCCATAAGTTGGATTAGGGTACACTAACATCCGTAATATCCTGGTCTACAACAGTGTCCTTAGCTTCAAGCCACAGATCCTAAACTTTATGAAATTTGTTGGGGCACCCCCTGTACGTGTAAACCGCTTTATAGAATGGAACTACTGAATTCACCAGAGCTTTCCATTGTGATAACGTTGGGGCCCCAGGGTCTTTCAAACGCATCACCGCCAATTTCCTGGCGTAGAAGAGCAGGAGCCCCAGCAAAGTATGAGTAGCAACAGTGTCGGCTAATGCATTCGCAAGCCCCAGGATACAGGTCTCAATCCCAGAGGGCACAGTAATGGTAGTCAACCTGGTAATAAAGCCGAGAACTGCAGACCAAAACTGTTGCAGGGACGGACAGTGCCAGATCATGTAAGCATAGGAGTTGGCGTCAGAATTACAACGACAGCAAGAGTTGGGGATAACGGGAGGTACTCTGTGTAGTCTAGAGGTTGTGAGGTGGAACCTATGAAGTATTTTGAACTGTACTAAGCGGTCTCTGGAGGAAACCAGATGTGTGAAGGGATAATCCCACACGTCCTCCCAATCCTCTGAAACCAGCTCCGGCACCTCCGCCACCCAGAACTCCCGCAGCCCCCCTAGGCCCTCGTGGACACTAGGTGACAAGGAGGTATAAATGGAGGAGAGTGGTTTCTCAAGGTCCTCGTCTCGGAGGAGCAACTTAAATCCACCTGGGACAAGTCAGGAGGGGCGCCCCCAAACTGAAACCGGAAGGCATGGCGGAGCTGCAGGAACCGGAAAAAGTAGGAGTTGGGCAGAGAAAATTTAGCCTTCAATTGATCAAAGGTCATAAGGTCGTCCCCTTGGCATATGTGGGACAGTTGCCGAATGTGCCTAGTGGCCCATACGGACGGATCTGGGAGGGAGTAAAATTCAGGAAACTCCAGGTTCTGCCATAAGGGGGAATTCGGAGAAAACTGATTGGGGCCAGATTTAGTATAGGGGGACACCAGTGACCAAGCCCTCATAACCGCCTTCATAGAAATGGTGATGGGATACGGGGCCCTAGGACCCCGGGAAAGGGCATTTCGCAGAGCCACGTATGACCCAAGAAGGGCCGCCTCAAGTGCCACTGCAGAATTGGTGGAGTCAGATATAAGCCAGTTATGGGTGTGGGTCAACAGGCCAGCAATAAAGTACATAAAAAATCTGGGCAGGCAAGACCCCCACGAGTCCAGGGACGCTGCAATAAGGACAGGCGGAGTCGTGGAGGTCGAGCCCCCCTACAGGAACATGGTAACGCTAGCTTTTCCTCTAGGGAGAATTTTAGTAAGGATTGTTAAGTCATAATTAAGAAGGGAAATCAGCCGGTATGCCGAACATAACGTGGGGTCCTTCCCGGGTTTCAAAATCAGGACTATATGGGCCTGTAATAAGGAGTCAGGCAGCCACTTCCTCTTTCTTGTCTGGTAATTAGCCTAGGCTAATGACATCATGCACATCTCTCTCTCTCTCTCTTACTCTTGTGAGAGATTACCAGCAAGGGAGGGAGGGATGAGTCATAGGAGTGACGTGGCATTATTTTAATTCAAAAGGTAACTAGAGATCATAATTATCATAAACATAAAATATAAGCCATATTAAATGACAATATGGACATTTCTCACCTAGGAGAAGCCCTCAGGTTTCTGTTGTTCAGACAGTAACTGGGGTATTATGCAGAAAAGTTATTAATACCCATTTTCACCCCAGGGTGGTCACATTCAGGGTTGGGAATCTATTATGTCTGTGGCAATAAGGACCATAGTTGACTTTCTCAGTGTGTCACAGGAACAGGTACTATAGCCTCTTTACTTCCAATGGTGTCCGCCCATCCTAATGAACACAGTCCTTTGGAGGATTTGCATTATCCTAAGTACCTCCTAAAATGATGAAAGTGGTGTATTCATATTGATGTTTATAATAATTATGGTCTCTAGTTACCTGTTGAATTAAAATAATTATGTGTTTGGTTGATAAGGTTACCAAGGCAAAGGAGACAACCTATTTCAACTCTATACGGAAATAGGAAGTGATTGATGAAACTGAGTATACTGTAATGAGACGTCTGTCACCTCAACCCCCCATGTATGAGGAAGTAATTGCCGCCTCAGAACCTTACCAAGACTCAGACACCCCCCCCCCCCACACCACCACTGAGGTTTGCCCCCTGGGCCAGTGTCCCAAGCGTAAGGGGCTGCTCCCTTGGAGGGATCTGATGAGTGGATAGGTAGTTAGGGTGATCAGTAAATTCTCAAGAGGGGGAAGATGACGTGACAGTATGTCTTTCTCATATACAAGATGTCTGATTTCTATACAAGATGCCTTGATTTGTATACAAAATGGCTGAATTAGATCAAAATGTCTTTAAGGAATTAATCTAATTTCTCTTTTGATTTCTTTACATGTGTCACTGAGCTTGCAAAAGCTAAAAATATATATAAGCTAAGATATTTCTGCCTGCAAAAATACTCCCTATCTCTCATAAAGAGGAACCCTGTCTGGACAGCTTGACCGCAGAACCATTAATATCTTCTACAAAAGTCCCTTGGGAAACTCCTTCTGATGAGCATCACAAGAAAATTCCCCGATGACAGAAAATCACAATATGGATTAACCCTATGCTTACCATAACTAATTGTTAACCTTGATTGGACAAAAGATCTTAATAACAACCCATGTGTAGTTTGTGGTGCCTCAAGTCAGGTGGGGGGATTTTATGGGCAGGAGTAAGGATATAGAAAAATAGTAATATATAATATAATATTTATTGAATTATGGAGGGGGGGAGAGAAAAGCACAAAATATGTACAACATTGGAGTGTGAATGGGTAGAGGCCCATTGAGTGCTAGTGAAGAAAAGGTAGAGTGTGTTTACACGTGAAAAATATGTGACTTCATCGTTTTTGAAAACAGGACAATCCTGCACTGTTGATCCCTATAGGATAGGGATTGGTTCAGAGCGGGTGTCCGATCGGTAATGTGACGCGTTTCGGCCGAAACGCGTCGGATTACCGATCGGACACCCGCTCTGAACCAATCCCTATCCTATAGGGATCAACAGTGCAGGATTGTCCTGTTTTCAAAAACGATGAAGTCACATATTTTTCACGTGTAAACACACTCTACCTTTTCTTCACTAGCACTCAATGGGCCTCTACCCATTCACACTCCAATGTTGTACATATTTTGTGCTTTTCTCTCCCCCCCTCCATAATTCAATAAATATTATATTATATATTACTATTTTTCTATATCCTTACTCCTGCCCATAAAATCCCCCCACCTGACTTGAGGCACCACAAACTACACATAAATTGTTGGGATGGTGGCAGAAAACTACTAACTAACTTCCAATATAAGATCCACAACCTCTATCTTTCTTAATAACAACCCATTTCTTGTACGACAGATCTTAATAACAAACCCGTTTTTATACGTCATATAGTATATTTAAACACTAACATGCTGTAATAAAATCAGGTCATTTTTGATTCAACTACTCTGAGTCTTATTCTCATCTCATTATATATATAGCTATATATATTGTCTGATTTGGTATCACTGACTAACAGGTAACAGGTTTTGTATTTTGTACTTGAGGAAAATTCCACAACAGGAGTGTGTGTGTGTGTGTATATATATATATATATATATATATATATATATATATATATACTGTATATATGTAGTATCTCACAAAAGGGAGTACACCCCTCACATTTTTGTAAATATTTTATTATATATTTTCTGGTGACAACACTGAAGAAATTACACTTTGCTACAATGTAAAGTAGTGAGTTTACATCTTGTACAACAGTGTAAATTTGCTGTCCCCTCAAAATAACTCAACATACTGTCATTAATGTCTAAAGTGCTAGTAACAAAAGTGAGTACACCCCTAAGTCAAAATGTCCCAATTGTGCCCAAAGTGTCAATATTTTGTGTGACCACTATTATTTTCCAGCACTGCCTTAACCCTCTAGGGCATGGAGTTCACCAGAGCTTCACAGGTTGCCACTGGAGTCCTCTTCCACTCCTCCATGACGACATTACAGAGCTGGTGGATGTTAGAGACCTCTACCTTCTGTTTGAGGGTGCCCCAACGATGCTCAATAGGGTTTAGGTCTGGAGACATGGTCTGGAGACATGCTTGGCCAGTCCATCACCTTTACCCTCAGCTTCTTTAGTAAGGCAGTGGTTGTCTTGGTGTTGTGTTTGGGGCCGTTATCATGTTGGAAAATTGCCCTGAGGCGCAGTCTCCAAATGGAGAGGATCATTATGTCACAGTACATGGAGGAAACTATGAATGCCTACATGTAGTTCCCCAGTACCGGCAGCACTCATCTAGTCCAAGACCATGACACTCCCACCACCATGCTTGACTGTAGGCAAAACGTACTTGTCTTTGTACTCCTCACCTGGTTGCCCCCACACACGTTTGATACCAACTAAACCAAATACATTTATCTTGGTCTCGTCAGACACAGGACATGGTTCCAGTAATCCATGTCCATAGTTGGCTTGTCTTCAGCAAACTGTTTGCGGGCTCTTGTGCATCATCTTTAGAAGCGGCTTCAGAGCACTGACAGGCTGACTCCCACCCCTTCAACCTCTGCAGCAATACTGGCAGCACTCAAATGTCTATTTCCCAAAGACAACCTCTGAATATGACCCTGAGTACGTGCACTCAACTTCTTTGGTTGACCATGGCGAGGCCTGTTCTGAGTGGAAACGGTCCTGTGAAACTGCTGTATGGTTTTTGCCACCATGCTGCAGCTCAGTTTCAGGGTCTTGGCAATCTTCTTATAGCCTAGGCCATCTTTATGTAGAGCAACAATTCTGTTTTCAGATCCTCAGAGAGTTCTTTGCCATGAGGTGCCATGTTGAACTTCCAGTGACCAGTATGAGAAAATGAGAGCGATAACATCAAATTTAATACACCTGCTCCCCATTCACACCTGGGACCTTGTAACACTAATGAGTTAAATGACACCAGGGAGGAAAAATGGCTAATTGGGCCTAATTTGGACATTGTTACTTAGGGGTGTACTCACTTTTGTTGCCAGCGGTTTAGACATTAATGGCTGTGTGTTGAGTTATTTTGAGGGGACAGCAAATTTACACTGTTATGCAAGCTGTACACTCACTACTTTACATTGTAGCAGTGTCATTTCTTCGTGTTGTCACATGCAAAAATATAATAAATTATTTTCAAAAATGTGAGGGGTGTACTCACTTTTGTGAGATACTGTAACTATGTGTATATATATATATATATATATATACATACAGTATCTCACAAAAGTGAGTACACCCCTCACATTTTTGTAAATATTTTATTATATCTTTTCATGTGACAACACTGAAGAAATGACACTTTGCTACAATGTAAAGTAGTAAGTGTACAGCTTGTATAAGAGTCGGTTCACTCCGCGGCGACTCGAAGTCGCCCCGACTTTGAAGTCGCCCGTGCAACACGACTTCATCGCGGCTTGCAAATGACTTCTCATAATAGAAGTCAACGCAAGTCGCTCCGACTTCGCCCAAAAGTAGTGCAGGAACCTTTTTTTAAGTCGGAGCAACTTGAGTCGCTCTGATTAGAACGGTTCCATTGCAAAGCATGGAGCACCTGACAAGTCGGAATAGTGTGAACCGGCTCTAACAGTGTACATTTGTTTGTAACTATGTTTATATAGTATATATCTGCATGAATTCCAAGATTATTGAGACTTCTGATGACAGCAATATAGCAGTTGTTATTACTGACTTGGATTTTAAGCTCTGGGGCTGTTAACCAGATCCTGGCATCATATCCATCAGCACTGTAGTGACATTTTGCTCAGCCTTTTACTTTGCTTAGTGTACTTCCAGTATAGAAGACCCTACACTTTAATACTTGAGTCTGTGAACAGAGATCAGTGTTACTGTGGCTAGCCATGCATGATATGCTCTTATGTTACAGTGCAGCCATATGGAAATGTCAACACAGCTGCCTGTTATGCAATATTCCACCAGTAGCCTCACCTGCAGAACATCGAGTTCAGTAAGGTGTTGGCAAGGTACAGAGCAACATAGATGCAGGCACAGTAATGGGGTCTATTTATATATTTTTTCACATACATTTTACACATTTCACACATTTTTCTCACTGGATTAAAAAAAAAACCACTTTAAAAATGTATATCAATAATTGTGTAAATCTTGTGTGAGAATATAAAAGGGGGCACATTATGTGGCCACTTGTGTGGGATTGTGGCCACCATTAGCAGTTCTGTCAGGTAAGCATAGGGGTATAGGTTTACAGGTTTACGCAGCTGCATATGAAATAATACGGCCTCTCAGGAAGGCCTTGCCCGCTTCCCAAAATAAATGAGGGGAGGAGGAGTGGTTCGCATTATTTGCAGAGTATTCCTGCCATGCCCGAGTCAAATATGAATTAAAGTCAGCGTTATTGGTCAGGAAGGAGGGGAACCGCCACACCAGAGGGACGGTAGGGGAACCGGTAAGGTCAATGGATAAGGAGAGGGGGGAGTGATCTGATATCGCCATGTCGTGAATAGTCGCGTCCTGTGTAAGTGAGAGGAGAGAGTCAGAGCAGAGTAGGTAGTCAATTCTCGTAAAGGTCTTGTGGGGGTGGGAATAGAACGTATATTCCCGGTCAGTCGGGTGGAAATGTCGCCATGCATCGGTTAGTGATAGAGAGTCTGTTAAAGTAGCCAGGGGTGTCTGGGAGTCGCCCAAACGAGGCCTTGTCCCGGAGGGGGACCGCGATCTATCAAGAACCGGGTCCATGACAGCATTGAAGTCGCCCCCCATCAAATGAGGGACGAGTGGGAGAGCCAGGGTGCGTGCGGATAACGTGGAGTAGAAGGTCTGGTCAAAAACATTAGGGGCGTATACATTAGAAATTACGAATTCCCTACTGTGGACACGAACGTGAGCCGAAACGTAGCGGCCCTCTGTATCCGCATCCACCGCAAGAATTTCAACCTGGAGACGTTTGTGAAAAAGGATGAGAACACCTGCCTTGCGCCCGAGTGCAGCAGATCCCACCACCTTACCCACCCAAAGTTTTTCCATACGGGCCATGTCAGCAAAGGGAAGGTGTGATTCCTGGATAAGAGCTATGTCGGCCCTGAGGCGTTTGAGATGCCGCAGGACTTTCATCCTCTTCGCCGGGGATCTGAGGCCCTTAACATTCCATGATATCAGCGTCATGGTCTAGCCGTGGGGGTCGGGCATGTAGAATAACCTGAGAAGGATCTAACCATTATCGGGGGGATAGCAAGGTGTAAAGAAATTGGGTGAAACCGCCACCTGGTTGGAAGGGGATGCCATGTAAGTACAGCAACCATAAGGAGCCTGACCTCTGGGGAGAATAGAACGGGGAAGAGGGAAACTGGAAAACTGGGTGGGAAAAACCAAAAACACACAGTAAAAACATAAACAGAGTCGTAAGGACTAGTGTTGAGCGAACACGGACTGTATTATTCGTGTTCGTACCGAATAATTGGATTTTTTGTACCCGAACACGGACACGGACACTTTACTGTATGTTCGGGTAAAAATCCGTGTTCGGTCGTTTTATTTCCGGGTTTTGCATGCTTTGGCGCTCTTTTCATGGCGGGCTTTCAACAGCCAATCAACAATCGTTTAACTGGTGTGCCTTAAGCCATCCCAGCCATGCCTGCAAATGTCTCAGTAGCTGTGATTGGCCGTCTGAAGCATGTGACCAAGTCTTTATAAGTTCGAGGCAGCCGCAGCGGCGTCATTATGCTGCTTAGATTCAGGGACAGAGCACACATCAACGTGCTGGCTGCTGATTAGGGAAAGATAGGCAGGAAAAAACCATTTGTGTCCGGATAGAATTGAGGGACAGGTCGGAGTGTTTAGGCAGGGCGAGTTGTAGGCATTTTAGGGATAGAGTCTGCTGAATTATATAGGGTCAGTGTCTTCTACAAACTACAATCGATATTGCTGTGTGGGGGGTGGGGTCTGCACTCAATCCTGATCTACGATCTCTTCTCAATCCTGTTAGGGACAGAGTCTGCTGAATTTTAGGGAAACTGTGTTCTACAAACTACAATCGATATTGCTGTGTGGTGTGGGATTGGAGATAGGCAGGTGTCAGTGATCCACATCCATTTTTCTGTGTGTGAGCTGCAGTGAACACAATCTTTTTGGGCTGCAGTGAACACAATCTTTTTGGGCTGCAGTGAACACAATCTTTTTGGGCTGCAGTGAACACAATCTTTTTGGGCTGCAGTGAACACAATCTTTTTGGGCTGCAGTGAACACAATCTTTTTGGGGTGCAGTGAACAAAATCTTTTTGGGGTGCAGTGAACACAATCCTTTTTGGTGTGCAGTGAACACAATCTTTGTGGGGTGCAGTGAACAAAATCCTTTGTGGGGTGCAGTGAACACAATCTTTTTGGGGTGCAGTGAACAAAATCCTTTTTGGGGTGCAGTGAACAACATCCTTTTTGGGGTGCAGTGAACACAATCTTTTTGGGGTGCAGTGAACAAAATCCTTTGTGGGGTGCAGTGAACACAATCTTTTTGGGGTGCAGTGAACACAATCTTTTTGGGGTGGAGTGAACAACATCCTTTTTGGGGTGCAGTGAACAAAATCCTTTTTGGGGTGCAGTGAACAAAATCATTTTTGGGGTGCAGTGAACACAATCTTTTTGGGGTGCAGTGAACACAATCTTTGTGGGGTGCAGTGAACACAATCTTTTTGGGGTGGAGTGAACAA
This sequence comes from Pelophylax lessonae, assembly GCF_965119305.1. Lineage (NCBI taxonomy): Eukaryota > Metazoa > Chordata > Amphibia > Anura > Ranidae > Pelophylax > Pelophylax lessonae. Next base: position 475,128,218 of record NC_138769.1, on the reverse strand, counting down.
CATCCTTTTTGGGGTGCAGTGAACAACATCCTTTTTGGGGTGCAGTGAACACAATCTTTTTGGGGTGCAGTGAACACAATCTTTGTGGGGTACAGTGAACAGAATCTTTGTGGGGTGCAGTGAACACAATCTTTGGGGGGTACAGTGAACACAATCTTTGTGAGGTGCAGTGAACACAATCTTTGTGGGGTGCAGTGAACACAATCATTGTGGGGTGCAGTGAACTCAATCTTTGTGGGGTACAGTGAACACAATCTCATACTGAAGGTTTGAGGGTGCTGCCTGTTCCATACTCCCCCTACTCCTCATCTAGCCTTTTAGGGGTACAAACAATAGTAATTGGGGCCTAGTGTGGTTGTGTACGTGTGATATACATACACTTTTTTGGGATCATATTTTCTATTCCGCTATTTAATCAAAAACCTTTGGGGATCAGTTAAATTGGGGGATAGTCTGTGTTGGTACGTGTGAGAGAGATCCACCTTTCCAAGTTGTTGGGGTTCATCTCATACTTCTGAAGGTTTGAGGGTGCTGCCTGTTCCATACTCCCCCTACTCCTAGCCTTTTAGGGGTACAAACAATAGTAATTGGGGCCTAGTGTGGTTGTGTACGTGTGATATACATACACTTTTTTGGGATCATATTTTCTATTCCGCTATTTAATCAAAAACCTTTGGGGATCAGTTAAATTGGGGGATAGTCTGTGTTGGTACGTGTGAGAGAGATCCACCTTTCCAAGTTGTTGGGGTTCATCTCATACTTCTGAAGGTTTGAGGGTGCTGCCTGTTCCATACTCCCCCTACTCCTAGCCTTTTAGGGGTACAAACAATAGTAATTGGGGCCTAGTGTGGTTGTGTACGTGTGATATACATACACTTTTTTGGGATCATATTTTCTATTCCGCTATTTAATCAAAAACCTTTGGGGATCAGTTAAATTGGGGGATAGTCTGTGTTGGTACGTGTGAGAGAGATCCACCTTTCCAAGTTGTTGGGGTTCATCTCATACTTCTGAAGGTTTGAGGGTGCTGCCTGTTCCATACTCCCCCTACTCCTAGCCTTTTAGGGGTACAAACAATAGTAATTGGGGCCTAGTGTGGTTGTGTACGTGTGATATACATACACTTTTTTTGGATCATATTTTCTATTCCGCTATTTAATCAAAAACCTTTGGGGATCAGTTAAATTGGGGGATAGTCTGTGTTGGTACGTGTGAGAGAGATCCACCTTTCCAAGTTGTTGGGGTTCATCTCATACTTCTGAAGGTTTGAGGGTGCTGCCTGTTCCATACTCCCCCTACTCCTAGCCTTTTAGGGGTACAAACAATAGTAATTGGGGCCTAGTGTGGTTGTGTACGTGTGATATACATACACTTTTTTGGGATCATATTTTCTATTCCGCTATTTAATCAAAAACCTTTGGGGATCAGTTAAATTGGGGGATAGTCTGTGTTGGTACGTGTGAGAGAGATCCACCTTTCCAAGTTGTTGAGGTTCATCTCATACTTCTGAAGGTTTGAGGGTGCTGCCTGTTCCATACTCCCCCTACTCCTAGCCTTTTAGGGGTACAAACAATAGTAATTGGGGCCTAGTGTGGTTGTGTACGTGTGATATACATACACTTTTTTGGGATCATATTTTCTATTCCGCTATTTAATCAAAAACCTTTGGGGATCAGTTAAATTGGGGGATAGTCTGTGTTGGTACGTGTGAGAGAGATCCACCTTTCCAAGTTGTTGGGGTTCATCTCATACTTCTGAAGGTTTGAGGGTGCTGCCTGTTCCATACTCCCCCTACTCCTCATCTAGCCTTTTAGGGGTACAAACAATAGTAATTGGGGCCCAGTGTGGTTGTGTACGTGTGATATACATACACTTTTTTGGGATCATATTTTCTATTCCGCTATTTAATCAAAAACCTTTGGGGATCAGTTAAATTGGGGGATAGTCTGTGTCGGTACGTGTGAGAGAGATCCACCTTTCCAAGTTGTTGGGGTTCATCTCATACTTCTGAAGGTTTGAGGGTGCTGCCTGTTCCATACCCCCCCTACTCCTCATCTAGCCTTTTAGGGGTACAAACAATAGTAATTGGGGCCTAGTGTGGTTGTGTACGTGCGAGATACATACACTTTTTTTGATCATATTTCCTACTCCGCTATTCAATAAAAACCTTTGAGGATCAATTGAATTGCGGGATAGTCTGTGTCGGTACGTGTGAGAGAGATCCACCTTTCCAAGTTGTTGGGGTTCATCTCATACTTCTGAAGGTTTGAGGGTGCTGCCTGTTCCATACTCCCCCTACTCCTCATCTAGCCTTTTAGGGGTACAAACAATAGTAATTGGGGCCCAGTGTGGTTGTGTACGTGTGATATACATACACTTTTTTGGGATCATATTTTCTATTCCGCTATTTAATCAAAAACCTTTGGGGATCAGTTAAATTGGGGGATAGTCTGTGTCGGTACGTGTGAGAGAGATCCACCTTTCCAAGTTGTTGGGGTTCATCTCATACTTCTGAAGGTTTGAGGGTGCTGCCTGTTCCATACTCCCCCTACTCCTAGCCTTTTAGGGGTACAAACAATAGTAATTGGGGCCTAGTGTGGTTGTGTACGTGTGATATACATACACTTTTTTGGGATCATATTTTCTATTCCGCTATTTAATCAAAAACCTTTGGGGATCAGTTAAATTGGGGGATAGTCTGTGTTGGTACGTGTGAGAGAGATCCACCTTTCCAAGTTGTTGGGGTTCATCTCATACTTCTGAAGGTTTGAGGGTGCTGCCTGTTCCATACTCCCCCTACTCCTAGCCTTTTAGGGGTACAAACAATAGTAATTGGGGCCTAGTGTGGTTGTGTACGTGTGATATACATACACTTTTTTGGGATCATATTTTCTATTCCGCTATTTAATCAAAAACCTTTGGGGATCAGTTAAATTGGGGGATAGTCTGTGTTGGTACGTGTGAGAGAGATCCACCTTTCCAAGTTGTTGGGGTTCATCTCATACTTCTGAAGGTTTGAGGGTGCTGCCTGTTCCATACTCCCCCTACTCCTCATCTAGCCTTTTAGGGGTACAAACAATAGTAATTGGGGCCCAGTGTGGTTGTGTACGTGTGATATACATACACTTTTTTGGGATCATATTTTCTATTCCGCTATTTAATCAAAAACCTTTGGGGATCAGTTAAATTGGGGGATAGTCTGTGTCGGTACGTGTGAGAGAGATCCACCTTTCCAAGTTGTTGGGGTTCATCTCATACTTCTGAAGGTTTGAGGGTGCTGCCTGTTCCATACTCCCCCTACTCCTCATCTAGCCTTTTAGGGGTACAAACAATAGTAATTGGGGCCCAGTGTGGTTGTGTACGTGTGATATACATACACTTTTTTTGGATCATATTTTCTATTCCGCTATTTAATTTAACTGGGCCTCCATGCGAGACCTGTGTGCCTTGTTGCGCTGTTTTGAGTACTCCACCAACATGGCCAGTGGCAATGACGCCGTTCTCAGCTTAACTATCCCACTTCCATGCCTCCTTGAAAAAACAATTCGGGCGATGATGGAAGAGGATGTGGCACAGGATGAGGAGGAGGAGGAGGATGAAGAGGTAACATTTCCAAGGCTTTCAGGGCAGTCATTCGCAAGGGGCTCCGAGGGTGGGTTCCTGCACACGCAAACGCCAGGGACGCAATTGTCCAGCAGGGGCACAGTTCTGGAGGATGAGGAGGATGAGGAGGAGGAGGAGCTGGAGGAGGAGATGGAACCATGTTCACAGCAGGGTGGCACCCAGGCCAGCTCATGGCCATCACTGGTGCGTGGCTGGGGGGATACAGAGGACACGGACGATACACCTCCCACAGAGGACAGCCTTTCGTTGCCTCTGGGCAGCCTGGCACACATGAGCGATTACATGCTGCAGTGTCTCCACAACGACCGCCGAGTTGCCCACATTCTAACTTGTGCTGATTACTGGGTGGCCACGCTGCTGGATCCCCGTTACAAGGACAACGTACCGTCCTTAATTCACTCACTGGAGCGCGATCGCAAGATGCGCGAGTACAAGCGCACGCTGGTAGACGCCATGCTGCTGGCATTCCCATCTGACAGCGGGGCCACAGTGGAAGCACAAGGCAGAGGAGGAGGAGGAGGAGGTCGCCAACGCAACCAGGGCACCGCCAGCACCTCAGAAGGCAGGGTTAGCATGGCCGAAATGTGGAAAAGCTTTGTCAGCACGCCACAACAAACAGCAGCACCAGCAGCTCAGATGGAACGTCTTAGCAGGAGGCAGCATTTTACCAACATGGTGGAGCAGTATGTGTGCACACGCCTACATGTAGTGAATGACGGGTCTGCCCCCTTCAACTTCTGGGTCTCCAAATTGGGCACATGGCTTGAGCTTGCCCTTTACGCCTTGGAGGTGCTGGCGTGCCCTGCAGCCAGTGTATTATCTGAACGGGTATTTAGCACGGCTGGGGGCGTTATAACAGACAAGCGCAGCCGCCTGTCCAGAGACAATGTGGACAAGCTCACGTTCATTAAAATGAACCAGGCATGGATCCCACTGGACTTTTCCGTACCTTATGCAGAATAGCAATGGATACCGACCTTACCCACCCATTGTTCCATTTTTGCTCTTTCTCACTCTTTTGGGGTGTACCCTCATTTAAAATTTTTGAAAAGAAGCAGTGTTGGCTACCTCGTTCTTCTCCTCAGGGCCAGATTAATGTAGGGGCTATTGGAGCTGCAGCTCCAGGCCCCTACCTTTTATATAGGCCCCGGGTTGGCCATATTCACTGTTACCGCTCTTCTGTCACTTGTAAACACAGAAGTCTGGCTTCTATGCTCGCTTCCCCAGGCAGCACCCTCAGAACCTCCCCACACAGCGTGAAGGCCGGACAAGGAGGGACAGTTGGCGATGCATGGATGTGTTTATGGGCTTCAGAGACAGCATCCCATGTTGAATTAGGCATGCATGGCTGCACCCTTCCTCCTCTGGGTGCATGGCAAGGCACGGCCCTTAAGGCCCTTCAAAATCCTCAGCACCAAGCCCATGATGCTGTTAATCCGGCCCTGGTCCTCCTCCACCGCCGCTTCCACCTACACCGCCCATAGGTGTGCGCAGCCTATTGCATTAAGGTGTGCACCCCAAAGTTGAAATACACATGCATGTGTTTGCCAGCAGGGAGAGTAATGTATCGGGGCCATGTACCTGTAGGCAAGGAGAAATAGAGCAGAGCAGGTCCCAGGGAGATCTTTCCCATCTCCTCACTGGCAATGCTATGTGCCCTAGGTGATTAGGGTGTGCCCAGGCACACCCAGCACACCCTGTGCGCACGCCTATGTCACCGCTAGGCTTGTGACGGTATCAGATTTTCATGCTGTGATTAATTGATTAAGGTTTTGCCACGGTATACGGTATTATCACGGTATTCTATTATTAAATTTAAATTATTAAATTTCCACCTCACTTCAATTTCATTGCTGAATTTAGGGGCTTTGGTTCACTTATGCACATTATTATATAGTCAGTCAGTACAGACTCTGTGAACCAGGCCTAAAATAGGTCATCAAGCAGTGTCTGGCCTAACTGGTGATAACTGGTTCTGGCGCTCGGCTCCGATCCGATGGCCTGGTCATTAAGAGGGCAAATCCTTGTGGTCAAGAAGTGGTTAAACCTGAAGGAGGTGTTGTTTATAAATTACTTTACTATTGCTTTAGGCCTGGTTCACATGTATGCGGGTTGGTGGTTCACATTTGCACAGGCATAGCAGCCCATTGATTTGAATGGGCTGCTATGCCCTCATTTTCCGCAGAAAAAAGGTGCATGCAGCATTTTTTTAAAATTCAGTGGCCTTGAAATCCATCCTGCTTTTGCACCATGCGACTAACCTGCAGTTCCTGCTCTGGCAAGCTTTCTGCATTTTTTGTATACGTGGGCACGGCATTTAAAAATAAACAGTTTGCGTGTGCAGCAACGGCAGGTAAGTCGCATGGTGCAAAAGAAGGATGGATTTCATGGCCACTGCATTTTTTTAAATTCTGCATGCACCTTTTTTCAGCTGAAAACGCAGGCATAGCAGCTCAAGCCCATTCACATCAATGGGCTGCTATGCCTGTGCAAATGTGGGCCCCCAACCCGCATACATGTGAACCAGGCCTAAAGCAATAGTAAAGTCATTAATTGGTTAAACCTGCAGGAGGACCGGTGTTTTTATCTATTAATGACTTTACTATTGCTTTAGGCCTGGTTCACATGTATGCGGGTTGGGGGCCCACATTTGCACAGGCATAGCAGCCCATTGATGTGAATGGGCTTGAGCTGCTATGCCTGCGTTTTCAGCTGAAAAAAGGTGCATGCAGAATTTAAAAAAATGCAGTGGCCATGAAATCCATCCTTCTTTTGCACCATGCGACTTACCTGCCGTTGCTGCACACGCAAACTGTTTATTTTTAAATGCCGTGCCCACGTATACAAAAAATGCAGAAAGCTTGCCAGAGCAGGAACTGCAGGTTAGTCGCATGGTGCAAAAGCAGGATGGATTTCAAGGCCACTGAATTTAAAAAAAATGCTGCATGCACCTTTTTTCTGCGGAAAATGAGGGCATAGCAGCCCGTTCAAATCAATGGGCTGCTATGCCTGTGCAAATGTGGGCCGCCAACCCGCATACATGTGAACCGCCAACCCGCATACATGTGAACCACCAACCCGCATACATGTGAACCAGGCCTAAAGCAATAGTAAAGTCATTAATAGATAAAAACACCGGTCCTCCTGCAGGTTTAACCACTTCTGGATCGCAAGGATTTGCCCCTTTAAAGACCAGGCCATCGGATCAGAGCGCCAGGACCAGTCATCACCAGGTAGGCCAGACACTGCTTGATGGCTATATAATAATGTAATGTGGGCTGCTAGGCGTGTGTGTGTGTATATATATATTTATTAGAGCTGCACGATTCTGGCCAAAATGAGAATCACGATTTTTTAGCTTGGAATAAAGATCACGATTCTCTCACGATTCTCTGTGTAACAAAAAAAAAAAAAATTGGGATAACTTTACTGTTACGTTTTTTTTTTTTTTTTTATTCATTAAAGTCTAATCATTGCGTTTGAAAGACTGCTGCGCAAATACAGTGTGACATAAAATATTACAACAATCGCCATTTTATTCTGTAGGGTCTCTGCTAAAAAAATATATAAAATGTTTGGGGGTTCTAAGTACTTTTCTAGCAAAAAAAAAACTGATTTTAACTTGCAAACAGCAAGTGTCAGAAAAAGATCCAGTCTTTAAGAGGTTAAACTTCCTTTCTCCCTGGCAGAGGGAAGGAAAAGATACAAATGTAATCATTTTTGTTTATAGTTAGGAGACTTAATGCTGAAAGGTGTTAGCTGAGTGAGTGAATGAGTCATCCAGCTCACTGAAATGTATCAATTCACAAGTCAGGCAGACTTGACAGAGAAACTCGGTATTTTAAAAATGCCACAATAACAATACCGTGGCTATGCAATACCGCGATATATCGAATTACCGAAAACCGGCATATGTCTAGTCACCGCCACATCCACCACCACCTCAACCTCCCTCCTACTCCATATGGGCCTCGTCCTTCAGAGATGAAGAAGAACATTGTTTTATTTTTCTGTTTTTTTTTGTTGTTTTAAGTTATTTCCCTATCCACATTTGTTTGCAGAGCACTTGCCATGCTCTTAATTACGTTTTGCTGCCATTTGCAGCACTCTAGCCCTTTCCTTTGGTGTTTTAGAGCCATTTTAGTGCCTTAAAGTTCGGGTCCCCATTGACTTCAATGGGGTTCGGTGTCCGGGAAAAGTTCGGTAAAAGTCCGGGACACGGACCCGGACTTTTTTTTAAAGTTCGGCCGAACCCGTCGAACACGGACATCTAGGTGTTCGCTCAACCCTAGTAAGGACTTCACTTTTTTCCGCATGCGTATGCGATGGAGCACAGCTCCCCAAGTATGCCTCCAGATGCGAAGCGGGGTACAATAAGCCCTAGCAATGATCGCATCTGCAGAAATCTGGGTCGCGACCTACAACCGAGCATGGTGCAGCCATGGCATAAAGACCAATACGAAAGAGGAAAAAGAACAAAAGAACAGCAGGGGTAATACATTACCAACTATGAACATAACCAATCTTCAAGGGTAGAGGACGTGCGTTCCATTTGAGCCGTTGAGCGGCAGGAGCCAACCGGGAGCCAGGCCCGGTGGGAAACGGTCCTATGGCCCACTAGAGGTAAACAGCACAACGGGAACCTGAGCAGCGTCAGCGGGGGGGGCCAGCGCGGCCGGAGCTAACCACCTCAGAGTATCGTTGCCGTTTTGGGGATTCCTTCCTAGGGCTGTGAGGAATGTCCGGCCTGGAAAAAGAAAGGGATTTAGCCGAGTTGTTGTGACCAGAGACGCCATGATGGAGTGAGCGGACAAATTTTTCTGCCTCCGTGGGATCCTGAAAGGAGAGCTGATCGCCGTTCGGGGCACGTAGGCGCAAGGTCGCCGGGTAGGCCAGGGTAAATTTTATGCGTTCCTGATGTAGTTGAGAGCATACGGTCTGGAAAGTCTTACGTTTTTTTGCGACTTCCACTGAGTAGTCTGCAAAGATAAGGATTTTCATACCTTCGATCTGAAAATGAGGCGTTTGGCGGAATTTCTGAAGGATGGCAGATTTGTCTGCGTAGTTCAAATATTTCGCGATAATCGGGCGGGGGGTCTTACGTTCTTCTGAGAAGAGACCCATTCTGTGAGCCCGTTCCACAACACAGGTCCCTTGAATGCCCAGGGCTGCGGGGATCTTCCTCGCACAGATGTCAGGAATGGCTGAAGGTTGGACGGATTCTGGGATCCCTATAAATCTCAGGTTACTCCGCCGAGATCTGTTTTCCAGGTCTTCCAGTTTGTCCATGATGAGACGGTTCATTTTGTCCTGGGATTGTTCCGTGCCTAGCAGTTGGTATACCTCGTCCTCCACACTGGAGATCCGGCTTTCTGCCTCATTGAGGTGGTGGGAGTGAGACTCCAGCTCTTTTCTGAAAGCAGCCATGCCTGCAGTCACTGCTTGCTCCACTGATGATTTGATGGTGGGGGTGAGCAGAGCAACCACCGCCTGTGCAATCCTCTCAGTAGCGGGGTCTGGAGCTGAGGATGACGCCGTGGTGGGCGGCTGGGGGGTCCCTTCTGGCAGTTTAGAAGTGTCCATCGCCGCCGAGTCCGCCGCCGTTCCGGAGTAGGCCGCGACCGCGGCCTCGATTTGCGCCGCGCCCGGCGGAGGCTTCGCGGCCGGTTTTTCTAAATACCGCTCCATGGCGGGACGAGAGGCGGGCAGCGATCGGGTCCGTGCGGTATCCCGAAGCAGATGGGGGTTGCCTGAGGCGATTTGGAGATGCTGGGCAGGTTTTACAAGCCGTATTGCAGGGGCACACCGCGGGAGCTGTTCAGGGACCAGCTACTCCATGCGGCGCCGGAACCGGAAGTGTGGTTTACAGGTTTAGGCTAGTAGGAGGTTAATTTTACCTGAGCATACAGCAGGTATCGGCCAATCAGTGTGCAGGGAAGGTTCTAGCAAGCTGGGGCAGAGGCTTTATAAGCTTGGTTTGGGCTGGGGTGCTTCCTTTTGCACTGAAGAGCACAAAGAAGAAAGTTCAGCAGAAGTAGCCCAGGAGGTTTTTTCTTACCTGCTGTCATGGAGGCCTTGTTGAAGCAGCTGATTGAGAAGGCAGAGAGTGCGGGGGGAGAAGCCTGGCTGCGGCATTGTCTCTCTATGTCTGGAATTACAGAGCAAGTTGCGGTTGAAGTTCATCCTGCTCCTTCACAGGCAGAAGTGCCTGCAGCGAGGCCGGTGGTTAGCCCAGGGCAGGAGACGGCCCCCAGAGAGAGAGAGAAGATGCCTGAGAAGCCGGCGTGTATACCTGCAGGCGAGCCGCCATGCGGTGTCATGGCGGTGAAGACATCCCAGGTGCACATGCGACAAGCATCTAAAAGAAGAAGACGAGCCTCCCTGTCTCCAAGAAGGGGCGGCGGAGGGTGGGCTGAAAACTGCCAGGCGGACCCAGAGAGGGAGAGAGGGCGTCTGCCATCTCCACAGAGAATTATCCCTGTAGTTTCAAGAACACCTGCTGTGGGAGTGGCTACAGCGCAGCATGAGACAACAGGAGCATCTGACAGTGTGCTGCTGGAGGAAGCTGAGCAGCAGCCTGTTTTCCCCCCAGCAGCTGGTGAGTTGTGCAATGTACAGAATCTGTCTATATTAATTAACTCTTTATCTTCTTTGGTGCAATCTTTTTCTCGTGTCTCCCCTGCTGTTTCTCCTGTGCCTGTTAAGCCTGTTGTGTCTGTTCAGCAGCAGCCAAGCTGTGAACTTAATTTCTCACCTGCAGTATCTACTGTCTCCATTCCTTATGGTGATAATTTCGCTCATAGTAATATTAGTCAAAGTTTATCTAAGGAAAATAATGTTTTGTCCGCGCATGCACCATTGCTGGGAGGTAGCGGTGTGCCTGAGGTGTGTATGAAGGGCACGATGCCATGTGAGATGTCACCTCTGGGCTACCACTTGAGTGTTGGGGTTAAGGAAAAAATATGGAAGGGCGAGTTTGTCGACTTGTTATCACTGTTACCTGCTCATAAGGAGCTGTCGGTTAGGACTGATAAAAGAGACGACAAACAGGATGAGGAGCGGCGCAGGGGGGCCCCTAGGTCATTCCATAACTGGTTGCAGGCGTTTTGTATATTCGCGGGGGTGATGGCTGAGAAGCACCCTGAGAGGTGTGGGGGCCTATTTCGGCACCTCGATTATATCTTGGAAGCTTACAAGAGCTTTGGGGGGCTGGGCTGGTACTATTACGACAAATCTTTTCGTCAGAAGCTGTCAGTCCACCCCTCTTTAAGATGGGGTATGAAGGATGTCGGCCTTTGGCTGAACTTGATCTCCCGCAGAGGCAGAATCCTGCTAGGCAGCCGGTGGTGAACACTCAGAATGCAGCTTATCGCAAAGGTTTTTGTTTCGCATTCAACGAAAGTCAATGTCATTGGAATGCGGCTTGCCGTTATAAGCACGAATGTTCTTTTTGCTCTGGCCCACATCCAGTGAGTAAGTGCTTTAGAAAAAATGCTACGGTAGGGTCGGGGCAAGTTCCAAAGGATATTTTTCCAAAAAGCCTGCACGCTTGTGAGGCTGGAAAGAATGCTTCCGTGGTTGGACAGATACCCAAACAGGGAGAGGGCCAGTTTTCTCATTGAAGGTTTTGAGAAGGGTTTCCCTTTGCCCCCATTTGTAGGGAAAATATGTACAGAGGTTGGCAATCTGAAGTCGGTGGAAACTTCCCACAGGTAGTTAGGGACAAGATTTTTAAGGAAATCGAGCTGGGTAGGGTGGCAGGTCCTTTTGAGCATCCGCCTTTTGATAGTTTTCGTGTTTCTCCGCTTGGAGTGGTCCCCAAAAAAGAGCTGAATGAATTCCGTGTCATACACCACCTCTCTTACCCGAAAGGAAGCTCACTGAATGGCGACATTGATAGAGATTTGTCTTCAGTGTCACATGCCACGTTTGAAGAAGCCATTGCTAAGATAAGGCTGTTTGGCCAAGGGGCATTGTTAGCGAAGGCGGACATAAAGTCTGCGTTTCGTCTTTTGCCTATATCACCTGTGGCATTTAATTCTTTGGGCTTTAAGCTGGAAGGTATGTATTTCTTTGACAAAAGCCTCCCTATGAGATGTTCTGTGTCATGTGCCTACTTTGAGGCGTTCTCTTCTTTTTTGCACTGGGTGGTAGCGGCTAAGTCGGGTGTGTGGGAGTTTTGCATTACCTGGACGATTTTTTTTTTTGTTCGTGGGCCCACCAGATTCTGTGGATTGTCTTAGTTTGTTGCAAATCTTTAGGGAAGTGGCGGAAGATTTTGGGGTTCCTCTGCCGGAGAAAAAAACTTGCTTGAATACTATAAAAATATTTTTTTTGGGCATTCACATTGATACGGATCGTATGGAGTTCTGTTTACCTGTGGATAAGGTGGCAAAGCTGAAATCTCTGGTGCGGTTGTTTATGTCGAGGAGGAAGGTCCTATTGAAGGAGATGCAGTCTTTCTTGGGTTTGTTAGCGTTCACATGCAGAATTATGCCCATGGGTAGGGTGTTTTCAAGGCGCCTTTACTTGTCTACTTCGGGCTTGAAGGCCCCCTTTTCCCACATCCGATTGACTAGTGACCATCGGGAGGATTTGGCTGTTTGGGCGGAATTTCTCAAGGTGTTTAATGGTCGTTCATTTTTTCAGGAGGATTTCATTTTTGCCTCTGACTTTCGTTTGTTTACAGATGTGGCGGGCTCTAGAGGCTTTGGGGCCATATGGCAGACGCATTGGTGTTGTGCAGGATGGCCGGAGTCATGGAAAAGTGGAAAGCTGACAAAAAACGTGGTTTTGTTGGAGCTGTTCCCGATCTTAGTGGCGTTGGAACTGTGGGGTGCATGTTTCGCGAATAGAAGGATTCTGGTGGAAACTGACAACAAAGGGGTCTTGTTCGCGGTGAACTGCCTCTCATCCAAGTCCATTTGTGTGATTAGAGTGCTCAGGAGGATTGTCCTTTTGTGTTTACAGCTCAATGTATGACTTAAGGCGAAACACACACCGGGTGTCTTGAATAATCTGGCCGATGCTCTATCTCGGTTTCAGATGGACAGTTTTCGCCAGCTGCTGCCGGAGGTGGATGAAAAAGGTACCGAGATTCCGAGCCGAGTTTGGACAGTTGTTGGGATTTAGTCGAGAGGTCGATCGAGGGATCAGTGGCCCAGAGAACATAGGCGAGTTATTCTGCTGCCTGGAGGAGTTGATTGGCTTTCAAGGAGGCAAAGGGCAAGATGGAGGGTCGACCGGAGGAATGTCTGGTTCTGGAGTTTATGGGTTCTTTGATGCAGCGGAAACTGTCTTATAGTTATTTACGTAAGACATTGGCGGGCATCTCTTTTTTCTGCCGCCTGAAAGGTTTTCCGGCTTGTACGACCTATTTTTCGGTACAGCAAGCATTGAAAGGTTATAGGAGGAAGGTGGCGGTAACAGATGACAGGAGACCTATTTCTATTGAGTTATTGGGGGATATCTGCGGTATGACCTCATTAGTGTGTAATTCTGACTATGAAGCACTGTTGTTCAGAATGGCTTTTGTATTGACCTTTTTTGAGGCGCTCCGCATCTCTGAGCTGCTACCTTTGTCAAAGAAGACTGAGGGAGGCCTTTTATATGATCAGGTAGTGGTAGGCAGGGAAGATGTCCAGATTTGGTTACGTCACTCAAAGTCGGACACTCTGGGGAGAGGTGTGGCAATTACTATTAAGGCTCAGCATAATCAGGGTGTTTGCCCGTTGGGCATGGTCAATCAATTTTTTAGTAAGACCGGTTGGTGGTGGGCGTTTTTTGGTCTACATGGATTCCACTCCACTCACAAAATATCAATTTGATTTTGTTTTACGGAAATGCTTAGAGCGGCTGGGCTTAAAAAAATTTAGGTTTTCCTCACATTCATTCAGGGTAGGGGCAGCATCAGAGGCAGCTAGAAGGGGATTTTCGGACAGGGTAATACAAAGTATGGGAAGGTGGAAATCAAAATGTTTTAAAGTGTATGTAAGGACTAACTTGTTTATTTGAATCCTTCAGGTTTTCAGCGAACAGTCTGGATCTTGGGCCACTCATTCATTTTTTGGGCGAGGAAAAGAGCTTCACAATGTATTTACAGTACAAATTTAGCACTACCTCCGGAGTTTAAATTATTTTGGAAAGGAATTAGAGGCTTGCAGTGGCACCAGCTGTACTTTCATTTGTCTAGATTGTTCCAAGTTTGACCTCCTCCGTCCATCGTGGTTATTCACGCTGGGGGTAATGACCTTGATAATATTAAAACTTTGGACTTACTATTTAAGATTAAGAGAGATTTGCATTTATTTTCCCTCTCGTCTCCAGGGACAGTGGTGGTATTTTCTGAAATAGTTCCTCGGCTTCCTTGGCTTTCCTCATCGCAGAGGAAAGTCATGGAGAAGATGAGGAAAAGGGTAAATAGGGCAATGGAAAAGTTTATGCCGTCTATTGGCGGCTTGTCCTATAGGCATGTGGATCTGGAGGGTGGCATCCAGGGGCTCTATCGCCAGGATGGCATTCACCTTTCGGATGTGGGGATTGATATTTTAAATCTAGGGCTGCAGTGTAGCATTGAAAGGGCCGCGGTGGTGGGGTAGGGCCGTCCTTGTTGCTCAAGCCCGGCTGGTGGGGACATTGTATTTCGTATGGTATTTTATTGTTTATTGTTGCTCGAGTTGTTTTATAACTGAGCAATTTTAAGTTATTTCAGTTTGAGTGTTTTTACAAGCAAGTAATTGATGATTCAATTGAATTGAATGATTCAACTATTCAAGTAATTGTTATGATTTAATTTATTTATTTAAACCAATAAAGAGTGCCGCGGCCTTTTCTTTGCCAAAACTGGGGTCAGTGTTATTATTCTAGTTAAGTTAAGTCAGATTATGCGGGAGTGTGGCCTACAATTCCATATAAAAGGGGGCACATTATGTGGCCACTTGTGTGGGATTGTGGCCACCATTAGCAGTTCTGTCAGGTAAGCATAGGGGTATAGGTTTACATGTTTAGGCTAGTAGGAGGTTAATTTTACCTGAGCATACAGCAGGTATCGGCCAATCGGTGTGCAGGGAAGGTTCTAGCAAGCTGGGGCAGAGGCTTTATAAGCTTGGTTTGGGCTGGGGTGCTTCCTTTTGCACTGAAGAGCACAAAGAAGAAAGTTCCCCGCCCCCCCTCCCTTTGTCGCGTGCACCTTTGTGTGGTTGGGTCACCCTAGTATACTAGGGGGGACATTGTATTTCTTATGGTATTTTATGTTTATTGTTGCTCGAGTTGTTTTATAACTGAGCAATTATAAGTTATTTCAGTTTGAGTGTTTTTACAAGCAAGTAATTGATGATTCAATTGAATTGAATGATTCAACTATTCAAGTAATTGTTATGATTTAATTTATTTATTTAAACCAATAAAGAGTGCCGCGGCCTTTTCTTTGCCAAAACTGGGGTCAGTGTTATTATTCTAGTTAAGTTAAGTCAGATTATGCGGGAGTGTGGCCTACAATTCCACACATAAATAGACCCTTTAAAGTGTCAAATTCCTTAAAGCTAGTGTTGATGTACTTAAATGATTAAATGCATGGACTGATCTTAGACTCATAAGGCTGAGCCAGTAAAAGAAGTATCTGAGATTGTTGTACTGCAGCAAAGGTGAAAATGACGTGAACTGAGCCAAAATTGATTTTTATTTATATTCATTAAATTTAACACAATGTGATGATCAAGAGCTACCTTTTTGTCACTTGTTTTATGAGGTTTAGATGGTTACTTTAAAAAAGTGGTTGTAAACTTTTTCTATTGTATTAGGATAACAAACATGTATATACTTACCTGCTCTGTGCAATGGTTTTGCACAGAGCAGCCCCAATCCTCTTCTTCTGGGGTCCCCCATGGTGCTCCAGGCTCCTATTCTTCATCGGGTGTCCTCACAGAAAGCCGTTTTCCATGGGGGCACCCTTGGGGGCTCACTCCTGAGTCCCACTGCTGCATTCGTTGACACAGAAAGTGGGACCTAGCCCACTCCCTGCTCCCCTGTCACAATAACTCCTGCTGATATTAATCTGTCCATTGAGGATAGAGACAACTGGAGCCACTGTGCTTGTGCACATTGCTGGTTTGAATCAGGCTCAGGCAAGAAAAAGGGGGGGGCTGGGGGGGGGGGGCACTGGAGCATGGAAGGTTTTTTACCTTAATGCATAGAATGCATTAGGATGAAAAACCTAAGAATTTAAAAGGGTTTAAAAGTGTGGTCTCATCGTTAATATACCATTCCATCAGTGGTCAAAGGTATCTGTTTCTACCTGTAAGAGGATTAGTATGTATCTTGATGTGTTAAATCTTAGATTATCAAGTTAGGAAATTTGCTGTCTAAGGAAAAAAACTTGCAAGTCACAGCTGGTAGTAGATACAATTTTCCAATTATATATATATATATATATATATATATATATATTTTTTTTTTTTTTTTACATATACATTCAATCCTTCATTTGTATTCCAAACTGGACCCTGGGAATATTCCCAGCTCTGCATGAAGCCATATTTCTGTTAGATTTGACATTTTATGAATTCATGCACAAAAGGAATATTGGAATGCAGGAATTTGATATATAACTCAGCTGAAGTTGGTGTATCAATCAAAGATTAAGAATTGTAGAATTGCATCACTGGGACTTAATAGTGTCGGTACAATATCTAAGCTGATAGTGGAATAAGGTGTTGTCTAAACATTTCTTGCTTGCATACTTTTTACAAGCTGTAACAGTAAAGTCAGTACTTAAAATGAGCCTGTGCTATGCAGTGTTGTAAAGCAACTGGCTAATTTAAAGCAGAAGTAAACCCTCCAATACTACTATACTCCAAGGATAGTGCTATCTTAAGCCTCGTACACACGCGTCGAAAATCGGCAGGGAATTTTCGTCCGACGACCGATCTGCCAATTTTCGGCTTGTTAGTATGATGCTTCCAACAACCGACTCCGACTTTTCGGCTGAAAAAAATCTGGTGTGCAGGCTATAAAATTTTTGTCCGCCGTCAAAACACGGCCGATTTTCGTGCAGTCAGTACAGATTTCGACAGGGAAAAATCTAATGAGCAATAGTGATGTCGCGAACATAAAATTCGCCGTTCGCGAACGGCGAACGCGAACATCGGCGAATGTTCGCGAACCGGCGAACATTGCGAACCGCCATAGACTTTAATAGGCAGGCGAATTTTAAAACCCACAGGGACTCTTTCTGGCCACAATAGTAATGGAAAAGTTGTTTCAAGGGGACAAACACCTGGACTGTGGCATGCCGGAGGGGGATCCATGGCAAAACTCCCATGGAAAATTACGTAGTTGACGCAGAGTCGGGTTTTATTTCATAAAGGGCATAAATCACCTAACATTCCTAAATTGTTTGGAATAACGTGCTTTAAAACATCCAGTGTGTGTATACGATCAGGTATGATGTTGTATCGATCAGGTAGTGTAAGGGTTACGCCCGCTTCACAGTGACAGACCAAACTCCCCGTTTAACGCCCCGCAAACATTAGATACTTAGGGTTAGAGTTAGTAACCCTACCCCTACGCCTCTAACCCTAACCGTCTAACCCTAAGCACTAAAAATAACCCTAACCCTAGCCCTAACTCTAATTCTAATTTTTTTTTTTTGGTTCTGGACATGGTACAGAGCTGAAACTTCACAGGTACACTTTTTAGACCCCCAGACACTGAATCACACAAAAAAAGTTCTTAAAAATTGAAATTTTTTGATAGAGAGCCAATTATTGTAAAAATTTAAAAAAAAATAAAAAATGTCTTTGGATTTAGCATCTGGGGGTCTAAAAAGTGTACCTGTGAAGTTTCAGCTCTGTAGCATGTCCGGAACCAGAAAAAATTACGAATTAGGGTTAGGGCTAGGGTTAGGCTTAGGGCTAGGGTTAGGGTTAGGGCTAGGGTTAGGGTTAGGGTTAGGGTTAGGGTTAGGGCTAGGGTTAGGTTTAGGGTTAGGGTTATTTTTATGGCTAGGCTTAGAGGGTTAGGGTTAAGGTTAGAGGGTTAGGGTTATGGTTAGAGGGTTAGGGTTAGGTTTAGTGTTAGGGGCTAGGGTTAGGGTTACGGTGCGATACTTAGGGTTAGAGTTAGTAGCCCTACCCCTACCCCTCTAACTCTAACCCTCTAACCCTAAGCACTAAAAATAACCCTAACCTTAGCCCTGACCCTAACCCTAGCCCTAACCCTAGCCCTAACCCTAATTCTATTTTTCTCTGGTTCTGGACATGCTACAGAGCTGAAACTTCACAGGTACACTTTTTAGACCCACCAGACACTAAATCACACAAAAAAAGTTATTAAAAATTGTCCTTTTTGATAGAGAGCCAATGATTGGAAAAATTAAAAAAAAATAAAAAATTTCTTTGGGTTTAGCATATGGGGGGTCTAAAAAGTGTACCTGTGAAGTTTCAGCTCTGTAGCATGTCCGGAACCAGAAAAAAAATTACGAATTAGGGTTAGGGCTAGGGTTAGGCTTAGGGCTAGGGCTAGGGTTAGGGTTAGGGCTAGGTTTAGGGTCAGAGTTATTTTTATGGCTAGGCTTAGAGGGTTAGGGTTATGGTTAGAGGGTTAGGGTTATGGTTAGAGGGTTAGGGTTAGGTTTAGTGTTAGGGGCTAGGGTTAGGGTTACAGTGAGATACTTAGGCTTAGAGTTAGTAGCCCTACCCCTACCCCTCTAACTCTAACCCTCTAACCCTAAGCACTAAAAATAACCCTAACCTTAGCCCTGACCCTAACCCTAACCCTAACCCTAGCCCTAACCCTAATTCTATTTTTTTCTGGTTCTGGACATGCTACAGAGCTGAAACTTCACAGGTACACCTTTTAGACCCCCCAGACAATAAATCCAAAGATTTTTTTTTTTTAAGTTTTTTTTTTTTTCCAATAATTGGCTCTCTATCAAAAATGACAATTTTTAAGAACTTTTTTTGTGTGATTTAGTGTCTAGGGGGTCTAAAAAGTGTACCTGTGAAGTTCCAGCTCTGTAGCATGTCCAGAACCAGAAAAAAAGATCATTTTTCAGTAGAGCAGGGATGGTGGGAACCCCCTTTACACCTATATGATCTTTTTTTTCTGGTTCTGGACATGCTACAGAGCTGAAACTTCACAGGTACGCTTTTTAGACTCCCCCAGACACTAATCCAAAAAAAGTCATGCCTGCCACCGTATATATCAGTGGTGGGTGGGCAGTGGCACTGCAGTGGGCACAGTACACTCTGTGGACCTGACAGTCACTGGCACCCAGGCAACTGCAATTATAAAAAAAATATATATATTTTTAATTTGCAAGCTGCTGTGCCACCGTATATATATCAGTGGTGGGTGGGCACGCAGTGGCACTGCAGTGGGCACAGTACACTCTGTGGACCTGACAGTCACTGGCAGCCCAGGCAACTGCAATAATAAAAAATATATTTTTTTTTTCAATTTGCAACAAGATGCTGTGCCACCGTATATATATCAGTGGTGGGCAGTGCACTGCAGTGGGTACAGT
Organism: Pelophylax lessonae; assembly: GCF_965119305.1. Classification (NCBI taxonomy): domain Eukaryota; kingdom Metazoa; phylum Chordata; class Amphibia; order Anura; family Ranidae; genus Pelophylax; species Pelophylax lessonae. Next base: position 475,109,071 of record NC_138769.1, on the reverse strand, counting down.
ACACTCTGTGGACCTGACACAGCACTCACTGCAATTATGACAGAGGAAAAGAAAAAGTATTTTTTAAAATGCAAGGTACTGTGCCTGTGCCACCCGAAATGAGTGTGGTGTGCACACAGTACAGTCTGTGGTGGGTCTGTGGCCTCTCACACACAGCGGGCAGGTAACTGCAGTGTACAATAGATATATATACTCAAATACCAGCCCTCAAAAGGGCTTTTGGGGAGAATATATATACATATATATATATCACAGAAAAAAAAATTACACAAATACCAGCCCTCAAAAGGGCTTTTGGGGACAATAGATATATATATATATATATATATATATCCAAAAAAAACCTCAAATACCAGCCCTAGGAAGGGCTTTTTGGGGTGCTGTCCTTACAGCAGGAGTGTACCAAGAACACTGGCTAACAAGACCGGGAACACTGACTAACAACTGTCCCTAGCTATAACAGCAGCAGCAGCAGCACTTTCCCTGCTCTCAGTAACACAGAAATGATCTAAGATGGATGCTGCCCTTGCTTATTTATAGGAGGTGGGAGGGAGGTATGCTGATTGGCCTGGAATGTCTCTGCTGACTGTGAGATTCAGGGTCAAAGTTTGCCTCAATGATGATGTATAGGAGGCGGACCGAACATCGCATATGTTCGCCCGCAGTGGCGAACACGCACATGCGAAGTTCGCCGGCGAACCGTTCGGTACATCACTAATGAGCAAGACTGGACATGCTCAGAGCAGAAAGAACAGAAAGAAAGCAAACCAACACATGACATCACTTCTGAAGTAGAATTTTGTCGGGCGAGAAAATTTGTGTGCAATCTAGGCACATTACAACCAACAAAACACCACTCTGGATAAAAGATGGACGATCGGTCGGCCGATAATCGTTGCGTGTGTACTAGGCTTTAGCCTCTTTTTCGATCTGCAGTTGCCATGGTGCTGCCCTAATAGTCCTGGACACCAAGGGCTCAGTCACGTCCAAATAGTGTCAGAGGGTAAAAAAGAGTGACAAGGGAACAATAAAATAGATTTAATATTGTGCTTATTCTAATAAACAAAAAGAGCATGTAACCCTTGCAGTGTAGGCGTGGGAACACGGCAAGGTGAACTTGTAGGCCTCATGCACACAGGGCGTTTTTATAGCTGCTTTTATGAGCGTCAGATGTTTTTGCAGCTTAAAAACACTCCTCCATGTTATTCTATGGCCTCATGCACACACAGGCTTTTAGGAGCTGTAAGTGGCCTAGGCATTTTTAAGCTGTAAAAACGCTTGACGCTGCTAAAGGCTGCTAAAGGCTGCATACAGCATTAGACCACGTCAGACTTTTTAAGCTGTAGTAGTTGGATTTGAGGTTGGAAAAAAGAACGCTAACGCTGCTAAACGTGGCTAAAACGTGCATTAACGCCAATAAAAAAACACTTCTAAAAGCACGTTTTTCAGCTGATTTTTCCTGGGGTCAGAACTGGCTTTGCAGCTCGTTTTTTCAAACACCCCTGTGTGCATGAGGCCTACGAATTACCTGGGGTCTAGATTTAAATGCATTTTGTTTATTTATGGATGTTTTTAAATTTTTACATGTGGGTTTTATCAAAAGCTCTTATATATGATATATACCATTAAATCTTTTTGTTTTAAGTATGGGATACAAATTATTGTAGACCACACTGACAGATCAACCTGATCTAGGAACCAGCAGCCAGTTTTATGCGCCAAGGTCTATTTGCTTCTATTGACAACAAATTGTATTTTTTAAGCTGTATTTGCTATCTGGGTCATGGAATTTGTCCAGCTCTGTTTAAGAGTTTATTCAGCGAAACAATTCTTTCAAATCCTGTTTTAGTTTTTCATATACACCAGCTAGAACAGTATTTAGTCAGCAGCATGTATCTGTTTTGATTCCCTGTCATGTTGGTGGAAAGACAGTCTTTTGTCCTTAGCACTCAACAAGCGAGGAATTTTCTAATACATACAGATTTAGCCTCCTCATCACTTTTTAATGGATGAATAATTATAATAGGGCCTAAAATGGAAGTAATGCAAAGGGCTAAATGCACAGTTGAATAAGTAAGTATGATCTGCTTTACCTGCCAAAAATATGTGATTTTGTTCAGCGACTGTTCTAACCCAGTTATCCCTGTCAGACAGAGGTGCCAGGATGTGATCTTACATTTTAAGAAAACAGCTTACACCACACACTGTACATATAAGATCAAATATGATAAAAATAAATAGGATACAATATTTTCAATGAATAAAAAAATGTGGTAAATGTAGGAATTAAATGTCGTCCTGCACTATTGCTTGTTCATGTCCCCATGGAGTTTTTTTTTATGAGTGGTAATACAAATGTACTTTCAACCAGTGTCTGTCTACATATATCTTAAGTCGGTCTGTTAAAACATTGATTAGTTTGTCAAAATTTGAAACATGGTTTAGAGTTTAGTGAGTGTGCGAAAGCACTCTTATGTAAATGCAAGCTCTGTAAACCTATATGTTGAACTGTCCTAAAATGTGACACTTCATGTTAACAAAACCCTAAAGCCCCGTACACACGCGTCGAAAATCGGCCGTGAATTTTCGGCCAACGTCCGATCTGCCGATTTTCGGCTTGTTAGTATGATGCTTCCGACAACCAACTCCGACTTTTCGGCCGAAAAAAATCTGGTGTGCAGGCTATAAAATTTTTGTTGGCCGTCAACACAACGGCCGATTTTCGTGCAGTCAGTACAAATTTAGACAGGGAAAAATCTGATGAGCAAGTCTGGGCATGCTCCGTGAAGAAAAAACACAAATAAAACAAACCAACACGTGACATCACTTCTGAAGTAGAATTTTGTTGGCCGAGAAAATTCGTGTGCAGTCTAGGCACATTCCAACCAACAAAACACAACTTGGACAAAAGTCGGACGATCGGTCGGCCGATAATCGTTGCGTGTGTACGAGGCTTTAGGCTAAGTTCACATGTAGGCATTTTGGGGCGTTTTTCTTCTCTAGGATCAGCTCAAAAAAGTCCAACAAGACAAATCCTATTCATTTCAATGGCCCCTGTTCAGATCTGAGCGTTTTGAAGTTTGTAAGCAAAACGCCCAACGCTCAAAAAAGTACATGAGCTTCTTTTTAGGCAGATTACAGGCGTTTTTATTTTTTTCCATTGGTCACTTGTCAACCTAAAAACGCCTGCACAAAAACGCCCGAAAAAAAACGCCCATAAAAACGCCTGAAAAAAACACCTAAAAAACACCTGTAAATAGCAACGCCAAGATGTGAACTTAGCCTTAACCACTTAAGCCCCGGAGGATTTCGCTGCTAAACGACCAGGGGGTATTTTGCGATTCGGCACTGCGTGACTTTAACGGACAATTGCGCGGTCGTGCGACGCTGTACCTAAACAAATTTGGCGTCCTTTTTTTCCCACAAACAGAGCTTTCTTTTGGCGTTATTAGATCACCTGTGCGATTTTTTGATCACGCGCTATAAACAAAAAAAGAGCGTAAATTTTGCAAAAATAGCAATATTTTTCCCTTTTTTTATATGAAATTCCCCCCAAAAAAATGTAAAAATCAAAATTTTTTAACATTTTCGGCCAATTTGTTTTATGCTACCTATGTTTGGTAAAGAAAATCGCAAAAAGCGTATTTTGATTGGTTTGCGCAAAAGTTATTGCGTTTACTAACTAAGGGAAAGATTTTTGTCATTTTTGTTGTTTTTTAACGCGTAATGGCGGCGATCTGCGATTTTTTTTGCGGTACTGCGACATTGCGGCGGACAGATCGGACCCTTGACTGACATTTTTGACACTTTTGGGGTTACCAGTGACATTTCTACAGTAATCAGTGCTATATATATGCACTGTTACTGTAAAAATACACTGGTAGTGAAGGGTTTAACTTTATTTGAGAGGGAGGGGCTGTGTGTGTCCCTAGGGGCGTGATTCTAACTGTGATTGGCTGTGGCTTCAGCTGTATGCAGAGTGATCAACGGATCTACATAGTAGATCCATATGATCATCTCTCATACAGAGGGGAGAATGACAGGCAGCTTGTTTACACAAGCTGCCTGACTTTCTCCCTCTCCCCCGCCGATCGCAGAGTGGCCAGCGGACATCGGGTCCGCCGGTCACACGCGCGGGGGGGTCCGTGACCACGCGGGAGCGGGGGCGTGCCTCCGGCGGCGCGCGCTCGCTCCCTAGACCCTCACAAGCTAGTGACATAGCCCTACGTCACTTTGCCTGAGAGGTAGATAGTCGTGCGGCGGTCGGCAAGTGGTTAAATGTGCAAATACACTGTATTTTTGAAAATTAAATGTGCATGTCAGAAGATATTGTTTGCTACAAATAAAGAAAGGTACTATTAACCACTTCTGGTCTGGAAGGTTTTACCCCCTTAATGACCAGGCCATTTTTTGCGATATGGCACTGCGTTACTTTAACTGACAATTGGGCAGTCGTGCAACACTGTACCCAAATAAAATTGATGTCCTTTTCCCCCCCACAAATAGAGATTTCTTTTGGTGGCATTTGATCACCTGTGTAATATTTATTCTTTACGCTATAAACAAAAATAGCAAACAATTTGGAAAAAAAAAAAAACAATATTTTTTTACTTTCTGCTTTAAAATATTTCCAATAAAAAAAAAATGAAATTGTTTCATCATTTTGGGCTAATATGTATTCTGCTACATATTTTTGGTAAAAAAAATCCCAATAAATTTATATCAATTGGTTTGCTCTAAAGTTATTGTGTCTACAAACTAGGGGAAAGATTAATGAAATTTTTATTTTACATTTTTTTACTAATAATGGAAGCGATCAGTGATTTTTAGCGGGGCTGCAACATTGCAGCGGACAGATCGGACACCTAACTGACATTTTTTACACTTTTGGGGGGACCAGTAACATTACTACAGTAACCAGTGCCAAAAATATGCACCGTTACTGTACTAGCGACACTGGCAGGGGGGTTTAACGACAGGGGCGATCAAAGGGTTAAATGTGTCCCTAGGGGGTGCTTTCTAACTGTGTGGAGGATGGATTTGCTGGATGAACACAGAGACCTGTATTCCTAAATAAGAGGAACACATCACTTCCATCACTGAAAGAACAGCAGACTGCCATGTTTACAATGGCAGACCGCCTTTACATCTCCACGGGGAGCGATTGTGGGTGCCCGACAGATATCACATCCGCCAGACCCGCTGATTGGCTCCCCCTGGCGCCCTCACTACCTGTCTCACGAAGCGATGCCCCGACCTTCCACTGTATAAGCAAGGGGTTAAACAAGAATTTTGGAAATATGGTGACCCATTGGAATTTATATAGTAATCAGACCCCCTTCACTTTTTTTCATTTTTGTTATATTGCAGCCTGATACTACAGTTGTTTAAATTATTTTTTTAATCTTATTATTCTACACCCGGTACCCCATAATGACAAAGTGAAAACAGAATTTTAGGAATGTTTGCGAATGTATGAAAAAGGAAAAACTGAAATATCACATTGGCAGAAGTATTCAGACTCCTTGCAAAACCACTTTAAATTTAGCTCAGGTGTCTCCCATTTCTCTTGATCCTTGCTAAGAGGGTTTCTACACCTTGATTGGAGTTCACCTGTGGTAAATTAAATACATTGGGCATGATTTGGAAAGTTGCACACCTCTCTATAAAAGGCTTCATAGCTGACAATGCATACTGTATCAGAGCAAAAGCTATGAGGTCAAAGGAACTGCCTACAGAGCTCAGAGACAGGATTATTGCAATGCACAGATCTGGGGAGGGCCACAAAAAAATCCTGCTGCTTTAAAGGAGCCCAAGAGGACAGTGGCCTCCATAATTCTCAAATGGAAAAGGTTTAACACAACCAGGACTCTTCCAATAGCTGGTCACCTGCCCAAACTGAGCAACTGGGGTAAACTTACCTGCAAGCGAAGCCCTCAATTGATGCCTTGTCTCCGCTGCAGGCTGCATCCATCTTCTCCCGTCTTCCTTCCAGGTCCATGGACTCCGACTGTATGATTTGACTGGAACCCCGTGACGTCACTCCCGCCAATGTGTGGGGGAGCTGCTGTTCACGGCACAGGAATATGAAGGAACGGCACGGGTGGCTGTTCCTTCTGAGCGCATGTGCCGATGATGTCATTGACTGAATGTATACTAAATATCTCCTAAACGGTGCCCGTTTAGGAGATATTTACAATACTTATAGGTAAGCCTTATTATAGGCGTACCTATACGTACAAGTAATGGATCAGAGTTTACTTCCTCTTTAAATTCATAATAACTTTATTTACTTTGCATGAATTAAACAAATGTTGTCATGTGGTGCTTCCTTGGGAGGAGTCCAAAACGTACCCAGGTTCTGACCACACTTTTAGGAATGGTTATTATAAAGAAAAGGCACATTTTAAAGGAAAGAGAGCTGCCACTTATGCAGTTATTCAGTCTTATTTGTTCCTATTTGGCCTTGCAGGTTGGAAAAAATAAAGAAACATATTGCATTACATGAATTTAATGTGAAAGATAAAAAAAAAAGTGTTAGCTTAAAAATGTGTGGTTATCTCAATCATACCATGATAGGTTGCCTATGGGAGTATATCATTCAGATATGCAACTCAAAATAAAAAAAAAAACATTATTGAATAAAATATTTATAGTGTTATAGAGTATCAAAGAATAGCAGGGAGAGTCTCGGGCAGTGTTAATCTTGGCATCGAATTTTAATTTATAGTCTTTTTCTTGCCATTTTAGTATTAGTCTCATTTTAGTAATCTGCAATTGTTTTAGTTTTAGTCTAATATAGTCACCACTATATAATTTGTGTTTGACACTTTTTGGAACTGTGTCTAGAGATTGCGCGTTGCATTTTATTTATTGTTTCATTGGGTGACACATTGATGTGTTTAGCAACATTGCTTCACTTTATTATTTCATTTTTATCTTGAGGTAGAGCCAGCAGACAGTTCAGTCCTTATATACATTTATTATTTTTTATTTGTTTCTTTCTTTGGAAATTCTAATGTGCAGCAGTCTGCTTTACACATTTTTCACATTTTTTTTTATTCACATATTTTTTTAAGCGCAAGGTTTACCCCACTTTTTTGTCTTGTTATTATTTTTATTATTTTTAATGTTATTATTTATGGTGTTAAGGTTTAAACAAACTCACAGATATAAATTTAGCCACTCTGGACAATCTGAGGAGGCCTGTAATGGTGCACAGTGCTCTGGGCGGTGGTCTGAGGAGGCCTTTAATGTACATAGTGCTCTGGAATGGACAGTCTGAAGAGGAGGCATGTAATGCTTTGCACACAATGCTTTGGACGGTGGTCTGGGGATGCTTGAAATGCACATAGTGCTCTGTATGGTGGTCTGATGAGGCCTGTAATGCTTTACAGTGCTCTGGACAGTGGCTGTAATGCTACACAGTGCTCTGGATGGTGGTCTGAGGAGGCCTATAATGCTGCACAGTGCTCTGGAAGGTGGTCTGAGAGGCCTGTAATGCTACACAGTGCTCTGAACGGTGGTCTTAGGAGGCCTGTAATGCTTCACAGTGCTCTGGATGGTGGTATAAGTGGCCTTTAATGCTGAACAGTACTCTGAATGGTGGTATGAGAGAGGTCTGTAATGCTGCACAGTGCTCTGGATGGTGGTCCGAGGGAGGCCTGTAATACACAGTGCTCTTGGATGGTTGTCTGACTCTGAGAGGCCTATAATGCTGCACATTGCTGGATGGTGGTCTCAGGTCAGAGGGATGGCCTGTAATGTACAGTGTTCTGGTCAGACAGTGGTCTAAGGGGAGGCCTGTAATTGTAATGTACACACTCACAGTTCTCTCCGCTCTGTATGGTCATCAACAAGAGTGGTGTTCTCGTCAGGAGGCCTGTAATTCAATGTGCAGCCCTGGATGGTCGTCTGAGGACTCAGAGGCATGTAATGCTGGCTGAGCAGCCTGCTAACTGCTGCTAAGGGAAGCATGCTACAGACTTGAGTCGCTTGCTTGCTGGGAGCGGAAGCAGGCGGAGCTCCATGGAAACTGGAAGTTCATGAGGGTAAACATTCCTGCCTCACAATTTTGTTTCGTTTTAATTCGTTAACAAAAATGTAATTTATTTTCGTTTTTTTCAGAGGACGAAAATGTGGTGTACTTTTAGTTTCGTTTTCATTACCGTAAAAAGGCTGCTGATGAAAATTTTGGCAAAAATGTTTTAGTTGATGAAATTAACACTGGTCTCATGCAGCCGAGACACTCCTGCAACATCGCTGGATCAGGTAAGAATTAGGGGGGTTGAGGGGGGCTGCTGCACACAGAAGGTTTTATATCTTAATGCATATGAAGGAATTTAGATAAAAAAAAAAACACTTTAAATGTAAATAGATGCTAAGAATAATTAGCTTCAGCATTAAATAAGTCTAAAGCAAGTATTGTTCTTAATGCTATACCAGATTATCCCTTTAATTTTCCTGTGTTGCATTTTAAAAATAACAGAGGAAACTGTTTATACTGCAAGTAGTGGTACTACTCAGTATTGCTTATAATATGAGCCATACCTCTATACTGTACAGTATGTGCAGTATATATTTACACTATCCTTACTTCTTAACCACTTGCCGACTGCCTAACGCCGATCTACGTCGGCAGTCAGCCCCTCACAGGCAAAGTGACGTAGGGCTACGTCACTAGCTTGTGAGGGTCTAGGGAGCGAGCGCGCGCCCCCGGAGGCGCGCTCCCACTCCCGCGTGGTCACGGACCCCCCGCGCGTGTGACCAGCGGACCCAATGTCCGCCGGTCACTCGGCGATCGGCGGGGGAGAGGGAGAATGTCAGGCAGCTTGTGTAAACAAGCTGCCTGTCATTCTCCTCGCTGTAAAGACACTGATAAAACGGATCTAGTATGTAGATCCGTTGATCAGTGTCCTTACAGCTCAACCCACAGCCAATCACAGTAGAAAGCACGCCCCTAGGGATACACACAGCCCCTCCCTTCCAAATAAAGTTAACCCCTTCACAACCAGTGTATTTTTCCGGGGCTTAAGTGGTTAAAAAGGAAAACAAAATAATGTATACTGAGGAAAATAGGGAGGATGCTGGTTATAACCTCCCATAAAGAACAGGCTCAAAATGGAAAGACCACCACAGTTTGGGGGGCCAACAGACATTATTGCCAATACTGGTTCCAGAACTTAGTCTTTTCCTGTCTGTAAAAGTATAACAAATTCTAAGCAGTATTACTAAGTATAAAATAAATTATCTGTTGATGACCACATGCAGAAATCAGTGTGCAAAGCATCATTGTTATTACGAAAATGATTATTCACAAAATGCATTGATACATTTTGCACAGCAGTACTAAAGCATGAGGTCTAGCCAGGCAATTAGCTTTTGCAGAATAAAAGGTCACCAATGTAAATGGCTTTAATTCACTTAGAGCTTCAGATGATATCTTTCTATGTTTAAGAATATTTCTTACCTGTACAAATGAAACTTGATAGTCCACCATATACGACATCATCGTTGTCTGGTAATATAAATGGACACTGCGTTTGAACCTCCAAACAGTATTGCTTGCAAGGAATTTTGCTACTGCATTCGAATTGTGTAACTTGAAAATACTGGGAACACAGCCAGGACTTATAGACAGTCTGGAAAAAAAAAAAAACATAAGGTAATGTTATATAGCAATTTGTTTTGTTTACTTTCACTGTGAATACATTAATGCAGCTAAGCTTTAAAAACGATAAGTAATTGTCACACCAAGGATTTATAATAATCATTATTTTGACGTGTCCACTGTGCAATTTAGCACCTCAACTAATTCTATTTCTGATCTGGAATATCAGCTAATTTACATGATATATTAGTCTGCATACAATGCCAGTGCATCAGATACTGCATAGCCATTCCTTTAATGAGTCTAATGGCTACTACTGTGCAATTATTTGATCCGCATTTATTTGTATATTATGCAAGAGAATCTATTGGAAGCATGCAACATAACATAACTGTTCCCAACAGTCCCTGGCAAAGCAAAGCAAGTAGTCATGGTCAATGGTCATTCAGCACAAATTCCTAAAATTCAATTCACTCTTACAGTATAGCTCCACCTTTTGGAAAATTTTAAGTTTAAAGAAAGGGCCGGAAAAGGTGAACTAGCAGTCAAGAAAGTGGGCAAATTAAAGGTTCAAAATTGTATTGTTGACAGAGTAACTGTAGACATTTGAAAGGGATTTGACTTCAGTATGTGTTTTCATAACTCCTATGTGTCTACAAATGCCCCGCAACAAACAACTGTAATTATTGCCCATAAATTATCCTAGACAAGAGCCCAAAGAACCATAAAGGAACAAGACAAATAATGAATATGTTTTTCTGTGTTGATTTGATGGCAGTGCTGCTTAATGATATCACAATGCCCAGAAAAATGGAGAGTGGCTGTAAGATTTTGATATATTTACACTGTAAGAGAAGCTACTGAAATCAACAAGATTTTAAAGATTTACTCATCAGAAAACAAAGTACAGCAAGAGAGGAAGAAATGTATCCAGATCCTTTAGCCTCCTATCCAGCCAGGAGCACTTCAAATGGACTGGATTGCAATGTCAAATAAGGTCAGACACCACAATCCATATTGATATAGCAACACAAAAAGCAAACACCTTACCACATCAATATGTAATTAGCTAATATACCTCATTTCGACATCCATATTGTGGTTCTAGAATTGTGGTAATATAATATAGGCTCGTATTATCATATTAATGACCCATATCTTTGTGAAAAGCTGTTTCAATATTATTTAATGGCACACTAATTTCACAAAAACTTGCTATTCTCAGCTTAAGTTTAAAAATCCTTCAACGTATGCTTATGCTGATCGCCTGAATGCAATAAAAACATTACTTCAGCAATCCAAACATTACATACAAAACATTATGTATTAATTTGTGTACTGTGATGTTATAGCCAGCAGAGCCTAGACCCACTATGAGCATCTTCCAGGGTGCAGCAGTCAAGTAACAGCAACCATATTATGCTAACCACCTGTCAGCAGCAGGTAGTCTCCATTGCTTGCCATCTGCTCCCTCACAGGCTTCAAATCATAAAAACTAACTTGTTGTGAGATATATGCCAACGTACATGTCATATGAGTGCTGCTCTTTTTGTTTTGATGCTCATCAATTTCACATTAAATACTCAAGCATTATTTTGGATTACACATGGATGGTTTTCTCGGCAGACCGTAATACAAACAAAGCATTATTGATCCATTATGTACCGGCAGCCAGAGCAGTAATAAAAACTAGCAAAAAGAAAATTGGACTGTGTCCATTACATCCAATTTAATTGCATGTGCCCACTTTTCTAGTGGCCATCAGAAGATCAATACAGTACTTATTCCTTGTTATGGGTCTTATATTCCCATGCTCTATTTCCTATATTATAAATTTCTGGGTGTTTTGTAGTAAAAATTTGGGGCAGCAATATTTGGGGCATGTGATGTCCTGCTATTGGTCAGAAATTAACTATAGTCATTTAGTTTAGTTCAGTGTAATATAGCTAAGGTCAAACACAGTGGATGCAGAAGGCTGTGCGTAAATGTTCACATTTAGGCATACAGAGTTTTTCATCTAAAAGTATAACCTGTGAATGCTGTAAGATTCCGAAACCAGCTTTGCAAAGTGTATATAACATATAGAAAGCATATCAAAGCACAACACAATGACAAAATGCAAAGAAAAGACAAATAATGTTTGTGACATTTTGAAACTGAAGGCATATGATCTTATGACAGCAGTCAATAGATATAAGAAAATTCAAATCGAGTATCTTTTATGAACACTGTGATAGTGTGGAATGACATGGCTAATATTTTCAGCTTCAATATATTGTATACTTTCCTGGTTAAAGAAATGCACTCCACATGTGTATACTTGGCAGGGCAAAAGTCAAGAAACCTGCAAGTGTAAGCAGGTAACTAAACCATCTTTTGATCCCTATAACTATTATAAGCTATTTACAAAGTAATTTTTTTGTATCAGAGGGTTTTTCCATTTGATAATTAGTAAATCAACTGACCAAGGGTGTAACTTTAGGTACAGCAGACCATCCGAATTCTATGGGATCCATATGCAGAAGGAACACAGCACAGTCTGGCTACCCAGTAATTTCAGCACTTAGCAATAGCATTTTGGAAATACATTGGGATTAAATAAATGTGTATACAGTAAACCCCCCTCCATTGCGGGGGTTACGTTCCGGACCCAGCCGCGAAAAGTGGAAATCCGCGAAATAGAAAAACCCTATTAAAATGCATTGTAGGCATGTTTTTTTTACTGTCACTGTACGTGTAAAAGCATTTTAAGGTCTTTAAACACACTTTTAAAACAATAGAAACTCATTTAAACACATAAAAGATACCGAGAGACAGAGCAAGAGCTATGGAAAACACAAAAATATTTCATTTTTAATGATTTATATAGTAAAATAACATTACAAAAAAAAACGCAATATACCCGGCCCGCAAAAACTGAACCGCGATGGAGCGGGGGTTTACTGTATATTTATGGTTTGGGACCAGTTACTATGAATGCAAATAGTACTCTGCATCTCTAGAGGAATGGCCTTTGGGATAGAAATGAAAGAGATCCTATTGCACAGTCACAGCCCTGCATCTGGCCTGTGATGCCCATCAAAGAACAAGATTATCATTACACTAAGGAGTGCAATATTCACCAACTCACTAGAGCTCCAATCTGAACTGTGGACAAGCCTATAAGGAGTACAACAAATACAATACAACTTCACAATCCTGCATTTGACACAAAAATTAAAAACAAGAAAGATACTAGTATGTTTACATTTCCTTTGTTGCTTTAGTTGAGCTACTAAACATTGCTGGCCCCATGACTCTTTGGGAAGATTATTATTATACTAAGGAGTGCTGGTGAAGATCATTACTTTCCTATGATTGTAAGGACTCAGGAGGCAACAACCACCAATTCACTACAGCTCCCAACAGGAATAATGGGCAAGCCTGTAAGAAGTACAACACATACAATACAACTTCACAATCCTGCATCTGACACAAAAATAAAAAAGGAATAATACCAGTATGTTTACATTTCCTTTGTTGCTTTAGTTAAGCTACCAAACATCGCAGGCCCCATGACTCTTTGGGAAGATTATCATTATACTAAGGAGTGCTGGTGAAGATCATTAATTTCCTATGATTGTAAGGTGGCAACAACCACCAATTCACTACAGCTCCCAACACGAATAATGGGCAAGCCTGTAAGAAGTACAACAAATGCACAATCCTGCATTTGACACAAAAATTAAAAACAAGAAAGATACTAGTATGTTTACATTTCCTTTGTTGCTTTAGTTGAGCTACCAAACATTGCTGGCCCCATGACTCTTTGGGAAGATTATTATAATACTAAGGAGTGCTGGTGAAGATCATTACTTTCCTATAATTGTAAGGTGACAACAACCACCAATTCATTACAGCTCCAAACATGAATTATGGGCAAGCCTGTAAGGAGTACAACACATACAATACAACTTCACAATCCTGCATCTGACACAAAAATAAAAAAGGAATGACAGCAGTATGTTTCTACTTCCTTTGTTGCTTTAGTTGAGATACCAAACAATGCTGGCCCCATGAACCTTTGGGAAGCTCAGTTAAGAACCTAATTTTAGTACAGTTGGGGAATAAATAAGCAGGTCCAACTGAAATCATTGATTTTTTATTTTTTTACCCTGAAAATTTCAAGACAGGTATATTTAAAGGGATTGATTAATGCTTTGAATGTATATACTTAATATATTCCCCAAATAACATCAGTATTTGACAATGATTCACCAAGTTATTACTAAATTCTGATCCTCACCTTTAACTTTGGGTTTGCAAAATTTTGATTAAATCCTTAGTATAATATCATATACCCTACAACATATTTCTATACAAAGCTTACAAATGAACTGCATACTCTGTACAAATATGTCATTATTAAAACACTGAAAGGCAAGACAGTCTAGATGTGATTTAATCTGACAGTGACTGCTGCAAATTGTGTTCTTCCTTTGGGAACTAGCTTGCTTAAAGCACTAAGAAAATCTTGACTACAATGAGGAGTTTTGCATGTTGTGTGTTATATAAATGTCAGAATTTATGTATATCCTTTAGCAAAGAGGTAATATTTACCTTTTATGTTTTGTGTGTTATACTGTTTTTACTTGGTTTGATTTGTTGACATCAAACATGTAGGATATAGTACAAATCACAGATCTGCCAAGCTATGCTTTTCAAGTATGTAACAATATATTTCACTAAAAAGAAATTGACACAGCAGTAAAATATGTGTTTTTCATTCAAATGGTAGATGATGAATGTTCTGGGCTTACTCACAAACATGTCTCTGTTTGCAAGGTTAAAGCTTCTTCATCATATTTTTGGCCTATTTTAAGAGACAATTTGATGGATTTACTAAAGGCAAATAGGTTGTGCGCTTTGCAAGTGCAGTTGCACTCATTTTCCTAGTGCTTAGTAAATGTGGTAAAGCTCTGCTCATTTCCATCATCCAATCAAGTGCAAGCAAAAATGCTTTGTATTTATTTGCCTTGTGCTCGATTGGGTATTCTTTACAAAGTGAAGCTTTACCACATTACGATTACTAAGGAAAATGAGTGCAACTGCACTTTCAAAGTGCACAGTCTATTTGCCTTTAGTAAATCCATCTAATTATAATAGGCCTAAAATATGATGAAGAAGTTTTAACCTTGCAAACAGAGATATGTTTTTGAGTAAGCCCAGAACATTCATCATCTGCCATTTGATTGAAAAACACATATTTTACTGCTGTGTCAATTTAGTTTTAGTAAAATATATTGTTACATATTTGAAAAGCAAAGCTTGGCAGATCTGTGATTGGTACTATATCCTACATGTTTGATGTTAACAAATCAACCCCAGTATCAGCTTACCCACCCAGCGGAAAGAAACAGCATCTCTGCAATGGGCCCTTCTGAAATCCTTTTACTCAACAAACCTGCACTCCCTCATCACTCCTTCATCGGTTTTAGCTGGCGATTACTTGATACTTCTAGGTATGAGGGTGGCATGTCACCTGCTCTCCAGTGACAGTGTTCAAGCCTAGCAACCAATGACCAATGACCAGTGTCATTGTAATGAGTGATGTCACCGGTCCCTTTAGTCACCAACAGGGCTACATTTTGGCATTGGCAGTAATTGAGAAGGAAGTGGCATGGAAGGAAAGACAAAGTGGGTGTAAGGGAGTTGGGGTGAAGACCCTTTGTAGAATAACTTAGGCAACATAGGCAAAGTGACATGTGTCTTTTTAGAGAAGAACTCTAGTCTAAACAATAATATATCCTTATAATGGAGGTATTGCAAACTCTAAAAATAATCTGATTGTAATTCACACCTGCCTTTTAACTTTTGCATGCCACTGCCTTTCATGGCCATTGAGACTCTGGTATTTTGCAAATGAATACCAGGACAGCCTGTGCCTTGGATCTAAATAGCTTTTCCCACAATTCCCTTGGTTCCTGGACACACCATAGGAAAAAAAAGTTTCTCTACTTCCTTCCCTCAACAGTTCAGAAAGGCCATACCTGAGGGGGAAGAGGTAGCTGAGCAAATGACCTGCAGCCAGATAAGTGGCCCTCCACTGTGTGAACTGGTGTGTTGGCAGCAGCCTATTAGCATGATACTTCTCCAGAAAACAAAGTTACTGTGGGGAGCACCACCCTAAATGCTAGAAGAGTACTCCAGCTCCCATGGGGTGGCCAATATGTGTCCTTGGGCCTTAGATCCCTTCAGCTGTTTACCTTGGTTACCAGATCTACCCTGAACTGGGAGGGATGCTGTCTATGATGATAAGCGCAAGTAGCTGTTTGCATTCTAAAACTGTTTTACTGAAGAACTGATTCTCCGCTAGACTCTCTGTTGTTATAGAGTTTTATAGAAACTATGCTGTGCAGCCACAAGTTACCCTAAATGAGCCACTAGAGACATTGTTGTAAAGTGTCGATGTTTGCTTTGCTTTAATATCTTCCCATCTGGCCTATAGTAAAATGATTGCTGGGTGGGAGCACTGTTGTTCAGGTACAATGTCATATGACGTCCTCCCAGAAAGCACCTCTTGCTGGGCCGTGCAGAGGCGTGATCTCTCACCGGCTGTGTCCATCGGATGGCTGATCTCTGCCCTGACCTGCTGCCAGTGTCATGTGATTGCTGTGACCAATCACAGCAGAACACATGACAATTGTAAACAATGGATGGCTTCCTTTCATGCCATCAATTGTGTACAATTGTGTTTGGTCTCAGTGATCACATGGTACAGACAGGGCCAATCACAGCCCATCTGTACCCTGTGATTAGCTTTGACCAATCACAGCTAATCACAACAAAAGACATTGAAAGAACCAGTTTAATTCAGTAAAAACGGTTGCTCAAATCAATGAGATTAATCAGTATATGCATTTATATTGTGTAAATAAAAAAAAATCCTGATCACTTCCCAGAGTAGTATAGTGTTATTATGGTAACACTGTTTCGCTCTGGTCACAGTGAGTTGGGAACAAAAAACTTAAAAAAATAAAAATAAAAAAAAATGTAAAATGTTTTTTTTTTCTTCTTTTTTTGCATACTGTCACCAGTGTCCCTGATTACTGCCACTCCTGTTATATGATAACACTGTACTGCACTGGTGACAGTATATAAGAAAAAAAAATTGTGAATTTTTTATTTATTTATTATTTCTTCATTTTCCAAATAATTGTGACAGAGAATTACATCTTCAGAAAACTTGCCATGCCTCTTACTAAATACCTTGGACTGTCTACTTCCCAGAAAGGGTCATTTGGGGATATTTGTACTGTCCTGGCATTTTTTCGGGCCTCAAGAAACGGGATAGGGTGTCACTACATCAGTATTGATCAATTTTCAGATTTATATACCATAATATGTGGACTCTATAACTTTCCTTCAGACTAAATAATAAACATTCATTTGGGTTATTTTCACCAAGGAAATGTGGCAGAATATGTTTTGACCTAAATTCATGAAGAAATATTATTTATTTGCAAAATTGTATAACAGAAACAAAGAAAATGTATTTTAAATGTTGTTGTTTATTTAGCAAAAAATAAAAACCCAGTGGTGATTAAATGCCATCAAAGGAAAGATTTCTTTGCGTAAGTAAAATGCTTTTCTTATGAGTATAGTGTTGCATGACCGCACAATTGTCATTTACATTGTGATGGTGCTGAAAGCTAAATTGGCCTGGGCAGGAAGAGGGTAAAAGTGCCCGGTACTGATGTGGTTAATATATTGTTTTATATTATTCTGCAGTGTATGCTTGCCCTTTGTCATTCTGGCCCTATTTCACATTATTGATTCTAACTTTGCATCTCTTTAGTAAACTACAAGTTAGTAAGGCTCTGTCGGTTACACATCCTGTTAGGGCTCTTTCACACGGCCGCTCCGCTGTTCTTATCCGCTGCGGGACTTTTTTTTTTCACAAAGCGGATGACACTTGTGTCATCCGCTCCGTGTGTCCGCATATCATCCCATCCGTTTGCGGATGATATGCGGACATAATGTAAGTCTATGGGCATTGCGGATGTCAGCGGATGACACCGCTGACATCCGATTTTCCTTCCTTTCCGTTTTTTACACGGAGGAAAAATAGGGTTCTGTTCCATTCCAAAAAACGGAACAGAACTGAAAGGAAGAAAATCGGATGTCAGCGGATGGTATTCCGCTGACATCCGCAATGCCATTTACTTACATTATGTCTGCAAATCATCCGCAAAAAAATAGGATGATTTGCGGACAAGCGGAGCGGCCGTGTGAAAGAGCCCTTAGAGTCAAACCACCAGACAGTTTCTTATATCACTTGACAGCTCTATTGGTGGGATAGCTTCACTTAAGTTTATGGCTCTGCACAGCTGCTGCAGCCAATATAAAAGGGGTTCCCATGTCTCTGTTGGATTTTTTTTAACTTACTTTATATTTTGGGGAAAGCAATAAAAAGTGCTAGAACATGTAAATAAGGGCAGAAATACAAAAACTTCTAAAGCAGGCAGGAACAGAGTTGGGAATTCTTGTAAGAAGATGTGAGAGAGACTCATCCCCCCTAGCCCCCAATTATTTACAGTATACTGTATATATATATATATATATATATATATATATATATTTATACATATATATAAATATATACATATACAGTATATACTGTATATATGAAAAGATACAGCAACGCTGTACGTCATATATTCAGGCGCAAAACATACTGGATTTATAAATTAAAAAGCGATTGCCCCAAAGGTATGAATATTGATTGGGATTTTAATTGTTTTATTAATAACAGCTAGATTGTGTGTTTATGGTTCTTGTTCATTTTTATTTTGCAATGTTTGCCTCATATTATTTTACATAAATTCATTTTTACCAGGTTGATTCATTTTTAATGGGCAAAATATTGATACCATTTTCTGTAATATTTTTAAAATTATACATAATGTGATAATGCATGCCTGTCATTGTGGCTCTATTAGATGTGTTTCGTATGTATGCACATCTTGTGAGCATGAAGCCAGGATCTTTTTAATTTTAGTTTTATTTTTATTTAATTAAAATATATAAATCTATCCTGAGGTGCCTAATCTAATTAACTGCCTTTGTCAATTGTGTTTTAAATGGAAAATATCCTTGTACCAGAATTTTCTTCCTTTGCTTTATACACCTTAGTTGTAACTTATGTTATAAATAGATAGGTGCAGACTTCACAAATATGGCGGCTGGAGTCTTTTTTAATAAGGTGTGCAATGCCCTCTAATGCTTATTCTGATGGAAAGATAGATAAAGCCTGCCTTCTGTGAGCACCGTTATTCATGTTGCCCCAGTGACGTCCTTCAGTCGAATGAAACGTACGTTGGGTTAGTGGAAGTGGTGACGTGACGTCTTATCGTCTGTAAGGATGCCAGATGCTGTGTGTAACTGATTTGCCTATAATATCCTTCTTTCTTGTGAGTACATATCTATACCAATAAATTGTTCTTTATGGATGTCTGTGCAATGAGTTGTTTCCTCCTTTTTCATGTGTGACACAACAAGCTGTGGATTACTAGCACAGCTTGATGTTAATGAGATGTGGTTTATCCATCCATATTGACAGCTTGGATTTGCTAAGAAAGTGTCATCCCATAGATGAGGCACTCTTTGCTTGCATTGAAAAAGCTGAAAAAGGGTTGTGTTAGACATGCAAAGGTCCATCCATCTCGTGAGAGGCAAACTCTCTCTTGTGTGCAGTGGAGCACGGTGTATTTAAAATGGGTGCCCATTTTTTTTTACAGGAAGAATCACCTCTGAATGGTTGTTGGGAATCTACATCTGATCGCCCTATCTTGTGCATGGGACTTTTTTTTTTTCATTTATTTATTTAACCACCTGTCGACTGCTCACTGTAATCCTACTGCGGCAGTGCAGCTCTCCTGGGTCCAGTGATGTAGACCTACGTCGCTGGACTCCTAGTGATTTTGGCGACACGCGCGCGCCGCCAGAGGCGCACTCCCGCCGTGTTTAGACACAGCGGGAGTCAGGCCGGAGGAGGAGAGGTGGCGATTGCCGCCTCCTTTCCCCAATCATCGGGTAAACTGTGAGAAGACCCGCCTGCTTATGTAAACAAAGCAGGCAGATCTTCTTAGTGACAGACAGGAGGAGATCACAGGATTCAGCATAGCTGAACCTGCAATCTCTGTGTGTGTCACAGAACCCCCCCCCCCCCCCACACACACACACACGTAAGTAAGCATGAGGCATACATTTGACCCATTGATCACCCATACGGTTAACCCCTTCCCTGCCAGTGTCATTATTACATTAACAGTGCACATTTTTGGCACTGATTACTGTAGTAATTTCACTGGTCCCCCCAAAGTGTCAAAAATGTCAGTTAGGGGTCCGATCTGTCCGCCGAAATATTGCAGTCCTGCAAAAAATCGACGATCAATTACTAGTAAAAAAATAATAATAGAAATTACATAAATCTTTCACGTAGTTAGTAAACACGATAACGTTTGCGCAAACCAATCAAAATACACCTATTGTGATTTTTTTAACCAAAAATATGTAGCAGTACACAAATTGGCCTATAATGTTAAAAAATTTTGATTTTCAGATTTTTTTTTGGGGGGGGATGTTATGTAGCAAAATGTGAAAAATATTGTTTTTTTTTTTTTTTTCTAAATAGTCGCTCTTTTTTTGTTTATAGCGCAAAAATAAAAAATCGCACAGGTGATCAAATACCCCCAAAAGAAAGCTCCATTTATGGGAAAAAAAGAATGTCAATTTTGTTTGGGTAGGACCGCACAATCGTCCGTTAAAGTAACGCAGTGCCGAATCGCAAAATAGGGCCTGGTCAGGAAGGGGGTAAAATCTTCCGGGCTGAAGTAGTTAACTATGGACTCGCCTTTCAATTGACAAAGGCGGTTAATTATTTCACTTTGTTTGTGAAACAGCACCCTTTTTTAATTGATGCTAATAATGATTTTTTTTTTTAGCACTGTTGTTTTGGATAAGCGCATTTATATTCTATATATGTGAAAAGATGTAGGAGTTGATATTGCTCACTTGTTTGTAAAGGTGTTTAACTTTTCACCAACAGTTCTCTTTTAAAACCTATTGTTCAATATAAAAGACTGTTGAGCTGAGATATACAGTAGTTTGGAAGGGTGAAAAGAACCCTGTGGAAAGAACCCCCATTCCATCTGTCATTTTCCAGTGAGAAAACAAGCATCTGATTAGTTGCAACCAACAACACTTTTGATATATTTTTCTCCAGTTCCTATTACAGCTATTGTGAGTATATTTTGCATTTATTACATGATACGTCTCTGCCCACATGCTTTAAAGTAATCCCCAAAGTAAGCCCCAAAGCTTGCTATGGGGGCAAAAAAAAGCAGAGTCACAGCTCTGTGTGTCTGTTCACGAATGGAACTGCCATTCGGCGCATGGCCCATCTCTCTCCTGTTTGGCTAACTGGCTTAGTATGACAGCCACGGAGTCAATGGTGCCACTGCTGTGTCTCAGCCAATCAGAAGGGAGAGTTCCAGACTGCCGAGGGACTTATGGACATCGCTGGATAGACATGGGGCTCAGGTAAGTATTAGGGTGGCTACTGCACACAGGGCTTTTTTCTTAATGGAATGCATTAATATTAAAAAATAATAATTCTGCCTTTACAACTCCTTTAACCACTTTACACCAGAGGATTTTGCTGTCTTACGTCTGGGCCACTTTTTGCGATTCGGCACTGTGTGACTTTAACTGACAATTGCGCGGTCATGCAATGCCGTACCCAAACGAAATTTACGTCCTTTATTCCCCACAAACAGAGCTTTCTTTTGGTGGTCTGTGCGATTTTTACTTTTTGCGCTATAAACAAAAAAATAGAGACAATTTTGAAAAAATAACAATATTTTTCACATTTTTTTTATATGAAATTCCCCCCCAAAAAATGTAAAAATCTAAATTTTTTATAATTTTAGGCCAATTTGTTTTCTGCTACAAATGTTTGGTAGAAAAAAAGCGTATTTTGATTGGTTTGCGCAAAAGTTATTGCGTTTACTAACTAAGGGAAAGATTTCTGTCGTTTTTGGTGTATTTTTTTAACGAGTAATGGCGGCGATCTGCGATTTTTTTTGCGGCACTGCGACATTGCGGCAGACAGATCGGACCCTTGACTGACATTTTTGACACTTTTGGGGTTACCAGTGACATTACTACAGTAATCAGTGCTATAAATATGCACTGTTACTGTAAAAATGACACTGGCAGGGAAGGGGTTAATTTTATTGGAGAGGGAGGGGTTAATGTATGCCTGGTGCTTACTGACATGTGTGGGGTGAGGTGACTGAGTGACACAAGGACAGATCGCAGGTTCAGCTATGCTGAACCCTGCAATCTGTCACTCCCTGTCACTTAGGAGATCCGCCCGCTTTGTTTACACAAGCGGGCGGATCTCCAGACTCGATTCCCCCCGACGATCGGGGAAGAGCAGCGGTGATCACCGCTGCTCCTCCCCTGGCCCGACTCCCGCTGTGACTGAATACAGTGGGAGCGAGCCTCCGGCGGCGCGCGCGCCCCCGAGAAGGGGGAGTGCCTGCCGACATAGGTCTACGTTGTCAGACCTACAAGAGCCACTTTGCCGCAGTAGAGCTCTAGTGAGCAGCGGCAAAGTGGTTAACTAAGTCACCTGTAAGCACTGGAAGGTTTTAGTCCCAGTTCACATATATACGATGCGGGAACCTGCGCGATTCCAGTGCGGGTTCCCGCATTGCATATCCCTTGCTGGCAGTTCACACTGACATCTGCGAACCACTGTGGGTGTCAATGCAAAGGTAATGACCTTCCCAGATCTGTTTGCAGATCGCAGTGTGAACTGCTAAATGGTGCATGAATTGGATCGTAGGTGTGAACACCCATGAGATTTTATTCCAGCGCAGACCAAAAAAAGAGTTCTGCACCATTTTGGTGCGAATGCGATGCAAATTCAGACATACAATCTGTAAATTCACATTGCAAAGACATTGCATATGATCTGCAGAGCAATGCGGTGCGCATAATATGCGATGTCTAACATCACACCAGTGTGAACCCAGCCTTAATCTTCATTGAAATATGCTATCAATTTCTATCAATTAAATAATTTTTTGCTGTTGGCAGAGAAACACTGCAGTGTTTACGTTTTATGATGTAACTGCAATTATTTTCTTCACATACAATCACAGATAACTCATTCACCAGTTGGTGCATAGATTTTCCAAGATACTGTACATTTTATGGCAATTGATATTATTTAATTTAAAAAATCTGCCTTGTCTTCTTGCTGATTTCTTAGTTTCGTGTGTCTGGGTTATCATCATGATACTGATAATTTGACCATCATTACATGTTGTATTCACTAGGGATCAATTTGCTAAAATTAATAGGATTAAACATTTCCTAGCATTCATTTACACATAGCAGGCTAAAGATGACTGCCTGTAATGTCTGTTAGCAGAAAAATCATGTTGGGACTTGAGGACAATATTTGATCTTTATTGCAAGTTGTGTGGGGGGCAAATTACTGATCCTTTAGTGGAACTGATTACAAGGCAAGTGTTTATACTAATCTTGGCATGGTAACTGCAACTAACAAGATGACTTATGAGGAAAAAAATATCTTCTATTTTCTTATCTTCGATATTTATAAGGCAACTTTATATTTTTCATAACCCACAAAGACCAGATAAATAAGAAGTTGTTACAAATAAAGTGTTTGTAAACCCTAGCCTCAACTGATGCACAGAGTTAAAACAAATCCTCCAACATAAGTTGTACCCATTTCCCTGCAGCCATCCCTTCTTTATATTTGTTTACAGTCCAGAACTTACACAGCTTTTTTTTATTTTTCAGAGGCAGGAGACGGGAATCTAATGTTACATATTGCACAGCTCAGAAAGGAGAGCTGACTGTAATCTGAGACTTGAGTGAACAGAAGAAACAACCACCCCCTGCGCACAGTCTCATAGGAAAACATGCACAGCTGGGGCTGTCAATCACAGACTGTGTGCTAGAGCATCCCTCCCCTGTCTGTGTCAATCCATTAATGTTGGCACAACCTGTCAAAAATAATTCATGCAGATAGCAGAGTAACCTGACTGCAGACAGAAATCATACTCAGTGCTTTGAATTGAGGCAAGTACACATTGATGAAATATATGCATTGTTCATTTTTCATTTCAGAGGTTTATAACCACTTTCATTTTTTAGTTTTAAATAAAGTTAGAAATAATTACAACTCCTGTCAGATTTTACTACAGTCAGAGGCTCCATATACCTTAACCACTTGCCGATATACTGCGGCAGGCTGGCTCACCCGACATATGGGTACACCGGTTTGCGGGAGCACGCCTGGGGGCAAGAGCACACCGCCGGAGGCACGCCCCCCACCCCCTCTAGGCAGCAGAGAGGCTGATCCATGGGGCCGACGTGCCGCGATTGCAGCCGGGCATCTGCAATTGCTCCCCACTGAGACAGAACAATGGTCTGCTGTTGTAAACACAGCAGACTGTTGTTCTCTCTGAAATTATCACAGAGCGCCTGTGATCCTCCTATATAGGATCACAGGTCTCTGTGGTAATTTCACAAGTCCCTCCCCCATACAGATATAAAACACTCCCCTAGGCTCACACTTAACCCTTGGATCACCCCTGGGTTAACCCCCTTCCCTGTCAGTGTGATTATTACAGTAACAGTGCATATTTTTAGCACTGATTACTGTAGCAATGTCACTGATCCCCCCAAAAGTGTCAAAAATATCAGTTAGCTGTCCGATCTTTCCATCGCAATGTCACAGTCCCGCTAAAAATCGCAGATCACCACCATTACTAGTAAAAACAGATAAATAAATAAAAATTACATAAATCTTTCCCCTAGTTTGTAGACGCGATAACTTTTGCGTAAATTGTGATTTTTTTATTGTGATTTTTTTTTACCAAAAATATGTAGCAGAGTACAAATTAGCCGAAAAGGTTGAAAAAAATTTGATTTTTACATTTTTTTATTGGGAATGTTATGTAGCAGAAAGTTAAAATTATTATTATTATTTTTTTTTTTTCAGAATTGTCGCTCTTTTTTTGTTTATAGCGCAAAAAATAAAAATCGCACAGTTGATCAAATACCACCAAAAAAAGCTCTATTTGTGGGGAAAAAAGGACATCAATGTTATTTAGGTACAGTGTTGCATGACCGCGCAATTGTCTGTTAAAGTAATGCAGTGCCGAATTACAAAAAATGGCCTGGTCATTAAGGGGGCAAATCCTTCCCCTCCAGAAGTGGTTAAAGCAGAACTTAAGGCAAACAGCTAAATGTATAAATTTTAAAAAATGCCAATATGAAAGCTGTCTTACTCTTCAAAGAACTTGTATTTTTTAATGAATCCATGTACATAACTCCATCATAACTCACTACCCTGCCTGGAAGGGCAAAAGACCGTATCTTTCTCTAATGCCATACGTATTGCTTTTAGATCTTGTCCTATTTCTATCAAGGATCAGGAGGCTAAAACCAGGTAAATTTCAGGTACTTACACTGCTTGCATTAAAAAATAAATGTAACAATGTATTGATGAATAAAGAACTGCATTCGTTATGTCCTTTATATCTGTCTGGAGTTCAGCTTTAGGCCAGATGTGATAACTTGTTTTAAACTTTTTTCTAAGGCACTAAATACAAGACATGAAAAAATTCATTGTTAGGCTTTTTTTTTGCTTTATTAGTTATTTACGATATTCCATTTTTTTTAAATGCTGTAAAAGAAGTTAAACTTCCAGCCTTAGGCAGATGTGCCAATCTACTGTCTCTGCGCTGTACAGAAGAATGCCTTAAGTATAATTTTTTAACTTTTCAAAGTTACTTACTGGAACTTTAGCTGTCCATTTGCTTTAAGCTATGATTTAGGAGTGCAATGAAATGTCATGCTTGAAACAATGTACAACAAAATGAATAAATAATCTACACACAGTATCCGGAAAACAATAGGATACACTGTATATTCTGTAAACAGGACTGTTTATAGGCCAAGACTAACTGAAGAGACATCAGGAGAGCAATGAGTGGTCATCTTAAATGTAGTGGTCATATTTATTCCATACATTAAACAAGATAACTACTTCCACAACTAGTGACTACAAAGCAAAAGTCTGCACTTAATTTTGATAATGCACACTGTAAAGAAAAAGCAGCTCTGTGGGTAGGTAAGGAAAAATAAACACAGTGGATGTTTTCTACTAAAGGCAAATTGACTGTGCACTTTTGCAGCCTTGTGCAGTTGCTCCAGAGCTTAGTAAATGAGGTAAAGCTTCACTTTACAAAGAATACCCAATTGGAAGCAAGGAAAAAACAAAAAAACAAAAGAAAAAACAGCATGTTTGCTTCCACATGATTGGATGATGAAAGTCAGCAAAGCTCTCCCTCATTTACTAAGATCTGGAGCAACTGCATTTACAAAAGTGCACAGTCTATTTTCCTTTAGTAAATCAACCCCATAGTGTGTCTTAATTCCACAGGTGATTAAGTAAAATATTGCATGAATATAAAAACTTACATTTCTCCTATATGAAAATGCTTTTTGCTGTTCACTATGGGGTGAACGCAGGAGGTGGGAAATATTATATATACGCATGGGAGGAGCATAAGGGAGGGTGAATAATATAACAGCACATATTGAAGGAAGCTGGAGCTACAATACATGTATGTGACCTTATCAGAAACAAAGTGAAAAGTGATAAGTGGTAAAGTTTCTATCATCCTCAGGAGCTCTTAATGGCCTGATCCTCTCCAGAATGTTCCAATGGATTGTCAGGTTGTGCACTGGATCAAAATATTTATGACCACCCTTAGTTGGTCTTTAGGAATCCATCTAGGATTAGGTTATTTCACTCTGAATGCCATTATTGCTCTTTGCACTGTAAACAAATGTCTAATGGAAAAAAAAGAGAGCAGAGTTAACACAACCCCCTTAGGGCACAGGGGCAGAGATCCTTCGGCTCTCTCAAATACATCACAAGGGATGCATAAACGCTTCAAAAAATACAAAAAAAGAAGACAATGTGCAGCAATCTGGAGCAATAAAGAAATAATATAAATGAATAAAACAACACAACCTATGCACTCACATGTGACCAGGTAATGGGAGCTGTGTACACAGCCAAGCCCTCCCTCTGGACTATGCTGATCTCCCTGACATATGTCACCAGGGATGAGTTTCAGAGGTATGTCCCCTTTGTGAAGCCTCTAGAGCAGTGATGGTAAACTTTGGCACCCCATATGTTTTGGAACTACATGTCCCATGATGCTCATGCACTCGCAGTGTAGTTGAGCATCATGAGAAATGTAGTTCTAAAACATCTGGGGTGCCAAGGTTCGCCATCACTGCTCTAGAAGCTTGACAGAGAGGCATATGCCCCTGAAATGCATTCAGAAGGAGCCCCAGTGTGGAATGCTGTAAGAGCACAAGTTTTAACCAAATTCAGCTTCATGTTCTGATAGCTTTCCTGGAGGTGGAGGAGGAAAACATGACTTTTCCAGCATTGCAGCTGACCCTAGATTATGCTTACACTCCCTGTTTGTACACTGCATCCCATTACCTAGTTACATGTAAGCGCACAAATTGTGCTGTTTTTTCATTCATATTAAAAGTGTTTTTTTCTTGCACCAGATTGTTACGCTCTCTCTCTCTCTCTCTCTCTCTCTCTCTTTGTGTGCCTTGTCTATTACTCCTCTCACTGCCTAACTAAACACAGTAAAACCAGTCACCATCAAATAATCTTTATTGGTAAGATTAGGCTCAGTTGCTATACAGTCCTTTTTAATTGTTCACTCAATTGACAAATATTATATTTTCTTTGTCTACTTGATTGAAACATATCACTGTAGCACTAGTGATACTTCCTCTACTGGCAGGTCACACCGGCGCTGACATCTTCTCCCTCCTCCAGGGGTGCCTCCTTTAGCAAGCTAGCTGTTAAAGAGGCACCCCAAGCTGAGTTGTGTGTGACAACACAAAACTCGCATAAGCCACACCCAGGAGTTTGAATAAGAGCAGCATGTCTTCAGTTTCTGCTGTGGTTGCAGAAAGTAAAGGGACCAGTACTGGAACTGGAGACAGCGCTAGAGCCATGTAAGTGTTTAGGTGTGGGGGTAGGAGAGGTAATGGAGTATTCTTTATGCTAATGCAGAGAATGCTTTAAAGTAAAAAACATTTAGACTTTGGAACCACTTTAATAACCTTATAAAGAAGGTATGGCTCTACTCATTACCAAACAGCATTTAAGCAATCCAAATAAATATGAAAACATTAAATGTGTGTATATATATATTTTATAAATCCTTCACAGCTTTTCCAATCACCATGCATCAAAACAATGTGATCCAAAGGTTCATACAAAAGTGCTCCACCACAGTGAGGTGAGAAATGCGCACTAACCAATCCCCAGTGGCCATTAAAGGCCACACTTGCTTTTACACTGACCCAATAACGTTCTCTTTTATGACGTCCAACAGCAATAATGGATCCAGCACACACACATGCTCCTCAATAAGTTTTCTCACTCAATGACAATAAGCCAATCCCAAAGAGAATGATAGGTAATTTAGTGTTGTATTTTATTTAAAATTGCCAGTAAATAAGTAAATATATTGCACCTACATTAAAGGTGCTTTAAGTAAGCACCAACACAGACAGCCTTTTGGTAAAGCCGCTCCGCCGCTCGTACCAAGCCGATGTACGTACTAGTACCTGGAATTGATGTGGGTCCTCCACCGGACATCAGACGTGGCGAATGCGCAGCCTCAATATATTTTACAGGAAGTGCATCATCAGGAATATTTATTTGGACTTCACTGTTTGTTAATAAGTAGCGCCATACCTTCTTTATATGGTTATTGTTTATTTGGAGTGATGCTCTCACTTAAAGGGGACAGCTAGTGGTATTTTTATTTGTCACTGCATCATAGGAGTAGATTGTTTGGTGCCATTTTTATCACCTTTTTTTTGGAGAACCACTTTAATGCTTATTTTATTTTTAGCATAGGTAACACATTGTTTGTACTGCTAAGCATGTAGCAGAAGTATACAAACCCAAAGTCACATAATCATCATCTTATACCTTCTTTCTATTTTGTTTGGGCATACCTGCAAACAAAGAAAAATATACAAGTCTGCACAATGACATTTAGGCCATGACTTGGAGTCAGAA
This sequence comes from Pelophylax lessonae, assembly GCF_965119305.1. NCBI lineage: Eukaryota > Metazoa > Chordata > Amphibia > Anura > Ranidae > Pelophylax > Pelophylax lessonae. The sequence continues at coordinate 475,080,236 of NC_138769.1, read as the reverse complement.
AATCTTATTTAAATGATCTATGGTTTTAGATAAGGCCTATGAAGCCTTTGAGGTGATATATATATTGTACCTTACCATGGCTAAGTACATATTTCTAAGAAATACTGCATATTTCACATGCATTGAGAACTAGTAATTAAGCAAACTATAACATTTTACATCTGAACTTGAAACACTGTAACAATAAACGCAATAAAGCAGAAATAACCCAAAGTCTATCAATGTCAAACAATTTTAATCCTAATGCTGTTGTAAAACTGTTCAAGAACTGCTGAAGAAGAAAAAATAAGTCCTCAATGAGGCGGCCACCGATTTATAATCACACAGGGAAACATTCCCTCTTGATCCAGTCAACGGCAGTCAGATAAATTCTACTGACAGATCCTATTAAATATGCAGAAGGTGTCAGACATGCATGAACCAAACACGTCTGAACATTTTTTTGCAGACTTAACATGAATACAGTATTAACATGAATATTTAGGTCACCTGTGCTTTCTGCGCATGATGTGGTAATGAGAGAGACGTGAAAGGCAGGTAAGGTGCCTGCTAAGTCTTTTTTACTTAATTGTAAAGTCCAGTATTTTTTTTCAATAAAATAATAAACATGTTATACTTACATGCTCTGTGCAATGGTATTGCACAGAGACACCCCAATCCTCCTCTTCTGGGGTCCCCTATTGATGCTCTCCATTCCTTTTCTCTTGTCTTTTTCCCCCATAGCAAGCCACTTGCTATGGCGGCAGACAAGTTGATAGACATACACAGTGAGTCTCAGCCCCACCCCTGCTCTCTGCTCACTGAATTGACTGACAGCAGAAGGAGCCAATGGCTCCTGCTGTTCTCAGCAAAGCCTGTGAGGCCAGGAAGAGAGAGAGAGAGAAGACCTACGGCTGGGCACAGCTCTGGATGGAAACAGGACTTAGGTAAGTGTTAGGAGGTGGGGGGAGAGACACACAGTGGACGTTTTTTTTACTCTAGTGCAGGGAATGCATTAAGGTAAAAGACCTTTAGACTTTGGAATCACTTTAAGATTTAAAATAGTTATTAGATGCATCAGAAAATGAATCTGGGAGCACTAACATTTCTGTAAGGGTCCATTTAAATTTAAAATCCCTTTTCTGTTTTTAACATAAACACTAGCACTAATCACAAATGTATTGATTTACTAAAACTGGAGAGTGAAAAATCTGGCAACGCTCTGTATAGAAATCAATCAGCTTTCTGGGTTTTTTCTTTTTTTTTGTCAAAGCCTAATAAAACAAGCTTAACTAAACAAGCTGAAGTTAGAAGCTGATTGGCTACCATTAACAGCTGCACCAGATTTAACACTCTCCAGCTTTAGTAAATCCCAAAGATTCTTTGTACATACAGTATGTACTGTATATGTAATCAGTTCTTCAGCAACTGAGTGCACAAAAGATAACTCCTTAAAGATCCGTAACCATGGTAATATTATCCTAGGATGAATATCAGAGTTTAGAAACTTTAAGTTCCTTCTGGGTAGAGACAAATATGTCCAGTGAAACTACTCTGTGCATATTATTTTATAAATACAGAGATCATTATATTTTACTAGGCGTGATTTATGTATATATCTGCATAATATCTTGTGCATTAGAAATCACTTTTGACTTAACAGAACAGTAGCAGGGAATATAATATTTTAAGACACGTTACATTCACTTTAACCATAATTGTCTTACATGATATCTACAGGTACTAAAACAACTAAATACTCTGCAAATCCATGCACAATATTATTATGATAAGACTTCATTGCCATTTGTATGGCAGAAGGGGATTAGAGTAAGTATTCATTGTCTTTAGGCTGTGATGGATTTTTTTTTTTTTTAAACAGGAGAATCTGATCATGCTAGAGCAAAGGTTGCAGATTTCCCATCTGCTGCATACCATATACTGCTACACCACCATTCTTTTTCCGCTTCTAAAATTCATATTCACATCCAGGAAATAAGTCTGCTTATATCCGCAAGCTGTCTATATGACCAGGTTCACACGGGTGCTGTTCCACAGCAAAGACATGCTTCTAGTTATACAATCAGTGTCTATGTGCCTAAGGGGATGTTTCAAACTATCAAGGAAGCATTTCGACTCCAAATATTGTCTGTCATTGAAGCAAGCTGTGGTCTGGAATACCACTCTATTATTTAACAGTTTTAGTATTCTGTTCACTTCTCCTATACCTGCAAGAAGCTGGTATCCACTATCAGGAGACTCTGGATGGATCCGTTGTTTAAGACAATACAAGATAATTCTGATTGACACTGTAGTGTTATATAAACTAAAATATAAATAAAAACCTTGGCATTTCTTTAAACTTTACAAAACTATATGCCATTATATAATATACACTGTAGGGAATTCTACATATGAGCTCATACGGCAGTTATAAATGATCGCAGAGCAAATATAGGGCTTTTAGGTCAACTGTAAAATGACAGAATCTACCTGTATATGTATTTAACAGAGAAATCCAAATTCTCAATCCAGATGACCCTCGAAAACAGATGCAGCACCTCCACTAACATGCCTACTCAAATGTAACCATCCTCCATAAACCATACCAGACATTACCTGGAATTAATGTCTTAAACAGCCTTTTTTTCTCTTCTTACAAACCATGAAAAAAAGAGTCATAAAAAATAATAAATAATACTAGGTAAATTCTCTTGCCTTTAAACTGCTTCACGACCGCCTAACTGTAAATGTACATCATGTTTTTGACATCAAATACAGGGGTTATGGCAGCAACTAGCTGCCATAACCCCATTATCTTTGTCTTTGGCCTTGTCTTTGGCCAGCTTTCCGATAAAAGTGTTTCCAGCTGTGGATTCGCCACATGATCACTTTTATAGGCAGCGGGAGAGGTGCCCCCTCCCAACCCTTCTCCATTGTTTCCGGGTTTTTCCAGAGCCGTTGGTCAACCTAGAAGTGATCTGGTCTGGCTGATGGTTCGGCAGAAAATCAAGTGAAGGCAAGAAGGCCCTCACTTGGCTCTATGCCATCGGAAGACCAGAGCAACCTCTGACATCACTTCTGGTTCTCGACCATCAACATTTCCTCCATCAAACCTCAAGAGAGAAAGGCCACATTTGATGCTCACTGATTCTGGAACCTGTCTGTCAGGCCTTAGTAGCCAAGAATCACACTGGTCGGGCTAAGTATTGCTTACTAACCATACCTACCTCACAGCCTTGTATATACATTGGGTGCTAATTATATCCTTGGGAAAATTGGCAGCTCTCCTGAGATCTTGTTTTTAAATGCTGACATGGCAACGAGGTATACACCAATGGAATCAAAATTGATGCCAACCACACCCCTGAAGAAGGAGCTGTGAAAGCCCATAAACGCATCGGGTGGAGGACGTCAATCCTTTTTCACCTAATAATATTGGTGTAATATGTATATGCATTCCACGTACAACCATGTCCATATAGCATTTGTGTTTTTATGCTAATTTAAATAAAACTAATTTTTATTCACATATTTAGTACTTAGTACCTTCAAAGTCCAACACTCCTGAGGGAATTTTGTTCATGGTTTAACCTATTAGGGATGTGGTACATTTAGGAACGGTACCTCACTGACTTTCTCTAAGCCTATGTAAACAGTGTTTAAACCACATATGTGAGGTATTGCCGCAATCGTTAGAGTGAGAGCAATAATTCAATAATTCTAGACCTCCTCTGTAACTCTAAACAGGTAACCTGTAAAAATGATTAAAGTTTCGCCAATTGAGATTTTTAAGTACTGTAGTTTGTCGCCATTCAACGAGCGTGTGCAATTTTAAAGCATGACATACTAGGTATCTGTTTACTCAGCGTAGCGTAATCTTTCACATTATACAAAAAATTGGGCTAAGTTTACTGTTATGTTTTTTTTTTTTAAATTAATCAAAGTGTATTTTTTCCAAACAAATTGTGTTTGAAAGACTGCTGCGTAAATACAGTGTGACATAAAATATTGCATTGACCGGCATTTTTTTCTCTACGGTCTCTGCTAAAAAAATATATAATGTTTGGGGGTAACTTTCTTAGCAAGTTTTACTTGTAAACAACAGATGTCGGAAAAAAGCCTGGTGATTAAAATCACTGTTTTTATACTATATGTAAGGGCTCTTTCACACGGGCGGTCCGATCAGATCCACCTGTCAGTTTTTTAGGCGGATCTGATCGGATGCCCCATTCAGCCCTATGGAGCAGCGGATGTCAGCGGTGACATGTCCGCTGACACCCGCTGCCATCCGCATCCGATCCTGTCTGTGAAATCCGAACGGATGGAAACCCTATTTTCAATCCGTCCTGGGGATCAGATCAGATGGGATCGGATGAGAGCGGACAGGCGGTCCGCTCTCATCCGATTCCCCATAGAGAGCAGCGGGGGCTGTGACACCTCCCTCTCCGCACTGCAAGCGGAGACGGAGCTGTCATCTGCCGGCTCAGCGGGGATCGCAGATCGATCCCCGCTGAGCAGCACGGATCCGCCTACGGAGGCCGACCGTGTGAAAGAGCCCTTAAGGCAAAACCTTTGTTTTTGATAAAGTAAGAAGGGGTTACCATCTCTTTCAGGTCATTTTTTGTTGTCCATACAGAGATTTTCCTTCACTTTCTATCCTGCAGCAACAACAGGAAATGGGAGGAAATCTTCCAAAAGTGAGCAGAATTCCCATCATGAACACATCATCAGAAAATACATCTCCTTTGGATTTGCATTTATGACATTTTTGCAAAACATGAATAATGCCTTCAAGTTGAGCAGGCAAGCCCTCTCCCCAGTAATTTCAAGGTAAAGCATAAAACCCTAAGCCCCACTGCACTGAGATGTGTAAAAAAAAGTAGATGATAGGATAGCCCACAATAATGCAGGTTATTTAGATATGTTTAGATATGTTATTAGCATTTTGAAAACAATGTGAAAATTAGTGTTTGATCTGTCTGTCTTGAGAACCCTGCCTACTTTATGTACTGTACAATGTTTTTCTGGTCTGTTCAACATCAAACTAGCATAACATATTTTAGTATTATTATTAATATTGTGATTATTTGTAATCAGCAGTTACAATACAAAAATATTCAATGGCTGTCTGAATCAATTAAAAATGACTATCAAGCTGGAGACTGTTGAGCTCTGAGGGTGTTATATGTTTACCATGCTCAGTTTATTTAGAGATGGTTTGGATAATGCAGTTTGTTTAAGACACCAAAAAAGATCAAAATGTGGCCTGTTCAGCAAGGGCCTACCGAATTTGAATCCATGTATAGGCTAGCTTGTTGTACACATGTCGATCTATTGATTGACTTGTGTACAATCAGCCTGTTGGGTTTTTCCCAAACGATCAGTGCCCCCAGCTATAGCCAGTAACACTGAACATTGTATTGCGCTGGTGGGGAAGTCTCCTCATTGTTAGAAAACAACAGCTCAGCGGGAGTGATTCCCCCATCCACATCGTATGTGTGGATACGGGAATCAGTTCTTTTTTTTTTTTCATTCAACCAGCTGGTTCAATGTAAAAGAAAAAAAAATGAAAACGAATAGCCCGTCTAAGCTCTTTGGGTCTTTTCAGTTTGTAGTCAACTTCTTATCAGCCTTTACTTATATTATTTTAAACAAAAAATCTTAATATATGAAACTGATTGTTTAGGACCATATGTAATGATAAGTAGACATCACATACTTTTTTTACTTATTAAATAGGATGATTGTTTGCAAGTAGAATTCAAGCAAATGTTGGGATTGATTTATTAAAAGAGCAGAGTGTTCCTTTAGCAAAGTGAATGTTTTTTAAATGGTTGTTAAAGTAAAGTTGTGTTAATTTCAGTCATCCAATCCTGTCCATTTGACTGATATCAAAAGAAGCCTGTTATTCAAAACATGGCTCAGAATGTATACTGGAGGAGAAACCATCCATTGTAATCCTAACCATCCACCTTTCCCAATAACATAGAGCATGACTGGTGGCATGAAACTTCTCTGTGTTCTACCTACTGGCTGTTTTTGGAACAAATCACCTCTCAGTATCATGTGACTAAATCATGTGTAAAAAAAAACTGGACCTACTGCAGCAATGCATCCTCCTTACCTGCATATTTTAAAATAGAAAGTAGTCCATTCTTTCCTTCTTTTCCTTTCCTTTTCTTCCTTTCGGATATTCCATACTTCCTCCTTTCTTGTGGCTTACAGGGTATAGGGTGATTATATGCAACCCCAGTTCATAAGATTCAGGGGGGGGGGTTCCCCTTCCTGGTTTACAGAGGGCGTTTGTAACTTACATGGAGGTCCACGGTTATGTTTTTCTATGCTTTGCTTGCGGGCTGGGATTCTGTTCTGATCCTCGGACGTTTTAGTAATACTGTTTTAGTTACCATGCCTATCTCGTTTTGCATTGTTGCCATTGTTATCGTTACGAAGTCCCTTCCCGAGTGGGCTCTGTATATGACACATTGTATACCTTTCTTATGCAACATTTCCTGAGATTGTATGTTATTATTCTACATATGTCTTACAAAATAAAAAACTTTTGCAAGAAAATAGAAAGTAGTCCAATAGAATCAGGACCTATTTTCACAAATTATTTTTGTATATGTGAAAGTATTTCATGCACGTAACAGGAGTATCTCTACCGAACAATGCCTATTTTCTGATGGCTTCACTTCCTTTTCAATAATCCATTTCAGTTTACATATTGTAGTACATATTCAAGTGGATTAGCAAATTAATATTCTTATTTTCTCTACGTTATTCCCCAGTCTGCCAGAAAATCATTGAAATGCCACAGAAATGGTCTCCGTAGCACTGTAAACCTGCTTTGTGCTAGTAAAATAGGCTGTTCTTCCTCTCAAGAATAGAAAGAGAATTTTATACCAAAAGAGTGGTAATAATTTTGTCTTTTTTATAGACACTATGGCAGATATTGCTATTTTAACATACACAGGCAGTCCCTGGGTTACAAAAAAAGATTGTACTGTTGTAGGTTTTGTATTGTTCTGTAGGTTTGTTCTTGAGTTGAATGTGCATGTAAGTTGGAACAGGTATATTTTTTAAGTGTAGCTCCAGCCCAAAAAATAATATTTAAGTTTTTTGGAGAGCATAGGGAAGGGTTAACGCCCCTGTAAAGTTTTTTTTTTAGCTGACTGTGCCCCTGGTCAGAAGATTTTACCTTACGTTCTGTCCCTATGACAATTGGATTTTGAATATTTTGGGATGTCATAAAAACAGGGATTGGTGATAAAGCTTCAGTAGAGACACCTTTTTCCAATGACAACTCTTACAGCAGTAAATTTCCCTTCCTAGGGGTACATTTCCTCTCACTTCCTGTTGTCTCCCTCCGTTGTAAGTATGAGTCGGATGGAAGTCGGATATTTGTAGCTCTGGAACTGCCTGTTGTAATTACAATAAAATACATCAATATATATATATAGATCTATATCTATATATACAGTATCTCACAAAAGTGAGTACACCCCTTACATTTATGTAAATATTTTATTATACCTTTTCAAGTGACAACACTAAAGAAATTACACTTTGCTACAATGTAAAGTAGTGAGTGTACAGCTTGTATAACAGTGTAAATTTGCTGTCCCCTCAAAATAACTCAACACACAGCCATTAACCACTTGCCGACCGCCGCACGACTATCTACGGCGGCGGTCAGCCCCTCACAGGCAAAGTGACGTAGGTCTACGTCGCTCGCCTGTGAGGGTTTAGGGAGCGAGCGCGCGCCGCCGGAGGCGCGCTCCCGCTCCCGCGTGGTCACGGACCCCCCCGCGCGTGTAAACAAGCTGCCTGTCATTCTCCTCTCTGTATGAGAGCTGATCACATGGATCTACTATGTAGATCCATTGATCACTCTGCATACAGTTGAAGCCACAGCCAATCACAGTTAGAATCACGCCCCTAGGGACACACACAGCCCCTCCCTCTCAAATAAAGTTAACCCCTTCACTACCAGTGTATTTTTACAGTAACAGTGCATATATATAGCACTGATTACTGTAGAAATGTCACTGGTAACCCCAAAAGTGTCAAAAATGTCAGTCAAGGGTCCGATCTTTCCGCCGCAATGTCGCAGTACCGCAAAAAAAATCGCAGATCGCCGCCATTACGCGTTAAAAAAAAAAACAACAAAAATGACAAAAATCTTTCCCTTTGTTAGTAAACGCAATAACTTTTGCGCAAACCAATCAAAATACGCTTTTTGCGATTTTTTTTACCAAACATAGGTAGCATAAAACAAATTGGCCGAAAATATTAAAAAATTTTGATTTTTACATTTTTTTTTGGGGGAATTTCATATAAAAAAAAGGGAAAAATATTGCTATTTTTGCAAAATTTATGCTCTTTTTTTGTTTATAGCGCGTGATCAAAAAATCGCACAGGTGATCAAATACCGCCAAAAGAAAGCTCTGTTTGTGGGAAAAAAAGGACGCCAAATTCGTTTAGGTACAGCGTCGCACGACCGCGCAATTGTCCGTTAAAGTCACGCAGTGCCGAATCGCAAAATACCCTCTGGTCGTTTAGCAGCCAAATCCTCCGGGGCTTAAGTGGTTAATGTCTAAACCGTTGGCAACAAAAATGAGTACACCCCTAAGTGAAAATGTAAATAATTGGGCCCAATTAGTAATTTTCCCTCCCCAATGTCATGTGACTCTTTAGTGTTACAAGGTCTCAGGTGTGAATGGGGAGCAGGTGTGTTAAATTTGGTGTTATCGCTCTCACTCATACTGGTCACTGGAAGTTCAACGTGGCACCTCGTGGCAAAGAACTCTCTGAGGATCTGAAAAAAAGAATTGTTGCTCTACATAAAAATGCCTAGGCTATAGGAAGATTGCCAAGACCCTGAAACTGAGCTGCAGAAAGGTGGCCAAGACCATACAGTGGTCTAACAGGACAGGTTCCATTTAGAACAGGCCTCGCCATGGTCGACCAAAGAAGTTGAGTGCACGTGCTCAGCGTCATATCCAGAGGTTGTCTTTGTGAAATAGACGTATGAGTGCTGCCAGCATTGCTGCAGAGGTTGAAGGGGTGGGGGGTCAGCCTGTCAGTGCTCGGACCATATGCCTCACACTGCATCAAATTGGTCTGCATGGCTGTTGTCCCAGAAGGAAGCCTCTTCTAAAGAAGATGCACAAGAAAGACCGCAAACAGTTTGCTACAGACAAGCAGACTAAGGGCATGGATTACTGGAACCATGTCCTGTGGTCTGATGAGACCAAGATAACAGTATTTGGTTTAGATGGTGTCATGCGTGTGTGGCAGCAACCAGGTGAGGAGTACAAAGACAAGTGTGTCTTGCCTACAATCAAGCATGGTGGTGGGAGTGTCATGGTCTGGGGCTGAATGAGTGCTGCCGACAATGGGGAGCTACAGATCATTGAGGGAACCATGAATGCCAACATGTACTGTGACATACTGAAGCAGAGCATGATCCCCTCCATTTGGAGACTGGGCCCCAGGGCAGTATTCCAACAAGATACTGACCTCCAAGACAACTATTGCCTTGCAAAAATAGCTGAGGGTAAAGGTGATAGACTGGTTAAGCATGTCTCCAGACCTAAACCCTATTGAGCTCCGGTGGGGCATCCTCAAATGGAAGGTGGAGGAGTGCAAAGTCTCAAACATTCACCAGCTCCGTGATGTCCTCATGGAGGAGTGGAAGAGGACTTCAGTGGCATCCTGTGATGCTCTGGTGAACTTAATGCCCATGAGGGTCAAATCAGTGCTGGAAAATAATGGTGGCCACACAAAATATTGACACACTTTGGGCCCAACTTGGACATTTTTACCTAGGAGTCTACTCATTTTTGTTGCCAGGGCTTAGACATTAATGGCTGTGTGTTGAGTTATTTTGAGGGGACTGCAAAGTTAAACTGTTATTCAAGCGGTACACTCACTACTTTACATTGTAGCAAAGTGTCATTACTTCAGTGTTGTCACATGAAAAGATATAGTAAAATATTTACAAAAATGTGAGGGGTATACTATATATATATATATATACATATATATATATATATATATATATATATATATATATATATATATATAGTCTCCTTACATCAAGTTATGATTGATTGTACATACTGCCAATAATTTCTTGCAGGCCTGACCAACATGTGGAATAAAGTGTGATGGTATGATAGTTTTGTAAAATACTGGTGATGATTTGCAGTACATGGAGCAGTGGGTTAAATTTGAGGACTATATGCATGTTGAATTTGCAATCTGCTCTAAAATATATTTTATTATTACAACAAACTATTAATCTAGAATGTTCTGCAGACTAAAGTTTTAAAGGTTTTTACCTGTTTGTTATTTAAACTAGTGTTTGAATGATATGTTTCATAAATTGAGTAAAGTGGTTTTAAAGCCTAAACATTTTTTACTGTAATGCATTCCTTGTATTAAAGTAAAAAATATTTAGGCATCAGTATCCCCCCTCACCGGCCCTTTTACCTATCTGAGCCTTTATTCGATCCAGCGCCCATCTGCAGCTCTTCTCTCCACTCCTTTCCTGGTCTCACTGGCTTTGTTGAGGCAGCGGAAGACATTTGATCCCGCTTCTGTCAATCAAAGCCAGTGACGAGGGAGTGTAGGGCGGGGCTCAGGGGCGAGCCCGCATGAGTGCCCCAGTAGAGAGTTGTTTTCTATGGGGGCACTAAACAGGAGCACTGACAGGGGATATGAGAAGAAGAGGTTGGAGGCCGCTCTGTACAATTCCAGTGCACAGAGCAGGTAAGTATAGATCTGTTTGTAAGTATAGATCTCTTTGTTATTGAAAAATCACATTTACAATCACTTTAACAGCATTTTAATAATTTTAGTCACACTGAAACATCTCTACCAAGGCACATTTTGATTTTACGATAATATTTTATGGCAGAAAACATCTGGGAATATTAGTCCAGTCACCCTCCATTTTTTATATTGGAAAGACATTAGAAACAACAGTGTCAGAAACAAAAATAATATCTTTATGCTTTATATGGGGTTTCAATAAACTCACTTTTCCTGTTAATGAGAATAGGAGCTGCAAATGTTGCACAGCACTGTAACCAAATGCATATAAAGTGCAGTCATTTTCCGTTATTTTACTACAAAAATACTGATGGCAAAAAGTGTCTGGTTATAAACAGAGTTGAGCGGACACCTGGATGTCCGTGTTCGGCGGGTTCGGCCGAACTTGAAAAAAAAGCCGTGACCCGGACTTTTTCCGAACTTTACCCGGACACCGAACCCCATTGAAGTCAATGGGGACCTGAACTTTCAGGCACTAAAATGGCAGCAAAATGTAGTTAAGAGCATGGCAAGTGCTCTTAAAAAAAAATTCCCCTTTAAATTTGTAATTTTTAAATAACAGATTAGAACAGCACTCTGTAGTAAAATATACGCTGCACACAATAGACTGATAAAAATATTTTTTTTTCTCCCTCCTCCTCCTCCTCCTCAGTGGGCTCAAGTGAGGGCAAAAAGATTGTTCACTTCACCACCCCCACACAGCAAAATCGATGTAGATCGCTAACGGACGATTGTTCTGTCCTGAGTCTTCTAATCTCTCCCTGCCTACTCTCTCCAGCCTGTCCCTAAAATGCTCAAATATCTTTCCCTGCCTACACTCCGACCTGTCCCTGCATTCTTTTCGGGCACAATGTTGTTTTTCCCTGTCTGTCCCTAATCAGCAGCAGCCAGCACCATTATCTGCTCTCTCCCTACACTACAGCAGACTGACGCACAGCGTGCTGTGTCTCTAGCTTATAAAGACCTGGGTCACATGCTTCAGCTGGCCAATCACAGCCATGCCATTAGTAGGCATGGCTTTGATGGCTTCTATGGCACACCAGTTAAACGCTTGTTGATTGGCTGTTGAAAGCCCGCCATTAAAACCGCGCCATTACATACAGGAAGTAAAATTACCGAACACAGATTTTAAACTCGAACATACAGTAAATGCAGTCCGTGTTCGCTCAACACTAGAAGACTGCTTATACATGGAAACAATTTGGATGTAGGTTTAATATAATGTTTCCCTAGGACATACATGAGTCTTAGTTACAGTACTGCAGAATTTACAGTTTATAAAACTGGCAAAGCTAAATAAACCTGCCACAAACCTTACCAAAGCAAACTAAACATATGCATCGATTAGTGAAACTCAGATTCATTTTTTTCTTACATCTTGATCATCCTTGTTGGTCAGCGAGGCCACTGGCCAATAGGGAATCGTGGGATGAAAATATGCTTACAGGAAACGTCCATATTTGTTTTTAACATATAAACCAGCTAATTGCTTTGACACAGAATTCTATTAGGCAGTCCTTCCTTATAGATTTTTTTATCTTATGTTTAGTTCGAATTGCCTAGGTTCATGATTTACATTAAGAAGAACAGTTCCATTCATAATATCCAGAATTGCTGTGAATGGATTGTACTATCCGTTTTCTGGTAGCGTGACATGACATTTTTAATGAGTCTCTTGTGTTAGAGAGAACAGCCGTCAAGGTAGCACCTTTTTTCCTTGTTGCATCAAATCCATTACCGTCAGGCTTGGCTTTCACTGTCTATGTTCTACACATTTGTTGTGGAGTTGAATTCTCTTATTAACTAGTTTATTGTGTCTGTAATACAAGAATCATTCTTGCATTTCAAGCAGATGCCTTGAATCAATTTGCCACATTTCCATTCTGCTGGTGTTTCCTTTGTTTTGTTTCTGAAATTCTATTAGTATTCCCTACATTACTTTTACACTCCTTCACAGAGATCATCGAATATAAAATCTTACATGCTGGCACAATTTCATACCTTGGCTAGCCGAATGCAAATAGGAAGTTATAGTATAGTATTTAGGTCTATAAACAAATACATTTCTAGCTACAGTCCTGGAGTTACATACCACATTCCAGCCTAAAAGTTTGTTTATTTTAGTAAAAGACATTGGAATAAACAATGCACTGGTGCTTAAACTAAAAATTAGAGATGTAGGCTACCGCAAAACCACTTTCATAACCTAAGGCCCCTTTCACACATGGGAGTCTGTGGGTGGACTCCATTTTTCTCAGCGGTGGATCGATCCGCAGATCCCCCGCTGAGCAGGCGGATGGCAGCTCTGTCTCCACTTTGTATGTGGAGACAGAGCCTTCAGGTCCCCATTCTTCTCTATGGGGAATCAGATGAGAACGGACCGTCTGTCCGTTCTCATCCGGTCCGATCCACCAGACGGATGGAAAATAGGGTTTCCATCCGTCCGGATTTGACGGATCGGATGTCAGCGGACATGTCTCCGCTGACATCCGATGCCCCATAGGGATGCATATGGCATCCGTTCAGATCCGCCTGACAAACGGACAGGCAGGTCTGAACGTTCCGCTTGTGTGAAAGGGGCCTAAAGATGCAGTTTTTATTTGTTTCCCGGAATTTGTTTGTGGGAAAACATCTGATTTCCTATAACAGCTTTTAGGGCCACAGTCATATGAAACAATACTTTCCTAGAGATTCTGCAGCAGGAAATTGTAAAATAAAATAAAATTCAGCCTAAATGTGCACCAGTAAATTAGAGATAAAACTTCCAATGACCACACTTGTAATGATGATAACTATCTAAGAGAGGATTTTCTCTTTTTGGAGAGATTTGTCCTCACTTTTTGTTGTGTCAACACGATCGGAAATTATGGGAAATCTTTCTCAATGGGACACAGATGCCCAAAAAATACTAGGGTTTAACTATTCCCTACTCTATCCAAAAGGAAACAAAAACTGTTTTTTTTTTTTTTTTTGGCTATGCACCATAAAAACATTCACTTACACTGATTGTTCACCATCATGTGGACAAGGAATCATTGTTTTCCCTATATCCAACTAGTTGGAAAACATAGGTACACATAGGTCACACCCTGCACTGGGCAGCATCCAATAAAACCAGAACAGACCAGGGACCAGACAAATTTTGATCCATGTGCAACCACTGTGGTTAAACAGCAGAAGTCGATTTTTTTTTGATCGACTTCTGTTCAAACGCCTTGTCGCTGTAGCACTGATGTGTGTATTCCTTCAGGGGAGTCTCCCCGCTGTCAGAATACAGGCGGTCCCCGGGTTACAAACATCCGACTTACAAACGACTCCTACTTACAAAAAGAGGGAGACAACAGGAAGTGAGAGGAAATCTACCCCTAGGGAAGAAAATTCACTCCTGTAAGAGTTATCATGGGAAAAAGGTGTCTCCACTGAAGCTTTATCACTAATCCTTGTTTCCACAACAACCCATTAAATTTTCTAAATCCAATTGTCACAGGGACATAAAGTGAGGTGAAATTGTGTACAGACAGAAAAACAAATATTACAGAGATGTTCCCTTTGTTATCTAAATAACGTAAAAATATTTTTTTTGGCTGGAGCTACACATAAAAAATGTCCCTGTCCTGACTTACAAACAAATTTAACTTAAGAACAAATGTACAGACCCTATCTTGTTTGTAACCCGGGGACTGCCTGTACAATGACAGGGCAGAGAGGTTTCTCGCATCCACATCGAATGTGTGGATGGAGTAATCGGGTCAGTTTTTTTTGTTCAATCCACTGGTTGAATGACAATAAAATGGACCTATGTATGGCCATCTTTATTGTTCCAAGTAGATTTTACACTTCACCAGTCTTATCTCCTCACTGGATGCATCTCATTCAGACTCCAGGCTTAATCATAAAAGCAAAGCATACAGCAAAGCATAGAGAGGGGGATGGAACTATTTATGCATATACAACATCAACATATAACACCTTCTTAAATCTTCAAAAACAACATATTGCTTCTAACATAAAAGCATAGACCTTCATTTTAAATACAAAAACCTTTACAATATATCAATATTGCTCATAAAATGATTAATATAGGATATATGTAGGACACTGAATATTCTTATAACCAAGCGTTGATAAAATGATTAAATCTATATATGCAAAAAATGCAAAAATCCTCCTTCACTAATGGAAATGTGTTGGAACATTAAGAAATTTACAAGGTTCCCTCTGTTAAAAGCAATCATTATTGCCCTCTATGAAACCACAACATGGCCCTACACTTCCCTCATTGTCACTAGCAATGTGTATGCTGTATGGCATAGTGTTCATAAAGAAAAACATTTTCATCATTATATAATACACACACACTTATAAATGTAGTCACTATACAAGGGCAGTGCAAAATTACACACACACACATATATATATATATATATATATATATATATATATATATATATCTGTGCCTGCCACCACATTGTGTGTGCTTTTCCAAGTTGCGTTATTCAGGACTGAAGCAGTGATTCCAATTCATTACTTCTACAGCACAATATACAAATCAATTACCTGCAACCAGCTAATACTTCAAACCGTATTTCTCACCCACGGGCAGCTTACCATTACCATTTGTTGGAAAATGCTGCATGCCTCATCTGCTTGTTATTATCCCTGGAGACATGACTTGTTCTGCTCTATCACTGCGTTTATACATGGCATGCAGATAAACACTTACAGCATCATATCCTAATGCTCCCCCTCAGCATTTCACTGTCAGCATAACTGCAGACCTACAAAATACAGAGATATGCTGGCTTCAAGCCATGCAGTAGTTAGGTTGAATCTTTTAGTATAACAAGCATCTAAATGGCTTTTAATCAGCTCTATCAGAGCAATAACGTCTAGTGAAACATAGCAGGCAGATCATGGGGTGAGACATAGTTTAATACAATTCCTGTGGATTGATGGCTCAGTGAAATACATTTAATGATAAATTCAGCTAGACAAATAGACATATATCTAAAAGCATGTCCAGTATTGACTGGCAGCATACAGTAAAATTTAGTGTTGATTTATAATTTATGTTACAAATGTTTTATATGCACAATGCACATATATGTATTTATATTATATTAATCCTATGTATATATAGTTAGGGTTTTCTTGCCGACTAGTTAGAGGAGGACTATTTTGCACTGTTGTGTGTGTATGTATATATATATATATATATATATATATATATATATATATATATATATATATATATATATATATATATATATATATATATATATAATATAAGTATTATAAATATATACTTATATTATATATGTATTATATATATATATATATATATATATATATATATATATATATATATATATATATATATATATATATATATATATATATATATATATATATTACTGTGCAAAAGTTTTAAGCAGATGTGGAAAAAATGCTTTTAGATATAGAAGTGTTAGTAGTTTATTTTTATCAAATAACAAAATGAAAAGAAAATGAATAGAAGAGAAATCCAAATCAAATCAAAATTTGGCGTGACCACTCTTTTTCTTCACAACGGCATCAATTTTTCAATTCTTCTAGGTACACTTGCATACAGTTTTTGAAGGAACTTGGCAAACGTTTAAGGCAGGTGTGGAAAAAATGCTTTTAGAAATAGAAGTGTTAATAGTTTATTTTTTTATCAAATAACAAAATGGAAAGAAAATGAACAGAAGAGAAATCCAAATCAAATCAAAATTTGGCGTGACCACCCTTTGCCTTCACAACAGCATCAATTCTTCAATTCTTCTAGTTACACTTGCATACAGTTTTGTAAGGAACTTGGCAGGTAGGTTGTTTTAAAACATCTTGGAAAACTAACCACAGATCTTCCGTGGATGTAGGCTGCTTCAAATCCTTTTGTCTCTTCATGTAATTCCAGACAGACTCAGTGATGTTGAGATCAGGGCTCTGTGGTAGCCAAACAATGACTTTCTGGACTCCTTGTTCTTCTTTACACTGAAGATAGTTCTCAATGACATTGGCTGAATGTTTGGGGTTCTTGTCCTGCTGAAGAATATACATTTGGGGCCAATCACACACTTCCCTGATGGTATGGCATGATGGATAAATATCTGCCTGTATTTCTCAGCATTGAGGACACCATTGATTCTGACCAAATCTCCAACTCCATTTCCAGAAATGCGGTTCCAAACTTGCAAGGAACCTCCGACGAGTTTCACTGTTGCCTGCAGACATTCATTGTATCAGGCAGAGAAATACAGGTATATATTTATCCATCATGCCATACCAGGGAGGTGTGTGATTGGCCCCAAATTTATTCTGCAGCTATTCTGAGCTATTGATAACGCCTAGTGGGAGGGCAAAACCGTCTAGCGATACCAGAGCGTACCACGTCACTTCCGGTTGGTGGAACGCACGCCGGAACGCCACCGGAACCACCATACTACACACGAACAGGAGGAAGAAAATTACTTTTTATGTGAGTGGATATTTTTTTCTTAATAAAACGTTTATTACTTACTTCACCATGGAGATTCCCTTTTTTCATTTGGGTCATGGAGAACATTGTACAGCCTAATGCTGGCCATACACGCACAGAATTTCGGCCAAAAGTGGTCATTTTAGGAAAGATCGTTCGAAAATCGGGCCGTTAGTGAACACAAGTTTACCGACGATTTTGATCGTGTGCCCGGCTAATGTCGATGGATCCATAGCGAAAACTTTTATAGTTTCTACAAAAGTTGCTATGTGTATGGTAAAATTGAAGGGAAAATAATATTCTGACTCGTATTGTGCATGTTATCGAACGATCATTATGATCATGAAAACGATTATGTAAAAGAGGTTATTCTGTAAGTTAGTGGCCAATTCACTTTCGACTGACGAATAATCGTTCAGTCTGCAAACGGCCGAAATTCTGTGCGTGTATGGCCAGCATAACAGTCTATGCCGGAATACTAATATCTTCTACAAACCATCTGCACAGGCGCAACTATGAGCAACATCATAATACACAGGCTTCTGATCATAGTTTTTCGGAAAAGTGTGGACACCACAGGGGAGCACTGTCCAAGCACGATTGAAGCACCTGAAGGATTATATTTAAGCACTTCAAACACTAAGAGCACTTTTATGGACTTTAACCATTATTATTTGTGATTTATTTTGTACCAATGAATTTGTTATTATTGGCATTATTTATACTATTTATTGGTATGCACTGATTACACAATCAGCACTTTATTTCTTTTACTAACACTTTAATAGATACACATGTGTATGTAGCAGCGCTGACATTTTTTGGATTTCATTTATCCATCATGCCATACCAGCGAGGTGTGTGATTGGCCCCAAATTTATTCTGCAGCAGGACAACAACCCTAAACATGCAGCCAATGTCATTAACCTCCCTGGCGGTATGATTGTTTCCAATTTTAGGTGCTGAAAGCGGTACCATTATTTTGCTAGTAATTCTTAAGGACGAGCAGCCCAAACAAACTATTTACATATGATTTTTTTTTACTGTGTGTTCTTCTCTTTTTTTGTTCAAACGTTTTATTAAGGTTTACAGGTGAAGAGAAGCGTCAGAAGAACAATGAACAGAAGAATAAATACAACAATGTGCAGAATAACATGGTGTTACAGAAACCATAAATACAAAACCCAACTGTACATACAGGCGGTTGCAAAAGCAAGCCGCAAGTAACCAGGATGAGAGGAGGTGGGGCTGTCGTCGCCAGCTCACAGGCACCCCGTAAAGGGAACAAGCTGTGCCCGCGCTGGGCGATGCGACCTCCCGCCCGCTATTACGTAGATAGAGGCGACTCCGAGACTCATATACATACAAAGTAAAATATTATTGAGAAAAGAGAGCGACAAAAGTGAAGTCAACAACTATAGTGGTAAAAACAGGGGTTACATATTCAGATTGAAAACGTAAACAGGAATTGTGGTGAGTGCAAAAGCATAACCATGCTATTGAGGCACATCACGTCTAGGACGTATTTAGTAAACACATGAGTGCACGTACAGGGGAAGAGAGGGAAGAGGGAGAAAGAAAGAGGGAGGGAGGGAGGAAAAGAGAGAAGCAGGGGGAACGGAAAGAGAAAGGGTAGGAGGGGCGTCGCCGGGGGGTAGAGCACTGGCATCAGATAAGTAACATAATGAAGCTGAAGGAGGAGTATCATGGCAACAAAAGAGAGGAATCAAAATCAGGTGGGAGGAAATGATCAACCCAAGGTTGCCAAATCCTGTTATATTTATCCACTTTGTCCAGCAGCACTGCTTCTATTTTGGCATGAATCATCGCCTTAGTGATCCTGTGCTTTACCTCAGGTATGGGTAAGTGTGGGGATTTCCAGGCCTTTGCTATAGTCTGTTTGGCTGCAGTGGTTACCTGTAGGAACAGTTTTTGTCTGGATTTGGAGACTTTGTCCGGTTTCATATTCAGAAGGGCCAGAGAAGGGTCTGGGAGGATGGACGTATCCAGCAGAGTGGAAAGGATGCGGAAGACAGCCTCCCAGAATTCTTGTACTTTAGGGCACGTCCACCATATGTGTAGGTGGGTGCCTGCGCTTATGCAACCTCGAAAACAAGTCGAGGGGTAGGATGCCAGAAATTTTGCTATGCGAGCGGGTACTAGGTACCAACGCATTAGGACCTTGTAGTTAGTTTCAGAAGCCACGATATTTTGGGAGGCTGCCTTAGTCGCTTGCCAAATGTTGGACCAGTCTACATAGTCTAGGTGCAATGACAAGTCTTGTTCCCACTTATTGGCGTAGGCGGGCAGAGTCCGGTCGGGGGAGTCCGAGAGCCTGGAATAGAGAAGGGAGATAAGGCCTCGGGAGTGCGGGTCATGTAAACAGACATGTTCGAAGGATGTGAGATTAGGTAAGGTAGAATCAGTGTGGGTGCATTGTGTTAGAAAATGCTTGATCTGAAGGTACCGAAATATTTCGGAGCTCGGTAAACCATGGGCTTCACAGAGGGTTGGGAACGATCTGATCGAATTGGATACCATAAGTGAGTGGGCTCGGATAAGACCAGCCGCCGACCACCGATGAAATGAGGTAGGGGATTCCCACGCAGGGGGAAAGGATGGATTAAGCAAGTATGACAGCAGAGGGTTATGGGGTGATTGGAGCTTGTATTTAAACTTCAGGGTATCCCACAGGTGTAAAGAGTGACGTATAACAGGATTAACAACTGACTTACGGTCCACGGGCTTCAGCCACAGAAGATTGGCCATAGAGAGAGGGTCGCAGTCAACTGCTTCCAAAGCTACCCAAAGGGGAACTTCCTGGGCCGCATGCCACTTAGTAAGTTGGGCCAGCTGTGCAGCCTGATAATACTTAGCGTATTGCGGAAGACCCAATCCGCCTTGGAGTTTGTGGAGATATAGAACCCTTCGTGGTACCCTAGGGTGGGTTTTTCCCCATACATAGCGAAAGGTTCGGCTCTGAAGTTGTCGTAGATAATAGGACGGGACTCGAATGGGTAAGACCCGAAAAAGGTATAGAATCTTTGGCAAAATAGCCATTTTGGCAACCGTGATTCGTCCCAGCCAAGACAGGGGTAAGGAGGCCCAGGAGTCCATGAGTTTGGTAAGATGTCGGAGCATAGGAGGGTAGTTAGCAGAGTAGAGTTCCAGTGGGTCGGAGGTGAACTGAATGCCCAAATAGGAGAGATGATGAGTAGCCCAGGAGAAGGGGAGAACCGACTGTAGATGGGAAAGGAGTGGAGGGGACAAAGATATATTAAGGGCTTTGGATTTTTGGGGGTTGACAATTAGACCCGAAAGTCCTGCGAATTGATCTAGAATAGCTAGGAGGTTAGGAGCGGAGGTAAGGGGGGATGTGAGAAACAGGAGGATGTCATCAGCAAATAAGCATAGTTTATGTTGATGACCCCCAAGTTCTATACCTTTAACATTAGGGTTGGAGCGGATTTTCAGGGCGAGGGGTTCGATGGCGAGTGCAAAGAGGAGCGGGGAAAGGGGGCATCCCTGTCTAGTGCCACAACGGATTGGGAAGGTATGGGATTTGAAGCCCGCATAGCGGATGTAGGCTGATGGGGTGGAGTATAGACTCGAGATCCAAGTCAGGAAATGAGGCCCGAAACCCCATGCGCGCAATACATATTGTAAGACCATGATAGAGTATCAAAGGCCTTTTTGATATCTAAAGAGATAAAGCAGGAAGGGATGCGGCGGGTGCGTGCATGGTGAGCCAGGTGAACCGCCCTTCGTACATTATCCCCTGCTTGTCTGCATGGGATGAAGCCTGTTTGGTCTTTGTGTATAAGGGAGCCTATGATGGAGTTAAGGCGGGTGGACAGAATTTTGGTCAGCAGTTTAGTGTGTTCTTCTCTATAACATCTCGGGTATGATAAAGTTTGAAACACAAAATCATAAATTATAATATAATAAATAACTATAAATAAGTTAAAGTATGGTGGAGTCATACATCATTACGTCACTTCCGTTTTTTTCGGAGCCAGGGCCGTGGAACGCGGAAGCTTCCCGGCTTCCTTTATCACTGATCGTGGACAGTTATAACCGTGAGTCACTACATTCGCTTATTCCCGATTGCCATTTGTACTACACCAAGGGGTTCCCCTTCTCTCTCTTTTTTGTTTCTGAGAAATCAAGAGAAGAATACATCGGAGACACCCCAAATTATTACGTTTGTCCCACGGAATATACTACAAAGCAGGTTGTATGAGAGGTGCGACACCTAGTGGGCACACTGGTGATTGCAACCGAAAATCCCTATACCTGTTTTTTGCACTTATCCATTCACTTATATAATTTTTTCTGGTGGAATTTTTATGATCACTTTTCACCAAGAAGAACTCTATCTCATTCATTGATTTAATTTAAATAAGTCACTATTATTTTCACTGGTGCTATTACACTGTAAACTATTCAGTTTTTTCTTACAGTAAAATTCACTATTTATTCATTTCAATTTATTCAACTTGATTTATTTGCACTAGCACTTTTCACTTTATTATTGCACGCCTTCTCTTTGGGGTTAACAATTGGACATAGCATTGACCCACAATCACTAGTGCACTTTATATTCATATCTATCAATTCTACGTTTAAAAAAAACCTAATCGTATCACTATTTATTTATTTATTTGTACACTTGGCACTTTATCACCTGTAAGGTAGCGCCGTTTCAATCCTTTGCACATATTTCACTTTCTTAACCCTTAGGGGTTGGTTGTTGGCAGCTTACACCTTTGTGATAAAGAACATACACATTTACTGAAAATTCCATAGCGCTGGTCACCCCTGCTCATTTTAGTTCTCCAAGATGTTTGGAACAACTTTCCTGGCTGAGTTTGTTTAAAAACTTTGTGCAAGTGTACCTAGAGGAATAGACGCTGTGATGAAGACAAAGGGTGGCCACAGCAAATACTGATTTGATTTGCATCTCTCCTCTGTTCCTTTACTTTCCATTTTGTTAATTGATAAAAAATAAACTAACATTTCTATCTCTGAAAGCACACACACACACATAGATATTTACAGTATATACACATAGTCTTTATATATATATATATATATATATATATATATATATATATATATATACTGTAAATATGTGCTTTTGTGAGCATTTATATATACCGTATATACTCGAGTATAAGCCGTGTCTTTCAGCATGTTTTTTCATGCTGAAAATGCCCCCCTCGGCTTATACTTGAGTCACTGGCCTCACTGTTTTTTTATAAATGGCGCCGCCCGGCGCCAACGTGTTACAGTGCATGCGCCGCATGTCCGGGAACAGCCGAATGTATACGGGTTTTCTCGAGCATCGGCGGCGCATGCGGTGACGTATTGGTGCCGGGCGGCGTGATTTTTAAATCGAAGGCGCCTCACCGACAGGTAAGTGAGACTCCTCCACAGCCCCTGCATTTCCTCATGCAGTGCTGCGGGCATGGTACAGGACATTCTCTTGTACCATGCCCGCAGCACTGCATCTCCTTTGCCATGCCTGTTCCTACTGTGCCATGCCTATACCATCACATGTGCCATTCCTATACCATCAGCTGTGCCATGCCTGTACCATCTCCTGTACCATGAACTGTGCCATGCCTGTACCATGACCTGTGCCATGCCTATACCATCACCTGTGCCATGCCTATACCATCTCCTGTACCATGCCTGTACCATCACCTGTGCCATGCCTGTACCATCACCTGTGCCATGCCTATACCATCACCTGTGCCATGCCTGTACCATGACCAGTGCCATGCCTGTTCCATGACCTGTGCCATGCCTGTACCATGACCTGTGCCATCTCCTGTACCATGCCTGAACCATCTCCTGTACCGTGCCCGCAGCCCCTGTTTTGTGTCTCGTGGTGGTCCAGTTGGGTCCGGTAGCTGCTGCATTTCCCACCCTAGGCTTATACTTGGGTCAATAAGTTTTCCCACTTTTTTGTGGTAACATTAGGGGCCTCAGATTATATTCGGGTCGGCTTATACTCGAGTATATACAGTAGTAAATATATATTATTCCCTCCTATAAATGAGTCTTTTATAACTTCTGCAAACAAATAAACTGTATATACATATATACAGATGAGGATTCATAATAAGCACAAAAGGTAACCGTACTGTATATATCCTAAAGAGAATGGTGTATAGGAAATGGGTAATAGAGCCAGAAGAGCAAATGAGAGGTTTATCAGATATAGAAGGTAACCGTTGATCATTGTGTACCCATTTCAACTTCCAATGTTTAACTGAAACTATATTAAATACTCACCTCTAAAATGGATCAATAAAAACACTTATACCAGTGCCTTCAACAGCTTTCATAAATGTAAATAAAATGTCATTTTGTTTTCCACTTATACAGCCAGAGCTGATAATGAAACCTTGCTGCACTTCTTTGAGGCCCACACTTGTGAATTCATTATCCTTAAAAAGCCCATTGAGGTTTGATAACAGCTTAAAGCATTTTAGTTTGTCAGCATCTTTGGAATGGGAATCAGGGGTGCCATTTAGTTATTAAACTAAATCATTCTAGAGATTTAAGACACCTTGAAAAATATGCCCAAACATTCTGTAACAAATCATTTCACATAATGCATTGCCTGTCATGTTGGCAAGATCTAAAAGTCATTTTTGTGGAAACACTACTCTTTCTAAGATTTATTTATGATCCACCCTGACTTGACTTGTAGTCCATTAATGTGGGTGAGGAGCAGAAGATGTACATTAAGCTATATATTGTTTGCTACTTACTATTAACGCTAGTACGATACCATTTTTCTTTCATAATTATTGGTAAATGTTAAAAATGCATGTATTCATTACAACATTAGCTAAACTACAATCTGCTCCCAGATCTTTAGAGGAAAGAAAGACACTCACAACTTCTGTAGGCCTTTTTATGGACACAATGTTTATGGCTTTCTCTGTTATATTTTTCCTGTGGCTCTTGATGTCTTGGCTATTATTCTATTTTTAATGTTACTCGTACAGGTATGTTATAGACTCTTATTTCCTAGTAGCACTGCTCAAGGCACACATACAAGCCACATTACTGAATGTCAGCTTTCACAAAAAGTGTTTGAAGCTGATAGTGGCCCTCCATCAAACTCCTCCCTTCTATATGTTTCACGCAAACTCCTTAACCTCCCTGGCGGTATGATTATGTCCGGAATTACATACCAAAAGCGGTACAATTGTTTTCATGGAAATTTGGCGTTATGTATTATAGGCCTACAATTCTTAGTAATTACTGACTTAAACCTGACCAAAACAAGAGTCTAGTAGACATCCCAGATGTGATAATTTTTAAACACAAACGCATGAATTATAATCTAATCAATAATATAATTTTATTATATAATATATAATATATATAATAAAGTTATATTATTGATTAGATTATAATTCATGCATTATATATTATATATAGATATATGTGTATATATGCATATATATATATATATATATAATATAAAATGTGTTTTGTGTTTTGTGCAACGTTTTTTTTTTTTAGTTTCCCTCCCTAGTTCCGCTCCCATGCAGCATTGCTGCTGCAGGGAACGGAACTAGGAAGTGATCAGACCGACGGAGGGACGGAGGAGCGGCGGGACTCTCGGCTGGCGATCTCAGCAATGGGAGATCATCGATGGATCGCCAGGATAAGGTAAGAGAACACCGCTGCGCTCTCTGCAATCCACCCCGAGCGTGACTCTGGGTTACCGCTCCTGCAATGAAAACTCCACCCCGAGTCACGCTCGGGATTACCGCTAAGGAGGTTAAAGTGATAAAAAAAAAAAAAAAGCACAAACAAAATGAAAGTGTCTGTACAAATCCAGGTGTGTTAGATTCAGGCATCAAGATTTCTACACAAGCATATCAGGAAGTAGTATACAAGGTGACTGTGGTGCATAGCGAAGATATACATTCATAAAAATAGTCCATGGGGAATAGTCTATCCACACCATTAAAAACAATGTGAGTAGCTTGGTTTAAAATAGCTTAGTTTGGAAGAGACTGTGGTATCCCGATGTGTGTGACAGTAGAAAAACACCTCACACTCCACCACCAATGTATATTCACACTCCCAATAAACTGGCCACTCACCAGAACAAATTGCCTTTCACTCTCATGGAAAAGGCAAACTTCAATTCAAATAATTCATCCCAAACACCTGAATGATTGATATGTGTTCCTCTTTGTACCTCGTCCTCACTATATTTTTTTACATCTTTTATTGAGATTTTTGATGCAGGTTGTTTTTTGTAGTATATTCTCCTATCTTTCAGAAAAAGTATCAGCAAGATCCAAGTAAGATTACATATGGCTGTTATGTTTACACAGTACGTATCCCACAGTCTAGCTTTAAATCCCTTGTGAATCTTTTCGAAGTGATGTTTTTTGCTTTCTTGGAATACTTAGCAGTAAAATAATAATTCCACGAGTTGACTGGCTCTGAGATCAGGCGACTGGAAAGTCAAAGCCAGATGACTGGGTGATGAAGAAGAGCCTCTCCTATTCTTCATCACCCAGTCATCTGACTTTAACTTTGCATGTTGTATTTCTCTTTTTATGGTATCTTAGCGCAGGGGATTATTGTATTATATGTAAGATATGGAGGTCATTATGAAAAGAGCAGAAGCAGAATAGGTGGGAGGACAAGTACACTTAAAAAACAAAGGCACAGTTTTTTCATTTCTGCATCTGACCATTTGTGACTTATCCTTTTTCTTTTTTTCCATCCAGCAATCTACCTATGCAAGTCTGGACTGAGTCTTTAAAGAAGATCTGTGGTAACAGCATACACTTTAACTTCATAGGAATATAGAAAACTCATATGACTGAGGGTGTAATTGCCATCATGCCTTCTTTGTAATCACAGTTTATGTCCTCTTTTTATGAGATTTTATAGGCAATTCAAACATCAATATATATTAAAAATATATTTTATTTTTTCTCACTTAAAAAGTAGCAGTTTAAAAACAATTTTCCAAACTCATGAGATTCTTTTTATACAATAGCATATGACACAATGACGTCAATCATAAAAAGCAATCACATTGCAAAAAAGTGGTATTCCCCAACTACTGGCTGTTCAGTTCCATCATCAATTAACCAACTGGAGATGGTTCCCAACAGGTGGGGATATCCAACACGTTTCGAAAAAATACAAATAAATTCTTCTTTTTTTACCTCTTCTACTCATAGAATAATTTGGCTTTAGAATGAATAATCATTTTTCTGTACATTAAATTTGTTTAATACATTTAACAGATGCTTATATTGTGTGCTATCCTTAGCTGGAGTGTTCTCATGGGCCAAATAATACTTCCATGTCATAATTGTGTTGCCTTATTCATGCTATGCAGAGACCGCTGGATAGTGGCCAAAGGATTTTGACACCATGGCTTAAAGAAGGGGAGAGGGGGGGCTAATTAAAATAGGTCATGTGGATTTTCCACTGGATGAGGGATAAAGATTAATATTATCCATTTCATCCAAGTATCGAAAATCAAAACTCAAGAGGATATTAATATAAAAGAGGGGGAAATGATGCACAAATCCTTACAGAAAGCAACTCTGCAATGTGCCTGCACAATTCAAGCCCATCTGGTAAATAGGATGATCCACATCCATGTGCAATCCCCAAGCTCTCTCCCATGTAGATCAAAATAGCAGCTCCCAGGGAATCCACCTGCCCATCTCTAACGATGTGGACAAGCTAAATGGCATCAAATGCGGTCCCTGGCGTCCCAATATACTGCATGACGTCACGCACCGCCATGTCAACTAGATGCCACCGTGTAATTTCTAGTCCCAGTGATGAAAACATCTGGAGACCAGTAGCAGCCATATTGGAGACAAAATGGCGCTGGCACAGGAATGTCTCTAGTGCTTGAGAGATGGAAAACATCCCGATAGTTCTCAGTACTTGCACACGAGTTTGTAAGGACCCCTAACAGATTTGTAGGGGCCTTCTTGTGCTGGGCATAGTCATAAACCTTCACAGCATTCCATGGAGTCACTGGACTAAAGGGGAACACTTTTGCCAATGCAGCACAAGTCATATTACAACACATTCCATGTAAAGAACAAAACAAAACAAAATCTATAATAACAAAACCAAAACGGTGTCTTTATGCAACTGGGAAAACTGGGAACTAATAATCAATCAGTGAGAGATAAGATCCATTAATCTTTGGCCTATTATAATTCATTCACTAGATAAACCAATACTTTCTTAAGGGCATACAATAAAATTGGACTATCTCATTATCTTTACTCCAACCTACTAGAAAGATGACCTAGAAATTGGATATTTAGACATTGGGGAAAGACACCGTTTGGGTTTTGTTATTATAGATTTTGTTTTGTGCTTTCTACGGAATGTGCTGTAATATGACTGCATTGGCATGAGTGTTCCCCTTTAGTCCAGTGACTCCATGGCTTAACTCATTTTATCCCTCCCACTCCCCACTTTGCTGGAGAGACTGTGGCCAAGTAGGGAATCTCCTCCATATACTCTTGTCCTGCAAAAGCCGCACAAGCTTCTGGAATCAAATATTTAAACTGATATCCTCAGTCGCGGTATACTTACCCCACCTGACCCAGCACTAGCACTATTAAACCTACAAATAGGGTAATTTCCCCCACAATTCTGAGTCATAGTGGCACACATTCTCCTGGCTTCTAGACTACATATCACTAAAAAGTGGAAGTCGACATCCACCCCAACTATTTCAGAGGTTGTCGCATACGTGAATCTCACATATGAACATGAATGACTCATAGCCAAAAGTCTAGGTAAAATGTCATCATTTCAACACACCTGGCAATCATGGATACCCTGGACTAATAAATGATGATCAATAATAGATAGTAATACTGGAAGGCCTACTGTATACTACTGTATGCAAATGTGATCTGAACTTGTTTTCCTATTTTCTTGTGTGATGGTATACAACTGTTTGAAACCCTCTTTAGGGCTTTTTCACACGATCCGCCTCCATAGGCGGATCTGTGCTGCTCAGCAGGGGATCGTAAACACAGATACCCGCTGAGCAGGAAGGTGACATCTCCCTCTCCGCTATGTGTGCGGACAGGGAGATGTCAGAGCCCCATGCATCTCTATGGGGGAATCGGATGAGAGCGGACCACCTGTCCGCTCTCATCCGATCCGATCCCCTAGACGGATGGAAAATAGGGCTTCCATCTGTCTAGATTTCATGGACAGGATCGGGTGCGGATAGCAGCAGGTGTCAGTGGACATGTCCCCGCTGACATCCGCTGCCCCATAGGGATGCATGGGGGATCTGATCAGATCCGGAAAAAAACTGACAGGCAGATCTGATCGGATCGCTCGTTTGAAAGGGGCCTTATACACCTGTTCTTTGTTATTGTTATGCCTTTCTATGAAAACTCAATAAAAATTAAATTTGAAGAAAAAAAATAATAAACCCACAGCCGGCAACTCTTATTTACACTACAAGAGCTGTCACCACCCTCGATAGGTGAAACATAACTGCACATAGGAACAGGACTATATATCTCACAGACAGATTTTAAAAGGCAAATTTCTTGAAAAAGGCTATCCCAATACACTGGTAGAGGAAGCTTTTTCCTTTTATCTGGCTAATGAGGCCAGAGTAGACAGAGAGAGCACATTTACCCATAGCGAGCACATTTACCCATAGCGAGCACATTTACCCATAGCCCACAACCCCTCAGGTTTACTACATAATTTCATACCCAGTTCAGAAATATGGAATGTATACTCCAAAAACTTTGGTTGATACTACTTGAAGACCGCTACTTAAAACCCTCTCTTACGAACAAACCAAAGGTTTCCTGCAGACGGGTAAGAAATATTAAAAACAAAATAGCCCCCAGTAAAGTCAAACCTCTTTGTTTCAAAACCAGAGCCCCATTAACCTTCTTTAAAATCAAGGGCACGTTTCAATGCCTTAAACACAGATGTCTTACATGTAAGCATGTTAGACACGGACAAAAAGAGTTCACCAACAAAAATTAATTACTGCCAGATTTTTACGCTTGTTCATCCAAGTTTGTTATTTAATGCCTTGCTTGTCTGTGAGACTTGCTTAACATGGGATGCACCATATGTACCCTCAAGAAGAGGTTTGGGGAGCACTGGCAGCTTGTCGAAGAAGGTTCCAACAAACACAAGGGTTGTTTTACTAAAACTGGAAAGTGCAAAATCTTGTGCAGCTCTGCATGGTAGCCAATCAACTTCTAACTTCAGCTTTTAAAATAAGCTTTGAAAAAAAAAAAGCTGAGAGCTGCACCAGATTTTGCACTCTCCAGTTTTAGTAAATTAACCCCACTATGTTCCCCGACACTTCCTTGAATTTTATGATCAATCCTCCCAAGGAGCCAAGGGTATGGGTCATCAAAGCCATATCCCAGGATGTCCCCACAGTTGAATGCTTTAAATGTCTCTGTGAGAGAGAGACCTATTGTATTCATATCCTGGACACAAGAGTTGGAGGTCAGCACTACTCTATAGAGCTTCAAAAGGCCTCCGGCCAGCCCAGTTGGGGTTTTGCCTATGGTTACCACTTCCCCAATATATACCTATAGTCTCCCATGATGCCTACCTGTATGGCTAACATAGATTTACAGTATATATCCCCAAATCCTATTATAATCATAATCTGCTATAATCTTTCATATATTTTGAGATGCTTATATAATTTATACTTGATACCTGTTTCTCTCAGATTTTTTTTTTGTTGTCATTCATGGCATTAGAAGTGTTTTATTTTTTTAATATAGTATAATTAGGTTATAATAATATTTATAACTATTTTTTGTTTATTTATTTGTGCAGGACCCTTAAGGTCTAGTACTATACTGAATGTTGACTAACACCTCTTCATTCATAAGTACATGCTATAATTTTAACATAACATTTTAAAATTACGGAGTATACTTCTTGCTAATCCTATTAGCACTTTTATAGATATGTATGTAATACAGGCGAGGCTCTTGGTGCTGTTGCTGTTGTTGCCATGGTTTTGGTGTAGGCGGGATGTTGCAGTCTGCCCCTGTCACTAGCCCATATAAGTCCACACAAAGATGGCTTCCTGGTTACCTGTATGGTAAGAAGGAGCATGCATGCTCCAAACGTGCGTCATTCCTACTCGCCTGGTGTATGCAATTTGAATAGTAAGTGCTAGGAGCCACCAGCAAGGATACTGGCAGGAGACCTGCAGACAGTGGTACCGATCCCAGAGTAAAGCGGATGACCTTATTTATTCAAGATGGTGCTGCTCCTTTCTCCCTGTACCTACTCCAGAGTTCCTTCTAGCTCTTCATGAGCCAGCAGCCACTGAACCAAGAACCTTTTGAATTTCAATGATTGTCATTTGGACTTTATGGACTTTTTTATTACATTGCCCTTACTTTTTTAATATTATTGTTTTACACAACCCACACTAGCCTCCCTTGTGTAAGATGAATACCCCCCTGGTTTACTCTCAGCACCGCTGTAGTTCTAAAGGTGGGTTATGTGAATTCTGTGACACAGTAGTGCTTAATCACAGAGCATAGTGAATACATTATACAAAATACAAGGAAGTAAATATGTGGGGCTCTTCACAAAGTAGGTTTACGAACTCTGGGATCATTCAGATCAATAAGAGTAGGCCAAAAAATAATTATAATACAATATGTAGATGAATATATGGTTTTACCTTTTTGACCACAGATACACTTTAAGGTAAGTGTAAAGCTTTATAACAAACATGTCATACTTACCTGCTCTGTGCAATGGCTTTGGATAGAGCAGCTCTGATCCTCCTCTTCTGGGGTGCCCCGCCTGTGCTCTTGGCTCCTCCCTCACACTGAGAGTCCCTCATAGGAAATAGATTTGGGGGCATTTGTGCGGGCTAATAATGCTTCCTTATCACAGAATTAAAATTACAGCAGCAGGAGCTATCTTTGTGCACTGTTGGTGTTTTCTGTGGATCCACTGTATTTGTCTTATGTGGAGCGCTATTCACACTCTTAATCTTGTTTACTTTTGGCACATGTGGGGTGTTTGGTCTTGTTTAGTATTTCTCTGCCTAACTGGTAATTTCTCAATTGTTGATATGTTGTCTTAGCACACCACTTGTTGTTTTATTATTATTATTTCATCTTACTAATTATGGGTGGTCCATGACTGCCTGATGTTCACCGTCTGCAATGGTTGCCATCTTGTAGATTGTTTACAATTTGCTTAGTTTTTTCCTATTTTTTCCGTACTCGTCAGTTTTATGCAGGAGCTATTTCTGAATAGTTTCATTTAAAGTGGTTGTAAACCCCCACATATACCCATTGAAGTAAATAGGCTCAGGTGATACACAGAGATGAAACAAATCAGCCTACATAATTTCTTGTTTAACTGCAGTCTTCTCTTCCCTAAACCCCTTCAAAGTGATAAAATCCTAAAGCATCTGTAAATAGTACAGAGAAGGAAGTAGAAAACTGCAGTCAACAGCTCTGAGACACTGTCTGAGAGCTCATTGGAGGAAAGGGACACCCCCTCCCCCTCACATAGGCAGAGGAACAAAGGAACAAAGGAACATGCAGAGCTGTATTCTGAATAGACAAGCTCTGTGCTTATCTCCTTCCCCGACACAAATTTTTATCTCATGTTATCTCATATGTCAGAAAACTTCTCGGGCTGATAACAGAAGCATGAAGCACCAGAAAGAAATGACACTTAGAGACAAGTAAACACTACAGATATATGTGCTTAGTTCAAATTCTATGACTGCGGTTTACAACCACTTTAAGCTAGGATTTTGTTAATTTTGCTTTTTGATGGTCTATTGTTACATAGTTGGTAAGGTTGAAAAAGACACCAGTCCATCCAATTCAACCTAAAGTGTGTGTGTGTATGTGTGTGTGTGTGTGTATGTGTTTATGACTTATTCAATGATTCTTATGTTCTTTGTACTTTGTGCTTCGATTTAAGGTGATTTGCTCTATTAGTGATCTTTTGTTTTTTTACCTCTACCCTGTAAGTGTCTTTTTTACCCCTGCACTGTGTGATGTCATCATTAGAGGGTGTTGTAGGTGGGTGGGACTTTGGGTATATTTGTTCTCTTCCACGTGATATTGTCTTAAGAAAGATGGACTGAGCTTCATCGAAACATTGCCAATTTTAAAAAAATGCTGCTGTTTTGATCTATCTCCTCTGCAAGACATGTGAGTGCCTCTATACTACTTTTTGATTCATTGTATTGTATATAGGCTAAATGTGACTGTGGCATGCCAGACAAATGCTCTCAAATGACATATCAAAAATATTCTACCTTGCTGCAAATGTTTTCTATCTATCTATCTATCTATCTATCTATCTATCTATCTATCTATCTATCTATCTATCTATCTATCTATCTATCTATCTATCTATCTATCTATCTATCTATCTATCTATCTATCTATCTATCTATCTCTAAACATTATATGAATTCACTGGTTCTATTGAAAATGTTCTTTCTTTTTTGTGCCTAACAGGGCTGTTTTGTATGCCTTCTAATGTCATCACAAAAAGCTCTAATTATACTTGTCAACATCTGTTTATAGTATTCTGCCACCTTATTATTGTTAATCAGAAGACAATTATAATATATAATTCT
This sequence comes from Pelophylax lessonae, assembly GCF_965119305.1. Classification (NCBI taxonomy): domain Eukaryota; kingdom Metazoa; phylum Chordata; class Amphibia; order Anura; family Ranidae; genus Pelophylax; species Pelophylax lessonae. Next base: position 475,047,234 of record NC_138769.1, on the reverse strand, counting down.
ATTTTAATTGTAATTATTTCAAGATTATAAAAGAATGTGACTTCATTAGCTACATAGACAAATTATTAAGTTTTCAAATGAACTCCTATGATAAAATTGTTAGAAAAAAAAATATAAAGCTAGAAAAAATATAAAGTTAAGTCATACATTAACCATTTTGCTGTCCAGTACTATACTCCAGAAATACACTGTACAATATAAACCTACCAAAAGCATTAATATACTGTTTTACAGGTAAAGCCTTATTTTGGTAGTGAAACATAATATTCAAAGTCTCAAAGCATACTGCCAACCAAACAAATACACAGCTCTAAAGATATACCGTATTTTTCGCCGTATAAGACGCACTTTTTCTTCCCCAAAACTGGGGGGGAAAAGTTGGTGCGTCTTAAATGACAAATACACATTTTGCCTGCATTAAAACTGCCCCTAACTTTGTGTGGTGCTTGCTCGCATGTACTGCGGGCTGTGGAGACTTCTCTGACCCTCCCTGCACGGCCAGGCTGTGTGTGTTCGGATTTCCCCCTCCTTCCTATAGCGCGCCTTGTCCCCCCTCCCGACAGTCTAACCACGTGCTGCCCGGGCACCATGTCAACGCCCTGCTGAGCTTACCGGTACCTTTCCCTCCATAAGTGTGGGCTGTGCCTCCTCATGTCTCCCCGGGCAGTCTCACTCCTTGCTGGGCAATGTGGGCACAATCGCGCTGCTTCTGTGCATATCTCCCGGGCACTGTATCAATCTATGCTGCCCTGAAATGTCCGCACGTCTGCCCCTCCTGCTCCATACGTTCCGCCTCCTCCGGCCAATGTTTACTGTGTGCTGTCCGTGCTCTGCTCCGCCCCTCTCCTACTTGATTTGATGCCCGTGTTACTTTCACTGTTTACTGACTTTACTGACTGTTAATGAGAGTAAAGATAGTTCCTAATATGTTACATGGTTGACATAAAATTGTTCTTAAACTGCTGTTAACTTTATACAGTTGATATAAAATATTTTACTACAGTATTTGGTTCTTTTTTTTTTTCTAGATTTTCCTTCTTTAAATATTTGGGTGCGTCTTATATTCTGGAGCGTCTTATACAGCAAAAAATATGGTATATACTGAGTTACCCACAAAAAAATAAGTTTATTTTGTTTAGCCAAACTACACTGCATATCCAGGATGGTAACACCCATATTCACTAATACAACACTGCAGTGTACTGTGTCTCTTCCCTTTGTTTGAGCTGCACATCAGCCTATTAACATAGTTAAAGGCTTAGCATGTTTTACATAAATGCATGCTTAGTTTTCAGGTAGAAAAACTCCACAGTACCTTTCCAGGACCCAGTGAGCCCAAACACGCATCTGCTGTCCCTGATCTCTGCTACAATCTCCAGACTTGGAGTTCTGCTTCCCTGATCTTCTAGGTAGGGAGTGTGCACCCTGTGTATGAAGAATGTGTATAAGGGGAAAGGGAAGTGTCTTGCTGCCAGCTATCTTTTCTATGGGCTCATGTAGGAGCCAGCTGGAGCCTGCATGTAGTTGTGTCTCAGTGGGTCCCTACGCGGGGTGGAAAAGAGCAAGCAGAGATGGAGCCAAGTTTTAGAAGAGAGGTTAAATGAAAGAACAAGCTAAAAAAATAGCAAACTGGCAACCATACTGAGTGCTGAGGTCTGCAGCACTAAATAGCTCTTTATTTTTTTCATTCAGAATATTTGCATATATAGATAAAACCAGTGCTTAATAGTCAATTTAAACAATCTTGATGTTTGCAAACATAGAAGTGCTTATAGAAATGTCAAACTCTCACAAAACTGTGCAACCCAGCATATATAGGGTCTAATAAAGCTTGTGTTTCTCAAACAGATGTGTGGTGCCTTCTTTCTTCTCAAAAAATCACCTACAAAGTTCCAGAATGGTGTTTCCCAAAAAACATAAAAACAATATAGTTTTGCAAAAGTGCTCATATATAAGTGCAAGAGTATACTGCGCATCACAACTAATAATCCTTCCGAACTTTCATCAATAAATTTCCTTCTTCTACCATTCCACTCAAATGTTCTCCTAATTCAACAATCCTCATGAAGCATTAGTAAAAAACAAAGTACTGTATACATAAAATAGTTTTCACACCAACACCAACAATAAACAAGCATATAAAGAAATGTGCTCACATACAAAATTAACTTTAGCGTGTTAAAATACACTGCTCAAAAAAATTAAAGGAACACTTTTTAATCAGAGTATGGCATTAAGTCAATTCAACTTCTGGGATATTGTTCTGGTCTGTTAGGTAGCAGAGGGGGTTGTTAATCAGGTTCAGCTGCTTTGGGGTTAATTAACGTAACAACAGGTGAACTAGATGGGCAACAATGAGAGGACCTCCAAAACAAGAATAGTTTTACAGGTGGAGGCCACTTTCCCTACTCATCTTTTCTACCTGTTTTTCACTAGTTTTGCATTTGGCTAGGGTCAGTGTCACTACTGGTAGTATGAGGCAAAACCTGGACGCTTTAGAGGTTGCACAGGCAGTCCAACTCCTCCAGTATTGCACATCAATATTTGTAATTACCAGAAGGATTTCTGTGTCTTAAGAGAATGGAGAAGATTCCAGGAGACAGGTAATTACTCTAGGAGGGCTGGACAGGGCTATAGAAGGTCCCTAATCCATCAGAAGGACTGGTATCTGCTTCTTTGTGCAAGGAGGAACAGGATAAGTACTGCCAGAGCCATACAAAGTGACCTCCAGCCGGCCACTGGTGTGAATGTCTCTGGCCAAACAATAAGAAACAGACTTCACAAAGGTAGCCTGAGGGCCTTACGTCCTCTAGTGGGTCCTGTTCTCACTGCCCGCACCACGGAGCTTGATTGGCATTTGTCATTGAACACCAGAATTGGCAGGTCTGTCACTGGTGCCCTGTGATTTTCACAGATGAGAGCAGGTTCATCCTGAGCACATGTGACAGACAGGGTCTGGAGACGCCATGGAGTATGTTATGCTGCCTGTAACATCTTTCAGCATGACCGGTTTAGTGGTTGGTCAGTGATGGTCTGGGGAGGCAAATCCATGGAGGGACACACAGACCTCTACAGGCTGGACAATGGCACCCTAACTCTCAAGACTTTAATCCCTATTCAATATAGAGTTTGTAATTCTAAATCACCAATTCTTAAGTACAGAACCAGATCCCTGGATCTTACCAGAAAAATGCTAAAGTCACTCTTTCACCTAGATTCTATGGGAAATTTGCCTCCCTTGCTGTTTTTTTTTTTTTTTAAGGTGAAGCAGCTTTTTAAAAAAAAAAAAAAAAAAAAAAAGGATTAAAAAAAAACCTAAACATTGGGCACATTCATTTTAGCATACCGATAACTTTTTCTTTAATGAGGACTACTTACCTAACACATATACGCATACACATTTTCCTGTGTGTTGTGTAGTTTCTCTTTGACTAAGCTAAACTCCCTCTTCAATCTCTTTCTTACTCATTTTATTTCTGTAACAGTAAACACTGCAATAAACCTCCTTGTTACATATTGCATTCAGTTCACATTCTCCCAATGTTAATGGATGTTTGACCTATTTAACGCTATCTTAGAAAAATAAATAAGCAATGCAGCCTTTGCCTCTTATAGATTTTATACTCTTCTTCAGATTTAAATGCATTTAGTCATTCATATACTATACAGTATATGCTGCTATGACTTGAATTTTGATGGCTCCCTTTACAGAATGTGATTTATATTAAGTCTGTGAAGGTTGAAGACCTCATTACTCAAGAATTATTAGGAGACTTCTTCTTCAATACTCCCACCCAGCTGGGATGTGACAGATTGGATATTATTCCAAGCACTTGTTCATCCCATCATTCAACCCAAACCAACAATATATTCTCAACTACAAGTCTAATGTCAGTATGTAAAACCTACCACACAGGCTGTCATGTACAGTAAGTAATGCAAACACATCTGCTTACCTACCCGTGTAGTATGTCAATGACGTGAAGGCAAAAAAGCAAAGCAAATCAAAGTCTATATTCTTTTATAGGCTTACTTTGATAGCACTAGTCTAAATTAAACCACACATGTTGCTGGAAATAGAAATCTCGGTATAAAATACTGCCATTACATTAAGATGAAGCTTTTATGTGTCCTGATTATTGGAATTAATTTTCTGTGTACTATCCATATATTATAAAATCATACAGCTGGGTTGTACTGGAAAGGAAAATAAGTAACATACAGTAGGGTTGAAGGCCAAGTTTATGTGCGGAAAATTTCAGCCATAACTCATTGCCAATTTTAAGCATTACAATTTTATAACTACTGTTTATGTATTTTCTAAATTTTTTTTATTCTAGGAAGGGCCCTTTCACACGGGCGCTCCGTATGTCCTCAAATCATCCTATTTTTTTGTGGATGATTTACGGACATAATGTAAGTCAATGGCATTGCGGATGTCAGCGGAATACCATCCGCTGACATCCGATTTTCTTCCTTTCAGTTCTGTTCCGTTTTTTGGAACAGAACAGAACCCTATTTTTCCTCCGTTCAAAAAACGGAAAGGAAGGAAAATCGGATGTCAGTGGTGTCATCCGCTGACATCCGCAATGCCCATAGACTTACATTATGTCTGCATATCATCCGCAAACGGATGGGATGATATGCAGACATACGGAGCGGATGACACAAATGTCATCCGCTCCGTGAAAAAAAAAAAAAAAAGTCCCGCAGCGGAGCAAGACACCGGAGCGGCCGTGTGAAAGAGGCCTTGGAGTGAACCATGCCATTCATTATGCTATCTTATCTAACAGTACCTGTACCTAGAAGCTCTAAGTTCTTTGTTGCACCCTCTTTCATGTCATGGCTCTCTAGCAACCTGTAAGATATTTGTGCAAAAATCATAATTTTTATCCTTAAAAGTTTGTCTTTGTTTATTCAACCTGGACACACTGACCTCATCTTTCATTTCCTGAAACTTTTTGTCTTTTTTTTTGTTGGGCTGAGGACACAATTCCAATCAACCGGGAAAGTAGGTATAACGTAAAAGGAAGTAAACCCATTTTGGAATCACATGAGTCACTTTAGGGATTTTAGAAAGAGTAAGTCAAATTTCAGTTTAGGAGATTACGTAATTTTTTTTGTTTTGTTTTTCATTTTGGATAGACTGGGGAAGAGAGAATCATTTCCAGGATTAATACTATTTCTTCTTACTTCCTGTGCTCACTGGTCCAAGAAACAAGCAAACTTTTTTAAAGGGTATACAGACAATAAAAGCATTTTTGTAAGCACAGTGGCAAAGGTTAGAGTTTTTAGAATTGTCCATGTCCCCTGGGAGAGAGTTTCCTGTGTGGTAAAGCAACAGAAAGTACAAATAAAACTTGCAAGCAACAATACAGACAGCGGTAGAAAAATTGCTTCATTTCTACATTATGGAAAGTAAGTTGTTAAAATAGTGTATTTCATTTTTCAGCCTTACTGAAAAAAAAAAAAAGTGCAGGGAGGATCACACTGAATAAATACTGTAGGGATGAGCTGATGGTTCAGTCTAAATCCAGGTTTGGACTAAACTTTGGTTGCTCAGGCATTCGGATGAATATCTAAACCAGGCATGTCCAACCTGCGGCCCGAGGGCCGCATGCGGCCCAGAACCTCATGCAATGCGGCCCACTGCCACCTGACAATTTTTTTATTTTTGCTGGGGAGGAAGTCAGGTCGGGGGCATGGTCACAGCAGCTTACAACTAACGGTAGGCAGAGGCTGCCTCAGAGGGGGGGGGGGGAGCATACAGTATGCAGTGTTTCTGACTCCTACCACCATGACCACTTCAAATCATTGAAGTGGTCATGGTGGTTAGAGTGTTCCTTTATTATCGCTCAGAAGAAGTAAACATCTGTATACTGATTCAATTTAATTTGATCATCCTCTAGCTGTGTTAAATTAGTGTGGGGGGCGCGGTGGCATGGGAAGGGCACGGCGGCATTTTATTACTTATATACCTTAACTATAGTATATATTTTATATGCGGCCCAAGAAAATTTCTCTACACTCAATGTGGCCCAGAGAAGCCAAAAGGTTGAACACCCATGATCTAAACCTTTACTGATTTCTATTTTATAATAATTGACTTTTCAAATGTTTGGATGTCTTTATTTGTTTGTTACATTTTTTGTATTTTGAAGGAGCACGGTTACTATAGACCCCTACTCATTTGCAAATACATGTGTAAGCTGCAGAGCCACTTCACAGGGTGATTTTGTGCTATGTGCTGGGTGTCCAGCGTGCCCTTGTGCACACTTGTCTCCCTCTAGGCTCCCTCCAGGCTTACCTGCCCTCTATCTGTTCATTATTAGGCATGTGCTTCCACTGTGGAGGCTCTCAAAAAATGTATAGAGTTAAGCTGGATACACACTATCCAACTTTTGTGGTTAGATTTCCTTCAGATTTACCTTTTCTATGTAGTGCAAGGGCCTGCCAGATTGCATACAAATTAAAAGTGTTTAGGTTTGACCTCATATTATATGGTTTTGGTAATTCTAAAGGAAAAAGTCTTCAGAAAATCTTGTATGGCCCATTAGGAATGCAGATAATACTGGGATGCCGTGAAGTGGCTCTGCATCTTACACATGTACTGTATTTGCAAATGTGTGCAAACTAAAAGAAATTGTAAAGTCAGGAGGGTTTTTTAATAATGCATTCTATGCAATAACAAGTTCTGGACCAGAAGATTTTCCCCCTTAATGACCAGGCCCTATTTTGCGATTCGGCACTGCGTTAATTTAACAGACAATTGCGCGGTCGTGCGACGCTTTACCCAATTAAAATTTACAACCTTTTTTTTCCTACAAATAGAGATTTATTTTGGTGGTATTTGATCACCTGTGTGTTTTTTATTTTTTGCGCTATAAACAAAAAAACAACGACAATTTTGAAAAAAAAAAAAACAATATTTTTCACTTTTTGCTATATAACATTCTCAAAAAAAAATAAAAAAACACATTTTTTTAACGTTTTAGGCCAATTTGTTTTCTGCTACATATTTTTGGTAAAAAAATCGCAATAAGTGTATTTTGATTGGTTTGCGCAAAAATTATCGCGTCTACTAACTACGGAAAAGATTTATGTCATTTTTATTGTTTTTTTTTTTTTTTTTACTAGTAATGGCGGTGATCTGCGATTTTTTGCAGAACTGCGACATTGGGGCGGACAGATTGGACGCCTAACTGACATTTTTGACCCTTTTGGGGGTACAAGTGACATTACTTCAGTAATCAGTGCTAAAAATATGCACTGTTACTGTGATAATGCCATTGGCAGGGAAGGGGTTAACCCGGTTGGTGATCAAAGGGGTTAAATGTAAGCCTAGGGGATTGATTCTAACTGTGGGGGGGGGTTGGGCTTGTGAAATAATCACAGAGACATGCAATCCTATATAGCAGGATCACATGGTCTCTGTGATAATTGCAAGGAGAAGGACGGTCGGCTGTGTTTACATCAGCCAACAATCCTTCTCTCTCAGCGGGGAGAGATCGAGGGTGTCAGACGGCAATCTGAGCCGTCTGACACATGCACCGGCTTCCCAACTGATGCTTACCCCCTAGCTCCTCCCAGGCAAAAGACGTACCCCTATGTGGTTTTGCCTGGGAGAGCCACTCTGCCTCCATACATATACAGTATGCGGTCGGCAAGTGGTTAAGATAAAAAGCCTTCTGTGTACAGCAGCCTCTCCAGCACCCCAAAAAAATACTTACCAGAGCCCTATCTCTGTTAAGCGATGTCCGGGAGTGTCTCATCTGTCCGAGACTCTCCCTCCTGATTGGCTGAGACAAAGCAGTGGTGCCACTGGCTCCCACTGCTGTCAATCAAAGTCAGTCATCCAATCAGGAGCGAGGGGGTGGGGACGGGCCGCAGCTCCATGTCGGAATGGACACAGGGAGCTGTGACTGGGCTTGGGTAGCCCCCATGGGGGCCATGAGAGCAGAAGTGGGCATGTAAGTATAACATATTTTTTATTTTTATAGAAATAAAAATGAGACTTTACAATCACCTAAACCCCTTTTTTTAATGCAAATTGTTAGACAGGATAATTTGTGTATTTGCAATCTGGTGAGTTGAGCTGGGAATTTTCTTTGGTTTTGTTTGACATGCATTGCCCTTCCATGTGCTCCTTGCTGCAAAAGATTAGGGCAACCCTCAGGCATGTTATGTTTTATTTTTTAACTTTTTGGGTCCTTTCACAGGGGCGCTCAGCTCGGTGGTCACCGCTTTGCTCAGTGGGGGATGGCTCCACTGATCAATGCTGAGCAGGTGGATAACATTCCATCCTTGCTCACTGTGCAGAGCAGAGACGGACAGAGTTCTGCTCTCCCCTATGGGGAAATAAGGTGAAAATGGACCAATTTCAACCGATCTGATCCTCCAGACAGATGAAAAATAGGATCACCATCCCTCTGGATTTGGCAGACAGGATCAGATCGGATAGTGGTGGGTGTCAGTGGACATGTCACCGCTGACATTCGCAGCTCCATAGGGGTGAATGGAGGGTCGATCAGGTCTTCCTGAAAAACTGACAATCAGATCTGATCAGACCACCTATTGAAAGGACCCTTTTGCATTTTTTTACATGTTTCCAAGGGCAGTGCTCACCCCATGTTTTTTTTTTTTTTTTTTTTTTTGACACTCCCCCTGCATTTAGCTCAGAAAATGTGCATTTTAATTTGACAGGTTTGGTTCAATTTGGTTTAAGTTAGCCTTGGGTTCGGCTTCTGAAGTTTGCCAAACCTTGCTCGAACCAAACTCCGGATAGTTCAGCTCATCCCTGCCCTTCCAGTTCTTTGAAACTTTTTTATTTTAAATAAATTAAACTGACTTTATATAGTTACAATTGCTCTGCTGCTTTTTAAGATGTGTGTGTCATTCATACTTATACGAATAGATATGCAGTAGTTACTTATTTTACAATATCTACTGAGATATCCAAATGGAATTATATGAAGACAGGCAAAATAAATGAACCAAATCTAGCTGCAGGCATTAAAGAGTGGTGGTATATTCAGGCACATTCCACTTGCTAAAGTAATTTTAGAGATCATTTTCTAAATATGCATGTTCATTGTTAATGAGGAAGGAGAAGGAAAGCAAACATAAACATCCCAAGGCAACCACGGAAACAATAAAGGTATTAAAAGTTTCCAAAACAGCCCCTCATTGGTCAGGGGTTTCTGTTACATCGTGATGCTACACATAGAAATAAGGATTATCTCTAGACTGAATGATGGGGTGCCAGGGGAATGAAGGAATTCTAAGCATCATCTGCTGCGCTTGATGGCAGAAACCTGTTGTTTTTCTCTTTAAACAAGAACAGCACAGGTTTGCCTTAAGGAAACCTTATAATGTAGATTTAGTTTTAAACAAAAGAGTTGATGAAATTACTAAACATACAAGTAATGTAAGATATAGTAATTCAAACATTCTGCCACATGTATAGTACAAAAATTATAATTCATCATTTGTGAATTATAGTGCTTTCTTCTCAGTGGTTTCCATGAGGTGAGTAGCATATTAGGCATTTGTTGTGAAACCTCAGGTCAATCACATGGTGCTTTTTTGACCGATGATGACAGTCAGTTGTTCAGGAACATCCCCTGCAACAAAAAATTTCATTTTTTGTGAGATACTCCCAAACGGGAAATCACGTCTAAAGGGAAGCAAACCCAGACACTTTCACCATTGGAACCCTGCAAGTGCAGTATCTGATTCATAATTTCTATCTATACCTGTAACATAGTTTGTTAAAATCCTTGCAATGTACGTTGGTCAACCAAAGGGGAATTGTTTTTCTCAACAAAAGTGGAGTTACTCTGTAAAAATCTGTTTGCCGCATTGTTCCTTTAAAAAAATGACAAGTATGGATTACAAGGGTCCTGCAGCGGAATAAATGTGGGCATGGCACTGATTTAATTCATTTGATCCCAAAATGTGAGGTTTCTACGTGTCAGGTTTTAAAGGCATTCATTTATAAAAAATAAAGTTCCATTGAAATAGAAATATATACAATTTATTTTCTATGGGGTTGCTTGTATGTAGCTTTTAGTTGCTGTGCATTGTTAATTCATTTTGGGATATACACAAATTGCAAAGTAGCTGGTCTGACACATCTGTCCATGTTATGTTCCCCATTGGAGATGTCCTCTCATTTCTTGCCACAATGACAACATCTTTACAGGAAGTACAGGGAAATCTACTGAACATGAAAAACAAAATGGTAGGGCTCTAAGCATTCCCTGCTCTACCCAAAACTAAAATATTGGCCAGATATACATTTAATTATATAATGTATTTCTTCTTTAACCACTTGCCAACCATTCTATAGCAAAATGATGGCTATAGCATGGTCGTCCAGTTGTAGGAGGGAGTCCTATGATGTCTTCCTGTGATTGTGGTGGGTGGCACACTGTTTGATCGCTGTGTCCTTAGGACACAGCTGATCACAGATTGGGGTAAAGAGCCAAAGCTTCTCTTTACCATGTGATCAGCTGTGTCCAGTCACAGCTGATCAAGATGTAAACACACTTGCCAGTTATCGGCATTCCTTTCCTCACGCTGTGACAGCGTGAGGAGAGGAGAGAGCTGGTGACCAGCTAGTGTGAAAGGGGACATCTGCACTATAAATCAGGGCACTGAGCTTCAGTGTCCTGTTTATCTGTGCAACCCCAACAGTGCCCATCAGTGCTTCCTATTAGTGCCCATCAGTGCTTCCTATCAGTGCCCATCAGTGATGCCAATCAGTGCCCATCAGTGCTGTAAATCAATGCCAGTCAGTGCCTATCAGTGCTGCCAATCAGTGTCCATCACTGATACCTATCAGTGCCACCTATCATTGCCTATTAGTTCTGCCTATCAGTGCCGCCTAACAGTGCCCATTAGTGCCTCCTATCAGTGGCCTTCAGTGCTGCCTATTAGTGCCCATCAGTGTTGTCTATCAGTGCCCATCAGTGCAACCTATCAGTGCCATCTCATCAGTGGCCATCAGTGCAGCCTATTAATGCTGCCTATCAGTGATGCCAATCAGTGCCCATCAGTGCTGCAAATCAATGCCAGTCAGTGCCTATCAGTGCTGCCAATCAGTGCCCATCACTGATACCTATCAGTGCCACCTACTATCATTGCCTATCAGTTCTGCCTATAAGTGCCACAAAACAGTGCCCATCAGTTCCTCCTATCAGTGGCCTTCAGTGCTGCCTATTAGTGTTCATCAGTGTTGTCTATCAGTGCCCATCAGTGCCACCTATCAGTGCCACCTCATCAGTGACCAAAAGTGCAGCCTATCATTGCTGCCTATCAGTGCCCATCAGGGCTGCCTCATCATTGCCCATCAGTTCTGCCTCATCAGTGCCCATTAGTGCAGTCTATTAGTGCCCATCAGTGATGCTTGTTAGTGCCTATCAGTGCTGTCTCATCAGCACACATCAGTGAAAGAGAAAAATTATCTGTTGTTTTTTTTTTAATAACGGAAACTAAAAAGAAAACTTTTTTTTTTCAAATGTTTGGCAAAACCCAGTGGTAATTAAAAAAGAAAGCTCTATTTGTGTGAAACAAAATGATAACAATTCCATATGGGTACAGTGCTGCATGACCGCACAATTGTCATTCAAAGTGTGAAAGCGCTGAAAGCTAAAAATTGGCCTGGGCAGGAATTGGGGAAAAATCCCCATTAGGTTAAACAGCTAGCATTGTACAAAACTTTACTTGTAATTATTAGTGCAGAAAATATCCACTGCAAAACGTATTTGTATGATATACATTTATTATATGTACACAGGTGCTACAGATTTGGCTTGAAGGGCCCAAAGCTGGCTATGTATTTCCAGTCATTTTCATAAATCTGAACCAAGTGAGTTAATAAAGAGGTCAGTCTGACTTTTTCATTACGTCTGATAAATGGAATCCAAAAATTCTGGCCGACATCCTGTTCTTGTGTGCCAAAGCTATGCAGTCCTGCTTTAAACTAACGCCATTTACCATGCTTGTCAGTTACACATTGGGACTTTTGAAAACTGCCTTTGGCAAATGTATACAAGCAGAAATTGCTCAGCACATTTTTTCTTACTGTACGATGCAGGGAAACCCTTCAATGGGGGCCTTAGGGATTAATCTGATCCACAATTTCTTTTCAGGTCTCTCCAGCAGAGAATTGTTGTCAGTTTATTTTATCCCTGTCTTTTCAAATAAGATTTCTGTGTTGTCTTTGTTGATGTGACAGGGATGTTACTCCAATAAGATTTGCTTTCACACTCATGTCCTAAATTACCCTGATCAGAAAGAGTGTGCAGCGGTTTATAAACACTGCTGAGGTGAATCATGTTTTTAGATTGCTTGCTCTATAGCAAGGATTGCAATTATATGAATCTAGATATACAGTATATGAATTATAGAGTACAGCAGGCAGAATACTGCAAGTCATGGCTGGTTCATTAGACTGCACTATTCCAGGAATACCTTTATGATTTCAGTTCTGCCTTTAATAAATTGCATACTGACAACATTTATTGACAGTTTCATGTAAACTTATTACAGAGTTGGGAATAACAGTGACTTACTGCGCTTCACACACCATCATTACACTTTAAGCATCATAAAGGCTTGTATTTGTAAATCAAAACTTTTTAGAACAGGCATTTCAGGCCATAAGTGGAGCATTGCTTACATGATGATTATACTGATCTCAAAATAAATACTCTAATACTAGTATAAACAATGTGCTTACTAGACACATTTTCCGAACACGTTTTAGATCTAAAATAAAATTACAAACATTTGCACCGAGAATATAGAAAAACTGCAGGACTTTCCCAATGCTATCAGAATATATTTTATTACTTTATATAGAACAGACCACATGACATGAATTTTAGAGTGTAGAGCAGTCACCTATATGGGATGGCAGGAAGGAGTTAAGTTAAGCATGTTAACCAAAACTTTTTTAGCAATATAATACCAATAAATTAGGAAGTAAGTGAAACAAGAACTGTACATATTTAAATAAGAAATAAGGCACTCAGACAAAATTGTTTGGATAATAAAGGCAGCGGCTGTTTATTAACTGGTAAAATAAACATAAATAAATAATTAATAACGTAATTCAACATCACCACAACAACCTAGTCATGAACAACTCAGGTTGTACCATCAAAATATAACCACAAAATTCAAACCATCCTTTAACACTTATCAACACGTCCTCCTCTGCAAAGCAGAGGTGACCCAACCAGTTAATATTGTAGTATTATAACACTAAATATTCACCAACAGACCAACCCAGTCATCAACAACTCGGGTTGTCACTTACAGTATATCATAACAGATTTTTATCAAATCACGTCCCCCTCTGCAAAGCAGAGGTGACCCAACCAGTTAATATTGTAGCCGCGACAAACCAAAGGGAGGGAGGGAGGGAAACGCTGGTAAGAGATTCCTTGAAGAGATTGAGCCCTGGGATCACGGAACCTTGTTTAAATAAGCCTTAAGCTGAGGTACTAGAGGGCTCATAGGTGGGAAAGGGAAGGCGGGAAGGAGCCTCATTCGCTAAAAAATAGGGGAAGATTAGAGGCTGCCTAGCTACCTAGCATAAACTGCCCAGCTACAGGGAAGGTGGGCTTCCCAGATCGGGAAGGCTAGGAAAGCTGAGGAGAGGGTCAAAAGGTCACTATCATGTATAAAATTAAAATACAAATTTTTGAATTAAATATAAAACCCTAATTAAGCTAACTGACAAAATGGCTGGGCCAAAGCTAATTGTCCCTATTCCCTTCCGCCATCCCATAAGAAAGAGGGGCTAATGTAGCCCCCTTTCATATATTCTTTCTATAGGTTACAAATGCTCCTACTACAGTGTTAAAAGCACACACATATGCTCATTCTAGGTTCAATTTTACTAGAAACCGTTAAAGAAAATGTTAAAAGGGGGGAGGAGTACCGCGCTTCAAAGGTGTATAAGTGCTATAAAGTGTCTTCGTGTAACATGAATATATATTATTTTATGCCTGGTGTGTAAAACTGCCTTGTGCTATAAAGTGTCTTAGTGTAAAAAATAAATAAATAATACATTTTCAATTATGCCTGATATATAAAACCATATAAATATTAGCTTAATGTTGATAAATGTATAAAAATCACATTCACTATGTCATACACAAATTCATATAGATAAATATACACTCTAAATATCTCAATGGATGGTGTGTATGGTGATATATATTATAAAAATCAAAAAAGTGCTCTGCGCTTAATAAACTCTATAGCGCTATATATGGATAGTGCTGCAAGTCTCCATATGCATTCACAGGTAGGGATGATCAAACGGTTCGGGGTTGACCATCGGTTCAACCCGAACATTGACTGTTCGAAATTCGGCTGAATTCTGAACTTTTTGCGGAAATAGTTCGGAATTCGGCAACCAGAACCGACCAAAATGCAATGGGACAGGAACTGGGCTTTAAAAGCCCGTGATTGGACCAGAAACATCAGTAAAAGCCAATTGAGGGGCAGGAGGATGCTAGGAATGTGATTGGAGTGACTAGGGGTCCAGAGGCCAATCAGTAGTGAATACGCCCCCCAGTATATAACATAGCCCCGCCAAATCCCTAGCACTGTAATACAGGGGCTGTGGAAGAGAGTGGAAGCAGTTCTGTTACTCCTGCTGCAAAAGTGTCATTTAGCAATTATTAGTGTGAGGAAAGGGATATCTAGTGTAGTTAGGGTACTATATACCACTATAGTTAGATTCAATAATCTAGTTTCTGTAGGGAAAGTGTTAAGTGTCAGGGTGACCTCAGTGCAGTTTAGGGTGAACTGACTCTGACTGCTATGCCAGGGTGACCAAACTCTTCCATGTCAGGGTGACCGCCAGAGAAAAAAGATCATCTATCTTAGAATTGCAGTAGAGCAGGGATGGGGGTCCGCTCCTTGTATGCCAGGGTGACCGAATTCATCTATGTCAGGGTGACCGCCAGAGAAAAAAGATTGTTTGTCTTAGAATTGCAGTAGAGCAGGGATGGGGCTCCGCTCCTGTCACACCTGGGCGTTTTTGTTTCAGGCGTTTATTGGGCTTTTTAGTGGATGTCTTTGGAGGCAGGCATGACATCTGAACTTCTGTGTAGGGGTATATGTACACACACACATATATGTATATATACACATACACACATATAGGTGTAAAAGTAGCGGAACCCCATCCCTGCGCTAATGAAATTATTTGCAGGGATGGGGTTCCGCTCCTATCACACCTGTATGTGAGTATGTGTATATATACATATATGTGTGTGTGTGTATATATATATATATATACCCCTATACAGAATTTCAGATGTTATGCCTGCCTCCAAAGACGCCCAAAAATGCCCAATAAACGCCTGCAACAACACACCTGGGTCGTTTTTGTTGCAGGCGTTTATTGGGCATCTTTTGGGCGTCTTTGGAGGCAGGCATGACATCTGAACTTCTGTATAGGGGTATATATACACACACACATATATGTATATATACACATACACACATATAGGTGTGAAAGTAGCGGAACCCCATCCCTACGCTAATGAAATTATTTGCAGGGATGGGGTTCCGCTCCTATCACACTGGGGCATAACCCAGAACCCTAGGCACTTTTGAGGGGCATTTATTGGGTTTTAGGGCTTCAAAATTGGGTTTTTTGATTACCGAAGTTCGGGTCCCATTGATTTCAATGGGGTTCTGGAATCCTGACCCGAACTTTCGGGAAGTTCGGGTGTTCTGATCGAACCAAACTTTTTAAAAGTTCAATCATCCCTATTCACAGGTGGTTAAATGCTGCTGTACATTCGAAAGTGCTCAAGTGTCCCAAATAGTGGTAACAGTAATCTGGATCTTCCTCCTATATTCAATGCATGCAAGTGTTCTTTGGTGCTCGTGAGTGAACACTGTGGTTACCAATAACAGTACCTGCAGCATTGAAGGCATATAACTTTTATACAACTACTGGACAGCGCGAGAATTCCCCCCCCCCCCCACTATATAATACGTTAAAGAAAATGTATTTATTCTTTTTTTTTTTTTTCTAATTCTGTTTGTTGAATTTGTTCTTTACACTTTAGCCTGTGTTCATGTCAGAAATTGTAATTTTTGTCTTTTTGTGTTTTGTTTTAATAACTCATGAATTCTCAAAGACTTAGGCCTAATGTACACTGCTACTTGTAAACGACTGTTTTGGAGCAGTTGGGTGTTTTTTTTCAGAAGCCCCTGAACCCTCCTCTATGTTTTCTTATCTGTCCATGTACACTGGGTCGTTTACAGTCATTTAGAGGCAGTTGAGTTCAGTGTCGTTTTTTGGAAAGCAATTATTTGCATTCAGGATGTTCAGAACGTGTGTTTACTGGCGTTTCAAACGCAAAACATGACTGAACGCGACCGAACGCGATCACCCGCTTTTAGCGCTTGCGTTTTTACATTTTAAAGGGGAATGATTTTTTGACCTCTAAAAACGGATCTGAGCGCAAACGCCCGCTAAACGCAGCTGCAAACGCGACACAATGGATGTTTTAAACGTTCTTTACATAGTTGTTAAATTCCAGCTTTCAATGGACTTTTTAAAACGTCCCATGTACATGTAGCCTTAGGAATCAATCACAGAATCTGTTGCTTCCATATCTTTCAAGGAAAACCCTTGAGAACATTTTTTATTCCTATTCATGGAGTACAACATCCAAAAGTGATAACAGGGGTGACCACCACAGTGCACAGTATATAAAGTCTATTAAAACAAACAACTTTGATAGAGCAATAATATAGCCTTATTAATTATACATTAAACAACATACAGAGCGATTCTCAAAAAAAAACCCATAAACTTAAAAAGTAAAACTTTGTTGATTTCATTGAATGTAATAATACATGTTACATTGGGAATGAACGCACCTGCAAATTATTGGCCTATCCGCTTACTTTATTCTTATAGAGCCCTTTATCATTTATGTCATAAAAAGTAAACCTAAAAGAAATTAAATGTAATTTAAATACAGAAGTGCATGGTCAATATATTTGTATTCTTATACCTTTTGTTGTGTACTATAAGCATTTGATCACCTACTCAGATGTATTTTGCTATTTAATGTTTCTGAACAGCTGTGGTTAGTATTTGCACTAATAACATTTTATTGCACTAGGATTAAATTATTGACACAAATACATATGGAGAGGGGTAATTATAACTACAAATATTAATCTAAAAATGAATATGATGTAGCGATTAAATAGCACGCAATTCAATAAAAACAAACACAATTTAGAACAGAAGATTATTTACAAAATTCCCATGAGCATGAAATACTGAAATCTAGGACACTATCTATCTTGTAAAGTATTTTTAGACTGAATCGTATAAAGCCATTCCATAAATTGGTTTTTGAGGTCTGCATAAGCCCTTTGGTGAACTTGCCCATTTAATCACCATATACATTCTAATAAGTAATATGCGTATTAACAACCTTTTACTTGATGTTTAATCTAAGTAAAATATATTACTATTTCCCTGGTAAATGGATATGTTAGGCCAATTAAAAATGCTTAATGTATAAGTATCATTACCTATAACTTTGCCAAATAATTAAAATGTGAATGTGTGTGAATTTCAGTTGTATTGTAAGCTTCGGATTTCTAACTACTGAAAAGTAAAAAATAAAAAAAGATCCATCACCACCCAAATGCCTCTCACTGCCAGCTTTCCTCTAGCTTGATGTTATTATGACACTGCAGGCTAAAGGTAACATGCAACACAAGTTCTCAAACACTAGAGCATTGAGCTCTGAGGTCATTTTGACAGCTTCTAAAGATATCTATGCTTGGTAAAGTAAATTAAGAATAGCAGCTTGCTGTTATAATAAATATTAGATATATAAAAAAAAAAAAAAGATCTGAACAAGTACATTCAGGTATTTAAAGACATACTTTTTTTTTTTTTTAGAAAATTGTTTTTAAGCTTAATTCCATTTTTTTTTTTTTAAGTTTTGGAAAGATTTGAAAAAAAAATTACATCTGTCAAGTTTTTTTCTGCTGTCCTTGGCTCTTTCGGGAAGATCTAATTTTATTTCTAGTCCCTGTTACAGCCAGGAAAAAAGAAAATATATAAGTGGTCATTAATTCAGGAAGACGCCAGCAGTACAAATAACCAGAAGGAGAATCTAACTCTTCCACATATTACTGAAAAAGGTTTGGTTAAGGCTCCATTCACATTAGAGCATCTCCAAAGTCCCACAATTCCCAGTGTGACTTTCGGTGCAATTTTGATCTGACTTTCCATTTTATGGATCAAAGTCACATCAAAAGTCGCACCAAAGTAGTGCAGGCACCTTTTCAAAGATGCTGTGACATTAAGTTGCATCAATTTGAATGGTTTCTGTTGAAAAGAATGGAGTGTGACTTGTCATGCCAAAGTCTGAATGGAGACTTAATGCCGCCTGTTTCTTAATTTCCTGTACCCACAGGTCACACTACAATTTTGACAGGAAATCTATTTTTCCCCACACTATCCAAAAAAATAAATAAATTGAGATGACGTTTTGGGGTTTTAAAGCATAAATAAATTCAGCTGTATGAGATTTCACCATAATGTGTGCAACCTATGTATACAGCATACTTGCACATTATGGCACACTTACTTCTGACTGTGCCCTCCTTCAGTAGTAACAGTTCCAACCTCCTGTCACCAGTCTGTCTGCCACTGCTGTCATCTTCCCCACTGTATTTTTCTGAGTCTTGTGACGCTCCTGTTTGGCATGCAGGAGTTACATTGTTCCTGCCACCTGCCTGTATTCCCGGCATGCTGAGAATGAGCCTGAATGTACATAGCATTGCACATGTGCCATACCATTACAGTGAGAAATGGTTATTTACAGACAAGCATTATTTGTCCTTGGATTTCCAAATATTGTTTATCCACAGATGAGATACCTGTTATAAAAAAAACCTACAGTTATAGTCATTCATGACTACTAAATTTTTATATGATAAATAATATGCAAAATTTAAAGAGGTTCATTGAAATGCAGCTACATTGTGCAACATCAAGCACATTGTATGATACATTTACTTTAAGATTTTATAAGATAACCTTGTATTTATCGCAATGATAATGATTTTACTCTTGTAAATTTAAAGTAGAACTTCCGCTTATCTGTCTGCTCCCTCCCTCCGGTGCCATATTTGGCACCTTTCGGGGGGGGGGTACCTATTTTTGACAGGTTACACTGTCCCCACTTCCGTCTGACCACGCTGTGGCAAAGTACATCAGAAGTTCGGCCCCCTTCTCCTCCATCCTCCTTCCTCTGCTTCAAGGCCAGTAAGAGAGCACAGCACGCTTTGGGCTTGCGCAGTAGGGACCCGGCAGTGAAGCTGCAAGGTTCCCTTGCTGGCAATGGCAGTGGCAGCATCCAACAGCCGATGGAAACATCGGCTGCGGTGCCGACATCACTGGATTCCAGGACAGGTAAGTGTCCTAATATTAAAAGTCAGCAGCTACAGTATGTATAGCTGCTGACTTTTAATTTTTTGGAAGGGGGGGGGGGGCTGCGGAACACCGCTTTAAATTAATATAAATAAAAGCATAAAGGCATTTCACTGATTATTAAAATAGCTATAAAATGTAAATTTTTGACTCCTCGCCCCAGTAATTACTTTTTTTTTTTCATGTTAAGGCAATGTAATAACCTTGACTCTTACTTTTCGTTTTTAGTGTCTAAAATTATTTGCATTTATTGAGTTTATTTTACGGGTTTGTTACAACACAGTTAATACTTTTTTTTAACTGCAGGGAATTAATATGATTTTGATGATTGGTTGTGTGTTGTAGATGAGAAAGTTAAAATTGTACTAATTCTACAGGATTATTATAAAATATTATTTTATAACAAAGCTGTTGGGCATAACAACACATAATTGTATAGTTTTTTTCCTCAATTTACATGGATAAAGGTGTGAATTGTTGTTAACTCAGACTTCAGACTTTTTGATACCAAGGAAGGGATTATGTAACTAGAACAAGGCGGTTCCACAATTTTCATACTTACCATTCTTTTCTTGAACAATCAACATGTACACAATCCCTGGTGATTGGAATAAAGTGTCTGTGCTACTTGTATAGCTATATATGTTCGATTGTCTTCCTGAATCTCATTAGAGTTGCAGAAGTGTCTTGGAGAAGCTGCAAAAGAAGACCAACCAAAGAAGAATATTGGCCCATTAAAGGTTTTATAGAATCCATTCTTCATTGTAATTACCAAGGGATATATTAATGTAAATAATATTTATAAAACCAGTTTAAAGGGACATTAGAGTGATTTTGAGTCAGTTGTATTTAAAATTCATTCTTCTATTTTGTTATATTTTGTACTACTGTAATAATATATTTGTTTTTCACATCTAGAGTATATGATAAGGATTCACACAGGATTGTGCGTTTTTTTTTTTAAAAGAAAGCTGAAACAAAACAGTTTTCTTTATGCTCTCTGTTTCTATCTGAAACTCTGTACATCCCAATCTAAACAGACCAGGCATGGAGTGGTCTCTTTTCTGATTAATAATTGTGGTGCCTAACCTGCAGTCTAAGCTATTTATCTCTTTGAACAAGTGTGCTTATCAGTAATGCAGCTAAGTATAAACAGGTAAACATGCGATCAAAAGATTTTTGAAAGTTAAATATCTATAAAACCACAAAACATTCTCTATAATGCATTCCAGCAGACTGTAACTGAAGTTGTGCACAGAAGAGAATGTGGAAAGAAAACAAAAAAAAGAAAAAAATACTTGATCCTGTATTATAAAGAAGGCTTACTTAAATATGACATCCTTATAAAAAGAATTTAGATGGTTAAATACTTTAAGAACTCGCAAACAATGGAGAAATAAGATCTACAGTATATTTTAAACACGCTAGATTTTTTTCTAAAAATCTAAAGTAAGACCTTATGAGGGATTGATTTCCTGGAATTTGGCAGCACAGGAATAATGAAGTTAGAGCGATAGATACAATCTCTCAAGACTTGGGCTTCTATAATCAAGCAGTCAAAACTGGATCCATGAAGCAGGATGGCAGACTGGTAGACAGCAGGTGGGTTGGTTGGGACATGCCCACAGAGTGTCTCTCAAGAGACAGAGAATGTTAAAATATCAAGTCTTTCTGGGTCAGTTCAGTGCCACCAAGATCACTGAGATGTTGTTTATATCAAACCTGCAAAGCAGACAAGGAAGACTCTGTAGCAAAGGGAAGGTATATATAAGCCGGACATGATCCCATGGGGTCACTAGCCCACTGCAAAGGTCCCTGGACTCCTGATCCTGGCCACAAACCTGTTAAACTTGTTCCTGAATAAGAATGAAAACAGATCCATGTCCAGCATCACCTAGTGGTGAAAAATTTCCCCAGACACTTTAGTGGAAAGAGACCATTCTCCTGTGTCCAGGCACTAATGACCGAGGATGTCTACCTGCCAATTGTCTACTCTGTTAGTGTGGACAGTGGACAGGCTGGATTGTGCCTTTCAGCCCAAGATAGAATTGGGTCAGCTCATCAAAGTGCTTCACTGATAGTTGATGTAAACCAAGTCTGTGGGGTTGCCCTATTGAATCCTCATTCACTGCATCAGGGATAGACAAATGGACCTTAGCTGGAGAACGTTGATGGCAATTTTTGAATCAATGACCTCTTTACTTGAACTGTTTACATCCCTAGTACTCCTCCCCAGCGTGACTGGCTGGCATCCATCATGAGAGTCATTCAGGTTAATGGAAGAATTTCAAAAGGGAGAATTGTCCTGGTTCCAGCACAGGGCTGGTCAGCCACCAGGTCAATGATATTCTGGTTTGGGGAGAAAAGCGTATGGGCCTGCCTGGATAATGAAGGGGTTTGTCCAATGCAGTCAGTTCATTGAGCTGCAGGCACCTGGGGTGAACCTGGGCAAAAATAACTAACTCAAAGTAGGCCATTATTTACTTTTCTGCAAAATAAGAAAAAGGAATCTTCTTGGATCGAAGAATGCAGACATGAACATTGAGGTGAAACGCTTAGGAAGAAAAACCCTGTCCTGGGCCATGTCCAAGACTAGGCCCAGGTAATTCAAGCAGTGGGTCAGATTCAACAAAGATTTCTGAGAGCTGAGGATCCACCCAAAACTCTGAAGTGTCTGTATTGTTCAAAAATAAAATGAGGACCAGAGTGGAGAGCTCCTTCAAGAGGAGAGCATCTAGAAATCCCATAATGTAAATTCCTTGACATGACAAGGATCTAGGCAAGAACCTTTGTGAAGACGCAGGGCACTGTGTCACAGGCAAGAGCCACAAACTGAAAGTACTGCTCCCCCACCACAAATCGCAGGAGAAGCTGATGCAGGGGAAAACAGGAATTGGAAATATGAATCTGATCCTTATCAGTGCTCTAAATCCCCTTTGCTGTACTGATGCAAGTGCCCACAAGAAGGTGTTGATAACCTTTGGGTCTAAGATGAGACCAATTCACCCCACTGATCTTCAGGATCACAAACAGGTTTGAATTAAAGCTTTGAAATTATTCCTCTGATGGAACTGGAACAATCACTGTAAGCCAGTCTGGGCCTGTAATCTCACTGGAGAAGAAGAATGGTTTGAGGGCATAAGGCTGGGTAGGGACAGAGATCAAAATTCCAGCCTGTATCCCTGGGACATCACTTGTAGTAGTGGGTGTGCCCCTTGCTTGTGAGGAGTTAGTGCCAGATTTTTCTGGCTTGGACATCCAGATTTTGTGATGGAACTGAGTGGAGGTTGTAGCATTAGGAGTAAAAGTTACTCTTCTGAGTTCTGGAAGCAGCCAATTTTGCTGTGAATTTCTTATCTTTCTTCCTACTAGGTAAGAGTGTTTTCATCCTGCCCATGACTTCCTTTAATAAAGGTGTCTAGGGATCCTTCTGTGGTACTGAGGGTTGTGCATCATGCACTTGGTCCAGAGTGTTAGGGCTGGAAAATGGCAATAGAAACCACCTTTGGTTGAATGGTCAAACTCAACATAACAAAAGCAGCTTTAAAGAGGACCATCTAACCTTTTATCCACTGGATCTTTGAAAACTGGGAAATCCTTAACTGGAAAGTAATTTGTTTAGGTAGGAAATAGCTAGATTCACCACTGGAACATTCCACTTGTAATGGTAAGCCTCCTCAATAGTGATGAGCCGAACACCTCCCTGTTCGGTTCGCCGCAGAACATCTCGAACAGGGGAAATGTTCTAGCGAACATACGAACTCCATTAAAGTCTATGGGACACAAACATGAAAAATCAAAAGTCCTAACTTTAAAGGCTTAAATGCAAGTTATTGGCCCAAAAAAGTGTATGGGGACCTGGGAACTGCCCTGGGGGACATGAATCAATGCAATTTTTTTTGTAAACTATCGTTTTTAAAGGAGCAGTGATTTTAATAATGCTTAAAGTGAAAAAATAAAAAATGAAAAATTCCTTTAAATATCAGGCCTGGGGGGCCCCCTTAGTGTGCTTGTAAATTGGTGCATTTGTGTGATGTTTGTAGCCTGCTGCAGCAATACTGACATTTCTAAAGAAAAAAATGTAATTTAAACTTGCTCGCTGTAATGTGTTGTCGGCTCCCGGCAAAACAAATAAAAAAAAGAAAAAAATGGCGTGGGATCTTCCCCAAAATCCATACCAGGCCCTTATCCAAACACACAGCCTGGCTGGCCAGGATGGGGGTGGGGCGAATGAGTGCCCCCTCCTGAACCATACCAGGCCCTCAACATGGGGGGTGGGTGCTTTGGGGCAGGGGGGCTCTGACCACCCCACCCTAAAGCACCTTGCCCCCATGTTGATAGGGACAGGGGTCTCTTCCAGACAACCGTGGACTGTGGTTGTGGGGGTCTGCAAGGGGGAGGCAGATTTCGATAAGCCTCCCCCCGCAGACCCCCACAACCACAGCCCATGGTTGTCGGGAAGAGACCCCTTTCCCCATCAACATGGAGGCAAGGTGCTTTGGAGTGGGGGGGCAGAGCCCCTCCTGCCCCAAGCACCCACCCCCCATATGTTGAGGGCATGTGCCCTGGTATGGTTCAGGAGGAGGGCACTCGCTCACCCCCACCCTCATCCTGGCCAGCCAGGCAGTGTGCTCGGATAAGGGTCTGGTATGGATTTTAGGGGTAACCCCACACCATTTTTTTTTATTTTGGCCATGATGTTTTTTTCAGCAATACTGACATAAACTGATATACACTTTGTGGTATGCATTGCACTATCTGATCTGATCTCAACAAACTGTAAAAAGCAAAAATCTCTCTCCCCACCAGCAATGTATTATTAACTATAGAAATCACCCGCTGGTCAAGGGATTTGAGCCCACAGCCTTGCAATTGCAAGCCTGGTGTTCTACCAGTTACACCACCATCAAGCATGCTTAGGTTGAATACACTTTCCCTGCCTAACTAACTAACTCCTATCTCACCCTACACACAGTGGATGAGATAAAAGTTAGGGAGAGTGTGTTCAACTTAAGCAGGCTTAACGGTGGTGTAGGTGGTAGAATACAAGGCTTGCAATAAGATGGCTGTGGGTTCAAATCCCCCAGCCAGCAAGTGATTTCTTGGAATCAGAGGTCAGAGTCCATGATAATGCGGGAACTCGAAGTTCCCACGAAAAAGCCCATTTGTTTGTCATTCAACAAACAAGCAAACAGTCAATGTTTAAGTTGAATTTACGTTCGACTTGAACTCAAAGCTCATCCTTACTCCTCAGTAAAGATGGGCTGAACCCCCCCCCCCCCCATTCATTTTGCACCAGAACAGCCAAACACACAAGTCAAAAAGTTGAAGTTTTTGGGTCCCAAACTTGAAAATCAAAAGTCCCAATTTTGAAGGCTTATATGCAAGTTATTGGCCACAAAAAAGGGGTATGGGGGCCTGGGTACTGTAAAGTAATCAATGCAAACATTTTTTTTACAACAATAGTTTTTTAAAGGAGCAGTGATTTTGATGTGTAATTTGTTTCACATCTTAGATATGTTATCTCTTTTGTGTCTTTTTACCAGTATGTTAATTGTTTACATACATGTTATAGTTTTGTACTTTTTTGACAAGGAAAACAATAAATAGATTGAAATCTATAAGTACAGTGTTTACAGATTATACTAAGTTATGTAGTGGAATTCATTCCTTACTAGATATTTATGGCTTACAAACTGCCCTGGGTGCACTGTTTAGTTGGGAAAATAGGGCAAATGAGGTACAGTGTGGGTAAATGTGATTTATGCACTCGGGGCTAAAAACATGCATACATGAATAGTGATGGAAAATAATTAAGCTTACCAACCGATGCACCTTCTATAACAAGAAATATACTTTGTATATTAAGAGGCATAGAGCCTGATTTACTAAATAATATGTGGGTCCACTGTTACATTGTTGCATTCACAAACCAAGGTTAACAACCCAATAATTTTCTTCTTGTATTTTTCTATGGGGACCAAGACACACACATCATATACAGGTACATATGGCAAATTCTCTAACAAATATAGTTTGCTAAGCAGTGTACATTCTAGCGTCTGGACACACACCAGTAGTGACACACCAGAAATAAAAAATCGTGTTTTCTCTACTGTTTTTGGGGTTATTTCACAACTTTTTGCTATTGTATATGCATTTTTATGCAGAAACCATACTGCAAAAAGTAGGCAAAGATTTCAATAAAGGCAACTGTAAAAAAAAATGAAAAAAAGCTATAGTACATGTTTCACGCAGAATAGCCCAGTGCACATGAGTGACACAGTGGGAATGTGCATAAATGCAGGCTTTAGGCATGGTAACATTAAATATTTTAAAGGAGAATTGCTGTCAAAAGTCAGCAGCAAGTCTACATGATGGTAGTTCTGTGTAGGGTTGAGCGAACACCTAGATGTCCGTGTTCGACGGGTTCGGCCGAACTTTAAAAAAAAGTCCGGGTCCGTGTCCCGGACTTTTACCGAACTTTTCCCGGACACCGAACCCCATTGAAGTCAATGGGGACCCGAACTTTAAGGCACTAAAATGGCTCTAAAACACCAAAGGAAAGGGCTAGAGTGCTGCAAATGGCAGCAAAACGTAATTAAGAGCATGGCAAGTGCTCTGCAAACAAATGTGGATAGGGAAATAACTTAAAACAACAAAAAAAAACAGAAAAATAAAACAATGTTCTTCTTCATCTCTGAAGGACGAGGCCCATATGGAGTAGGAGGGAGGTTGAGGTGGTGGTGGATGTGGCGGTGACTAGACATATGCCGGTTTTCGGTAATTCGATATATCGCGGTATTGCATAGCCACGGTATTGTTATTGTGGCATTTTTAAAATACCGAGTTTCTCTGTCAAGTCTGCCTGACTTGTGAATTGATACATTTCAGTGAGCTGGATGACTCATTCACTCACTCAGCTAACACCTTTCAGCATTAAGTCTCCTAACTATAAACAAAAATGATTACATTTGTATCTTTTCCTTCCCTCTGCCAGGGAGAAAGGAAGTTTAACCTCTTAAAGACTGGATCTTTTTCTGACACTTGCTGTTTGCAAGTTAAAATCAGTTTTTTTTTTGCTAGAAAAGTACTTAGAACCCCCAAACATTTTATATATTTTTTTAGCAGAGACCCTACAGAATAAAATGGCGATTGTTGTAATATTTTATGTCACACTGTATTTGCGCAGCAGTCTTTCAAACGCAATGATTAGACTTTAATGAATAAAAAAAAAAAAAAAAACGTAACAGTAAAGTTATCCCAATTTTTTTTTTTTTTGTTACACAGAGAATCGTGAGAGAATCGTGATCTTTATTCCAAGCTAAAAAATCGTGATTCTCATTTTGGCCAGAATCGTGCAGCTCTAATAAATATATATATACACACACACACGCCTAGCAGCCCACATTACATTATTATATAGCCATCAAGCAGTGTCTGGCCTACCTGGTGATGACTGGTCCTGGCGCTCTGATCCGATGGCCTGGTCTTTAAAGGGGCAAATCCTTGCGATCCAGAAGTGGTTAAACCTGCAGGAGGACCGGTGTTTTTATCTATTAATGACTTTACTATTGCTTTAGGCCTGGTTCACATGTATGCGGGTTGGTGGTTCACATGTATGCGGGTTGGCGGTTCACATGTATGCGGGTTGGCGGCCCACATTTGCACAGGCATAGCAGCCCATTGATTTGAACGGGCTGCTATGCCCTCATTTTCCGCAGAAAAAAGGTGCATGCAGCATTTTTTTTAAATTCAGTGGCCTTGAAATCCATCCTGCTTTTGCACCATGCGACTAACCTGCAGTTCCTGCTCTGGCAAGCTTTCTGCATTTTTTGTATACGTGGGCACGGCATTTAAAAATAAACAGTTTGCGTGTGCAGCAACGGCAGGTAAGTCGCATGGTGCAAAAGAAGGATGGATTTCATGGCCACTGCATTTTTTTAAATTCTGCATGCACCTTTTTTCAGCTGAAAACGCAGGCATAGCAGCTCAAGCCCATTCACATCAATGGGCTGCTATGCCTGTGCAAATGTGGGCCCCCAACCCGCATACATGTGAACCAGGCCTAAAGCAATAGTAAAGTCATTAATAGATAAAAACACCGGTCCTCCTGCAGGTTTAACCAATTAATGACTTTACTATTGCTTTAGGCCTGGTTCACATGTATGCGGGTTGGGGGCCCACATTTGCACAGGCATAGCAGCCCATTGATGTGAATGGGCTTGAGCTGCTATGCCTGCGTTTTCAGCTGAAAAAAGGTGCATGCAGAATTTTAAAAAATGCAGTGGCCATGAAATCCATCCTTCTTTTGCACCATGCGACTTACCTGCCGTTGCTGCACACGCAAACTGTTTATTTTTAAATGCCGTGCCCACGTATACAAAAAATGCAGAAAGCTTGCCAGAGCAGGAACTGCAGGTTAGTCGCATGGTGCAAAAGCAGGATGGATTTCAAGGCCACTGAATTTTAAAAAAATGCTGCATGCACCATTTTTCTGCGGAAAATGAGGGCATAGCAGCCCATTCAAATCAATGGGCTGCTATGCCTGTGCAAATGTGAACCACCAACCCGCATACATGTGAACCAGGCCTAAAGCAATAGTAAAGTAATTTATAAACAACACCTCCTTCAGGTTTAACCACTTCTTGACCACAAGGATTTGCCCTCTTAATGACCAGGCCATCGGATCGGAGCCGAGCGCCAGAACCAGTTATCACCAGTTAGGCCAGACACTGCTTGATGACCTATTTTAGGCCTGGTTCACAGAGTCTGTACTGACTGACTATATAATAATGTGCATAAGTGAACCAAAGCCCCTAAATTCAGCAATGAAATTGAAGTGAGGTGGAAATTTAATAATTTAAATTTAATAATAGAATACCGTGATAATACCGTATACCGTGGCAAAACCTTAATCAATTAATCGCAGCATGAAAATCTGATACCGTCACAAGCCTAGCGGTGACATAGGCGTGCGCACAGGGTGTGCTGGGTGTGCCTGGGCACACCCTAATCACCTAGGGCACATAGCATTGCCAGTGAGGAGATGGGAAAGATCTCCCTGGGACCTGCTCTGCTCTATTTCTCCTTGCCTACAGGTACATGGCCCCGATACATTACTCTCCCTGCTGGCAAACACATGCATGTGTATTTCAACTTTGGGGTGCACACCTTAATGCAATAGGCTGCGCACACCTATGGGCGGTGTAGGTGGAAGCGGCGGTGGAGGAGGACCAGGGCCGGATTAACAGCATCATGGGCTTGGTGCTGAGGATTTTGAAGGGCCTTAAGGGCCGTGCCTTGCCATGCACCCAGAGGAGGAAGGGTGCAGCCATGCATGCCTAATTCAACATGGGATGCTGTCTCTGAAGCCCATAAACACATCCATGCATCGCCAACTGTCCCTCCTTGTCCGGCCTTCACGCTGTGTGGGGAGGTTCTGAGGGTGCTGCCTGGGGAAGCGAGCATAGAAGCCAGACTTCTGTGTTTACAAGTGACAGAAGAGCGGTAACAGTGAATATGGCCAACCCGGGGCCTATATAAAAGGTAGGGGCCTGGAGCTGCAGCTCCAATAGCCCCTACATTAATCTGGCCCTGAGGAGGAGGACGAGGTAGCCAACACTGCTTCTTTTCAAAAATTTTAAATGAGGGTACACCCCAAAAGAGTGAGAAAGAGCAAAAATGGAACAATGGGTGGGTAAGGTCGGTATCCATTGCTATTCTGCATAAGGTACGGAAAAGTCCCGTGGGATCCATGCCTGGTTCATTTTAATGAACGTGAGCTTGTCCACATTGTCTCTGGACAGGCGGCTGCGCTTGTCTGTTATAACGCCCCCAGCCGTGCTAAATACCCGTTCAGATAATACACTGGCTGCAGGGCACGCCAGCACCTCCAAGGCGTAAAGGGCAAGCTCAAGCCATGTGCCCAATTTGGAGACCCAGAAGTTGAAGGGGGCAGACCCGTCATTCACTACATGTAGGCGTGTGCACACATACTGCTCCACCATGTTGGTAAAATGCTGCCTCCTGCTAAGACGTTCCATCTGAGCTGCTGGTGCTGCTGTTTGTTGTGGCGTGCTGACAAAGCTTTTCCACATTTCGGCCATGCTAACCCTGCCTTCTGAGGTGCTGGCGGTGCCCTGGTTGCGTTGGCGACCTCCTCCTCCTCCTCCTCTGCCTTGTGCTTCCACTGTGGCCCCGCTGTCAGATGGGAATGCCAGCAGCATGGCGTCTACCAGCGTGCGCTTGTACTCGCGCATCTTGCGATCGCGCTCCAGTGAGTGAATTAAGGACGGTACGTTGTCCTTGTAACGGGGATCCAGCAGCGTGGCCACCCAGTAATCAGCACAAGTTAGAATGTGGGCAACTCGGCGGTCGTTGTGGAGACACTGCAGCATGTAATCGCTCATGTGTGCCAGGCTGCCCAGAGGCAACGAAAGGCTGTCCTCTGTGGGAGGTGTATCGTCCGTGTCCTCTGTATCCCCCCAGCCACGCACCAGTGATGGCCATGAGCTGGCCTGGGTGCCACCCTGCTGTGAACATGGTTCCATCTCCTCCTCCAGCTCCTCCTCCTCCTCATCCTCCTCATCCTCCAGAACTGTGCCCCTGCTGGACAATTGCGTCCCTGGCGTTTGCGTGTGCAGGAACCCACCCTCGGAGCCCCTTGCGAATGACTGCCCTGAAAGCCTTGGAAATGTTACCTCTTCATCCTCCTCCTCCTCCTCATCCTGTGCCA
The DNA here is from genome assembly GCF_965119305.1 of Pelophylax lessonae. Classification (NCBI taxonomy): domain Eukaryota; kingdom Metazoa; phylum Chordata; class Amphibia; order Anura; family Ranidae; genus Pelophylax; species Pelophylax lessonae. The sequence continues at coordinate 475,016,986 of NC_138769.1, read as the reverse complement.
CATCCTCTTCCATCATCGCCCGAATTGTTTTTTCAAGGAGGCATGGAAGTGGGATAGTTAAGCTGAGAACGGCGTCATTGCCACTGGCCATGTTGGTGGAGTACTCAAAACAGCGCAACAAGGCACACAGGTCTCGCATGGAGGCCCAGTTAAATTAAATAGCGGAATAGAAAATATGATCCAAAAAAAGTGTATGTATATCACACGTACACAACCACACTGGGCCCCAATTACTATTGTTTGTACCCCTAAAAGGCTAGATGAGGAGTAGGGGGAGTATGGAACAGGCAGCACCCTCAAACCTTCAGAAGTATGAGATGAACCCCAACAACTTGGAAAGGTGGATCTCTCTCACACGTACCGACACAGACTATCCCGCAATTCAATTGATCCTCAAAGGTTTTTATTGAATAGCGGAATAGGAAATATGATCAAAAAAAGTGTATGTATCTCGCACGTACACAACCACACTAGGCCCCAATTACTATTGTTTGTACCCCTAAAAGGCTAGATGAGGAGTAGGGGGGGTATGGAACAGGCAGCACCCTCAAACCTTCAGAAGTATGAGATGAACCCCAACAACTTGGAAAGGTGGATCTCTCTCACACGTACCGACACAGACTATCCCCCAATTTAACTGATCCCCAAAGGTTTTTGATTAAATAGCGGAATAGAAAATATGATCCCAAAAAAGTGTATGTATATCACACGTACACAACCACACTGGGCCCCAATTACTATTGTTTGTACCCCTAAAAGGCTAGATGAGGAGTAGGGGGAGTATGGAACAGGCAGCACCCTCAAACCTTCAGAAGTATGAGATGAACCCCAACAACTTGGAAAGGTGGATCTCTCTCACACGTACCGACACAGACTATCCCGCAATTCAATTGATCCTCAAAGGTTTTTATTGAATAGCGGAGTAGGAAATATGATCAAAAAAAGTGTATGTATCTCGCACGTACACAACCACACTAGGCCCCAATTACTATTGTTTGTACCCCTAAAAGGCTAGATGAGGAGTAGGGGGGGTATGGAACAGGCAGCACCCTCAAACCTTCAGAAGTATGAGATGAACCCCAACAACTTGGAAAGGTGGATCTCTCTCACACGTACCGACACAGACTATCCCCCAATTTAACTGATCCCCAAAGGTTTTTGATTAAATAGCGGAATAGAAAATATGATCCCAAAAAAGTGTATGTATATCACACGTACACAACCACACTGGGCCCCAATTACTATTGTTTGTACCCCTAAAAGGCTAGATGAGGAGTAGGGGGAGTATGGAACAGGCAGCACCCTCAAACCTTCAGAAGTATGAGATGAACCCCAACAACTTGGAAAGGTGGATCTCTCTCACACGTACCAACACAGACTATCCCCCAATTTAACTGATCCCCAAAGGTTTTTGATTAAATAGCGGAATAGAAAATATGATCCAAAAAAAGTGTATGTATATCACACGTACACAACCACACTAGGCCCCAATTACTATTGTTTGTACCCCTAAAAGGCTAGATGAGGAGTAGGGGGAGTATGGAACAGGCAGCACCCTCAAACCTTCAGAAGTATGAGATGAACCCCAACAACTTGGAAAGGTGGATCTCTCTCACACGTACCGACACAGACTATCCCCCAATTTAACTGATCCCCAAAGGTTTTTGATTAAATAGCGGAATAGAAAATATGATCCAAAAAAAGTGTATGTATATCACACGTACACAACCACACTAGGCCCCAATTACTATTGTTTGTACCCCTAAAAGGCTAGATGAGGAGTAGGGGGGGTATGGAACAGGCAGCACCCTCAAACCTTCAGAAGTATGAGATGAACCCCAACAACTTGGAAAGGTGGATCTCTCTCACACGTACCAACACAGACTATCCCCCAATTTAACTGATCCCCAAAGGTTTTTGATTAAATAGCGGAATAGAAAATATGATCCCAAAAAAGTGTATGTATATCACACGTACACAACCACACTAGGCCCCAATTACTATTGTTTGTACCCCTAAAAGGCTAGGAGTAGGGGGAGTATGGAACAGGCAGCACCCTCAAACCTTCAGAAGTATGAGATGAACCCCAACAACTTGGAAAGGTGGATCTCTCTCACACGTACCAACACAGACTATCCCCCAATTTAACTGATCCCCAAAGGTTTTTGATTAAATAGCGGAATAGAAAATATGATCCAAAAAAAGTGTATGTATATCACACGTACACAACCACACTAGGCCCCAATTACTATTGTTTGTACCCCTAAAAGGCTAGATGAGGAGTAGGGGGAGTATGGAACAGGCAGCACCCTCAAACCTTCAGAAGTATGAGATGAACCCCAACAACTTGGAAAGGTGGATCTCTCTCACACGTACCGACACAGACTATCCCCCAATTTAACTGATCCCCAAAGGTTTTTGATTAAATAGCGGAATAGAAAATATGATCCAAAAAAAGTGTATGTATATCACACGTACACAACCACACTAGGCCCCAATTACTATTGTTTGTACCCCTAAAAGGCTAGATGAGGAGTAGGGGGGGTATGGAACAGGCAGCACCCTCAAACCTTCAGAAGTATGAGATGAACCCCAACAACTTGGAAAGGTGGATCTCTCTCACACGTACCAACACAGACTATCCCCCAATTTAACTGATCCCCAAAGGTTTTTGATTAAATAGCGGAATAGAAAATATGATCCCAAAAAAGTGTATGTATATCACACGTACACAACCACACTAGGCCCCAATTACTATTGTTTGTACCCCTAAAAGGCTAGGAGTAGGGGGAGTATGGAACAGGCAGCACCCTCAAACCTTCAGAAGTATGAGATGAACCCCAACAACTTGGAAAGGTGGATCTCTCTCACACGTACCAACACAGACTATCCCCCAATTTAACTGATCCCCAAAGGTTTTTGATTAAATAGCGGAATAGAAAATATGATCCAAAAAAAGTGTATGTATATCACACGTACACAACCACACTAGGCCCCAATTACTATTGTTTGTACCCCTAAAAGGCTAGGAGTAGGGGGAGTATGGAACAGGCAGCACCCTCAAACCTTCAGAAGTATGAGATGAACCCCAACAACTTGGAAAGGTGGATCTCTCTCACACGTACCAACACAGACTATCCCCCAATTTAACTGATCCCCAAAGGTTTTTGATTAAATAGCGGAATAGAAAATATGATCCCAAAAAAGTGTATGTATATCACACGTACACAACCACACTAGGCCCCAATTACTATTGTTTGTACCCCTAAAAGGCTAGGAGTAGGGGGAGTATGGAACAGGCAGCACCCTCAAACCTTCAGAAGTATGAGATGAACCCCAACAACTTGGAAAGGTGGATCTCTCTCACACGTACCAACACAGACTATCCCCCAATTTAACTGATCCCCAGAGGTTTTTGATTAAATAGCGGAATAGAAAATATGATCCCAAAAAAGTGTATGTATATCACACGTACACAGCCACACTAGGCCCCAATTACTATTGTTTGTACCCCTAAAAGGCTAGGAGTAGGGGGAGTATGGAACAGGCAGCACCCTCAAACCTTCAGAAGTATGAGATGAACCTCAACAACTTGGAAAGGTGGATCTCTCTCACACGTACCAACACAGACTATCCCCCAATTTAACTGATCCCCAAAGGTTTTTGATTAAATAGCGGAATAGAAAATATGATCCCAAAAAAGTGTATGTATATCACACGTACACAACCACACTAGGCCCCAATTACTATTGTTTGTACCCCTAAAAGGCTAGGAGTAGGGGGAGTATGGAACAGGCAGCACCCTCAAACCTTCAGAAGTATGAGATGAACCCCAACAACTTGGAAAGGTGGATCTCTCTCACACGTACCAACACAGACTATCCCCCAATTTAACTGATCCCCAAAGGTTTTTGATTAAATAGCGGAATAGAAAATATGATCCCAAAAAAGTGTATGTATATCACACGTACACAACCACACTAGGCCCCAATTACTATTGTTTGTACCCCTAAAAGGCTAGATGAGGAGTAGGGGGAGTATGGAACAGGCAGCACCCTCAAACCTTCAGTATGAGATTGTGTTCACTGTACCCCACAAAGATTGAGTTCACTGCACCCCACAATGATTGTGTTCACTGCACCCCACAAAGATTGTGTTCACTGCACCTCACAAAGATTGTGTTCACTGTACCCCCCAAAGATTGTGTTCACTGCACCCCACAAAGATTCTGTTCACTGTACCCCACAAAGATTGTGTTCACTGCACCCCAAAAAGATTGTGTTCACTGCACCCCAAAAAGGATGTTGTTCACTGCACCCCAAAAAGGATGTTGTTCACTCCACCCCAAAAAGATTGTGTTCACTGCACCCCACAAAGATTGTGTTCACTGCACCCCAAAAAGATTGTGTTCACTGCACCCCAAAAATGATTTTGTTCACTGCACCCCAAAAAGGATTTTGTTCACTGCACCCCAAAAAGGATGTTGTTCACTCCACCCCAAAAAGATTGTGTTCACTGCACCCCAAAAAGATTGTGTTCACTGCACCCCACAAAGGATTTTGTTCACTGCACCCCAAAAAGATTGTGTTCACTGCACCCCAAAAAGGATGTTGTTCACTGCACCCCAAAAAGGATTTTGTTCACTGCACCCCAAAAAGATTGTGTTCACTGCACCCCACAAAGGATTTTGTTCACTGCACCCCACAAAGATTGTGTTCACTGCACACCAAAAAGGATTGTGTTCACTGCACCCCAAAAAGATTTTGTTCACTGCACCCCAAAAAGATTGTGTTCACTGCAGCCCAAAAAGATTGTGTTCACTGCAGCCCAAAAAGATTGTGTTCACTGCAGCCCAAAAAGATTGTGTTCACTGCAGCCCAAAAAGATTGTGTTCACTGCAGCTCACACACAGAAAAATGGATGTGGATCACTGACACCTGCCTATCTCCAATCCCACACCACACAGCAATATCGATTGTAGTTTGTAGAACACAGTTTCCCTAAAATTCAGCAGACTCTGTCCCTAACAGGATTGAGAAGAGATCGTAGATCAGGATTGAGTGCAGACCCCACCCCCCACACAGCAATATCGATTGTAGTTTGTAGAAGACACTGACCCTATATAATTCAGCAGACTCTATCCCTAAAATGCCTACAACTCGCCCTGCCTAAACACTCCGACCTGTCCCTCAATTCTATCCGGACACAAATGGTTTTTTCCTGCCTATCTTTCCCTAATCAGCAGCCAGCACGTTGATGTGTGCTCTGTCCCTGAATCTAAGCAGCATAATGACGCCGCTGCGGCTGCCTCGAACTTATAAAGACTTGGTCACATGCTTCAGACGGCCAATCACAGCTACTGAGACATTTGCAGGCATGGCTGGGATGGCTTAAGGCACACCAGTTAAACGATTGTTGATTGGCTGTTGAAAGCCCGCCATGAAAAGAGCGCCAAAGCATGCAAAACCCGGAAATAAAACGACCGAACACGGATTTTTACCCGAACATACAGTAAAGTGTCCGTGTCCGTGTTCGGGTACAAAAAATCCAATTATTCGGTACGAACACGAATAATACAGTCCGTGTTCGCTCAACACTAGTTCTGTGAACTTAGTCTTGTACATCTGTCTGTCAGCTGCAGTAATAACTACACAGAGGGTTAAAAAGCTGATCTTAGTAGCTGAAGGCAAGGCAAGTTTCTATTAAAAGCATTTGGTGTGGCCAAATTTCCACTTTAAGACATAGCTGCACTGTATTGAATGACTAGCCATTAGTACAGGAGCAGGATGTTGTCAGAGATGGGTTGTATCTAGCCCAGACGGTAAATGAACACATTTTTTCCTTCAAATAATTTATTTTAAAACTTTGTTACCCAAATCTATATATTGGGCTATTTCATATTTTATCAGAAATTTATTGGTAAATAGTATGAAAGTCTAGCAAAAACCAATCTATTTAGTTACATACAAGAAACATTATTAAGAAAGCTCCAACATATTACTAAATACAGACAAGGGAAGAGGAAAGACATAAGACAAACAATTAGATATAAGTGCAAGTTGTATACTTAATTTACCATGCTACTGCACATGAGGACCCCATTCTAGCCTGATGTTTCAGAGAGCTTTCTCTTTCATGACTTAAACTAATATAAACCTATATCTCGTAGACTTGCATGGGGCCATCCCGATGGGGGAAACTATCTTACCCCTCTCCTACATCCTATCACATCCAGGATTGGACAATTTCCCCATCCCCTAGATTTAGCATAACTCAGCCCCTTTCAAGCACATCCTCTTTTGGGGGGAAATTAATTATGCCATGTCCTATCCTGGGCAAATTGTCCATTACAGAACAGATGCATGCCTTCCTTGCACGTCTAAACGAGGGATCCATTGAAGTGAATAATTGTAGAACAAAGAGGTTTGGGTCCCATTGTTTAGATAAATGAGCTTAGGCACCAGAGTGTTAGAGGAAAGCCTTTTCACATACAGGACTGGTAATTAGAATATTTCTCCTGGCAACTTCACCCATCCTGTATAACAGGGTCTTCTCGGAAGCTATATTACAAACCCACATTGATACAACTCTAAATGAAATATATTCATAATTACCAATATTATTTACAGCTGTTAATGGAGATTACACATAAACTTCTTATATGACAACATCTTGTACATTATTTTATTAACATAAAAGCAAAGTTATCCATTGGCTGAAGAACACTTTCAGATTTGATGAGGCCCTGAGACCCCCTTATTTTATCTTCCAGTTCTGATATGAAACTTCTGACTTTCTAGATTAAAGCAAAATAAATCACCCATCAAATTCTCCTGTTAATCCACATTGTTTTTTCAAACTGATAGGCTCCAAAAATCAGATGTGGGAGGGGAAGAGCTGACCAGATTTTTGATCAGAAAGTCGAGATATAAGGGTTGACTTACTAAAAGCAAATAAACTGTTCGCTTTGCAAGGGAATTTATCCTAATTCAGTGAATTTAGTGAAAATTCAGTTTGCAAAGAACATCCAATCGTGTGCAAGGAAAAGAAACCAAACAGTATATTTGCTTGAACATGCTTTGAGATTGAAAGCTTCAAAGCCTCACCTCATTCATTAATCTAAGGGAAAATTTCCTTGCAAAGTGAATATCCTATTAGCCTTTAGTAAATCAACCTCATAGAGCTTCAGGGTCCTGCAACACTTCATCAACAGGGGCAGTGTGCCAGCTTTAACCAGTTCAGCTGTGGAAGGTTTACACCACCTTTACTTTCTGCTATAAAACAAATCCAATAAAAAATGTAAAAATGTGAATTTCCTGATCAATTTAACCCAATATGTATTCTGTTGCATATTTTTGGTAAAAAAAATCCCAATAAGCGTATATATTGATTGGTTTGCACAAAATTTATAGCGTTTACAAACTATGGAATATATTTATGGAATTTTTTTTTTCTAGTGATGGCGGCTAACTGGGAGGGAGGTGCTTGTACTGTGGGAAGGAAGAGATCAGTGTTCCTGCTTAGCAGAAACACAGGATCACTACCTTCCCTTCTCACAGAACAGCAATCTGCCTTTTATACATAGGCAGACCACTGTTCTGCTTCTCTCCGTAACATTGAGTCTGCCGGACCCGCTGATTGGCTCCCACTGTGTCCAACCACAGTGGCAGCAGGTCCCTGGCGGTGCGCCTGCACGCCCCAGACCCGAAAATGCAGAATCACATAAAGGTGTGTGAGGTTTTGTACAAGAGAGCCGCCTTACCGCTGTATATGTACTTTATACGGTCGGCAAGCGGTTAAAAAAACTGAAAGGTTTGCTTTAAAGTCTTTGTTCCTGCCTGGAATTATCCTTTAAGTCCTAGGAGCAAATGTATTTCCCTTTTAGCCAACAGAATAATTCAATGGTTGACATAAAAATAATTTAATTATTAATCTAACAGCAACCTGTCTATCACATAGACTGCAAAAAAATATTATAAAAATGAATGGAATAAATATCAGGTTTACTCACATCACTTTCTTCATATCTTCGGCCTTCCTTTGGCTTATCTGCAGAAGCAAATAAAAATTGCTTCAGTGAACCCTAACTACTCTTGCTAACATGCCTTATAAAGGAATTCATTATTAACAACATAAGACTATCCAAAAAACTATCAGGAAAATATTTAATTGCATTAAAAAAAAAAAAAAAAAAACAATGCACCAATTTACAGCATTTTTTCCAAAAGAAAAACATTTTTTTTTTCTCATTTTGCATAATATACGTTGCTGTAACCAGTTTCAAATCAATACTGTTACAGCAAAATCAGAGCAGTTTATTTCATTCAAAAATTTAGCTTCTTGTCCTTTGATTACATTTTAAACTGTAATGTATTTTAACTACACTTATGCACACCTCCCTTAATGGTACAATTTGATGCAACAATGCCTAATATCATAAAGTGCAATTCATTTAAAGTATATCCAAACTGAATCATTGAATTCTAAATTTCAAAAGTTGTTTTCAAACTTATTAAAATATGCCATTTGTTCCTAAAAACAATACTTGGTGACCCTGCCATGGAGGTCCTAGTTCAGGCATGTACTGTTATGCAGTTATAACTTCTGTCAATTGGTTCTTGCATTGTCACCCTGTCCCTTTTCCCCCTTATGGATTGAATGTCCAGGCAAGGCTCATGGTTGCCACTTTTAGGTAACTGACCCTGAGTAATGACATTCAATTGATGAATAACAGCAGTGTTTGGATATAAAACTGAATGTATTAGCATGCGGTCTCTGTTCCTTGTATGGTTATTAAAACTTCCATGCATATATAGGTCTCAATGCACACAGATGGCGAGAGGCTAAGAATGCACTACTGTAAGGCCATATATTGTAAAAATTGACAGCATCATAATTGTATGATAAAAAAGGGGGGTTATATACCAGCGCTATGGAGTTTCAGTACAAAATCAATTTTTTGTGGTGTAAGCTGCCTCCAACCTACCTCTGAGGTAGTAGAGTTAGAAAAATGCAAGAAATGTTGTACTCGGCGCTACCACTTTAAATAGTATTGTGCAAATATGTGCTGTAAAAGTGCATGTGTTGCGATCAACAAAGTGAAAAGTGCTACGTGCCGTTTAAAACCAACAATAGGTATTAACCTGGGCTGTGCTCATTGTGCCACATTCAAAATGTCATATACCATACATTTATACAAAGTGCCAAGTGCTGATAAAACCAAGTGTCACGTGTTGTGATCCGTGCTAAAACAATATATGGCGCCGGCGGATGTTCCACCAGAAAAAGCACTGCTGCTTACCGCACTCTTAAGCCTTTGACTCGACACTTCTTGGTCACTACAACAAAGAATAAACCTCCATTGCGTAGCATTTGTTGTATAAAGCGAAAATATTTAGCATCCACTCACAGTTTGGGGAGTTCACGATCAGCTTGAATGGTGTTCGCCGGGTCGCTTCCGCGTTCCACTGGCTCAAACCACCAAAACCGGAAGTGACGTATTGACGTACACAAACCACGCCCTACGCGTTTCGTCATACGACGTCATCTGGAGCGTGCCATCTCTCACTACTCCCGGTCTTTTTATAGGCTGGGATGGCGCCATCTTGGTGTACCTAATTTGAGGCCGGACACGGCGGCCATCTTGGTGCACCCATCCCATATCCTAAAGAATGTTTATTTATCATGTGAACTCCCTTCATGTTGTGTTTGCCGTACATAAAAACAACAATATACTTTATTAACCACAGCGTACGACTAAAAACAATTACTATGTTTAAAAACATTTGTGCAAATAGTGATGTGTCTGGTTTAATCGGAGTGAACTGATAACCAGTGTGTGCCGTGATTGGGAAATAAATAGATATTGATTAAAATATTTTTATTATTATGTGACAAAGTGATACGTGCCTAAAACTATACTCTATACATAAAATATAATGTATAAAATCGTGGGCCCATGTGTCTATGCAATTGGTGCTAGACTATGAAAGAAGTGCCCATACATGTAACAATTAATCGGTGAGATGAAATCGTGCTGAAAAAATATATATTTTTTTTTTTTTTTTTTTTAATTTGTAAAATAGTTTATATTTTTGTAATTGAAGTCCAAAGCCGTTTCTCACGTTTTTAGACAAAAATCAAAATTGAAAATAAATAACAATGTGTATTCATTATAAGATCCAGAAAAAAACAGAAAAAACGGGGAGGACGTTAAAGTAAGGAAACCATTGCAGTGGGACACTTGGAATATTCTTATATGATGAGGAGAGACATTGGAACAGAAAAAATATAAGAATAAAAATTCCAAAAAATATAAAAATATATAAAAATATAAAAATATATATAAAAATATATATAAAAATTCCAAAAATCTGTAAATTGCGATTATCCATAAAAGGAGAACTTTAAGGAGGACTAAATCTGCATCAGAGGAGAATGTTATCTTGCTTGGATGTATATTAAAATAAAAAATAAAAATAAAAGAGATAAAATTCCAAAGTTAAAAAGTCCAAGGCTCAAAAAACGGGAGTTTTAAAAATCAGTGATAAACAGTTCAGATCAATGTCGATATTCAAGCCTTTGGGTTGGAGGGTCTGCATTTGATATATCCACTTCGTTTCGTTTTTTGACACATCAATTGTCTTGTTGCTACCTCTCCAGTTATTTTTGATTTTATCAATGGCATAGAAAACCATTACCGTGGGGTCTTGAGAGTGGTGGAACTTGAAGTGTCGTGATAAACTATGCTTCTCAAATCCCTTACGGATGTTCTTTACATGCTCCCTTATGCAGACAAATAAGGGTCTGGTGGTGCGGCCTACATACTGTAATTTACAAGGGCACTCTACCACATAGGTTACATGAGTACTGGTGCATGTAATGGTCTCCTTTATTTCATATGTTTTTCCTGTGCTTTGTGCCATAAAGGACGTTGTTTTTCTTTTCTTCTCCTTAGACGTTTTGCAAGGCAGGCATTTTCCGCACCTGAAGAAACCCTTTAAACTGGTTGGGAGATTTATTTTCTTAGGAGGGTCAATAACGTTATGCACCAACCTATTCCTCAGGTTTGGTGCTTTTCTGTATATGAAGGTGGGTTTGGAAGGGAGGATATCTTTAAGTGTTGTGTCTGCTTGTAGGATTGGCCAGTGTTTTCTTACAATTTTCTCTAAGGCCTTGTGCTGGGTGTTGTATCCTGTTAAAAAAGCAAACTCACTACTCTTATTTACACTTTTTCTGTTTGGTACCTCCTTTAGCAAGTCTTCTCTATTCATTTTTTCCACTTTTTTCTTGATGTTAATCAGTTCACTTCTTTTATACCCCTTTTCCATGAACCTGTCGATCAGTAATTCCGCTTGTATTTCAAAATCTCTTATGTCACTACAGTTCCTTCTGATTCTCATCAGTTGCCCTTTGGGGATATTCCCTAACCACTTGGGGTGGTGACAGCTATTTTTGGGAATGTACCCGTTCCGATCAGTTTTTTTGAAATACGTTTTGCTGGTTAGTCTTCCTTCCTTTTTGGTTAATTCCAGGTCCAGGAATGCAATATGTTCATGGTGGAAGGTCCCTGAAAAAGTGATGCCATATATGTTCATGTTGATTTCATCAAAGAAATTCTGTAGGGATTCCTCGTTTCCTTTCCACACGATAATGATATCGTCGATGTATCGACGATAATATTTCAGGTTATTCCTTGGTACGCTGAACACTTGCTCCTCCTCCCACTTTTGCATAAACACGTTTGCCACGCTGGGGGCGTACTTGGCCCCCATAGCTACTCCTTTCTTCTGAACAAAGTAATTCCCCTTGTACCAAAAATAATTTGATTCCATTGCTGTTTTCAATCCCTCCAATATATATCCGATCTGCACCTCCTTCATATCTGTGTGGGTGTGCAGGGCCCAATCCACCGCTTGTAGGCCATCCTGTTGTTTTATGTTGGTATAGAGGGAGTTTACATCGATTGTTACCAAGATGTCACTTTCCTCTATTTCCAGATCCTTAATTTCTGCTAGCAATTGCTTGCTGTCCCTTAAATAGGATTTTCCTACTGGGACCAAAGGCTGTAGGAACTGGTCAAGATACTCCCCTAACCTTGAATGCACAGAGTTAATTCCGCTTACAATGGGGCGGCCTGGTGGTTTTTTATCATCTTTGTGTATCTTCGGAATATAATAAATAACTGGGGTTTTTGGTTTCTCCAGGCAAATGTATCTGGCCTCCTTTTTGTTTAAAATTCCCAGATCTCTTCCTTTATCCACGTATTTCTGTAAAGTTTTTTCAAATCCTTGTTTCGGGTCACCTCTAAGCTTGATATAGGTGTCCTTTATATTGAGTAGGTTCTCCATCTCCTCCTCGTAATCTTTTTTGTTTAAGATCACAAGTCCTCCTCCCTTGTCTGCTGGCCTTATTATTACTCCCTTCCTTTTCTCCAACTTCTTAATGGTGTCCCATGTATTTTTCTCTTTTCTGTTTTGAATTCTCAAAGCTCTTATGTCTGGATGAGGATGACACCTGGATGGAAATTGGAACTCAAAATGACACACCAGGAATGAACATCCAAGGACGCATGGAGGTAAGACCACAGAGAGGCACACCCAGGCATAATACACATAACCAAGGGTTCAGAACACCCAGAAATGGAAGTGGGTATGGGAACACATAAAGCAGAACTCCAATCAACAACTACAATGGGTATGGAAATAGGACACCCGCCACTAATTATGGATATGAATCCTACAACAGATATGCTCCACTGGAACATTATACAGAACCCACCTATGACAACCGAGGACCACCACCACCCCCACCTAGGAGGGGTTTTTTTCAACAGGGCAACAGGGGAAGACCACCGCGAGGAAGAGGAGGCCCACGCAGACCATGGGGTCACTGGCAACAGAACTGGCACCGGGCACCACCACGTGGGGACCAGTGGATGGAGCAACGACCACAAGGAGAATATCGTGGAAACAGGGAGGACACAACACGGCACCAGGAAAGAGGCAGAAACGAAAACCACGAGGAACACGAGGAGGAAAGAAACGACAGAAAAAGGAGAAGAAATCAATAGGAAAAGGCATCTATAACCTGAGCGACATACAATTTGAGGAGGAGGAGATAAAAATATTGGATTTGGGTCTTAAATATGCCCCAGGAAAAAACTTAGACAAGTTTGAGGCCTATATAGACCTGAATAAATATGTCAGAAAGTTGAACATAAAGAAGCATTTCACCTTAAAACAAAAACAGATACAAAGATCCACACAGAAGGAATATAAGCAAACGTCGCTAAAAAATCGCTCCAAGTTTAACCCCAAAAATCCTCAGAACGAGAATTTGGAGGTTTTTAAACGGATGGTGGAAGCAGACATAAGAGCTTTGAGAATTCAAAACAGAAAAGAGAAAAATACATGGGACACCATTAAGAAGTTGGAGAAAAGGAAGGGAGTAATAATAAGGCCAGCAGACAAGGGAGGAGGACTTGTGATCTTAAACAAAAAAGATTACGAGGAGGAGATGGAGAACCTACTCAATATAAAGGACACCTATATCAAGCTTAGAGGTGACCCGAAACAAGGATTTGAAAAAACTTTACAGAAATACGTGGATAAAGGAAGAGATCTGGGAATTTTAAACAAAAAGGAGGCCAGATACATTTGCCTGGAGAAACCAAAAACCCCAGTTATTTATTATATTCCGAAGATACACAAAGATGATAAAAAACCACCAGGCCGCCCCATTGTAAGCGGAATTAACTCTGTGCATTCAAGGTTAGGGGAGTATCTTGACCAGTTCCTACAGCCTTTGGTCCCAGTAGGAAAATCCTATTTAAGGGACAGCAAGCAATTGCTAGCAGAAATTAAGGATCTGGAAATAGAGGAAAGTGACATCTTGGTAACAATCGATGTAAACTCCCTCTATACCAACATAAAACAACAGGATGGCCTACAAGCGGTGGATTGGGCCCTGCACACCCACACAGATATGAAGGAGGTGCAGATCGGATATATATTGGAGGGATTGAAAACAGCAATGGAATCAAATTATTTTTGGTACAAGGGGGAATTACTTTGTTCAGAAGAAAGGAGTAGCTATGGGGGCCAAGTACGCCCCCAGCGTGGCAAACGTGTTTATGCAAAAGTGGGAGGAGGAGCAAGTGTTCAGCGTACCAAGGAATAACCTGAAATATTATCGTCGATACATCGACGATATCATTATCGTGTGGAAAGGAAACGAGGAATCCCTACAGAATTTCTTTGATGAAATCAACATGAACATATATGGCATCACTTTTTCAGGGACCTTCCACCATGAACATATTGCATTCCTGGACCTGGAATTAACCAAAAAGGAAGGAAGACTAACCAGCAAAACGTATTTCAAAAAAACTGATCGGAACGGGTACATTCCCAAAAATAGCTGTCACCACCCCAAGTGGTTAGGGAATATCCCCAAAGGGCAACTGATGAGAATCAGAAGGAACTGTAGTGACATAATTCCTAACAAAACAGATTTTGAAATACAAGCGGAATTACTGATCGACAGGTTCATGGAAAAGGGGTATAAAAGAAGTGAACTGATTAACATCAAGAAAAAAGTGGAAAAAATGAATAGAGAAGACTTGCTAAAGGAGGTACCAAACAGAAAAAGTGTAAATAAGAGTAGTGAGTTTGCTTTTTTAACAGGATACAACACCCAGCACAAGGCCTTAGAGAAAATTGTAAGAAAACACTGGCCAATCCTACAAGCAGACACAACACTTAAAGATATCCTCCCTTCCAAACCCACCTTCATATACAGAAAAGCACCAAACCTGAGTAATAGGTTGGTGCATAACGTTATTGACCCTCCTAAGAAAATAAATCTCCCAACCAGTTTAAAGGGTTTCTTCAGGTGCGGAAAATGCCTGCCTTGCAAAACGTCTAAGGAGAAGAAAAGAAAAACAACGTCCTTTATGGCACAAAGCACAGGAAAAACATATGAAATAAAGGAGACCATTACATGCACCAGTACTCATGTAACCTATGTGGTAGAGTGCCCTTGTAAATTACAGTATGTAGGCCGCACCACCAGACCCTTATTTGTCCGCATAAGGGAGCATGTAAAGAACATCCGTAAGGGATTTGAGAAGCATAGTTTATCACGACACTTCAAGTTCCACCACTCTCAAGACCCCACGGTAATGGTTTTCTATGCCATTGATAAAATCAAAAATAACTGGAGAGGTAGCAACAAGAAAATTGATGTGTCAAAAAATGAAACGAAGTGGATATATCAAATGCAGACCCTCCAACCCAAAGGCTTGAATATCGACATTGATCTGAACTGTTTTATCACTGATTTTTAAAACTCCCGTTTTAAAACTCCCGTTTTTTGAGCCTTGGACTTTTTAACTTTGGAATTTTATCTCTTTTATTTTTATTTTTTATTTTAATATACATCCAAGCAAGATAACATTCTCCTCTGATGCAGATTTAGTCCTCCTTAAAGTTCTCCTTTTATGGATAATCGCAATTTACAGATTTTTGGAATTTTTATATATATTTTTATATATATTTTTATATTTTTATATATATTTTATATTTTTTGGAATTTTTATTCTTATATTTTCTCTGTTCCAATGTCTCTCCTCATCATATAAGAATATTCCAAGTGTCCCACTGCAATGGTTTCCTTACTTTAACGTCCTCCCCGTTTTTTCTGTTTTTTTCTGGATCTTATAATGAATACACATTGTTATTTATTTTCAATTTTGATTTTTGTCTAAAAAGTGAGAAACGGCTTTGGACTTCAATTACAAAAAATATAAACTATTTTACAAATTTTTAAAAATAAAAAAAAAAAAATATATTTTTTCAGCACGATTTCATCTCACCGATTAATTGTTACATGTATGGGCACTTCTTTCATAGTCTAGCACCAATTGCATAGACACATGGGCCCACGATTTTATACATTATATTTTATGTATAGAGTATAGTTTTAGGCACGTATCACTTTGTCACATAATAATAAAAATATTTTAATCAATATCTATTTATTTTCCAATCACGGCACACACTGGTTATCAGTTCACTCCGATTAAACCAGACACATCACTATTTGCACAAATGTTTTTAAACATAGTAATTGTTTTTAGTCGTACGCTGTGGTTAATAAAGTATATTGTTGTTTTTATGTACGGCAAACACAACATGAAGGGAGTTCACATGATGAATAAACATTCTTTAGGATATGGGATGGGTGCACCAAGATGGCCACCGTGTCCGGCCTCAAATTAGGTACACCAAGATGGCGCCATCCCAGCCTATAAAAAGACCGGGAGTAGTGAGAGATGGCACGCTCCAGATGACGTCGTATGACGAAACGCGTAGGGCGTGGTTTGTGTACGTCAATACGTCACTTCCGGTTTTGGTGGTTTGAGCCAGTGGAACGCGGAAGCGACCCGGCGAACACCATTCAAGCTGATCGTGAACTCCCCAAACTGTGAGTGGATGCTAAATATTTTCGCTTTATACAACAAATGCTACGCAATGGAGGTTTATTCTTTGTTGTAGTGACCAAGAAGTGTCGAGTCAAAGGCTTAAGAGTGCGGTAAGCAGCGGTGCTTTTTCTGGTGGAACATCCGCCGGCGCCATATATTGTTTTAGCACGGATCACAACACGTGACACTTGGTTTTATCAGCACTTGGCACTTTGTATAAATGTATGGTATATGACATTTTGAATGTGGCACAATGAGCACAGCCCAGGTTAATACCTATTGTTGGTTTTAAACGGCACGTAGCACTTTTCACTTTGTTGATCGCAACACATGCACTTTTACAGCACATATTTGCACAATACTATTTAAAGTGGTAGCGCCGGGTCCAACATTTCTTGCATTTTTCTAACTATAATTGTATGATGTTTATATATAATACATACACATATACATACATACATAATGCATATCTATTTATCTATCTATCTATCTATCTATCTATCTATCTATCTATCTATCTATATATATATATATATATATATATATATATATATATAAAATGGGCCTCTCAAGATCTTAAATGGTCTTTTATATTTTGGTGCCTGGCCCTGGGTAACTCAAATTTCACTCCAAATGGAGGAATTGTCCTATAAAAATGTCTCTTAGATCCAAGTGTTTTGTATAACTGTGTAATTACTAATTGATACCAAGTGTCTGGTTCCTGTGTATGTGCTGTATAAACATACATGCAGACATTTTCAATTCAGTATTTTAGGCCTGAGGGAACAAGTACATGCTTTTATTGCTGTATACTGTACAAACAGTATATAAGATAGATAGATAGATAGATAGATAGATAGATAGATAGATAGATAGATAGATAGATAGATAGATAGATAGATAGATAGATAGATAGATAGATAGATAGATAGATAGATAGATAGATAGATAGATAGATAGATAGATAGATAGATAGATAGATAGATAGATAGATAGATACAGTATCTCACAAGAGTGAGTATGCCCCTCATATTTTTGCAAATATTTTATTATATCTTTTCATGTGACAACACTGAAGAAATGACACTTTGCTACAATGTAAAGTAGTGAGTGTACAGCTTGTATAACAGTGTAAATTTGCTGTCCCCACAAAATAACTCAAAACACACACCCATTAATGTCTAAACCGCTGGCAACAAAAGTGAGTACACCCCTAAGTGAAAGTGTCCAGTTTGGACCCAATTAGCCATTTTCCCTCCCCGGTGTCATGTTACTTGTTAGTGTTACAAGGTCTCAGGTGTGAATGGGGAGCAGGTGTGTTAAATTTGGTGTTATCGCTCTCACTCTCTCATGCTGGTCACTGGAAGTTCAACATGGCACCTCATGGCAAAGAACTCTCTGAAAAAAGAATTGTTGCTGCCCATAAAGATGGCCTAGGCTATAAGAAGATTGTCAAGACCCTGAAACTGAGCTGCAGCACGGTGACTAAGACCATACAGCCGTTTAACAGGACATGTTCCACTCAGAACAGGCCTTGCCATGGTCGACCAAAGAAGTTGAGTGCACATGCTCAACGTCATATCCAGAGGTTGTCTTTGGGAAATAGATGTATGAGTGCTGCCAGCATTGCTGCAGAGGTTGAAGGGGTGGGAAGTCAGCCTATCAGTGCACAGACCATACTCCGCACACTGCATCAAATTGGTCTGCATGGCTGTCATTCCAGAAGGAAGCCTTTTCTAAGACAGTTTGCTAAAGACAATCAGACTAAGGACATGGATTACTGAAACCATGTCCTGTGGACTGATGGGACCAAGATAAAAGTATTTGGTTCAGATAGTGTCAAGCGAGTGAGGTGGCAACAAGCTGAGAAGTACAAGGACAAGTGTGTCTTGCCTACAGTCAAGCATGGTGGTGGGAGTGTCATGGTCTGGGGCTTCTGGACTGCTGCCAGCACTGGGGAGCTACAGTTCATTGAGGGAACCATGAATGCCAACATGTACTGTTACATACTGAAGCAGAGCATGATCCCCTTCTTTTGGAGACTGGGCCGCAGGGCAGTATTCCAATATGATAACGACCCCAAACACACTTGCAAGATGACCACTGCCTTGCTAAAGAAGCTGAGGGTAAAGGTGATGGGCTGGCCAAGCATGTATAAACCCTAAACCCTATTGAGTATCTGTGGGGCATCCTCAAATGGAAAGTGGAGCAGCACAAGGTCTCTAACCACTAAGAGGACTCCAGTGGCAACCTGTGAAGCTTTGGTGAATTCCATGCCCAAAAGGGTTTAGGCAGTGGTGGAAAATAATGGGGCCACAAAAACTATTGACACTTTGGGCCCAAATTGGACTTTTTCACTTAGGGGTGTACTCACTTTGGTTGCCCGCAGTTTAGACATTAATGGCTGTGTGCTGAGCTATTTTAAGGGCACAGAAAATGTAAACTGTTATACAAGCTTTACACTCACTACTTTACATTGTAGCAAAGTGTAATTTCTTCAGTGTAGTTACATGAAAAGATACAATAAAATATTTGGGAGATATGAGGGAGATACTGTACACTGTACACGGTGCTGATTGTTGGGGCAAGGTCAGATGAGTCTAGGCATTTAAAACCTTTGAGATTGACATCACCTGGTCTTCCCAGACGATGATTGAGAACAATCCATGACACTGGTCTCAGCCTTGCAAAGGGGCAGTGCATGCTATAAATTCTGCAGGGTGCCCAAACTTTTGCAGACACCATTTTTTTGTTTTCTGTAATTTTGAAAGTGTCAATGATGGGAATAAAATCTAACTTTTGTTGACATATTATAAGAATGTCTAATCTGTAATTTGATGCCTTTTGGAGCTATTTCCATCTTTCCTTGGCTTCTTTATGCACATTAATACAATTTTTTACCTGGGGTGCCCAAACTTTCGATCCCCACTGTATATATCAATACATTGTAAGTGAGCCCTTGCTCAGAGTGGTAAAAGTGGTTGCCATGGTGGCAATAATGCAATTCATCAGTAGCCCTTATAATTTTTCATTATCACAATCTGTATATGGATTTAAAAAGGTAGGGCATTTTAGAGTTATGGAATCCAAGTGCTGGTTAACCAGTTTAAAATTGGTAAATCCTTCCGCAAATGTAAGGGGGAATATAGGGTAAATCTTTGGCAAATCTGCAATTTACTGCTATATAAACAGGTCCAAATGTCAACAGTGGTCACTGGTCACTAGTTCTAATATAAAAATAACAAATTTAAATAAAGGAAATCTCCCATGGGAAAAATACTAATGGTATCTATTCTTCTCTTCTGACCGTCTACATAGAAAATGCTAACTGCCTGGCTGTTCTGCTGATGACATGTAGCTGTGAGTTAATTTGCTTCATGTTTGTGTAGGGTCAATGAATCAAAAAAAAACAAGCCATGCATTTAAAGAAGAAGGTCAGTAATAGAAACTCTCCCTAAGATATACAGCATACTGTATATACTATATATATATCTATATATCTATCTATAAATATATATATATATATATATATATATATATATATATATATATATATATATATATATATATATATATATATATATATATATACACACATTTTGCTTTATTGGCAAAATCATTTAGGAAAATGTTCTGATTCGCCTGTTTTATGATTTGTTCTAGCATTTGTTCTAGCATATTTATTTAGCAATAAACCATATGGGGTTAGTTCATATTGTAAAAATGTAGATTAAAAAATCCTAAACTATAGTCACTGCATTCATCTACTGTATGTTTTTGACAATATGCACAGAAAAGAAATATTACTTTTATAATGCACTTGTAAAAAAAAAAAGTTAAGAAAAAGTTTGCAACTGTAAACTTTACCAAATATGTTTATGGAGCATGCACTGACTCCATAAATTAGGTAAAGGTTTTACCGCTGTGCTTTACTTAACTTCCATCGCAGATATCATAAATTGAAAAATTGACTGAAAGGAATCGATGAAAACATTAGATGCAAATTAAATTAGTGTTGTTCACATCCTAGAATTTTCTGAATACACCCTTTATTACTCAGAGCTCACGGATAGTTGCACATATTCATAAGTCAGAATTTAATTGTCCTGCCGCTGGGGGAACCCAGTACACAGCTAAAAGACGCCTCAAAATGTCTTTCCAATTTAGAAATGATTAGGAAAAATATTAATGAATACAAAATTATTGTTTTTGCAGGTACTCTGAGCAAGATAAACTCTGGATGAACAGGCTTTGTGTATAATCTGATCATACAACATTCCAGTTCACACATTATCAGGTGGTTTGTCTTTTTCCTACTGCTCTCCACAGCCTTGTCCCTTTTCTCTTCATGATTCAAGATTCAGCAGCTAACAGGCACGAGAAGGTAAAAATAAATGAATTTTCACACAGTAGGAGGCAGTTTTAAGTTAAAGGTGAGTACTGTGATCATCCTAATGCAAATATGCATTACTCAAACCTTATATTGTTGACACATCTTATCCTATCAAACTTTTGGTTGTGCTAGGAGTGAGCCCTTCTTTTACACTGGTCCCATGCAGTCCTCCACAGACCCCTGTCCTTGTGGTAGACTGATATAGACATGATGTTGGACATGCAATGTAATACAGCAATCAACATTGTTAGACATTTTGTAATAAAACATCTCATTTGTGTTGACACAATTAGTGGGATATTATTAGGAGATTATGTGGTTTAGATGTGAATAGTATATTGTACAATATTTTTTAAACAGCTAATGTTTTATTGTGTAATATTATTAAACATGAATTTTAGAAATATTATCTGGATACTAATTAACTGTTAACTTTAGATGACCCTAAGGCTCCATGCACACAGGGCTTCATAAAAACGTGCTCCAAAGCTGTTTACATAACGCCGGGAAACAAGACGACAAGAAGGGCAGACAGCAAAAGAGCAGAAGACCCTCGGAGAGGAGAAGACAGCAGAAGACCCCCCGGAGAGGACAAGAGCCGGATGAAGATTTTTAATAAATTTTCCAAAACGTCTCCTGTCGTTATTTCCATACACTGCATTTTATGGGGTGAATGAGTAGGGGTACAGTGTACCCCATACCCATTCACATAGGGAGGGGTCCGGGATCTGGGGGAGCCCCCTTGTTAAAGGGGGCTTCCAGATTCCGATGAGCCCCCTGCCCGCAGACCCCCACAACCACCGGCCAGGGTTGTGGGGATGAGGCCCTTGTCCTCATCAACATGGGGACAAGGTGCTTTGAGGTGCGGGGTGCAGAGCCCCCCCTGCCCCAAAGCACCCACACCCCCCCATGTTGAGGGCGTGTGGCCTGGTATGATCCAGGGGGGGTGGGGCCGCTCGCTCGTCCCCTCCCCTTTCCTGGTATGCCGGACTGCATGCTCGGATAAGGGTTTGGTATGGATTTTGGGGGGGACCCCACGCCGTTTTTTCGGCGCGGGGCTACCCTCAAATTCCATACCAGACCCGAAGGGCCTGGTTCGGAACCTGGGGGGGAACCCCACGCCGTTTTTTTCCCCATTTTGGCGTGGAGTTCCCCCTCAAGATTCTCACAGTGCAGGTCGCACCGCAAGTCGGATCACCCTGATCCGACCTGCGGTGTGACTTCCATTCAAATCAATAGGCTCCCACAGGGAGCCATTGATTTTGAATGGAAGAAAAAAAATGTATAACGTGGCTTAACGCACGTTAAGCAACGTTATGGAGCCTTATGGAGCCTTTAGCAGCGTCAGACGTTTTTTGCAGCTTGACGCTGGAGCTCCTGAACCCACAGTTCCTGGGTTTTTTTTGGAGCTGTAAAACGCCTATGCCACTTGGAGCTCCTAAAAGCTCTATGTGTGCATGAGGCCATAGAATAACATGGATGGGCGTTCTGCAGCTGCAAAAAAAAACGTCTGACGCTGCTAACAGCAGCTGTAAAAACGTCCAGTGTGCATGAGGCCTAAAAGCCCTTAAAGCCCCATATCCCATTAATCCTATATTAATCCTATATCTACTATGGTGGAGGTGCAATATATCCCTATATACTTATTAAATATATGAAACAATTAGGCATGAACCAGCAGAGGTATCCCAAAATATTTCAATCTGTAAATATATAGCATGAGAAAACAGGTTTTGGAAGGACTATGATCTCCAGAATCCAAATGAATCCTTTTTACACAGCTTAAACCAAAGGAGAAGGCATCATTTATGAAATGAGATCATATTAAACCTAACATTTTTAAAAACTTACATTTTATGCTTTTTAGTGTGGAGAAAAATAAATATAAAAATATATCAGTATAATTGTAAAGAGGAACATGAATGGTTACCATATATGGGGACCATATTTTTTTTTGCTTAGCAAGTTTTGGTATCAAGATTGTTTTTGAGATCAAATGTAAAGGGCAAAAATGTTTCTGTGATTTTAAAATGACAACTTACTAATGCAAATTATTACATTCTTTACCTGACCACAAGGTCATGAGGTGGCAGTATTCTATTAATGGGCATGGATATTTTATTTTTAGCAGTTGTGGATCCTCTGAGAACGTATCACTACACATGTAGAAGGCTTTAGAATTAAATGCAGGATGCTAGGATTATCATTAGGGTCTCAAGATCATTGGGAAAGAGGCACCATACACAAGTTGATAAAAATAATAGTTATCAAATTGCATAATTATATAAGGCCACATGTTGAGTTTTGGAAGAATGCATTGCATGCCTTTTCATTATTCAAAGTAAGCAGCTGAAATTGCAGTTCTCCATCCCTCTTACCCTTGTAAAATTAACTGACATTGGCATCTTGCCATCCAAGCAGATGGGAAGGAATGGAGACAGCCAACGGACCACATCCATGCCTCATCAAATACACTTGTTAAAGGCAGGACTCTTAGCCAAGATTGTGTAAATGCCTATTCATCCATTGCTTAGTGATGAAGGAGACAGCCCTTTAAAAAGGCAGTTAATTGATTACTGTGGAGTGACATGATTCACAACTTTTATATATGTTTGTGAATGGTATAATACTAGTCTAAGCCCTGTCTCCATCTACGTATAATTATGTGTGTAGCTGGCAATATAAAACTTAATTTTATTCTCCAGTAAAATAAAGTGAATAAAAGTATACACCCTTTCTTAAAGGGCCTGTCTGAAAAGCTGATATTTTAATTATAGGATACACTTGTAGGATTGATTCAGTTGTAGGCGTCAAATATCTCTTAGGACCTACAGCCATAACATCTGCCTGTCATATTTTCAGACTCTGTTTCTGCCCTCTGCCCGCTTGGAAAAGTAGGGTATTCTGCTTTTGTATTCTCTACAATATAAAATTCAGCAGGTATAGTCCTTAAAGACTAACACAAGTATGCAGATATGGGAACTCTACACATATCTCCACCGGAAATTCCAGATTTAAGAATCTTTTAAATGGTTGAACTCTCCAACATCTACCAAATATATTTTACATTTACTGTCCTTTTAACGGGGCTATACAAATATAATGTGCTGTAAATGAATGTGTAAAGCCAATGAATGTATATTTTGCTTACTTATCACTTTGTAAAGCCCAAATATAAGGAGTAGGAGACTATATTGTATTAGTATACACAGGTGATAAAAATGTTGTAAATATCCTGTAAAATATATTACATGATATACTGAATGTTTGACCAAATAGTTAAAAGTACATCACTAAGAGATTAATTCACTAAAGGCAAATATACTCTGCACTTTTCAAGTGCAGTAGCACTCATTTTCCTTAGTAATGCAGTGAAGGTTCACTTTGCAAAGAATGCCCAATCAAATGCAAGGAAGATAAAAAAACAAAAACATTTTTTGCTTGCACATGATTGGATGATGGAAATCTGCAGATCTTTACCACTTTTACTAAGCTCTGTGGAAAATGAATACAGCTGCACTTGCAAAGTCCACAGTCTGTTTGGCTTTAGTAAATCTACCGCTAAGTAAGCCAAGCCTAAAAAGTAAAGTAAGGACAATAGAAAAGAGGGCCAGTATTAACTGGCAAAACATTTTAGACGAGGGAAAGGAATTTATTTTTATGTAACCACAGCCCCTCTTACAATTAAAGGCCTCCTTTAAAAGCTTTCCCACTTCTTGCAATAAGTAAAATGAGTAGAAGGGTCAGCACTTACATTTGAAGAATCAACATGTTTTCTCTACATAAAAAATACAGCCTCTCCGCCATCCCTTTTTCAGTACCAGTAGAATCCCATTGCTGGGCTCTGAAAGTTTTAAGTTGAGTGAGTTTCTAACCATCAGTTAAAAACAAAAGTCAAACTCTTATACTGTTCTCTCTGACTGGTAAAAACACTTGACCATTAGATCTGTTGTTATATATGGTTGTATAATTTGGGATTGTTAAAGGAAAGCATAGATTTAAATAAATAAACATATATATATATATATATATATATATATATATATATATATTGTTTTTTAACATATGAGACTTTGTATGTCTCTTCCCCTACAAAAAAGAAAAAAAAATCCTTTAACGTGTCTGTTATTTTTTCTATTGTACACTGCTTGAGGTACATGAATGTGCACGAGTGTACACAAATTCACACAAAGTGCTCGGATGATGTAACTCCAGTGCTCGTGTACAGGCTTGCATCATTTACATCACTGGAGAAGTGTAAACTAAGAGGTAAATTTGCCATAACTATCAAAAGTTATCCTGGGGACCCCCCTGCTTTGACGGTGGCTTAATTTCACTTGAAAGGGTCAGTCTACCTTAAAAATGTTCATCGTTTTTGATAGATGCTGGAATGGTAAATTATATTACATTTTATATAACTTTCAGGGTCTCTATAATTGGGATTTATTTTGAGTCTGCACACACTTTCCACCCAGTACAATTTGGTTCTATTCTTATGATTTGATTTATTTATTTTATATTATGGAGAATGCAAGAGGAGAAGCTGAAACACCAAAAGATAAATAGGAGCACTCAAAAATCTGGGATGGCAGGCAGATCTTGGAGTCCAAGCCATACAATGTAGAAATCTGGGGGCTTACTCTTTACATACGATTATAATATTGATTTTGTCTTTACTATGTTTTTGGGGACATACCCTTTAAATGTCAGGTTGATACCTTTGTTATATAAAAGTGTCAATAATACAAATTCTATGTCAATTTATCCTACTGTAAGAGCATGAAAAACACAATGCTAAATAGAATATTTGTTTTATTGAAACCTTTTATACCTTGCAGAAGTTAGAGAATATAAAACTTTAGCTGATAATGTTCTTGAAAAGTGATAAAAGCCATTTAATTATTTAACACTACAGAAAGCAGATCAGCACAATGTAATATTTTTTGGGGGAATATTGTGACTTTGCATTATGCACTAAGAATAATTAACAGATTATGAGTCACTACCCTTCAGTGTTTACAATTTCAACTGCTTTGCCCAAAGTTATAAAAGAAAAGTCAGCTGCTTGTTTTGTCTATCTGTTAGTTTTTGTATTTTGCAAAACTTTCAACTTCAAAACCCACATCCATGATTCATTCTATTATTATTTTAACTGGTTGCTGACCGCCGCAAGTACATATACTGTGGCGGTCAGCCCCGGCCAGGCAAAGTGACGTACCGGTATGTCACTAGCCTGGGAGCCAATAGCGGGCGAGCGCGCGCCGCCGAAGGCGCACTCCCACCTCGGCTTGTTCACGGACACCTCCGTGCATGTGACCGGCGGACCCGATGTCCGCCGGTCACTTGCAATCGTCCGCTGTGAAGGGAGAAAGGCAGGCGGCTAATGTAAACAAAGCCGCCTGTCATTCTTCCCTGTGTAAAAGCACTGATCTAACGGTCCTGGTATGTAGGACCGTCGATCTGTGCTGTTACACACACAGCCACATCCCTGCACAGTTAGAAGCACGACCCTAGGGACACACATAGTCAATGCATCTCTAATAAAGTTGACCCCTTCCCTGCCAGTGTCATTTTTACAGTAACAGTGCATATGTATAGCATTGATTACTGTAGTAATGTCACTGGTACCCCCAAAAGTGTCAAAAATGTCAGTCAAGGGTCCGATCTGTCCGCCGTAATGTCGCAGTCCCGCAAAAAAAATCACAGATCGCCGCCATTACTCGTTAAAAAAAAAAAACAACAAAAATGACAAAAATCTTTCCCTTAGTTAGTAAACGCAATAACTTTTGCGCAAACCAATCAAAATACGCTTATTGTGATTGTTTTTACCAAACATAGGTAGCAGAAAACAATTTGGCTAAAAATTTAAAACATTTTTGATTTTTACATTTTTTGGGGGGGGGGAATTTCATATAAAAAAATGTGAAAAATATTGTTATTTTTGCAAAATTGTCACTCTTTTTTTGATTATAGTGCATGATCAAAAAATCGCACAGGTGATCAAATACCACCAAAAGAAAGCTCTGTTTGTGGGAAAAAAAGTACGTCAAATTCGTTTAGGTACAGCATCGCACGACCGCGCAATTGTCCGTTAAAATCACGCAGTGCCGAATCGCAAAATACCCCCTGGTCAGGAAGGGGGTAAAATCCTCCGGGGCTTAAGTGGTTAATTGGTAATGCATATAAAAATGTATGGTAGTCACAAAAACAATATACAGTATACTGTACATATGTTGTGATGTGGTTTTCTTTTTTTCTATTTTATTAATTTCTGACTTAAACATTTTCACAAATTTCCCTTAAATTTTATTATATTTTATTAAACATAAAAATGTTGAAATTTTTCCCTAGAAGAAGGTTTGACACGTTTTTACAATCACTGTATTAGCACCAATCACTTTATCTTACTGCTTCTTGGAAAGAAGACCAAAGATTTATTATACCCAATATAGAGTCACTCACATTTTATAGCTAACAGACAGGCTCATCAGTATGTCAGAGATGCCAAGCTGAAGATTCGCCGGATGAAAAAAGCCAGATATCACGCCAGAGGATGGAATGGAAGTCGGCAGCTTTCTTCTTGGAAGTCTGTGAAATGCAGCGTGGAGTGCAGCATCAACAGGGATAACGTCACCAAGACAAGCATGCAACGAGTTTCAGAGCGTGCGCCATGCCAGCAGCTGGACACGCGTACTCCTTTTTCAAGCACAATAGGAAACTACTGAAATCTTAAATTATACACCCCAGCCAGAAAAGGACAATAAAGCCCAGCAAGGTTTCCAAATAGACAATGGATAAATAAATAAATATATAGAAAATATAAAAAAGGCCAATGGAGATGTATATGTCCCAACGGAGATTACAATATAGTGTTCACATAACAAAAATCAATAGAAGAGTTTAAAATACATTGTAGCACATAATAAATTAATGAATAAAAAATATTTATGTGTACATGGAGTGAATTAAATAGGAAAATAGCTAAATAATGATTATAAATAATTAAAAATTAGGAATAATAAAAAAGGATCCATTGTTTCTGATATTTTATCTATCATGAGCAATGAGAGTTTGGTGTATCACAATAGTATTCTATGTATGAATTAACTTAATATAAATGTAGGAAATATATGAAAAGAAAAATGTATTCTTACTGTGTGTAGTAAGTTAGTACTTACTATTTTTGTAATGACCTGTAAACCCCAGAAAAAAAAATGTAAGTAGAATGGATACCTGTAAATGATTATAAGAATATGGTTAAAATGTTATGTAAAAATTGCTGTAAGGTTATTGTACAGATTTTCTCAGAGACATGGCAGCAAAGGTGTCATTAATTAGTAACAACTGTTGTATAATTGGGGAAATTGATATTTTTTGTTCTTATTTTTGTTATTACTATAAGATGGTAATGATTTCAAGTTCCTCAGGGGAGGTCCACCAGGGGAGAGGGTGTCTAGTATCAAAATCCAATACTTTCCATCTCACAGAGTTTTTAGAAATGGTCTGCCTTTAGAGAGTTTTTTTTATTATAGCTTTAAATACCCAAACCTGTAAACCATCAGGAGATTTATTGTGGAACTCAGAAAACTGGTGAGGTATGCTAGGTTTGTCTTTGCCCTCTTTTATGAACCGATGATGTTCGCCAAATCTCCTATGTAGAGGTCTAATCATACAGCATACATAAAACAACCAACACAGGCAGGTTAAGCAGTATACCACATGATTCAATGAACAGTTGTTGAATTCGTCTATCACGTACGTTTTCCCTGTGACCTATACTGTACAAAAAGACAGGTTTTTGCATAAGGTTTTTCGGCACCAGTACATGCCTTTTAAAGGGATAAGACATTTGGATAGATTCAGTGGGAGATAGTTTTAATTTTTTTAGATTTGGTGCTTTTCCATAGGTAATTTTGGGTCTGTCAATAATGGTATGCTGCAGACGGAATTCCTGTAAAAGGATCATCCGATGTTTTCTTGAAATTAGTTTCATTTTTTGGTATTTATCATGGTAACAGGTGATAAACCTAACAGACTGTTTGCTCTCATATCTAAAGGTTATGGATATTTTACTGTAAAGACATTGAGAGTAAGCTGTTTCCACCAGGGAATTAGGCTATCCCTTATCAGAGAATGTGTTCTTTAGAAGAACACTTTGGGTACTATAGTTTTGTCTTAAATGGCAAAACTGTCCTTTCGGGATGTTGTTGATCCACCTAGGGTGATGGCAGCTTTCGTGGTGTAAGAAAGAATTGCCAGTGGTTGGTTTGGTGTAGTTTCTAGCAAAGATGTTCCCTCCTTTGGGATACATTTCTATATCTAGAAAAGCTAGGGAATCCTCAGGAAAGAGCAAAATTATTATTTTTACAATGGGTAACAAAATCATCAAATAAGGCTGGGGAACCCGCCCAGATGATGATAATATCATCAATATAGTAAAATATGATATTGGCTGCAAAGGGGTTATTATACCAGATGTATTTTTCCTCCCAAAAGCCCATGGTTAAGTTAGCAATGGATGGTGCGAAATTTGTGCCCATAACAGTGCCGTGGGTCTGTAGGAAATAATCTTCTTTAAAGGTGAAATAGTTATGCGTCAAGCTAAATGGGGTGGTATCCAAAATAAAGTTGGCTTGTTTGGAATTACATGACATGACATCTTGAGACATCTTGAGATAAGAAGTGCTGTAAGGCTGATAGGCCTACATTGTGGGGAATAGATGTATATAGAGTTCACATCCGTGAAACCCAAAGATATTTTTGCTCCCAAGTATATGGTGTGAGAATTTCTAGCAAGTGAATCCCATCCCTGATGCATGATGGCATATTCTGTGCAAGAGGTTGCAGAAATGTATCTACATATTGCAAGAAGTCGCTTGTAATGCCGTCCATTGCGACACCTATAGGTCTTTCAGGGGGGTTGTGTACATTTTTGTGAATCTTGGGTAGGTGACAGAAATATGGGGTCTGATAAAATTTCTTGCACAAAAAAAGGCCTCTGACCTGTTTAGGACTCCATCTTGTAGTGCCTGAGTCACTAATAGTTGGGCTTCTATTTTAAAGTTGGGCAATGGATATTTTGACAAAGTATAAATGTCAGATAATAGCCTATGGGCTTCAGATGTATAGTCAAGTCTATTTGGAAGAACAGTTATACCCCCTTTGTTGGCTGATTTTATGATGATACCAGGGTTGTACATTAAGGTTTTAATGCAGTGGTTTCACAGGGTTTTAGTTTCACTTTTGAATGTGTTTTCTATTATTAATATTTGGGGTATTTTCACACAGCTATGTGTAATCTGAATAGACCACCCTATAGAGAGCTTCCAGATATGGACCTTTTGCGTGCGAGGGGGTGATGGGAGAGGAAGTTGTTAGGTGCTAGATGAGTAAGCTAAACTGAATTTATCTGATCTGAACAGTACTTGTTGAGTGAGCACATTAGAATCAAAATTATTGGAACTGGAGTACAACTGTTCTAGGATCTCTAGCCCCTCTGTATTGGATGGAAACATATTAAGCGCTAATAGGTCAGATGTAGAGGGCTATATCATATTTTTCTCTGATTGGACATGATAGAATCTCTTTAATGTGAGATTCCTAATACATCTAAAATGTCAGCCACACAGAGAGTTTATTGTTTTCAATGAATCATCCATAGTGCAACCATTGCATAGCAATGCAAGGATGCATACAATATGTAATGAGCAAATATAGGCGCACCAATGTACATAGTGAATTATGAAACACAGTTTTTAAAAAAAGGATTAATACACATATAAACCCCAAGCTGATCTCTTTTACCTTACTAATAAAGGAAATATATATATATATATATATATATATATATATATATATATATATATATACAGTATTTCACAAAGTGAGTCCACCCCTTACATTTTTGGTAATATTTTTTTATATCTTTTTACGTGACAACACTGAAGAAATGACACTTTGCTACAATGTAAAGTAGTGAGTGTACAGCTTGTATGACAGTGTAAATTTGCTGTCCCCTCAAACTCAACACACGGCTATTAATGTCTAAACTGCTGGCAACAAAAGTGAGTACATCCCTAGGTGAAAATGTCCAAATTCGCCTTTTTGAGAATGCTCTGATTGGCAGAGCGAAATGCGTCAAACCGTCAATCTTACGTACCACGTCAGTTCCGGTTTCTGGTTTCCGGTTTGTACGGGTGGAACACACGGCCATGTTTGTCGTCCTGCACCAGGAAATCTAACTGTATGTAATCTTCTATATGCTGTAAGTGCAACCTTTTTAGCTTTAAAATAAAGTTTAAATATACTGCACGATGAAGGCTTTTCTCTCTCCTTGTTAATCATGGGGGAATCAATCCTGGATGCTCTAAGCTGGAGATTGCTTTATAATATTATGGTATATGGTACTGCTATCTGGTGACAACCTGTGATCCAGACCAGTGTGGATTATAACGCAAAGGCTGTTTTATACTGTTTATCTGGTGAGTAAGGGACTGAGAGGGGAGCGCCTGATTGCACGATTAAGCACCGGCACTTTGGATGTTTTATGTCTACAGACAAGCACAGAGCACTTTGTTGAAGATATATTTATTTATTTATTTATTGATATAGAGACCAGCACGGAGCACTTTTTGAAGAGAATTTATTTATTTATTTATTTTGATTGTTTGTATCACAAGAGCACTGACCACTTTATACAATATATTTTATGGTGATGTATATTGATTTTGTATGATATCAGCTCACAGTAGATTTATCGTATTGTTTGATTATTTATTTAGAGTGGTAACACTGCATAGCATTTTGATAAGTAGATATAAAAATGGGTAAAGAGGCGCTGGTGATCTTTTGGCTGGATATAAATAATAGTTGGTCACGTATTTTATAAAAATCATATATAAAAAAATATAATATTATATATGAGACACGTGCATTAAAAGTATGCTTATTAAATATCAAGGTGCTTATTAATAATTTATGTCCCAAATATTTGATAGTATATAAATTATATAAATATGATATTATTATTTAGGTGCAACAGACAAAAAAGTGCTTATTAGTGCATATACCTAAATAGTGCATATAGTGCATAAACTTAATTAAAGTGCAAATGCTGACCTTGATTTTCGAATAGATTATTAAGTATTATAAAAATGCTTAATATCTCTTTAAATTGGGTGGATCAGACCTCTCCCCGATACTTTGTATATCCTGCTCCTACGTTACTCGAGGCGGACAATATAGTCCGCCTGGGACCGCCTGATGACGCACAATGAGCGAAATGCATTGTGGTTAATGCTAAACCCGGAACTAACAGAGGCATTCGAGGCAGTGGCCGGGACGCAAGCCGACCGGCATAAACGGGACAGGGAGAGAGATACATGAGGGAGCTGCAGATCCCCTGAGGATATTTTCCCAACACCCGTGACCCATACTGCTGAATTGCCCAGTGCCAGGAGGGCACAACAAAGAGTAAGAGGCAAATTGTTATCCTTAGTGTGTGTTTTTTTACCAAATAAACAATATTTCACTATTGGAGGCTTTTTTCCTATCTTTATATGTACGGACTATATTGTCCGCCTCGAGTAACGTAGGAGCAGGATATACAAAGTATCGAGGAGAGGTCTGATCCACCCAATTTAAAGGGATCACATGCGCTGGAGGTCCTTGTGACCTGTGGAAAGCTGGTAAGAGGCCACGTGTGACACACCCCAGCACTTGGAGCACTTTTTAAAGAAAGAATCAAAGATCACAAAAACGCACAATTTGGTTGCATGAAAAATCTAGAATCTTAGAGACTTTCTTCACAAATTTTTGAGCACTATTAATATATTTTTTTCTCTATTTATTATATGTGAATATAACTTATTGGTGGAGATATTAAGCATTTTTATAATACTTAATAATCTATTCGAAAATCAAGGTCAGCATTTGCACTTTAATTAAGTTTATGCACTATATGCACTATTTAGGTATATGCACTAATAAGCACTTTTTTGTCTGTTGCACCTAAATAATAATATCATATTTATATAATTTATATACTATCAAATATTTGGGACATAAATTATTAATAAGCACCTTGATATTTAATAAGCATACTTTTAATGCACGTGTCTCATATATAATATTATATTTTTTTATATATGATTTTTATAAAATACGTGACCAACTATTATTTATATCCAGCCAAAAGATCACCAGCGCCTCTTTACCCATTTTTATATCTATTTATTGTTTTAAACAATTAAAGGGGCAGCAGGTTTTAATATCTTTAGAAAGAGTTAGGCGCCTTCGCCAACGTTTTTACTGATATTTTGATAAGTAGCACGCAGCTCATACTGCATATAATACCCTTGCAATCTATTAAGATAGTAAGGTATAACACTATTTTTCATTTTTGAGTCACTTTAACTATGAAGACACTATATATTTTGCACATATTTACTGATCAGCTCTGATATATATTATATTTGTCGTTTTAAAAGGTATCCCCCCTTTTTATCAGCAGCAGCTTAGTTATTTAGACATTTTTATTATTATTTTCCTAAGCGCTGATATTTATATACATTTTCCAGCATTGCCTTAACTCTCTTGGGCATGGAGTTCACCAGAGCTTCACTGGAGTCCTCTTCCACTCCTCCATGACGACATCACGGAGTGGTGGATGTTAACGATGGTAACGCTAACGACTAACATGACATTGGGGAGGAAAAATGGCTAATTGGGCCCAATTTGGACATTTTAACTTAGGGGTGTACTCACTTTTGTTGCCAGCGGTTTAGACATTAATGGCCGTGTGTTGAGTTATTTTGAGGGGACAGCAAATTTACACTGTTATACAAGCTGTACACTCACTACTTTACATTGTAGCAAAGTGTCATTTCTTCAGTGTTGTCACATGAAAAGTTATAATTAAATATTAACAAAAATGTGAGGGGTGTACTCACTTTTGGCAGATACTGTGTGTGTATATATATATGTATATATATATACAGTATATATATGTAGCAACCTCCTAGGTAGGTGCTAGGGAAAAGCATATATGGCCCTGTCTGCTTATCAGGGGGGCTGGTTCTGTTCAGCAGCGCAGTCTGCACTACAAGTCAGCTACCTCAGGAGAGAGTACCTTAGGGAGCTTAAACTACTTTTCCACAGTCAGAGGTGAAGTTCTAGTAACTGGCCTAGCCGAGGCCAGCACCAGTCAGTGTTAACCAGTGTCAGTGAAGCATTAACCAGTCAAGCGCTAGCCTGCGCCAAGCAACATTTTTCAGTGTCCCTGCCTAATTGTGCATAGTTCAGTTGTTGGAGTATCCCACTTCTCCCTTCTCCCATCCAAGTTCCCAAATAAACCTTAAAAACCAAAGAAACTCCTTGTCTGAGGTGCTTACACTTGAAAACATGCTTAAAGGTACTGTTGTTGCTAGCGGTAACCCAGGGGGACCCACACTCAGCAGCTCCCTTGGGAGTAGTGCTACATATATGTATATATATACAGTGCCTTGTGAAAGTATTCGGCCCCCTTGAACTTTGCGACCTTTTGCCACATTTCAGGCTTCAAACATAAAGATATTAAACTGTAATTTTTTGTGAAGAATCAACAACAAGTGGGACACAATCATGAAGTGGAACAAAATTTATTGGATATTTCAAACTTTGTTAACAAATAAAAAAATGAAAAATTAGGCGTGCAAAATTATTCAGCCCCTTTACTTTCAGTGCAGCAAACTCTCTCCAGAAGTTCAGTGAGGATCTCTGAATGATTCAATGTTGACCTAAATGACTAATGATGATAAATAGAATACACCTGTGTGGAATCAAGTCTCCGTATAAATGCACCTGCACTGTGATAGTCTCAGAGGTCCATTTAAAGTGCAGAGAGCATCATGAAGAACAAGGAACACACCAGGCAGGTCCGAGATACTGTTGTGGAGAAGTTTAAAGCCAGATTTGGATACAAAAAGATTTCCCAAGCTTTAAACATCCCAAGGAGCAATGTGCAAGCGATAATATTGAAATGGAAGGAGTATCAGACCACTGCAAATCTATGAAGACTTGGCTGTCCCTCTAAACTTTCAGCTCATACAAGGAGAAGACTGATCAGAGAGGCCCATGATCACTCTGGATGAACTGCAGAGATCTACAGCTGAGATGGGAGACTCTGTCCTTAGGACAACAATCAGTCGTATACTGCACAAATCTGTCCTTTATGGAAGAGTGGCAAGAAGAAAGCCATTTCTTAAAGATATCCATAAAAAGTGTAGTTTAAAGTTTGCCACAAGCCACCTGGGAGACACACCAAACATGTGGAAGAAGGTACTCTGGTCAGATGAAACCAAAATCAAACTTTTTGGCAACAATGCAAAACATTATGTTTGGCATAAAAGCAACACAGCTCATAACCCTGAACACACCACCCCCACTGTCAAACATGGTGGTGGCAGCATCATGGTTTGGGCCTGCTTTTCTTCAGCAGGGACAGGGAAGATGGTTAAAATTGATGGGAAGATGGATGGAGCCAAATACAGGACCATTCTGGAAGAAAACCTGATGGAGTCTGCAAAAGACCTGAAACTGGGACGGAGATTTGTCTTCCAACAAGACAATGATCCAAAACATAAAGCAAAATCTACAATGGAATGGTTCACAAATAAACATATCCAGGTGTTAGAATGGCCAAGTCAAAGTCCAGACCTGAGACGCTCTCCATCCAACCTTACTGAGCTTGAGCTGTTTTGCAAGGAGGAATGGGCAAAAATTTCAGTCTCTCGATGTGCAAAACTGATAGAGACATACCCCAAGCGACTTACAGCTATAATCGCAGCAAAAGGTGGCGCTACAAAGTATTAACTTAAGGGGGCTGAATAATTTTGCACGCCCAATTTTTCAGTTTTTTATTTGTTAAAAAAGTTTGAAATATCCAATACATTTTGTTCCACTTCATGATTGTGTCCCACTTGTTGATTCTTCACAAAATATTACAGTTTTATATCTTTATGTTTGAAGCCTGAAATGTGGCAAAAGGTCGAAAAGTTCAAGGGGGCCGAATACCGAATACTTTCGCAAGGCGCTGTGTATATATATATATATATATATATATATATATATATATACATACAGTCAGGTCCATAAATATTGGGACATCGACACAATTCCGATCTTTTTGGCTCTATAAACGACCACAATGGATGTGCTTTAACTGCAGACTTTCAGCTTTAATTTGAGGGTATTTACATCCAAATCAGGTGAACGGTGTAGGAATTACAACAGTTTGTATATGTGCCTCCCACTTTTTAAGGGACCAAAAGTAATGGGATAGATTAACAATCATAAATCAAACTTTCACTTTTTAATACTTGGTTGCAAATCCTTTGCAGTCAATTACAGCCTGAAGTCTGGAATGCATAGAAATCACCAGACGCTGGGTTTCATCCCTGGTGATGCTCTGCCAGGCCTCTACTGCAACTGTCTTCAGTTCCTGCTTGTTCTTGGGGCACTTTCCTTTCAGTTTTGTCTTCAGCAAGTGAAATGCATGCTCAATCGGATTCAGGTCAGGTGATTGACTTGGCCATTGCATACCATTCCACTTCTTTCCCTTAAAAAACTATTTGGTTGATTTCGCAGTATGCTTCGGGTCATTGTCCATCTGCACTGTAAAGCGCCATCCAATGATTTCTGAAGCATTTGACTGAATATGAGCAGATAATATTGCCCAAAACACTTCAGAATTCATCATGTTGCTTTTGTCAGCAGTCACATCATCAATAAATACAAGAGAACCAGTTCCATTGGCAGCCATACATGCCCATGTCATGACACTACCACCACCATGCTTCACTGATGAGGTGTTATGCTTTGGATCATGAGCAGTTCCTTTCCTTCTCCATACTGTTCTCTTCCCATCACTCTGGTACAAGTCTCATCTGTCCATAGGATGTTGTTCCAGAACTGTGAAGGCTTTTTTAGATGTTGTTTGGCTAACTCTAATCTGGCCTTCCTGTTTTTGAGGCTCACCAATGGTTTACATCTTGTGGTGAACCCTCTGTATTCACTCTGGTGAAGTCTTCTCTTGATTGTTGACTTTGACACACATACACCTACCTCCTGGAGAGTGTTCTTGATTTGGCCAACTGTTGTGAAGGGTGTTTTTTTTCACCAGTGAAAGAATTCTTCGGTCATCCACGTTTTCCGTGGTCTTCCGGGTCTTTTGGTGTTGCTGAGCTCACCGGTGTGTTCTTTCTTTTTAAGGATGTTCCAAACAGTTGATTTGGCCCCACCTAATGTTTCTGCTATCTCTCTGATGGGTTTGTTTTGTTTTTTCAGCCTAATGATGGCTTGCTTCACTGATAGTGACAGCTCTTTGGATCTCATATTGAGAGTTGACAGCAACAGATTCCAAATGCAAATAGCACACTTGAAATGAATGCTGAACCTTTTATCTGCTCCTTGTAAATGGGATAATGAGGGAATAACACACACCTGTCCATGGAACAGCTGAGCAGCCAATTGTCCCATTACTTTTGGTTCCTTAAAAAGGGGGAGGCACATATACAAACTGTTTTAATTTCTACACCTTTCACCTGATTTGAATGTAAATACCCTCAAATTATAGCTGAAAGTCTGCAGTTAAAGCACATCTTGTTTGTTTCATTTCAAATCCATTGTGGTGGTGTATAGAGCCAAAAAGATTAGAATTGTGTCAATGTCCCAATATTTATGGACCTGACTGTATATATTTAGAAGACTAAATATTCTAAGGCATAGATGTTTTTAACAAGACACCATAAACTATAAACTCTCCCAACTCCAAGTCAAATAATTGTTTTATTCAGATGTTAGAGAGAAATTTCCAGTTACAGTTTTACAGTAACAGTTTACAAAATAAACTAGCAAATGTGTGCTTGTTTGTTGAACAATAAACCTGCAGAAGAGTTTTGGTACTGTACTGTTATTTACAATGGGTCAAACACTAGAAAATGATAGGATTTCAGTATTTACCTTTGTGTCATATATGTGATAGAGCAATTCCAGGCAACCAGTAAAAGCATTCAGTGAGCTAACAATGCTATAATCACAGCAACTGTGCTAAAGTCACAAAGTTCAGTCAATTTAACTTAGCCTGAGTTCTGAGTAATCATCTGCAAGACAGGCACTCACAGCTAGCTTGTGAGCATTCTTTTCTTCCCACTGATGTCCCAGTGGTGTTGGGGTATATTTTATGCAACACCAGCACATTTTTCCTGCCAGTAATGCCAGGGCATTAGCCAATTTTTCTCCCTCTGAGCATGAACACTAAGCCATTTTTTCACTGGCCACTGATGTCGGGGCATACTTCCCCTTACTGCCAACCCAGAATACTGCTGGCCAAAGTAGGGAGCACTGCGTAGCATTCTCCTAGCCTACTGCATTCAACACATCGTGTTGTACATTACAAACTGTAGACCTGTTTCCTAATTTCTATATTTCTGTTTATAACATGCTCCCGACCCCACTACACTGAAAGCTTTGTTGTATATTAAATACTATGAGCCAAGGTGTTTATTGTCTCAACAGTTGTTAGATAGGTTTCAACTATTTTACAACTTTTTTAATGACATTCCTATTTAAGGTTAGCAAAGGCAAAGTATTTGTTTACTGTTCATATTCTGTGTAGAAATAGACACATGTAATGGAATTTATCCTTTGCCTAAGGTGTGTGTGTGTGTGTGTGTGTGTAACTGCTGCTTTTGGAAAAGTGATTAAGATATAGTTTACAAGTAGTGCAAAGTAATGTAATTAAAGTGTATGGGCAAGTATTGTGGCATACTGTATGTGCACAGTTTATATTGCAAGTAGGTTCATAATCTATTTACCTATGATTCTTTAAAAGCAGAACTAAGCCCACCAATTTACCTGTATCCCAAAAAAGATCAAGTTTAAAAGGTTCTATAAATGTTATTGAATCCTTCTTGAGTTGACCTTGGGCCTCCTGAATGTTCAATGTCCTGTGGTTTATTCCTTGAAAAACTGCAGTGTAATTGCAATATAATCAAAATCAAAAGAATGGCCTAAGGCTTGTCTGTTGGGGGTTTTAAGGGGACCTCTTGATTAGTTCTCATACCAAAATAATGGTTGCATATAATTAACTTCTTTGCCAAAAAGATTATTTTAATCACATTGAATAAATCCCTTCCATCAACCCTCTCAGAATGGAAACAACTGATCAATGCAGCCCTTCCACTGTAACTACTCACTTATACCACTAAGGATTCTATGAAATACTTTGATAAAACATAGGGCCCTTTGAACAACTCTTTTCTTACTACTTGACCCAGCTGAGTTTCCTGTAGACCATAATTTCTTTCTGTTACCTCTATTCCAATATTTTTAGCTGTGTACTTTGTACAACTTGTATTATGCATGAAGGACAGACTTTGTTGATGACAAATGGATGTTTTATTGTACTTGTTCCTCTTATATAAAAACAATAAATATCATTAAAAATTATTTTTTTTTCTTTTTTTTCCTTCAAAAGCTTGGCTCAATCGATGACTTTCAATAGATCGCAGTGAGGTAGCTGCTCTGCTACGTATGAAACCCTGACTCAGAATTAGGTAGTCTACGAATGATTTAGCACCGGGTTCCCAATGAACATGCGATGCGCTCTGGGAGAGAGGTGGCCCGCTTCTGTCCGCGCTCTGGTCCTGAGACGAGCGGTGCTATGCGCCAGCCCCAGCGAAGGGGTGGGGGGGGCAGCTATCCCAGGCCAACCTGGGCTCCACGGCACTGTGGTATCGTCACCTTTAGGGGGGGTTCTGACTTAGAGGCGTTCAGTCATAATCCCACAGATGATAGCTTTGCCCCATTGGCTCCTCAGCCAAGCACATACACCAGATGTCTGAACCTGTGATTCCTCTCATACTGAGCAGGATTACTATTACGACAACCAAAAATTATTAAATCCTTAACCAAACACACCAATGTTTTGTTCTTCATTTATTTCATTTACATTGTTTCTACTTATGCATGCACAGTGTATGCTACATTTAGGTATGCATCTGCTGATAACTGTCACAGTTGCTAGTGTGCCTATTTCAACCCTCAAATGACTGCCATCATAAATGATTATGTGTACAGCACCATGGCAACTACAGATAAATAGAGACACAGGTAGCACCATCTCCAGCAGATAGTAGAGTTTAGTTCTGCTTTAAGCCACACCCATTATACAGTGTAATGTACCTACAACACTCTTTTCATCCACAAATGCATTGTCTATCCTTTAAAGGTTCAAAGGTATATTGCTGTAGCATCAGCTCTGGGGAAGAACATATGTCTGTATGATCTGTACTTGTAGATTTTAAAATGCGAATTTTGTTTGTCTTTAAAGGGCAATGGCCCTTAAAGGCTATGGAATAAAATATTATTAGATTGATTTAAACAAACTGATAATCATACAGAACACAATATACACAGGTAAACAGCATGACATGGGGAGGGGGGATTTTCCTAAAAACTGGAGCAAGTAGAGCAGTAACCTATGAAACTAGTCAAGTTTCTTTTTTCAAAGACAGCCAGGAATTTGATTGCTGCATATGTGTAGCAGGCCCAGTTATTTTTTTTTTTTTTTTAATCAGACCAATTATATTTTATAAGGGCAAAATTATAGCAGGTATAAAGACTCAAAGGTGAACTGCTGAGAAATACAGTATATAGCAATATCTTTCAAATAAGTAAGCAAATTGTATAACATTGCTGGTAAAATACATGTGCCAGGAGGGTCACGGTAACACTTGTAATACTGCAACAGCTTGAAGTAAAAAGTTTAGTTGTACGGGCCCAAATAAAAAATATCTGCATTCTGACCTCTATGCACTTTGAGGGGAAAGGGGGCACATAGAATTATATCTTGAATGAGGTGGGGTCAAATGGAAATGACTGCCCTAGGGAAATGAGGAATACTGTTAGTTACTGCTGTTGCCAGGGCTTTTTTTCTCCGAGATTAGGTGCTGGTACTCCCCTCTTCTGAGTCACCCCTTAAGTTCACCCCCTACCCACCTCCAAGCGCTGTCCTTTGGTTCCACCCTCTACCCTCCTCCCAGTACCCCCCCCCCCTTTTAGAGAATACATAACCAAGTATCATGTTGTATAGCATTTGTTAATGATAACTAAAAAAGCAGTAAAATAGATCCCCTGGAATCAGCAATAATAGTCCCCCCCAACAATAGCCCCCCCCCCAACAATAGATCCCCCAGCAACAATAAATCTTACCCTGCAACAATAGAAAAAAACAGTAAAATAGATCCCCTGCAATCAGCAACAATAGACTCCCAACAACAATTGCCCCCCAGCAACAATAAATCCTCCCCTGCAACAAATGCCCCCCAATAAATGCTCCCCTGCAACAATAGACCCCCCCAACAACAATAGCCCCCCAGCAACAATAGTTCTCCAAAGCAACAATAAATCCTCCACTGCAACAATAGCCCCCCCCACAACAAAATGCCCTCCAGCAACAATAGATTCATTCCAGCAACATTAGATCCCGGCAGCCAGCATCAATAAGCCATTCAGCCTACCCCAATCACCACCGAAGACAAGCTGGGTTGTAAAAAGAAAAGGCTTGATTTTCATGAAGAGGCATTTCCTGCCCAACTTTATCTGGGGCCCATAGAGTCCTGCCCCCCTATGGAGACTTCTAAGGCCATTCATCTCCCCATTTCTACCTCAATAATCGGCCGGCAGCTTACCATGCCAGAAAAAAGTGCCGCAACTCTAGTGTAAGGATCGGCCACAGAGACCAGAAGGAGGTGCCGCGTCTCCACTACTTCTTTACCAGATGAATATTAGCCAAACTAGACAACCAGGTCTCTTGCAAAAAGAAAACATCAGCATCAAACCTGCTGAGCAAAAATAAGGCCATGCTATGAGCACTTACTGATTTTATGCTTGCGACATGGTCGCCACCTTCATTGGAGTGGGTACCGCCATCAGGATGATTGAGGTACACATTTCTTATCCTTCTTACCCCCCTCCCTACTTGGAAACCCTACATGCTTTAATGTTCCTAGGGATTCCTCTTCCATGGAAATCACTGACTCATCACCAGAAGAACTTCCACCCTCCACCTCAGAAAACACCTTAAAAGCATTTGACACCTCCACCCCTCCAGGTTCAGGAGCAGAGGAGCACTGAACATGGAGCACAAATGCAGCCCTAGACCATGACACTCCAACCACCATGCTTGACTGTAGGCAAGACACACTTGTCTTTGTACTCCTCACCTGGTTGCCACCACACCACACCGTAAAACCATCTGAACCAAATCAATTTATCTTGGTCCCATAAGACCACAGGATTTGGTTCCAGTAATCCATGTCCTTAGTCTGCTTGTCTTCAGCAAACTGTTTGTGGGCTTTCTTGTGCATCATCTTTAGAGCTCAAGGGAGGGAGCCTGTCTCCCGAAATGCGTCAGCGGTCCAATTACAGGGATAACTACCTCCACATGTGGTGGTCTCATTCAATGCGATATATGCTCTTCATGTCTGTTAGTATGTTTTTCAGCATTTTAATAAAAAGTTTTAAAGGTGTTCAAGGGTAATGCACTAGGTGTTTGCGCCTCCTTTCTTTCCTTTCTTTTATTTTTTTTGTATACAAACTTTTTTATTAGGGTGAAAAGATTGTGGTACAAAAGCGTATATTAACAGTGAGGTAAACAACAATAAACAATAGTCATAGTTATAGAAAGTATGTATAAGTTCTTATGTCAGATATATTTAAACAACAGGATCAAGAAAAAATAAGACTTTGTATGAGTGGTACAGAGTAGCGGACCTATGACAATTTCAATAATACTGCATAAAGCAGTACATATTCAAGAGTATATAGAGAACATATCGTTAAGTACAACCTTTCTTTCTTTTCTATGCACTTCTGATTGTAGTTCCCTGCCTGAGAAGAGCAGCACGCCTATTATTCCCATTGGAGTGAGCGCTTGGGTGATTTAGCTGTTTACAATGTTAACATTACATTGCTCTGGTCACATATTGAAAATCATAAAAAGAAAAAAAATGTAATAAAAAAACATTTTTAAAAATGTAAAAATAATTAAAACATTTTGTTTTTGTTCTGTCATTAGTCACCACCACACCAGTTATATGATGATGCTATAATGCACATGTCACAGTATATAAACAAAAAAATTTGATATTTTTTTTCCAATTTCTTAATTTTCAAAATAATTATGACAAAAAAAATCACAACTTCCAAAAAATAACAAAAAACAAAACAAAAAGGGGTCAGTTGGGGGGGGGGGCAGTTATCTCTACTGTTCTGGCATTTAAGTCCTCAAAATTTAGAATGTCCATAAGTACAACAGGATTGATCAATTTTTAGATATTTACCTTAGTTTGTGTACTCCAAACTTTCCTACACTCTACATAATATACACTGATTTGGGTTGTTTGCACCACAGAAATGTAGCAGAATACATTTTGGGCTAAATTCATGAAGAACAACTATTTCTTTGTTCATTTATTTAAAACCTAGTGGTGAATAAATACCACCAAAAGAAAGCTCTAGTTGTGTGAACAAAATGATAAAAATGTATAAATAATAAAAACTTTGGGTACAGTGTTGCAATTGTCATTCAAAGTGCGACAGCACTGAAAGCTGAAAATTGGCCTGGACAGGAAGGGGTTTAAGGTTCCCTGTATTGAAGTGGTTAATATACCTTCTTGTGTCAGTCACCCCTGTCCTGGTACTCAGCTGCATAGTGGTAAAAGTCTATTGCTCATGCATTAGCTGCACCAATTAAGATTCATTTGTGTTGCTAGGAAACAGGGAAGAGCACAGTTAAGAAGAAACACTAATAAGCAGAAAAACTACAGGCAAAAAAAAGAGAAGCGGTACAAAAAAAGACAGAGACTGCACATATGGTAGGTCCCCTGAACTAACAAATAAAAGGGTTCATGAGTGGTACTGAAAATGGGCACCAAAGAAAATAACCCCTCTCCCTCACCATTGTATG
The DNA here is from genome assembly GCF_965119305.1 of Pelophylax lessonae. Taxonomy (NCBI): domain Eukaryota; kingdom Metazoa; phylum Chordata; class Amphibia; order Anura; family Ranidae; genus Pelophylax; species Pelophylax lessonae. The sequence continues at coordinate 474,973,099 of NC_138769.1, read as the reverse complement.
TGAGGGCTGAAAGTCTCTGGGGCAATGATAAGGGGTTCAGTTCATTCTTCATTTGTACAGAACCCAACTTGCATGGGTACATTTCACCCATAATTGGAATTCTCTATTCAAACTTATAGAGCAAGTGTTATTTCTTGGTACTTATCGCAAGCTCATTTATCACACAAAAAAGTTACTTTGGCACATCCAATAAATATAATGCTTACTTGTAATTTCAACCTTACTTGTAGACCTCAACTTGATTTATCCTCCACCTATCCCCAAATCTAAGGGCTCATTTATACTATGCATGTGTGTTAACGGAACTGGTAATTGTTCATTTAGGTGTGCTGCATTTATTGTGAATAGGTTGGCAGTGTACCTTAACATTAAAAATAAAAAAAATGTAATGCGGTACAGCATGGGAGTTGTGGTGCACAGCAGAATAGCTGCATTGTCGGCCTCTGCAGATAAGCATTAAGGGGCTATTCTAAACGATGTGTACTGCAATGCATCTGACTATGTTTCATGCACTATGGTAACAGAAGGCAAAAGGTAGCACAAACTATAGGTCTGAATGGGTCTTAATCTAAAAAAAAAACTTTACATGGTAATTGTATTGCTCTATCATGACAATAAAAAAAACTACCAATACTTTCACACAAACACAAACCTTGTAATAAACAAAAATATACCTAATGTCATATCTAATGCAAAATGGTGATCTTTGCATATAGTGGGGTTAATTTACCAAATCAGTAGAGCAGTTTACAAAGGGAATTTCCACTTTTCTTAGTGAAAGTGGTGAAGCAAACTGAAAATTCACTTGCAAAGAATACCCCATCATGTGCAGGGAAAATGTTAATAAAAATTGAATTTTTTGCGCACACATGACTGGATGATTGAAGTCAACATAATATCACTTTATTGACTAAGCTAAATGGATTTTCTCTTTGCAAAGAAAATTTTCATTACACTTAGTGAATGAGGTGATTACTTTAATTATCAAACATGTCCAAGCAACAATACAATTTTTTAAAAAATTTCCTTGCACATGGTTGGGCATTCTTTGCAGTTAATTTTTACTTTATTTCACACCATTTGCTAAAATAAGTAAAATTCACTTTGCAAATTTAAGTCTTCCAATTTATTAAAGTGGTTCTAAATGCAGTTTTTTTTTATCTTAATGCATTCTATGCATTAAGATAAAAACCCTCTGTGTGCAGCAGCCCCCCTAACACTTACCTGAGTCCCCTCATGATCCAGGGATGTTGCATGACAGCCTTGGCTGTACGGGACTCTCCCTCCTCATTGGCTGAGACAGCAGCGAGCACCATTAGCTCCTACTGCTGTCAATAAAAGACAATGAGCCAATAAGGAGAGAAAGGGGGTGGGGCTGAGCCATAGCTCTGTGTCTGAATGGACACACAGAGCAGTGTCTCAGCTCAGGTGCCCCAAGAGCAAGCTGCTTGCTCTGGGGGCACTTAGCACGAGGGACCAGAGATGAGGAGGATCTGAGATGCGCTGTGCAAACCACTGTACACAGCAGGTATGTATACCATGTTTGTTTTTTTAAAAATAAACTTTAAAAACTTTAAGGTAATACGTTAACTTATCAGAATTAAAAACACTTGCATGGGTATGTCCACATGATATGCTTACTTATCCTTGTATACCTGGTTTTGTTTCAGTTGTATGGAGCTGTGTTTTTCTTTTTTGTAACACTCCACTTTCTTACTTGCTATGTTATACTTAAAAACTTCAACAAATATATTACAAAAAAATCATATGCACACCAACACAAAAAAAAGTTCTAGGGTATGTCTAGTGCTAACTACTGTCTACTACTTACCCCACCTTATGTGGCGGGCACATAATTTGGATTCCTTCCAAAAGGAGATCCTTTAGAACCCCCATCATACCAGCAGGGATATTATAAAGCCAGCCCAGGCTAAAGACCAGAATGATGGCAGATCACCCCTTTTGGACACTGAGAAGGACAGATACTACACTTGATCTTAGCCAAAGATCGAGCAATTCAACATTACCTTTACTGACAGATAATAAAAGTCACCCACTTTTATCATTTGCATAGGATGTACATTTGGACACCCTCTTTAAATATATCCACTCTGCTCACAGAGATCATTTATTCTCTTCTAATGATTCTGCAGTGCTTATTTTTGTTTCAAGTGACAATATTCAGTAGAAAGAGCAGTGACAATGTCATACATGGAAATGATATGCCAATGAAATCCTTGAAGCTGAATTCCTTTCAGCATAATCTTCTTTTCTCTTTTTTTGCTGCTGATAGATCCAAGCAGTTAGATGTTACAATTCCAGGATTAAAAGTTCACTGACATGGGCCATTAATATATAATACTAAATATTGATGCTAATCTTACCCTAGGGATTACAAAATCTTACATCCTTTCTCTATGTGCCATATGTTTGAATTGTCACATAACATTTTTTCACTTCTAAGCGGTCAGTAAACCAATATGATACAATAATTATTTAAAGAGCCACTCAGTACAACTCAGTTATATTTGTATCAGTATTAGGATGGGATTTGTTTGATATCTAGGAAAATTAACCTGATTTTCTTTTTAAAGGGTCAGTCAAAAACAGATAATACAGGTATTTTAGAAGGTGCTAAAGAGCCATAATAAGTCATAATAAAAAAAGTCAGATCTCTGCAGTTCCTCTGTTTGCATACTTGCCCTGGCCATTATAAGATATTATCACTCTCCCTGGCTTTATTTATTCATTCTATATTAAGAAAATGCAACATGTGGAGCTGGAAGATACAAAGATAGACAGAAACACTCAGAAACTCTCTGTCTCATAACTAAAGTTTGCAATAGGGGTGAGATTTGAATTCAGGTCAAACCTTTATTCCATTGGAACCCAGGTTGTTTCCCTTTGTTGTTTGCAGAACTGGAAAAGAAATAATGCCAACATTGTCTAATTTTGTCTGTCTGATTCTCCAGCTGCTGTAAACAGCCAGCGATCATGGGTAACTTCATCCCATTTCCCAAGTTTTTCCTAAATTCTGTATAATTCTTCCATGACTCTCTAAAAACAGTACAATGCAATATAAACTTTCAGGAACAAATACAAATGTAATTTTTTTTTGTAGCTATTCTCTCATTTATGACCTATTTCTAATAATTACCTAATACAAAACCCTATTGCTCCCAATAACCGTGATACTCAAATTTAGCCAAAATATTTTTTCATTGTGGACAGAGAGGGGAAGGTATAGAACCCCTGTTAGTGTTTTGTTGTGGTCCATGACTCCATTGTAAAGACACAGGCTACAATAAAACACTTATGTAATTAAAATGTGAGTTAGAATCTCTGTTCATTCATTTTTACTAACCTCTTAACTTTTTGTTATGCTGTTACAGGCTTCTATCACAAGGATAGGAGACGGGGTGAAATAACGCCAACAGGGTCACAGACATCAACAATAACTTAACAAAAGTAGTTTACTCTTCATAAGGCTAAATTTATACAAGGGTGTTTCCTTTATGAAACATGCAAAAAAACATGTGTCATGCTCATGGTGCCAATCATTGTTAACGCCCCACCAATCATATAAAAACAAATATGTTTTTTCATGCAAACAAATTGATAAAAATACACAAAAACGTGCAGGTAACAAACATGCAAAGCTTGATGTTTAAAAAGGTTCATGGGCTACTTTTTGCTGCATAGAGGGCAGCCTATTGAAATGAATGGACAGTCCTACATGTGTGGTGTGGCAAAGTGCAAAAATGCCCATATGTGTGGTATTATTTTGTACACATTCATAAAATGCTATAATGTGAATGCAGCCTTAGTCAATCCAAAAGTAAAAAGAAAAAAAATAGCTGTATTTGGGCATTTGGGCTGTAACCTTCAGTCTTACACATAAAAAAACCTTAATCAACACTCTTTCTGCTCCCGCTTCCCCACTGGTGGAGGTGCAACTGCTCTTCGGTCATCCCGAATCCGGGTTCATCTGACACCGAAACCGGTCCGAGAAAAGTGGAAACCCCTTTAGTCTGCCACAGACATGCCTCCTAAGTTCGACCCCAATGAAATTAAAATCGTTTTCCTGAGATGCACCGGTGGTGAGGTAGGGGGCCACCCGAAATCGGACCTCTGGGTTTGTCTCCCAAAAAAGTTGGTGATGACACTGCCAAGGCAACCGGTGACTGGAGGGGCTTGTGAATCACTGTCAAACTGACCATCCAGAACAGACAGGCCCAGATTGAGTTTGTGCCTCTGCTCTGATCATCAAGGCCCTGAAGGAGCCACCACATGACAGGAAGAAGCAGAAGAACAATAAACACATCAAACAAGCATCACGTTTGATGAAGTTGTCAGCATTGCTCGTCAGATGAGGCATCATTCTCTGGCCAGAGAACTATCTGGTACCATTAAGGAGATCCTGGGTACAGCTCAGTCTGTGGGCTGCAATATTGATGGCAGACCTGCACATGATATAATTGACGATATCAACAGTGGCGACTTTGAATGACCAGCGAGCTAAATATTTATTTTAAAAAAATTGCTCTAAAAACCTTAATCAACCTGAACACTTACACTTAAAGTGGAGTTCAGGCCAAGGTGGTGAAATTTAGCTAAAAATACCCCGGACAGTCAGGGCTAGTACATTCCACAATGGATAGCCTCTGTACTGTTGCACTTACCTTTTAGAAGAAATACTTACCTTGAAAATTTCTTCTCCAGCGCTGCCATCTTGGATGTGGGCAGCTGAAGCCAGCGCGTCCTCTTCTGCGTCCTCTTCCGTGTCCTCTTCTCCCAGAATGCGCCTGCACCGGCCCCGCTCGTCACTTCCGGTGCGTGCGCGTCATCCCTCCACAGCTTCTGGGCATGCCCAGAAGCTGTTTAGCAGGGAATGAGGCACCGCACCGGAAGTGACGAGCGGGGCAGGTGCAGGCGTTTGATTCCTGGGAGCGTTGACGTTCAGTTCCCAGGAATCAATGCAAAGAGGAAGTGACGGCGTGGGCCGCGGCCGCAGAGGGAGGAAGTGGAAGAAAGGAGAGTATATTTTTCTTCAATAACAAGGTAAGTAAACAAAAAAAAATCGTAACTATCCATTTGTTTTTCAGGTGACCAAGAGCAAGCGGATGGCCCAAAATCGATTATGTCGATTTTGTGGCCGGAACTCCGCTTTAAACCCTGAACAAAAACCTTAAGATTAAACCTAATTCATAACCTTAACATAAGCCTTAAAAGTTAACCTCCTGACTCCTAACACTTACTTAGCCCCTAAAACTAAACTCTAGTCTTATCTTCAGTTATACAGGCTTCTCTCTTGTACCGAAACAAGTCAGCAATTACAACCCCCCACTTTAACTGCAGCTGCCAATTTATAAAGCTCACAATCACTGCAAGTACCTTTTACCTTCCTAGTAATGATTATATGTATTGTTCTTTCTTAAACACTGAGTGCCTAAGCTAAAACACTATACAAAATATTACCTTTTTAATTTTTTTTTTAATGTTAATGGCAAAATGCTTGATTCAAATTGCAAAGCAGGCACCACCACAGCTTTTCTAATCGCTAAATATTATGAGTTAGTAAGATTCTGTTTTCATGAAAATATGTTTTTGAATATTCATCCACACTTCAAAAAAGTTTAGGAAATTCCCTAGTCATAGCATTCGTACAGTAATGTGTGTGTTTCTCTTACTCAATTATTTACCTACACATTTGAAATTGATCTGTCTTTTTTGCATGAATTTGTGAACTACCAGGTGGACTCTATTATCCTTAGGCAATATTTTTACAACTCAATTTAGAACTGTCTTGGGTCTTTCTCTAAAATTTGTTACAGCCTTTTCGTATAATATTCAAGAGTAGAAAGGCTGGCCAAGTATATTAGTTCTCTTCATTTAAAAACTGTTGGCACAACAACAGCTGTAGGTAATTTGATATGAGCTTAGGAATTACTGCCAGAATTATAATTTAAAACCTAATTTATCTCAAAATGGAAATGGATTCAAGTAAATTTTCATGAGCATTTTTTTGCATTAACCCCAGGACCATCTTGCCATTTATGTCCATAAGTTTTATTTAAAGTGATCCTGTCACAAAAAAAAAAAAAATAAATAATAAAATATTCAAAGGTTTTATACATGTAAAAGAAGACAGTAAATGCTCACCTTCCCAGCTACCTGTACCATTGATTAGTGCTTTGATGCTGTGAAAAATTATCATCCCAAATGCTGCTGGGAGACCTGGATCATATCTTCTCACATCAAAAATGGCAAAAACCCTTATGGCATGGGCTCTTACTAATCTAATAATCAGTTTTTTTGGTTCTCTCTCCATCATGGAAACCCTGTCATATATACTGATTAACCACTTGAGGATCGGAAGGTTTTACCCCCTTTACTACTAGGCCATTTTTTGTGATACGGCACTGTGTTATTTTAACTGACAACTGTGCGGTCATGCGATACTGTATCCAAATAAAATTGTCCTTTTTTCCCATAAATAGAGCTTTCTTTTGGTGGTATTTGATCCCCTCTGTGGTTTTTATTTTTTGTGCTATAAACAAAAAAAAAGACAATTCTGAAAAAAAAAAAAATATTTTTTAATTTCTGTTATAAAACATTCTCAATAAAAAGAAAAATTCAAATTTTTTCATCAATTTAGGCCAGTATGCATTCTGCTACATATTTTTGGTAAAAAAATCACAATAAGTGTATATTGGTTGGTTTGCACAAAAGCTATTGCATCTACAAACTAGGGGATAGATTTATGTAATTTTTATTTATTTATTTATTTTTTACTAGTAATGGCAGCAATCTAACTGTGTGGGAATTACTCACTGGATGAACACAGAGACCGTGTTCCTAAATAGGAGGAACACAGGATCCCTGTGTTCATCACTGACATAACAGCTGTCTGCCTTGTTTACATTGGCAGACCGTCTTTCTGTCTCCACGGGGAGCGATCGCAGGTGCCCGGTGTACATCGCATCCACTGGACCCACTGATTGACTTCCCCTCTGGCCAATCAGTGGGTCGCGTGCATCCACTATTTGCTACATGAAGAGACGTACAGGTACTTCTCTTTTTACTAGTAATGGCAGCGATCAGTGATTTTTAGCGGGACTGCGACATTGAGGCAGACAGATCAGACATCTAACTGACACTTTTGACACTTTTGAGGGGACCAGTGACATTACTACAGAAATCAGTGCTAAAAATAAACTAATGACACTTGCAGGGAAGGGGGTTAACACCAGGGGCGATTTATGGGTCAAATGTGTGCCTAGGGGGTGCTTTATAACTGTGTGGGGGATTTAAACACTGGATGAACACAGATACCGTGTTCCTAAATAGGAGGAACACAGGATACCTGTGTTCATCACTGACAGAACAGCGGCAGACCGTCATTCTTTCTGTCTTCATGGGGAGCGATCGCAGGTGCCCGGCGGACATCGCATCTGCCGGATCCACTGATTGACTCCCCCTCTAGTCAATCAGTGTGTGTGCGCGCCTCTGGTGGCGCACGCTTGCATCCACTATCTGCTACACAAAGCGACATACAGGTACGTCGTTTTGTGTAACAGAGCCAACCTGCCCCAGTAAAACTATGGCAGCTGGTCGGCAAGTGGTTAATATTGTTTTCAATTCCATAGCCAATTAATTATTTGGTCTGATGTTTTCTATCACATAATATTTACACTCTTTGATGTCATTTGGGATTGCATCTTTAATTCTTCAATTCCTCATAAAAATATGGGAACAAGGCAAAAAATGGCAAAAGAAGGCAGGGGTCGCACAGGCAGGGATTGCATTGGCAACTACTATCTTGGATAAAGTATTAATATTGGATTAAGTATTACACTTCGGCTCAGCACTATCTAAAAAGCTCTTCTCTATCCCTCCACAGGTAATCTATGCTGCTTTCAAAATCCAACTTTAACTGCAATAGAATCCTTGTTTCTAATTTGCTCAATGGTAATCTATGCTGCTTTCAAAATCCACCTTTAACTGCAATATAATCCTTGTTTCTAATTTGCTCAATGGTAAACTATGCTGCTTTCAAAATCCACCTTTAACTGCAATAGAATCCTTGTTTCTAATTTGCTCAATGGTAATCTATGCTGCTTTCAAAATCCACCTTTAACTGCAATAGAATCCTTGTTTCTAATTTGCTCAATGGTAATCTATGCTGCTTTCAAAATCTTTACCTCTGTCCATAGAACAAACACTGATATTTATTTTGATTTCTCTTGTCTATACCTAATTTATGAGCTGTCCTTATCTTTATTACTCTGCCATTCTGCTCTCTTGCTATTTCTTGTAGTCTGTCTTTGGTGTGAGAAGTTTATTCTGTTAGCCTTGTGTCCCTCCTATGCAATCCTAATTGATTAATTGGCAATACCTGCACCCAACTCAGTATAAATCTAAGCCCTTTCTAGGGGATGCACAGGCAGGGGTCGCACAGGCAGGGATTGCATTGGCAACTACTATCTTGGATAAAGTATTAATATTGGCTTAAGTATTACACTTCGGCTCAACACTTCAGCGAATGCACAAAACGAACATCCAAAGCATACAACTGCAAACCAAAAAACAGAATACAGGTGACCTGAGTTTCTATACAACCATTTCCATCTCACATTCAGTCTACTTCTCAATCTCACCACCCTGTATTATGCAATCCCTAATTCTCCTTCTCATGTTTGCATCCTCTCTCCTAAAACTTTCTCTCCTTTACCCCTCTTCTCCACCCCACAGCTTGTATATATCACCCTCACTCCTATCCTCACCTTTATACTGCACTCATCAACTCCTGCTGATTCTGAACTCACACACCAATAAAACGTCCAGGACACTGAGATGTGTCCCCTCTCATAAATCATACTCCCATATCACCTCCCTCACCCTTCTGCTTCTCCTAACCTCTGGAGATATTTCCCCAAATCCTGGACCCCCATCATTTACCTTTGGCCAAAATACCAGTCACCCCCTATCCTCTGACACCAGCCGAAATCCACACAATCTGGTTTCTATTCCTCTTCTGCCTAGAGCCAACCTCCCCTTCTCCTGCGCCCTCTGGAATGCCCGCTCTGTTTGCAACAAACTCACCTCCGTCCTTGACCTATTTATCACAAACTCCTTCAACCTGTTTGCAATTACTGAGACCTGGCTTCAAGAATCTGACTCTCCTTCTCCTGCTGCCCTCTCCCATGGTGGCCTCCTGTGGACTCACTCTCCCAGGCCTAGTGGATGGAAAGGAGGTGGGGTTGGAATTCTGCTTTCCCCTCAAAGCACTTTTCAGGTTCTTCATCCACCCCCCTCTCTGTCCCTCTCCTCATTTGAAGCTCACTGTATTCATCTATTTTGTCCAGTTTCGTTGAGAATTGCTGTGATCTATCGGCCTCCTGGACCGGTATCAGGCTTCCTTGATGACTTCTCTGCTACCCTACTTTCTCTCTTCTGAAATTCCAACAATCATTCTTGGAGACTTCAACATCCCTATTAATCTTAACACTCCTTCTACTTCTAAACTTTTGAGCTTAACCTCCTCTTTTGACCTAAAACAAGGGACACATACTTCTACTCACTCTAATGGCAACAGCCTTGACCTCATGTTCTCCTACCTATGCACTCCTCACAACCTCTCCAACATTCCATTCCCTCTCTCAGATGACCATCTCATTAGTTTCAGTCTCTCCTTGTCCTCCTCCTTACCTTCCAACTACCGAACAATTACCCATAGAAACCTTCGCAATCTTAACCCTTCACTTCTTTTTTCTGCTACAGATTGTCTCTTCAACACAATCTCATCCCTTTCCTGCCCCAACATGGCCACTTCTGTCTACAACAGTTCACTGTCATCTACCCTGGATGCCTTGGCCCCCCTCACTACACACAGAATCAGGCCCCGACTGCTACAACCCTGGCAGACAGATAATACCAAAAGCCTCAAAAAACGTAGTCACGCTCTTGAGCGTCTGTGGCGTAAGACTAAGTCACAGCAAGATTTCAGCCAATATAAATCTGCCCTTCAAAAATACAGTTCCTGCCTCCACACTGCTAAACAGACCTATTTTATCACTCTCATTAACACCCTCTCACACAGTCCCCGTCAACTCTTTTCTACCTTCAACACTCTACTTCATCCTCCATTACTTCCACCCACTAACTTACTCACTGCCCAAGAGATTGCCAATCACTTCAAAAATAAGATTGATACAATTCAGGAAGAGATCTTTACACTACAGATATCTCCCTCACCTTACACAGCTTGTCCTCCTGCACAATCAATACTTCCCTTGTTTAACCCAACTACTGTAGAGGAAGTCACTAAAATTTTTTCTAATGCCCACCTAACTTCCTGCCCCCTGGACCCTGTTTCTTCTCAAATACTAAGGTCACCCTCTGGCTCTATCCTACACTCCTTAACTCATATCTTCAACCTCTCCCTCTCCACTGGCATCTTCCCCAACTCTCTAAAACATACGATAGTCACTCCGATACCAAAGAAAGCCTCACTAGACCACACCAATCTTAACAACTTAAGACCCATCTCCTTACTCCCTTTTGCTTCCAAACTCCTTGAACGTTTAGTATACAACCGCCTGAGCAAGTACCTCATTGAAAATAACCTTCTTGATCCCCTTCAGTCTGGATTTCGCCTGCAGCACTCCACAGAAACTTCTCTCCTAAAACTTACAAATGACTTACTAACAGCTAAAACCAATGGTCATTACTCAGTACTCTTACTCTTGGACCTATCTGCTGCCTTTGATACTGTTGACCACCCCCTCCTTCTCAAAAAACTCAGTTGGCTTGGTCTCCGTGACTGTGCTCTCCATTGGTTCAAATCTTACCTATCTCACCGCACCTTCAGTGTCACTTACAATTCCACTTACTCCCCTGCAACTCCTCTTACCGTTGGGTCTCCCAAGGTTCTGTCCTTGGACCGCTACTATTCTCAATCTATACCTTCTCCCTGGGTCAGCTTATAGCCTCCCATGGCTTCCACTACCATTTCTATGCAGATGACACCCAAATCTACCTCTCTACCCCTCAGCTCACCCCATCAGTCTCCTCCCGCATCACTGATCTACTAACAGACATATCAGCATGGATGTCACACCACTTCCTCAAACTGAATCTATCTAAAACCAAGCTCATAATATTTCCTCCTCCACGTGCCCCTTCCCCTGAATTCTCTGTCAAGATCAATGGAACAACTATCAGTCCTTCCACACATGCCAGGGTGCTAGGGTTAACCCTGGACTCGGCACTGTCCTTTCAGGCTCACATCCAATCCATGTCCAAATCATGCCGCCTTAACCTCCACAACATTGCTAGAATACGGCCCTTTTTAACCAACGACACCACCAAGCTTTTAATTCACGCCCTGGTTATCTCTCGCCTTGACTACTGCAACTCCCTTCTCATTGGATTACCTTTACATAGATTATCCCCCCTTCAATCCATAATGAATGCTGCTGCAAGGCTTATCCACCTTACCAACCGTTCAGTGTCCTCCACCCCTCTCTGCAAATCCCTTCACTGGCTTCCACTCACCCAACTAATAAAATTCAAAGTGCTAACAATAGTTTACAATGCCATCCACAACTCTGCCCCCAGCTACATCACTAACCTAATCTCAAAATATCAACCAAGCCGCTCTCTTCGGTCCTCCCAAAACCTCCTGCTCTCTAGCTCCCTTGTCACCTCTTCCCATGGTCACCTCCAGGATTTCTCCAGAGCTTCTCCCATTCTTTGGAACTCTCTACCCCAATCTGTCTGACTGTGCCCTAATCTATCCATCTTTAGACGATCCCTGAAAACCCTTCTCTTTAAAGAAGCCTATCCGGCTACTAACTAATACACTGTTTCACTTTCTTCATCAGCTCATCCCCCACAGCTATTACCTTTTGCATTAATTGACCCTCTCTTTTAGATTGTTAGCTCTACCGAGCAGGGCCCTCTGATTCCTCTTGTTCCAAATTGTATTGTAACTGTAATGTCTGCCTTCATTTTGTTAAGCTCTGCGCAAACTGTTGGCGCTATATAAATCCTGTATAATAATAAAAAAATAATAAAAAGCATGTAGATATTATTTCAAGTTTAATTTAACATTAGCAGTATAAAGTGGTCTCTTTTTGAAGTTTTACAATAGTTTCCCTTTAAGATTGATTTATGCTGTGAGCTCCACTTCCCCGAGGTTCACTGGGAAACTGACCCTTCCAGGAGTATTAATACTGGGTCTCCTTCAACACTCACTGGTTCCTCCTTCCTGGTGACTTTCATGTCATGTGCGGTCAGAGAGAGAAACCAGTTTTGCTGCAGTTGACCCATTGGATCAATATCCCCAGAGGTGTGGGTTTCCTTTGGAAAGAGGGCATTCTATGCTGGTTCTTTATGCTCTTAATATTTAGCATTTCTGATGCAAGAAATAATGATCCAGATATAGGGGAAAATGGCTGACTTCATAAAAGTATAAGTGCAGTTTAATAGCTAAACCCATTGTTGAAGTAAAAATTTGTGACCTCTCTTTACTAGTCTAAAAAAACTCTAATTCTGTTCAGACAGTTTTCTAATCAAGAATCTATTTCCAGACATTATACAAAGACCTGGCCATAGCCATTAGTTAAATATACTGCATTGTGGAATAAAGTAAAACGTTACTGGCTTACATTGTGGCTCCTGGTGCTGCTCCAGTCTCAATGTTGCTGTACAGGGGATTATACAAGACTTGGGCTGAGTGTTTCAAAAGAAAAATTAAACATTTTTAATTAATACAAAACTAAAAAATGGTTTATATCTGTCTAAGAGTACACTTTAATTAAATGCAATGGCTTATTTTTGCCTCCTGATTAGGGTTGAGCGAACACCTAGATGTCCGTGTTCGACGGGTTCGGCCGAACTTTAAAAAAAAGTCCGGGTCCGTGTCCCGGACTTTTACCGAACTTTTCCCGGACACCGAACCCCATTGAAGTCAATGGGGACCCGAACTTTAAGGCACTAAAATGGCTCTAAAACACCAAAGGAAAGGGCTAGAGTGCTGCAAATGGCAGCAAAACGTAATTAAGAGCATGGCAAGTGCTCTGCAAACAAATGTGGATAGGGAAATAACTTAAAACAACAAAAAAAAACAGAAAAATAAAACAATGTTCTTCTTCATCTCTGAAGGACGAGGCCCATATGGAGTAGGAGGGAGGTTGAGGTGGTGGTGGATGTGGCGGTGACATAGGCGTGCGCACAGGGTGTGCTGGGTGTGCCTGGGCACACCCTAATCACCTAGGGCACATAGCATTGCCAGTGAGGAGATGGGAAAGATCTCCCTGGGACCTGCTCTGCTCTATTTCTCCTTGCCTACAGGTACATGGCCCCGATACATTACTCTCCCTGCTGGCAAACACATGCATGTGTATTTCAACTTTGGGGTGCACACCTTAATGCAATAGGCTGCGCACACCTATGGGCGGTGTAGGTGGAAGCGGCGGTGGAGGAGGACCAGGGCCGGATTAACAGCATCATGGGCTTGGTGCTGAGGATTTTGAAGGGCCTTAAGGGCCGTGCCTTGCCATGCACCCAGAGGAGGAAGGGTGCAGCCATGCATGCCTAATTCAACATGGGATGCTGTCTCTGAAGCCCATAAACACATCCATGCATCGCCAACTGTCCCTCCTTGTCCGGCCTTCACGCTGTGTGGGGAGGTTCTGAGGGTGCTGCCTGGGGAAGCGAGCATAGAAGCCAGACTTCTGTGTTTACAAGTGACAGAAGAGCGGTAACAGTGAATATGGCCAACCCGGGGCCTATATAAAAGGTAGGGGCCTGGAGCTGCAGCTCCAATAGCCCCTACATTAATCTGGCCCTGAGGAGGAGGACGAGGTAGCCAACACTGCTTCTTTTCAAAAATTTTAAATGAGGGTACACCCCAAAAGAGTGAGAAAGAGCAAAAATGGAACAATGGGTGGGTAAGGTCGGTATCCATTGCTATTCTGCATAAGGTACGGAAAAGTCCCGTGGGATCCATGCCTGGTTCATTTTAATGAACGTGAGCTTGTCCACATTGTCTCTGGACAGGCGGCTGCGCTTGTCTGTTATAACGCCCCCAGCCGTGCTAAATACCCGTTCAGATAATACACTGGCTGCAGGGCACGCCAGCACCTCCAAGGCGTAAAGGGCAAGCTCAAGCCATGTGCCCAATTTGGAGACCCAGAAGTTGAAGGGGGCAGACCCGTCATTCACTACATGTAGGCGTGTGCACACATACTGCTCCACCATGTTGGTAAAATGCTGCCTCCTGCTAAGACGTTCCATCTGAGCTGCTGGTGCTGCTGTTTGTTGTGGCGTGCTGACAAAGCTTTTCCACATTTCGGCCATGCTAACCCTGCCTTCTGAGGTGCTGGCGGTGCCCTGGTTGCGTTGGCGACCTCCTCCTCCTCCTCCTCTGCCTTGTGCTTCCACTGTGGCCCCGCTGTCAGATGGGAATGCCAGCAGCATGGCGTCTACCAGCGTGCGCTTGTACTCGCGCATCTTGCGATCGCGCTCCAGTGAGTGAATTAAGGACGGTACGTTGTCCTTGTAACGGGGATCCAGCAGCGTGGCCACCCAGTAATCAGCACAAGTTAGAATGTGGGCAACTCGGCGGTCGTTGTGGAGACACTGCAGCATGTAATCGCTCATGTGTGCCAGGCTGCCCAGAGGCAACGAAAGGCTGTCCTCTGTGGGAGGTGTATCGTCCGTGTCCTCTGTATCCCCCCAGCCACGCACCAGTGATGGCCATGAGCTGGCCTGGGTGCCACCCTGCTGTGAACATGGTTCCATCTCCTCCTCCAGCTCCTCCTCCTCCTCATCCTCCTCATCCTCCAGAACTGTGCCCCTGCTGGACAATTGCGTCCCTGGCGTTTGCGTGTGCAGGAACCCACCCTCGGAGCCCCTTGCGAATGACTGCCCTGAAAGCCTTGGAAATGTTACCTCTTCATCCTCCTCCTCCTCCTCATCCTGTGCCACATCCTCTTCCATCATCGCCCGAATTGTTTTTTCAAGGAGGCATAGAAGTGGGATAGTTAAGCTGAGAACGGCGTCATTGCCACTGGCCATGTTGGTGGAGTACTCAAAACAGCGCAACAAGGCACACAGGTCTCGCATGGAGGCCCAGTTAAATTAAATAGCGGAATAGAAAATATGATCCAAAAAAAGTGTATGTATATCACACGTACACAACCACACTGGGCCCCAATTACTATTGTTTGTACCCCTAAAAGGCTAGATGAGGAGTAGGGGGAGTATGGAACAGGCAGCACCCTCAAACCTTCAGAAGTATGAGATGAACCCCAACAACTTGGAAAGGTGGATCTCTCTCACACGTACCGACACAGACTATCCCGCAATTCAATTGATCCTCAAAGGTTTTTATTGAATAGCGGAATAGGAAATATGATCAAAAAAAGTGTATGTATCTCGCACGTACACAACCACACTAGGCCCCAATTACTATTGTTTGTACCCCTAAAAGGCTAGATGAGGAGTAGGGGGGGTATGGAACAGGCAGCACCCTCAAACCTTCAGAAGTATGAGATGAACCCCAACAACTTGGAAAGGTGGATCTCTCTCACACGTACCGACACAGACTATCCCCCAATTTAACTGATCCCCAAAGGTTTTTGATTAAATAGCGGAATAGAAAATATGATCCCAAAAAAGTGTATGTATATCACACGTACACAACCACACTGGGCCCCAATTACTATTGTTTGTACCCCTAAAAGGCTAGATGAGGAGTAGGGGGAGTATGGAACAGGCAGCACCCTCAAACCTTCAGAAGTATGAGATGAACCCCAACAACTTGGAAAGGTGGATCTCTCTCACACGTACCAACACAGACTATCCCCCAATTTAACTGATCCCCAAAGGTTTTTGATTAAATAGCGGAATAGAAAATATGATCCAAAAAAAGTGTATGTATATCACACGTACACAACCACACTAGGCCCCAATTACTATTGTTTGTACCCCTAAAAGGCTAGATGAGGAGTAGGGGGAGTATGGAACAGGCAGCACCCTCAAACCTTCAGAAGTATGAGATGAACCCCAACAACTTGGAAAGGTGGATCTCTCTCACACGTACCGACACAGACTATCCCGCAATTCAATTGATCCTCAAAGGTTTTTATTGAATAGCGGAATAGGAAATATGATCAAAAAAAGTGTATGTATCTCGCACGTACACAACCACACTAGGCCCCAATTACTATTGTTTGTACCCCTAAAAGGCTAGATGAGGAGTAGGGGGGGTATGGAACAGGCAGCACCCTCAAACCTTCAGAAGTATGAGATGAACCCCAACAACTTGGAAAGGTGGATCTCTCTCACACGTACCGACACAGACTATCCCCCAATTTAACTGATCCCCAAAGGTTTTTGATTAAATAGCGGAATAGAAAATATGATCCCAAAAAAGTGTATGTATATCACACGTACACAACCACACTGGGCCCCAATTACTATTGTTTGTACCCCTAAAAGGCTAGATGAGGAGTAGGGGGAGTATGGAACAGGCAGCACCCTCAAACCTTCAGAAGTATGAGATGAACCCCAACAACTTGGAAAGGTGGATCTCTCTCACACGTACCAACACAGACTATCCCCCAATTTAACTGATCCCCAAAGGTTTTTGATTAAATAGCGGAATAGAAAATATGATCCAAAAAAAGTGTATGTATATCACACGTACACAACCACACTAGGCCCCAATTACTATTGTTTGTACCCCTAAAAGGCTAGATGAGGAGTAGGGGGAGTATGGAACAGGCAGCACCCTCAAACCTTCAGAAGTATGAGATGAACCCCAACAACTTGGAAAGGTGGATCTCTCTCACACGTACCGACACAGACTATCCCGCAATTCAATTGATCCTCAAAGGTTTTTATTGAATAGCGGAATAGGAAATATGATCAAAAAAAGTGTATGTATCTCGCACGTACACAACCACACTAGGCCCCAATTACTATTGTTTGTACCCCTAAAAGGCTAGATGAGGAGTAGGGGGAGTATGGAACAGGCAGCACCCTCAAACCTTCAGAAGTATGAGATGAACCCCAACAACTTGGAAAGGTGGATCTCTCTCACACGTACCGACACAGACTATCCCCCAATTTAACTGATCCCCAAAGGTTTTTGATTAAATAGCGGAATAGAAAATATGATCCAAAAAAAGTGTATGTATATCACACGTACACAACCACACTAGGCCCCAATTACTATTGTTTGTACCCCTAAAAGGCTAGGAGTAGGGGGAGTATGGAACAGGCAGCACCCTCAAACCTTCAGAAGTATGAGATGAACCCCAACAACTTGGAAAGGTGGATCTCTCTCACACGTACCAACACAGACTATCCCCCAATTTAACTGATCCCCAAAGGTTTTTGATTAAATAGCGGAATAGAAAATATGATCCCAAAAAAGTGTATGTATATCACACGTACACAACCACACTAGGCCCCAATTACTATTGTTTGTACCCCTAAAAGGCTAGGAGTAGGGGGAGTATGGAACAGGCAGCACCCTCAAACCTTCAGAAGTATGAGATGAACCCCAACAACTTGGAAAGGTGGATCTCTCTCACACGTACCAACACAGACTATCCCCCAATTTAACTGATCCCCAAAGGTTTTTGATTAAATAGCGGAATAGAAAATATGATCCCAAAAAAGTGTATGTATATCACACGTACACAACCACACTAGGCCCCAATTACTATTGTTTGTACCCCTAAAAGGCTAGGAGTAGGGGGAGTATGGAACAGGCAGCACCCTCAAACCTTCAGAAGTATGAGATGAACCCCAACAACTTGGAAAGGTGGATCTCTCTCACACGTACCAACACAGACTATCCCCCAATTTAACTGATCCCCAAAGGTTTTTGATTAAATAGCGGAATAGAAAATATGATCCCAAAAAAGTGTATGTATATCACACGTACACAACCACACTAGGCCCCAATTACTATTGTTTGTACCCCTAAAAGGCTAGGAGTAGGGGGAGTATGGAACAGGCAGCACCCTCAAACCTTCAGAAGTATGAGATGAACCCCAACAACTTGGAAAGGTGGATCTCTCTCACACGTACCAACACAGACTATCCCCCAATTTAACTGATCCCCAAAGGTTTTTGATTAAATAGCGGAATAGAAAATATGATCCCAAAAAAGTGTATGTATATCACACGTACACAACCACACTAGGCCCCAATTACTATTGTTTGTACCCCTAAAAGGCTAGGAGTAGGGGGAGTATGGAACAGGCAGCACCCTCAAACCTTCAGAAGTATGAGATGAACCCCAACAACTTGGAAAGGTGGATCTCTCTCACACGTACCAACACAGACTATCCCCCAATTTAACTGATCCCCAAAGGTTTTTGATTAAATAGCGGAATAGAAAATATGATCCCAAAAAAGTGTATGTATATCACACGTACACAACCACACTAGGCCCCAATTACTATTGTTTGTACCCCTAAAAGGCTAGGAGTAGGGGGAGTATGGAACAGGCAGCACCCTCAAACCTTCAGAAGTATGAGATGAACCCCAACAACTTGGAAAGGTGGATCTCTCTCACACGTACCAACACAGACTATCCCCCAATTTAACTGATCCCCAAAGGTTTTTGATTAAATAGCGGAATAGAAAATATGATCCCAAAAAAGTGTATGTATATCACACGTACACAACCACACTAGGCCCCAATTACTATTGTTTGTACCCCTAAAAGGCTAGATGAGGAGTAGGGGGAGTATGGAACAGGCAGCACCCTCAAACCTTCAGAAGTATGAGATTGTGTTCACTGTACCCCACAAAGATTGAGTTCACTGCACCCCACAATGATTGTGTTCACTGCACCCCACAAAGATTGTGTTCACTGCACCTCACAAAGATTGTGTTCACTGTACCCCCCAAAGATTGTGTTCACTGCACCCCACAAAGATTCTGTTCACTGTACCCCACAAAGATTGTGTTCACTGCACCCCAAAAAGATTGTGTTCACTGCACCCCAAAAAGGATGTTGTTCACTGCACCCCAAAAAGGATGTTGTTCACTCCACCCCAAAAAGATTGTGTTCACTGCACCCCACAAAGATTGTGTTCACTGCACCCCAAAAAGATTGTGTTCACTGCACCCCAAAAATGATTTTGTTCACTGCACCCCAAAAAGGATTTTGTTCACTGCACCCCAAAAAGGATGTTGTTCACTCCACCCCAAAAAGATTGTGTTCACTGCACCCCAAAAAGATTGTGTTCACTGCACCCCACAAAGGATTTTGTTCACTGCACCCCAAAAAGATTGTGTTCACTGCACCCCAAAAAGGATGTTGTTCACTGCACCCCAAAAAGGATTTTGTTCACTGCACCCCAAAAAGATTGTGTTCACTGCACCCCACAAAGGATTTTGTTCACTGCACCCCACAAAGATTGTGTTCACTGCACACCAAAAAGGATTGTGTTCACTGCACCCCAAAAAGATTTTGTTCACTGCACCCCAAAAAGATTGTGTTCACTGCAGCCCAAAAAGATTGTGTTCACTGCAGCCCAAAAAGATTGTGTTCACTGCAGCCCAAAAAGATTGTGTTCACTGCAGCCCAAAAAGATTGTGTTCACTGCAGCCCAAAAAGATTGTGTTCACTGCAGCTCACACACAGAAAAATGGATGTGGATCACTGACACCTGCCTATCTCCAATCCCACACCACACAGCAATATCGATTGTAGTTTGTAGAACACAGTTTCCCTAAAATTCAGCAGACTCTGTCCCTAACAGGATTGAGAAGAGATCGTAGATCAGGATTGAGTGCAGACCCCACCCCCCACACAGCAATATCGATTGTAGTTTGTAGAAGACACTGACCCTATAATTCAGCAGACTCTATCCCTAAAATGCCTACAACTCGCCCTGCCTAAACACTCCGACCTGTCCCTCAATTCTATCCGGACACAAATGGTTTTTTCCTGCCTATCTTTCCCTAATCAGCAGCCAGCACGTTGATGTGTGCTCTGTCCCTGAATCTAAGCAGCATAATGACGCCGCTGCGGCTGCCTCGAACTTATAAAGACTTGGTCACATGCTTCAGACGGCCAATCACAGCTACTGAGACATTTGCAGGCATGGCTGGGATGGCTTAAGGCACACCAGTTAAACGATTGTTGATTGGCTGTTGAAAGCCCGCCATGAAAAGAGCGCCAAAGCATGCAAAACCCGGAAATAAAACGACCGAACACGGATTTTTACCCGAACATACAGTAAAGTGTCCGTGTCCGTGTTCGAGTACAAAAAATCCAATTATTCGGTACGAACACGAATAATACAGTCCGTGTTCGCTCAACACTACTCCTGATAACAAAAATGCCGCAATGACAATTGTGGAGTCATGCAAAACTGTACCCATATGACCCCTTTTTGATAAGTAGACAGTCCAAGGCATTTAGTAAGAGGCATGGCACATTTTTTGAAGCTGTACTTTTTTCAAATTGTTTTATTTTTTACACACTGTTACTAGTGCAGTACAACATCATCACATAACTAGTGTGGTGGTGAGCAGAGACACTGACTGGTGACAGTATACAAAAAGAAAAACAAAAATGTTTTTACATTTTTTTTTACATTTTTGTAAAAATATTTTTTCTTTTTTTACATTTTTTTACATACTGTGACTAGATCAATACATTGTTACTATACTAACACTGTACTACTCTGGGGAGGTGAAAGGAATTTACATTTTTTACACACTATAATTGCTTATAGCAATACATTTCCCTATTAAAAGCAAACACATTTTCTGAATGAAATAGATTAATTTAGTGTGTATTGTTGTGATTAGCTGTAATTGGCCACAGTTAATCACATCGTACAGATAGGCTGTCATTGGCCCTGTCTGTACCATGTGATCACTATGAGCTATCACAGCTAGCAGCACAATTGTACACAATTGATGGCATAAATCAAAGCCATTTATTGTTTACAATTGTCATGTCATCTGCTATGATTGGTCAAAGTGATCACATAATACCGGCAGTGGGCCAGTACACTAATGTTCGGTAGATACAGCGCCTGACAGATTGTGCCGGAATGTGGCCCATGCTGTCCATTCATGATGTCAACTCAGAACAATAGAGCTTCTGCTCCAGCGTCATTTTTCAATGAACTGGGCAGAAAGCAGATAATAAAAAAGATAGGGAGGATTATGTGATTGTACTGTGAAATGAGCACATAATCCTGGAGCTCTGCTCTTCTGCTGGGGGAATCTTTTGTTACTAAGCCTCCAATCATTTCCCAGCAGCTCTCCTTCACCCCTACACCTCGGGCACCACAGCACCATACCCTTAAGGAGGCGAGAGAACAAGCAGCCACAAAAATTCAAAGGTTTTTCGTGATGCTACCCAGAGGGCTACAACATACTGGCAGCGCCCACCACCTTTCACCTCAAGCCACAGCCTCAGAAATAAACAGGCACATCAGCATAATGTCTTACACAGGGTCCAGTTAACTCAGGCTCTTCCATGTCATCCACTTGCTAAGACTCTGCTGGAGACCCAGATGTGAATGTAGACATGCAGATGAGCAACCGGCAGAGCCCTAACACTACCAACGCAGACCTCACTGATCCTATATCCTCCTTTCATACATCTAACTAGCTTGTTTCTGACTCAGAGCTTCCTTACGCTTGGATTTGCTCTCCTGCATTCGACAATTTAAAGTGGATGTGCATGATTTAGAAGAGAAAGAGTGGGGCATATTGAAAAAAAAAAAATTGTGAATAAGCCTCATCCATTAACACTTTGGTAGATGCACATGCAGTACACAGTGAGGATCTGACCTGGTTTAAAGCTAAAATCGCCAGTTTGAAACAGCTTTATAAACTTCTATGGACACACTTTTCTGCTTTCAATACTACAGCTCTGCTCCACATAGGCTGTTATGTGATAGCTCAACTCCTCCACAGTCTTCCCAATGAATGATTTATGCAAGATGAATGTAACATACAAAACAAGGAGGACCTGTGCTTTGTATTTAGTGAGAAAAGTGCTGAACATTGCCTGCAATGGATTAGCATGTAACTGCAGAGGTGGGTGGGAGCAATATCCTGGAGGGGGAGAGCAAGTACAGGGTATGTACTAATGAGGTCAGCTGCTGAAGTATTCCTTGTAATGGTTTTTCTGTCACAAATACTGATTTTCAAGATGAGTAATGGAGGAGTTTTATACAGGAGGCCAAGGTAGGGCCTGTCATGGAGAAAGTGTTTTATTTTCTGCATCAGAGATACATGTATGACATATTGGTACATAGGGAAGCTGGAATTTAGAAAAAAAGGTGAACTTAGCCTTTAAGGGCTTTATTCCATATGGAAAATGTATATGATATCTGGTGTTGCCTCCATGCCAATGAAAAATATTTTACTTTTTTTTAGCCTAGACCTAATTCATTCTTATGAAAAGATTTGGTTGTAGTAGATAAGTGGTTATTACAACAGATAACCCTCCACAATTTCTGATATAACCTGGTCAGACCATGTAGCAATTACTATCATCATGGAGGAGAAGGTTACCTGTGCCCCAGTGTATATTTGGTGTTGCTACTCCAAGATTACCCGAACTCCTGATAATAGTGATGTACTCTTTCATCACCTCTGTGAGTATTTTCACTCTAACTCCCCATCGGTCCTGGACAACTTCACCCCTTGGAAAAGTGTACATGAGAGGTATTATCATACCACACAGTGCAAGAGCTAATATTATTTATTTTTTAGCATTGTCCTAACTGACATACACAATTTGGAGCTTAAGAACAAATCAAAATTTAGGGATGAAAAAGCATCCTTATCCTTTTGCCAGTTAAATCTCTGTTTCTATGTTTAAAAGCGTAGAAATTCTTGGCTAACAGATTAAAACATAAAAACTTAAGGTGACATTTTCCCACCAACTACACTCCCATATCAAAAACATAGACTTCAAAATCCTCAGGAATTTGTGAATTCATTCACAAACATCTTTGGTACCCTAAGGATGACTCACAAACACCTCAACCCTCTTATAAAATTGTTGAATATCTGCGCTCTCACAGATTAGCAGCCAGCATTAACCACGATGTGATACAAGAAATAAAAAACAAAATGCAGCGCTTATAACTTAAAGAATTGCATATGATATAAAAATGTATATATATATGAGTCCACTCCAAGATGGCAAATAGGGTTGTATAATCCACCAGCAACACCCTTAATATGTGGCAATCCGTCTATTCAGTGACAAGGACAGTGAAGACCTCCACCACACACAGAGTAATTGGCCTCTTACCAGATAGATATGACCACCGCTCTCACAATGGTCATACAACGCTTGATGTTACAAAGCTGGACAATCGACACAGGAAGCCTCCAATAGGTACTCCCAAGAAATCCAGATATCGAATCCCAGAACAATCAAGCACCGTCACTCCCAAAAGGTTAAAAAAAACGGGGGGAAGACCATAGTGAAGTACGTTTCAACAAGTGTGTATTTATTGAAGATAAAATGCACTCACCAAATACATCATCATAAAAACAGCCTTAAAATGCAAAAACCGCTGTGTAGCAGTAAGATCCTTCCAGCTTGTGACGTTGACATGAAACTCCGCCTTTTTACCTCAACCCTCTTAGTCAGATATAGCTACCTTCTTATCTAAATTGCAACTTCCAACATTTTCTAAAAACCACCTAGCATGTCTGAATGTCCCCTTCACTGCTCCAGTAATTGGTAAAACAATAGATTCATTCCCGATCGGCAAATCACCCAAGCACACCAGTATGGGTAGGTCATAACCAACACTAATGCTATTGGGGGAGTAAAACCAATAAAATCATTAATAGAAACATGCCTCTTTCTGGCACTTTATGAGTGTCTTTGGTCTGTATCCCCCCAAGGTCCCAAACCCATGGTTGCATTTAAAAAAGAAACTTCATTGGTGGCTTGCTTCTTCTTCCTTCTTTTCTTCTGGCCCACCAATGATATCTGAATCTGATCCTGTGTATAGTAGCAACATGAGCTTCATTATGCCAGCCAACACTCAATTTGCTGAAGCCATGACAGTGTATAAACAATAGCAAATAATAGCAAACTAAGTATTTCCCCAGAGATCTACAATTAAGACCAATCTTGCTATATTACCAATGCCTCAGAAACCTAAAAGTTCGAAAAATTAAGTATAAATATATATATATATATATGTATATATATATATATATATATATATATATATATATATATATATATATATTTTTTTTTTTTTACATGTGGACAAGTAGTTTTTAGACTATCATGCAGAAATGCATGCACCGGGGCTTTTTGGGATGCTTATGCATGTGTGGGCATAACACATCTAACTATTCTAAACACAGAGTGGAATAGATTCTTTTTAATGCAAAGAATCATAGCATGACATTCATTATTCTTCATTCAATTACAATCAGGGAAACATGAAATTGGAGCAGCTGAAGTTGAACATATTGGTTCTCATTTAAATAGTTGTCAGGAAAGTGGAATTTTGCTCACTCGTCCCAACTTAACCTTCAGAAATTATACATACAGTATTATATATATATATATATATATATATATATATATATATATATATATAAATATATATATATATATATGCGTGTGTGTGTGTGTGTATTTATTTATTATCATTACCTTTTCAATCAGAAATGAACCACAAAAAAGCCAATTAAAAGATTTAAAAAAATCTATATTTTTCTGTAAGAATCACTCTTTATCTGAAGCTGCCTCCTGCTGTACTTCTGTTCCATCATTAGATGTAAGTCAAAACTCCAGAATATTAATGTAACTGGAAATTCTTTTTATTTTTTCAATCTTGCTTTATTAAAGTTTTAGAATAGATGTTACATATACAAGGTACAAGGTACAAGGTGGTATATTTCAAAGCTTCCAATAGTGATAGAACATATACATAAAAAAAAATATTGCTTAAGTACTCTGTTGCTGGTATTACAAGACAGAAGGTTCTAATGCTGAAGCACATTGTCTAAAGAGTAAACAGGAAGTAGACAGCCCGACCAAATTGGTTAAAGACTGTCTACATTGGAAAGCTAGTGAAAAGTGGCTGGTTGAAGGTTGGGGGTATCCATCTTAATCCAATCCTGAAGCGCAGAAGAATAACACAACATTGACCAGGAGGTCCAAGTTATTTAGAATTGCTCTTCCCTATCAGTTTCCTGAGTCAGCAAGTGTTTCAAGTCCCTTATAGAATTGAGTTTAAGTGCCCATTCCACAAGTGGATGTATAGTGGTTATTGTTCCAATAGCGGGGAATATTTGTTCTGGCTGTGGCCTGAGGATATCTTTTTGCAGTGTTGAGGGATCCAGGAATCATGGAGAGGAGCGCGACTGTAGGTGAAATTGGGATTTGAGTTGCCAAGAGTTTACAGTATAGTGTAAGGATTCACAACCAAAATACTTGGATATGGGGACAGTCCCACTGCATGGTGACTTTGGATACAAGGCATCACCAGCATGTATCAGAGGCCGCATGATTGTAGTGGTGAAGAATAGAGATCCATCTATACCATATGGTTAAAAGTTTGAATCCTTTTTCTTGAGTCTTGGAGGCGATGGTAAGCTGGAGGTCTTTTTCCCAAGTCCATGTTTATTTCGGGAGGTCTAGATGTGCAGCAGCTAGGATGATGGAGTATCGTTGATAAATAGTATGTGTCAGTGGGTCTTTCTGTAATACTGGGGATAGTAGAGATTCAAATATGGTTGACCCAGTATTTATATACATTAGTGGGTGGAGAGATTGAATGAAAGATAAGTTCTGTTGCCTCTGTAACCATTGTGGAGGATTGAGCAGGGGGCTACTAGATGGGTAAGCTACGGATAATGAAGGGTCAGAGTGAAGGATTTCAAAGAGCCATTGGTGGTCATGTTTGTTCCAAGGGCCAACGGTGGAGGATCACAGGGCTGGTGGGAAGGCCAGGTTGTTGAAAGAGGGAATCATAGGACGCAAGTATTTATACAGGTGAAGAGAGGGGGTGAATTATCCCAAATGCACAGCATCTGTCACATAAGACCAGTAGAAGCCAGAGGGCCTTTAGGTAACCTGTAAATCATTTTTACACTAAAATAACATTAACCCTCTGGAGATAATTGTGTTATCACCCTGAATAAAGAGGAAAACCTTTCTAAATGTATGAAGCATCTTTATGCTAAATGTATTGTGAAATATAAAGACTTACTATAATCTGTATTTTCAAAAGCACATTGATTACAATAAAGTTTATAGTGTATATCTGCTCACTGTTCTCTATGACTAACATTAGTATTCTGCAATGTGTGTCCTTAAAAAATTCCTTACAGTGATCTGTTTTCTTGGAAAATAAAAGAAAAAAAATATTTACATACAATCCTTTGGGATAAAATTAAATTATATCAATGAAACAGTAAGGGATAGCATGAGAAAAACATAATCTATTTGGCATTGCACCCTACTTTAACAATCAAGAAGTTCGAGAAGGTAATGAGTAGGATTTGCAGGAAAAAAGTCCCCTCTTGAAGAACTATGCCTCTAGGAGTCAGACCTGTGGTTGTCAGATTCTTGCAATGCTTCATAGGACTCATGTAATGTTAGTCTTAAAACAGCCAGAATTCCATGATTGCCTACCCCTGCGGTATTTCAAATGCTTACCTGCATCTATTATTGTATTTTTAAAACTATCTGAATTCGACAACTAATTAGGATGGTCTGTCATTATGACCATCAGTTTTATTAAAAGACCAAAGATATAACACGAAGATATAACACGTACTGTAGGGAATTTCTGTTATATGACTGAGTATGACAAATGGTGATATTTTGGGGAAATTCCATACAGAGTGTATAGTTATTATGGTTGAAGAAACCTTATTTCTTTGAGGAGTTTTAGAAAATAGTTAGCTGCAGCTTTAAATGCAAATTAAAGTGATAGTAAACCCTCAGATTGTAAGACCCCATCCCTTTGTTTAGTTTTTTTGACAGAGCTTGTGAAATTTAATTTATTCTAAATGACAGAACACTCCTTGCAAGGGTAAAATTCAGTATTGAGAAAAGTCGAGGAATGGTAGCACAACCCATCAGATGCAATTGTAGTTTATTGATGTGTTATAAAAGCACTGGATGTAACAGGCGTGATGCAGGGGACAAAAGGATGATGCGTTTCACACGACCGAGTGTGCTTTATCAAACCATAAACTCTCATGCTGAAACAGATATATATATATATATATATATATATATATATATATACAGTATATATATATATATATATATATATATATATAAAAAATTAACTACCGGTAATAGTCATTAACTCGTAACAGATGAAACTTCACAGCAATTGAGAATTACACTTCCCCTTCTCTCTCATTGAGTTCTCCTTCAGGGCACACACACACTGAAAGAAAATCTTTATGGTATAAAATACGAAAAAAATTTATATACTATGATAGAATATACATAAAAGAAAAATGTATAGAACAAAACAAAACTCAAAACATATTTAAAGTGTGTGTGGACAACTAGAAAAAAAGAAAAATGTGATCAATAAAATCAACTAACAAAAAATTACTTCTTAAAGGAGAAGACAAAAAAAGAAGGATGCACAGGTATGGCAATAACCCGAGAGTGCGCTCACTTCACAGTTGCAATGCTATAATATTAAGAATTTTCCAAAAGAATCATATTAGTAGAAAAAACAATAATACAACGTGATATTTATCCCAAAACATGTATTATCAAAGACGGACTTGGTAGATAAACTTACAAAGGAACTCTATTATAAGGATATTACATTATATCATATGAATCTGATAAAGAGTTCCACTCCAGAATCAAACTACTTATAACTAATAGAGAAATCCACCATATCATAAGGGATATTACCAGCATAGTACAATATATGCAAATGTCAGTCATAAAAGTGAGAAAGGTCCCACTCAAAATTCAACCCTCCCGGTTTTCTAGTTCCCAAGGAGAAGATCCAGAAAACTTTGTGCTTGCAAAGTTTTCTGAAATTATCCACCCCTCTTTGAGGTGTGTTGACTTTTTCTATTGCCTTGAATTTGTATTAAAGAGGTGTCACCTTTTGTCTCAAATGTACAAACTGGCTTCGGGGGACTGACTTAAGCCATGAGTCATGATGGCAACTTTCAATTGGAATCAAGGAGTTCCTATTTGTTGGTTTAAATAGGTACTGGTATTGAATCTACCCTTGTCAAAATGTAAAAAAATACCCATATCTTTGGAATTTAATTCTTCCATAAAATATGAGATGGAGTCATGGATGCCATCACACAGGAGGAGGATGTCCTCAAAATACCTCTTGCACAGCAAGAATTGCTATTGTTGCCAACCTGAAACAGAAAATGCTACTACTGGCAGGATCTCACAGTGAAAAAAAAATTGTAACAGAATCATAAAAATGCTTTGCTTAAGAAAAATATAAACTATAAAAACATGATGCCAAACATATTGAAACATACAGTAGATTGTCAGTAATAGAGTAAATGTAAATCACTCCAATTGGAGTACATTCAAATGATATTGAGACAGTGAATAACAGTCTTTTAAAAGTCTGAGAACAATTATTGCTGAAAATAAAAATAGACAGAAACAAAAAAAGAAATGAAAGGAAAAAGAATACTGTCTGCACTTGACTCTCCCATCCAATTTTACACAATGATAGGATATAAAAGGTGACGGTACAATAAGATCTTTGTGTTGAATGGGAGATTGTTACTTACTTTTTCTATTGCCAAGAATGCTGTGCACATAGCAAAGCATGTAACATAAAATTGATGTCTGAATGGAAAATGATACAGTTTGCGCTCTTATTGAAATACTTCCAAGACATCCACTATGAGTTTTATACTAGCACATTTAAACACAGTGTAGCATTTCATGTGCAGGAAACTTAAACACAAAAAAGCAAATACTGTCTTTTTTTCTCATTTTATTTCTAACAACTTATTCAAAGTCAGAAAATAAAGAGGAAAAGACTGAGTTTAGGCATTGAAACTATACTACATATAGCTGATCCAGAGCTCCTATAAACTCTACATTTTAGCTGTCTGCTGTCTTTGCTGCTGTCGTGGCTTATGCTGCTAACTTATGAACACTCCTTGTCTCCATTCAAAATTCTTTAAGCTATGCCAGTATCATCCACTTCTCCTTAAAGCATATATAATATAAAACCCAAAATATAAAATTGTGGAATGGTGTAACAGTGCTCAGAAAATCTCTCATGACTGAGTGCTAGGGCTGGTGAGATTATAGAGTTGTTTTGGGTGTAGTGATGAAGGATATGCTCCTATCCTCCTTACAAGCAGACATGCTTGCCTGCTTTAGGAACTATGCAGCAGATGTTCAAGACTTAGGAGACAGGGTAGCCCTCTTCGAAGAAGCTATCAGCACATGTGCAAACTCTTACAATGATATGGTCGATGCCCACTCCGCCCATTCAGAAAAAATCTCATGACTGAAATCTAAATTTGCAGACCTAGAGGATCTCAACAACCTGAAGATTAGAGGCATTCCTGAGTCTATACAACTATCACAACTTTCCCACTATGCACGGGATCTCTTCCAAGCAGTGGTACCGTCACTGTCACCAGTCGACCCTACGATCGACAGAATCCACAGGATTCCTAAGCCATCTTTTCTCCCTGAAGAGGTTCCCCAAGATGTCCTCCTCAGAATGCATTACTTTCAAGCAAAAGACAGTACTCCTGGCATTCCTTAAAAAAACACAAATCCCAGAATGTGCTACTTTAATACAGTTCCTTTCAGACCTCTCCACACATACCCTGCATAGGCATACAAATCTACTCTTGATAACAAAGGCATTAGGAAAACACAAAATAAGTTATCAAAGTAAATACCCTGTAACCTTAACGATCTCCCAAGATGGCTTTACTACTTCATCAACACTAGGGTTGCAGCTCCTTAAAAAATGGAAGATAGTACCAGAATCCACACCAGCTCGACCACCATCCAGGCCCACCTGGGATTGTAGCAATAAATCACACAAGCGCAAAGACAAGAAAAAAATCCAAGATGGGCAATTATACTAGATAGTCTATACACTTGTACGTCATAATCATGGGTAGCAGACACCCCTCCTTGGCTATGTTCTCAGAAGTTAGATTTCTTTACCCCCTATGATACACGGTACAGCTGCACCAAATTCTTTGATGAACCCTTTTTTACCTATATATCACTCTCTAAAGTTATTCCAAAGTACAACCCGCCAACCTTTTCTATGCACATTCTCACACTTCTATCATAACGCAATGCATGACACTCACAGTTATTATGCTGGCCACATATCATGGCTTGCAACTACATCACTAGCAAAAAACAAGGGAGTCCTAACTACATCTTACTTCAGATCACTCCGATTACGGGAGAGATCCATCAACATTATATTCCACCACCACTTCCATGTCATTTAAATTCTTATCCATCAATGCCCAAAGTCTGAATCACCCAGCTAAATGATTCTCTTTATGGAAAGAAGCCAGCAAGTCACGTGCCGATGTGGTTATAGTACAAGAGACCCACTTCCAGACGTCAAATGCTCCGAAATACCAACATAAAGACTTCCCCTTTATTTTTTCAGCTGAATATTCTTAAAAAAAAGGGGGGGGGGTTCTAATTAATAACTCTGTCTCATTTAAGCTAAAGTCCTCTGTGATTGACACTGAAGGTCGCTATGTTCAACTGGTATGTTCTCTCAATGATTGATTGTACACGATTGTACACAATTGTAGGGATCTATGCTCCTAATTTGCAACATAGCTCATTCTACCACACTTTCTTTAAGTGTATTGCCAAACATTAACAAGGTAATCTTATTGTTTGTGGGGATATGAACCTAGTGGTTGGACTAAATTGGACTCCACAACCAACAGGAGAGCCAGCTCATTCTCCCTGGCCAATCTTATGTTTAGGGAAAATATTTACGATGCATGGGGATGCCTCCATGCATCGGAAAAAGACTACACATACTGCTCGCCCAAATTAAATTCTTACTCTAGAATTGACTTAGTCTTGGTGGACAAGTGGTTGTTGCAACAAATCTTCCGCTCCAACATAAGGGATACTACAAGGTCTGGCTATGCAGCAACCTCAATCACGATCTCAGAGGGGGCCCCCTGCTGCTCAAATTTGATTTGGCAATGCCATACAAAATTGATTAATGACCTCGCCACCAAGAATAAAACTAAACAACATCTAGAAGAGTATTTCACCTTCAGTGATGTACCTGAGGTAGATGGACTTAACATATAGAACACCCACAAGGCATATATTAGAGGGATATTGATCCAATTAGGAGCCAGAGAAAAAAAACTTAGATCTGCCAACTTCCGAGTGATATCAGAACTACGAGACCTAGAATGACTAAATAAAGATAACTCTAACCCTTCAATTGCTCTTAAATTATCCAAATTACGTATGGAGCTCCGCTCTATACTCCAAGACCAGCATGATCTAATGCTTAAACAATTTAAATTGGAGTACTACTCCTCACATAACAGGACCAGGAAATTTCTAGCTTCTAGACCTAAAACTCGAAAGATCAAAGATAAAATTCCATTTATAAACCATCACTCTGCGAAACAGAAATTGACCGATCCTAAACAATTAGTGGATACGTTTGCAGATTACTACGGTCATTATACAACTTAAAAGACGACCCGGCCACACCACAACTCACGACAGACGTAATCACCTCTTTCCTGGAAACACTAAATTTACCTTCACTGACCTCTTCAGAATTCGAAAATTTAAACCGTTCCTTCTCTGAATTCTGAGATACTTTCAATAATTCGCTCCTTACCAAAAAATAAATCACCTAGCCCAGACAGACTCCCCTGTAAATAGCTCCACCCTAACACCTTACTGTGTTCACTAAGGCAGCTAACAAAGCAACCTTTCCCCAGGGGATGTTAAAAGCACACATAATCACACTCCCTAAACCAGATTAAAACCCCGAATGCCCTTCTAATTTCAGACTTTCTTAATGTAGATGTCAAAATATACACCAAACTCCTAGCACAAAGCCTGAAAGGGACACTACCCAAACTAATACAACCAGACCAGACTGTTTTTGTACCTGGAAGACAGACTTTTGATGCCACCAGACAGGTGATTAATATTGTGCACATTGCTGAGCAAAAGCCTGCTCTGTTACTCTCAATTGACACGGAGAAAGCGTTTAACTGAATACACTGGACCTATATATCGCTTGTCCTACAAAGGTTTGGTTTTAAGGGAACAATTTGATCTGCAACTCAAGCACTGTACTCTTCTCCTTTGGCCCAGGTTTATACAGAGGATATGCTGTCTAAACGGTTCAAATGGCACAAGGCAAGGATTTCCACTTTTGTCAACAATCTTTAATTTACTGATTTAACCACTGGCAGAAAAAAATGTGTTCAGACCCACAAATTACAGGGTTTCTTTTTCAAAACAAACCCCACATCATTAACTTATTTGCAGATGATATCATCTTAATGTTAACGAATCCTAAAACTTCACTACCTAGGGACCATGCCATTCTAATAGGATTTAGTCAGCTGTAATATTATAAGGTTAATCACTCTAAACCAATAATCCTAAACCTTGGTATGCCTAAATCAATGATTGAACTACTTAAAAACAGTCTACCGTATACTTGGGCCGAGAGGAAATTTATCTATCTGGGCATCAAGATCACGCCTACATGTGCCTCCCTAGAGGAAGCAAATTATAAACTGCTGATAACCAAAATTGATAAGGAACTTAAAAAAATTTCTCAAGTTGAGTTGTCCAGGGTGGGAAGACTGGCGGCTTACAAAATGACTGGTGACTTCCTTAAATCCTATTTTTATTTAGGACTCTGCACATTCCACTAAAACAATTATCTTTAAATGCTTTAACATGTGAAATGAAGAGCTTTATATGACAGGGTAGGAGAGCCAGATGCTCACATGCATCTCTGATAAAGCACAGATCAAAAGGAGGTATGGGTATGATAAACCTACAAGACTACCACATTGCTGTTCGTGCTGTTCATGTAAAACACTGCTTTACTCATTACTCAGAACCACTATGGATAGACATTGAAAAAGTCCTGAATAAGATTTAAATTTATGCTCCATGCTATATGCCAACATGTGGAAAGCACTTAAACGAAGCCCCCTACCACCTACAACAAATGCATCCTTGTTAGCATGGCGAGAAATAACAAAGATCACACCAAACTTTTCACAACATCATAGAGCAGACATACCAATCACTACTCTAAAACATCTCATCAAAGACTTAAATATTAAAGACTGGGATGCAAAGGGGCTATGTTGGTTAAAGAACCTTATGCCAAATGGGGCTCATACTACACCAGAGAATATTATCAACAAGTTTAAACTCCCTAGCTTCTCATATTTCACCCTAAACTGCATATATAACTTTATATTTAAATGTCCTCCACCCTTGTTTACAGTTCCACACAAGGTTTGGCAATTTTACACAAACCCCCTCAAATCAATAAAAGGAACATCTTTATTTTATAACCTATTGCATGATAAAAGGCTCTTTGCTCAAATGGGAAGGAGACCTAAAATCTTCCTTCTCTACTACCCAGTGGATTCAAGCTATTAAATCTTCCTACATTATTTCACATTGTGTAAATCACTGGGAACTGGCATTGAAACTCCTACATCGCTGATATCTAACCCCTATAGATTGCCAAAAATTACCAAACAAGCTTTCCCCTATGCTGGTGAGGATGCGGTGATTTGGGAACGATTATGCATGTTTTCTGGACATGTAATAACATTTGCAGCTTCTGGCGGAAAACCTTCCAATTGATATTGGAGGTGCCAGGTATTATTATCCCAATGAACTCTGCATCAGCACTTCTCAATCTAGGCATTGAGCAGTTCCCTACTCAATTACATAAAACGGTTGCCAATATACTATTGTCAGCTAGATTAATTCTCACTAGGTATTGGAAACATGACCTAGCTCCCTAATCCATCAGTGGTAGTGAATGTTACCCAACAACATTATTTGTATAAAAAATCCTTGACTCTATATATATAATCCTTCCATAACTTTGAACTCATATGGGGCCCATGGGCATCCTTGCATCTACCGTAAGACCCAGGAACTCATATACCCATCCTATGCTTTTCTTCTCTCCCTTATTATGCACTCATAACATCACTGTTGCTGTTGTTTACCTAACTAAGTGCCTATACTCTCACTTGCATAGATGACTCGTTCTCAACATGTTTATCCTTTAGAATGCCAGGTTGGCAAAGCTAAATGTTTTTCCTTGTATCAAGTCTTATAAGCGGCTGTGCCCACAAAATGTGAAGAGTAAACAAATATATCTTTCTTTCAATTCAATAAAAAATATTGAAAAAAAAACATAGTTGTCGATTTACTAAAATTGGAGCACTCAGAATTTTGGTGCAGCTCTGAATGGTAGCCAATCAGCTTATAACTTCAGCTTGCTCAGTTATGCTTTTACAAAAAAACTGGAAGCTGATTGCTTTCTATGCAGAGCTGCACCAAATTTAGCAATCTCCAGTTTTAGTAAATCAACCCCATTCTGTTTATGTCTTCTATATAACCAAATTAAAAAAGGTAATTTTCTAACACACGTTTGACAATGAAAAGAAGGACCCACTTACACCTTTGCGCTATGCTAATGCATTGCAATTATGTACATTGTGGCACTGCAGGACCAATCATTCTCAATGGCACCCCAACAAACAATCCCAAAGCATCTGCATTGCACCTGTTGTGCATTGTGGTGCACTACTGAAAATGTTGCATGTACATTTTTTGTCTGTAGTGGTTCATTGGGCAGATCATTCAAATAAATGAGCAACTGCAACACAATGGGGTTGATTTACTAAAACTGGAGAGTGCTAAAACTGGGTGCAGCTTCTAACTTCAGCTTGTTCAATTAAGCTTTGACAAAAAAAAAGTGAAAGCTGAGTAGCTTCTATGCAGAGCTGGACCAAATTTTGCACTCTCCAGTTTTAGTAAAACAAACCTCAATGTGTATAAACCTGGAACACAATGAACATTAAAGCACAGATGAAGACCATGTTAGTACAGCCTTAATAACCAGAGGCATATGTGTTTTTTTATGCAGATTATTTCCATAAGTGGCTCAAAGAATTTTACTTATTTTTTTAAGGTTAAAATCAAAAATAAAATATGATATGCGCACAGGTGGCATAGCCTCCATACTTCATTTTTTTTTTTAAATTTAGGCATAGCTGTACTGCAATAGACCACCTTACTTCTGAAACACACCTGATGCTCAAACATGCCTGCCTTTGATGTTGAAACATATACTGCAGGTACCTGGCTACCTCTCACCTTTTGAGTAAAAAATTTGTCCCGCAACCACTAATAGTATTCTTTGAATTCTATTGGTGATGCGTGCAACAGAAAAAGAAGGATTTCACCCAGCACAGGCTTCAGGACATCCAGTACATTCCTAAGTTAATTTTCTCTTTGCAAAGTGAATTTTCACTTAGCTTAGTGAACGAGGTGAAGTTGTGCTGATCCTAAATGTGCAAGCAAAATCCTGTTTTTTTTTTTTTTTATTCTCCTTGCACATGCAAATATATTTTCACTTTGTTTACCTCTTTCACTAAGATAAGAAAATTCACCTGGTACAGTGAAAAATTACAAAGTATCTAAAAACTTTTGGCGAGCTCTAGCTCTGACAGTATGGCTGATAGAGCACCAACCTTATTAATGTATATCCCATGTTGCAGCATTAACAAGTTCTCATTGCTGTACCACACTGTTTATCCTTTGCATTCTCTAACATTGCAGAAAACACGCTTCGATTAGTGGTTTATTGTACAAATGTTATGCTGTATGTACTACTCTTCTGTTTCCCACCTCTGATGTCTTACCAACTACCCATGTCATTTCTGTAATATTTAGATAAAAACTTATAAATAAAGAACTTCAAAAAAAAAATGAAAATTTACTTTGAAAATTTCGTAACACAATCACATTTTAAGATACATTTTTTGAAAGTATGGAATATCCAATTTCATAGCAATATACCTTTTTATACTCTATTTGAGTAAATGGTTATACTTTCTTAAAGAGCACTGTACAACTTGAGACAAATATCTTAAAAGGTAAAATAGTTGGGGGCTAACCCTGGAATCCACTGATTTTCAGTTAAAGTGGGGCATTACTTTTGATAACTACTGATTAAGGAAGCTGTGCACATTGTTATATGGTAGGAAGCAGGCAGGGAAAATCAGTGAAAAGCAGGCATGCAACTTGTCTGTATAGGCAAGAGATAGTCCATGGATGTCTGTTGCAACGAAGCTTGTTAAGTGTGCTTCTCCTTTGAATAGAACTAAGTGTTAGGGAGTTTCTGATCTTTCTGCAGATTTTATCACAAAGAGTTTTAGGCAAGGGCATACATACAGGGGTTGTGGGGGTCACCATTGTGACTCAGCCCCTGCTCCAGGGGGCCTGTGCAGCCCCCCTGTATGCCTGGATAGAAAGGCGATGGAGGTAGCAGCATGCATAAGAATCATGAAGCCACTGAATGCCCACTTCTCCTCCTCTCCCTCCCACATACATTCAGTGGCTGCAGGAGGTAAATGAAGGTGTGCAACCTTTATGAACAAATCTAGTGATGTCCTAACAAAGCATAAAAGCCATAAGCCTATAAGATGAGGTAGAACACAGTTCTTTCCCATAAACTGAAACTGTGAATCTGACCAACTTAAATAATGATGGTCGAGTTGAGTCAGGCAAAAGGAAAGCAAGGCCTAGGATGTCAAGGAGACAGATTTGGAGGTGGAATCTAGTGGTTTACAATGGTGAGTTCAGTCATGTCAGATGGTCAGATGTTCCCTTGTCGTAGACTGTGATGAGAGATTGCCATGCTCTAAATATTGACTATCAGAAGCCAGTGTTATCAAACACAGCGCAGAGAGACAGAGGCCTATTCTTTTCACTTTTCCTGAAACCAATTGCCTAGAATGTATGGGGCCCAAAAGGGAATTTTTCATTTTTCATTTATTTCCATATTAGTTTTGTTGGTGTGTCTTGAAGTAAGTTGCTGGTCTCTGATTTTCTTACAGTATGCTACAACATCAAGAGCTAAAATGTGTTCCATAACCCTATTTTTAATGATTTTGTAGCAGATGCTGAATATCCATTTCAACTTTTATTTTGGAGCTAAATATTAATAGTATTTTTTTTTACTCAGTTAGTAGCCCCTGTAATTGCTAATAAACTTGCCTAGCTGATCTGAAAAGGCTAGTAAACCAGTTGCCCACTGCGCACTCTAGCTTTACTGCTACAGAGCAGGCTGGCTTCGCAGAATCACGCATATATATATATATATATATATATATATATATATTCTGCTCTTCTAGGTAGAGGGTGTGCACGAGAGCTGCCGGCAGGCTGCCTGTGCACAGCACAAGCCTATTAGCAGGTGCCAGAAAATGGATTTCCGCCAGCACCCACTGATCAGCAGGGAGGAACACAGGACAGAGCTTTGTCTATGTAAACATAAAACAGAGTTCTTTCCTGTCCTGCCAAAGCAGGGAATAAAAACCAGCACATCCCTTAAGCAAAGCACCTTACAATAACAATATATACAATGATAAGGCACACATTTAAACCTGGATGTTGGGGCCCTATGATGATGTGTCATTAGTACAGTGTCAGTGTATATTTTTAGTACCGATCACTGCATTAGTGTCACTGTTTCCCAAGAAGTGTGAAAAGTGTCAGTGTCAGACTGTCCACCATACTATTGAAGTCCCGTTTTAAGTCGCTGAGCGCTGCCATTACTAGTATAAAAAAAGTAAATAAAAACTCCAGTATAAATACCATAGTGTGTAAGACGCTATAACTTTTGTGCAAACGAATCAATATACACTTATTGACATTTTTTCTACCAAAAAAATGCAGCAGAATACATATTGGCCTACATTTATGAAGACATTTTTTTTGTATTCGATATGTTTTATAGCAAAGAAAAAAATATTGTTTTTTTCCACAATGTTTGTTTTTTGTCATTTAAAGCGCAACAAAAATAAAAAAACTAGAGGTGATCATATCAACTAAAAGAAAGCTCTATTTCTGGGGGAAAAAATTACATTAATTTTGCTGGGTACAGCGCTGCATGACTGCGCAATTGTCAGTTAACCACTTCCGCACTGCTCACTAGAGCTGTACTGCGGCAAAGTGGCTCGATAATGTCTGGCGACATAGTACTACGTCACCAGACATTCCCCTCTCTAGGCGGTGGGAGTCGGGCCAGGGGAGGAGCGGTGGCGATCGCCACTGCTCTTCCCCGATCATCGGGGAATCGAGTGTGGAGATCCGCCTGCTTGTGTAAACACAAGTGGGCGGATCTCCTAAGTGACAGACAGGGTCAGATTGCAGGGTTCAGCGTAGCTGAACCTGCGATCTGTCCTTGTGTCACATAGTCCCCTCCCCCCATAAACGTCAGTAAGCACCAGGCATACATTAACCCCTTGATCACCAATAAAATTAACCCCTTCCCTGCCAGTGTCATTTTTACAGTAACAGTGCATATTTATAGCACTGATTACTGTAGTAATGTCACTGGTAACCCCAAAAGTGTCACAAATGTCAGTCAGGGGTTTGATCTGTCCGCCGCAATGTCGCAGTCCCGCAAAAAAATCGCAGATCGCCGCCATTACTCGTTAAAAGAAAAACACCAAAAATGACATAAATCTTTCCCTTAGTTAGTAAACGCAATAACTTTTGCGCAAACCAATCAAAATGCGCTTATTGCAATTTTTTTTACAAAACATAGGTAGCAGAAAACAAATTGGCCAAAAATTTTAAAAAAATTAGATTTTTACATTTTTTGGGGGGAATTTCATATAAAAAAATGTGAAAAATATTGTTATTTTTTCAAAATTTACGCTCTTTTTTTGTTTATAGCGCAAAAAGTAAAGATCGCACAGGTGATCAAATACCA
The DNA here is from genome assembly GCF_965119305.1 of Pelophylax lessonae. Taxonomy (NCBI): domain Eukaryota; kingdom Metazoa; phylum Chordata; class Amphibia; order Anura; family Ranidae; genus Pelophylax; species Pelophylax lessonae. The sequence continues at coordinate 474,934,025 of NC_138769.1, read as the reverse complement.
CCAAAAGAAATCTCTGTTTGTGGGAAAAAAGGACAAAAATTGCGTTTGGGTACGGCGTCGCACGAATGCGCAATTGTCAGTTAAACTCGCACAGTGCCGAATTGCAAAAAGTGGCCCAGACGTAAGACAGCAAAATCCTCCGGTGGTAAAGTGGTTAAAATAACGCAGTGCCGTTTAGCAAAAAAAAGTCTGGTCATGAAGGGAGGTAAATCTTCCAGAGGTCAAGTGGTTAAACAAGAAATAATTTTGGCAGGAAGTGAACAATCATGAACTTCAAGCATGAAGTGAAAATGTTGGTAAGAGTTCACCTATGTGGCTTTTTGGTGAGAACAACACTGTTGCATGAGAAGAGTGAGCAATCATCAATATGTGCTTGATCAGATGTGGACTCAAGCTCTTCCATCCATTGAAGCATGTATCATCCATCATCAAAAATGTATGTCCTTGATTTAAAGCTAGGTAATAAGTAATTGTATAGATGAAATACAAGGGTAAATAGATCATTTGGGTTTTAGAACTGAGCAATCACATGGACACTGATCAGTCAGCTCTCTGTGTGCTCGGAGTGGAGTTCTTTAAAAGATGAGGGCAAAATTAGATAAATAAAAATAGAATATTTAAGACACATCACAATAAACTGATGTGTTTAGACATGTTGGATAACTTCATAATAGTTGTAGATAGCAAGTGTAAATTAGAGATAAAATTGTCAGGTCATGACAAGGATATCAACTTATCAAAGTTCTCACCATAATTAGCAACCAACCATGAAATGACTTTAATAATCAGCCTACTCTTTAACCTGCATTTATATTTTTATTTGCTTATTTATTTATTTGCAAATGAACAGTAACTCGCTAATGAAATTCATGGGAAGCATGCTAATCCTTTGACATATGCTAGCTTGGTCTTTTATAATATGTACTAGGCTTTTGCTAGTTGGTTTAGCAAACATGAGATTAGATCTTGTTTACCTTAAAAACGCCAACTGTTTGTTTCCTCACCGTGGTACCAATTTCCATGGGCTAATATTTTAAATGAAAAGCAGTTATTCAGCACCACAAAAATAATTTTATTCAATGTCTCCTTAATTTCTAAGAACTATATGAAAAACAAAATAGACTCAATGGTGCAATATGATTGAAGAAATTTGTAAAAGGTTAAACTCTCATGTGACTAGCAATCAAAAAACTGGGGGTTTTGCCAGTCATAGTTAGAAATATTTAAAGTGGTCATAAAAAAAAAAGGAAAACCTTCCACTTGCTGTTCCTCCCCCCCCCCCCCCATTTAAATACTTACATAGTCCTCTCTTATTCCAATATTGTACCTGTATGCAACAGAGCTGGTCTCTCTTCCTGCTCTCACAGGACAGTCAAATCCAATTAGGAGGGATCGGGGGGCTTGACTAAGCCACACTGTGTGTGTTGATGGATGCACACAGCCCAGCTCGGGAGGGCTTCCACAGATGTGCCACCATAGCAGGCAGCTTGCTTTGGGGGAACATGCAAGAGAGGAGGAACAGACAGCACCTGTGAGGGACTCCAGAATAGCAGATAAAGGGCAACCCTGTGCAATATCCTTGGCAAATAATTATAACCTTCTCTTTTTTTAGAGAGAAAAAAAATGAGCTTTTTATATGACTTTACCAGGACTTGTCCTGAAATGTTGTTCAAATTACAGTACAAGTCTAATTGAATGTGACTAACTACCACTACCTATACCATTAACTGGATATATAAAAGCCTTTACAAACATCAGGAGTTTTGTTACTCTTGAATGGTTTGAAGACCCTGGGCATGCTGCATACTCCCAAAAAACCTAATTGAAGTACCCAGGGCATACTTAGCATGTTCTGTCCCTCTTCCCGCTTTTGTCAGCCATGTCCAACTGTCAAAATGACAGCCAGGACTTAGTAGTAGTAGGAGTAGTGGCTGCAGCTGCTGCTATATAAAAACAAAGCTTATTGTAATCACTGTTACAATGTACAATGTAACATAACTGGTACATTTGTATTCCTTTACAGTTCATATGCAGGTCAAGGGGGAACTCTGACCTGCAAATTATGTCAGTTAAAGAATAGGGTTGAGCGAACACGGACTGTATTATTCGTGTTCGTACCGAATAATTGGATTTTTGTTACCCGAACACGGACCCGAAAATTTTACTGTATATTCGGGTAAAAATCCCGTGTTCGGACGTTTTATTTCCGGGTTTTGCATGCTTTGGCGCGCTTTTCATGGCGGGCTTTCAACAGCCAATCAACAAGCGTTTAACTGGTGTGCCTAAGCCATCCCAGCCATGCCTACAAATGTATCAGTAGCTGTGATTGGCCGTCTGAAGCATGTGACCAAGTCATTATAAGTTCGAGGCAGCGCCGCTGCGGCGTCATTCTGCTGTTTAGTTCAGGGAGAGAGCACACAATGTGCTGGCTGCTGATTAGGGACAGACAGGAAAAAAAAACATTTGTGTCCGGATAGAATTGAGGGACAGGTCGGAGTGTGTTAGGCAGGGCGAGTTGTAGGCATTTTAGGGAGAGAGTCTGCTGATTTTTAGGGTCAGTGTGTTCTACAAACTACAATCGATATTGCTGTGTGGGGTGGGGTTTGCAGTGACCGATCTACGATCTTATCAATCCTTTTAGGGACAGAGTCTGCTGATTTTTAGGGTCAGACAGTGCGTTCTACAAACTACAATCGATATTGCTGTGTGGGGGGGGGGGGTTTGCAGTCACCCGATCTACGATCTTATCAATCCTTTTAGGGACAGAGTCTGCTGATTTTTAGGGTCAGACAGTGTGTTCTACAAACTACAATCGATATTGCTGTGTGGGGGGGGGGGGGGGTTTGCAGTCACCCGATCTACGATCTTATCAATCCTTTTAGGGACAGAGTCTGCTGATTTTTAGGGTCAGACAGTGTGTTCTACAAACTACAATCGATATTGCTGTGTGGTGTGGGATAGGAGATAGGCAGGTGTCAGTGGTCCACATCCATTTTGCTGTGTGTGGGCTGCAGTGAACACAATCTTTTTGGGGTGCAGTGAACACAATCTTTTTGGGGTACAGTGAACACAATCTTTTTGGGGTGCTGGCTGCTGATTAGGAACAGGCAGGAAAAAAAAACATTTGTGTCCGGATAGAATTGAGGGACAGGTCGGAGTGTGTTAGGCAGGGCGAGTTGTAGGCATTTTAGGGAGAGAGTCTGCTGATTTTTAGGGTCAGTGTGTTCTACAAACTACAATCGATATTGCTGTGTGGGGTGGGGTTTGCAGTGACCGATCTACGATCTTATCAATCCTTTTAGGGACAGAGTCTGCTGATTTTTAGGGTCAGACAGTGCGTTCTACAAACTACAATCGATATTGCTGTGTGGGGGGGGGGGGGGTTTGCAGTCACCCGATCTACGATCTTATCAATCCTTTTAGGGACAGAGTCTGCTGATTTTTAGGGTCAGACAGTGTGTTCTACAAACTACAATCGATATTGCTGTGTGTGGGGGGGAGGGGTTTGCAGTCACCCGATCTACAATCTTATCAATCCTTTTAGGGACAGAGTCTGCTGATTTTTGGGGTCAGACAGTGTGTTCTACAAACTACAATCGATATTGCTGTGTGGTGTGGGATAGGAGATAGGCAGGTGTCAGTGGTCCACATCCATTTTGCTGTGTGTGGGCTGCAGTGAACACAATCTTTTTGGGGTGCAGTGAACACAATCTTTTTGGGGTACAGTGAACACAATCTTTTTGGGGTGCAGTGAATACAATCTTTTTGGGGTGAAGTGAACACAATCTTTTTGGGGTGCAGTGAACACAGTCTTTTTTGCCCACTGAGGAGGAGGGAGAAAAGTATTTTTCTATCAGGCACTGTGTGCAGCATTTTTCCTTCAGCTGTGCTGTGCTGAGTGACTGATCATACACTGCTGTGTTCAGTTCACATGTGCTAATATTGAGTGGTTTCAAAAATCATACACTTTTTTTCTATTCCACTATTCAATATACAGCCTTGGGTTAAAAAAAAATTAAATTGTGGCCTGCAGCAGAGCTGAATGATATTTGGGGTTTTTGGGGTTCATCTCATACTTCTGAAGATTTGAGGGTGCTGCCTGTTCCAAACTCCTCCTACTCCTCATCCAGCCTTTTAGGGGTACAAACAATAGTAATTGGGGCCTAGTGTGGTTTTGTACGTGTGAGATACATACACTTTTTTTGATCATATTTTCTATTCCGCTATTCAATAAAAACCTTTGGGGATCAGTTAAATTGCGGGATAGTCTGTGTTGGTACGTGTGAGATCCACCTTTCCAAGTTTTTGGGGTTCATCTCATAATTCTGAAGATTTGAGGGTGCTGCCTGTTCCATACTCCTTCTACTCCTCATCCAGCCTTTTAGGGGTACAAACAATAGTAATTGGGGCCTAGTGTGGTTTTGTACGTGTGAGATACATACACTTTTTTTGATCATATTTCCTATACCGCTATTCAATAAAAACCTTTGTGGATCAGTTAAATTGCGGGATAGTCTGTGTTGGTACGTGTGAGATCCACCTTTCCAAGTTTTTGGGGTTCATCTCATACTTCTGAAGATTTGAGGGTGCTGCCTGTTCCATACTCCTCCTACTCCTTATCCAGCCTTTTAGGGGTACAAACAATAGTAATTGGGGCCTAGTGTGCTTCTGTACGTGTGAGATACATACACTTTTTTTGATCATATTTCCTATTCCGCTATTCAATAAAAACCTTTGGGGATCAATTAAATTGCGGGATAATCTGTGTTGGTACGTGTGAGATCCACCTTTCCAAGTTTTTGGGGTTCATCTCATACTTCTGAAGATTTGAGGGTGCTGCCTGTTCCATACTCCTCCTACTCCTCATCCAGCCTTTTAGGGGTACAAACAATAGTAATTGGGGCCTAGTGTGCTTCTGTACGTGTGAGATACATACACTTTTTTTGATCATATTTCCTATTCCGCTATTCAATAAAAACCTTTGGGGATCAATTAAATTGCGGGATAGTCTGTGTTGGTACGTGTGAGATCCACCTTTCCAAGTTTTTGAGGTTCATCTCATACTTCTGAAGATTTGAGGGTGCTGCCTGTTCCAAACTCCTCCTACTCCTCATCCTGCCTTTAGGGGTACAAACAATAGTAATTGGGGCCTAGTGTGGTTGTGTACGTGTGATATACATACACTTTTTTTGATCATATTTTCTATTCCGCTATTTAATCAAAACCTTTGGGTATAAACAATTAAATTGCGTGATAGTCTGTGTCGGTACGTGTGAGATACACCTTTCCAATTTATTGGGCGCATCTCATACTGCCAAGGATTTGAGGGTGCTTCAGTCTGCCTCCTGCCTGTTCCGAACTCCTCCTACTCCTCATCCTGCCTTTAGGGTAGAAAAAATTGTAATCGGGGCCTAGTTTGTGTTTGTACGTGTGAGATACACCGTTTTGTAAAATGTGTCCTATTCCGCTATTCAATATACACCCTGTTTGAGTGTAAAAAATTAAATTGCGGGATAGTCTGTACCGGTACATGTGAGATACACCTTTTTAAATTTGTTTGGCGCATCTCCTTCTACCGCCGAGGATTGCAGGGCGCTTCAGTTTGCCTCCTGTTCCCAACTCCTCCTACTCCTCTTCCTCATCCTGCCTTTAGGGTACAAAAAATTGTAATCGGGGCCTAGTCTGTGTTTGTACATGTGAGATACACCGTATTATAAAAATTTTCCTATTCCGCTATTCAATATACACCCTTTTGGAGTGTAAAAAATTAAATTACGGCATAGTCTGTATCGGTACGTGTGAGATACACCTTTTAAATTTGTTTGGCGCATCTCCTTCCCCCGCCAAGGATTGCAGGGCGCTTCAGTTTGCCTCCTGTTCCCAACTCCTCCTACTCCTCTTCCTCATCCTCCCTTTAGGGTACAAAAAAATTTAATCGGGCCTAGTCTGTGTTTGTACGTGTGAGATACACAGTTTTTTATCCTATTCCGCTATTCAATATACACCCTTTTGGGGTAAAAAACATTAAATTGCGGCATAGTTTGCATATTTGACTGTGAGATACACCCGTGCGATACTGTTGTTGTTTTGTTCCGCTATTCAATAAACACCTTTCTAGGGCATGATCTTAAATTACAGAAATATGAGGAGACCGTCAAATAGGGGCCGTGGCCTGGGTCGTGGTGCTGCTGGTAGAGCTCCTGTTGCAAGGAGACAAGGAGAGGACGTGGTCGATCTGTGCCAGCTAAACGCACAAGTGAAACACCTTCCTCAAGTGTTAGTAGGCGACAGAACCTGCATCAGTATTTGGTAGGGCATCATACGCCTCTAGAAGTGATGAGGCCCTAACACAGAGAGGCAATAGTAGATTGGTTTGCTGCTGACAGTGCCTCCAGTTCCTTCACATTGTCTCCCACCCAGTCTACTGCAGAAAGGTCAGAGTTGGCACCTGCAGCCGATGTCCAACCGTCTTTCACCTCACCCCCTTGCAAATCAGGCAAGCAATCTGAGCCCCAAGCCATACAGCAGTCTCTTGTTCTTTTTGAGGACTCTGTCAGCAGGGTTTCCCAGGGCCATCCACCTAGCCCTGCCCCAGAAGTGGAAGATATTGAGTGCAGCAATGCCCAACCACTCATTTCTCAAGATGAGTACATGCAAGGACCATCGCAGCACGTCTCCGATGATGACGAAACGCAGGTGCCAACTGCTGCGGCGTTCAGCATTGTGGAGACCGACAAGGAGGGCAGGGGTGAAGACTGGGTGGAAGATGATGTGGAGGACGATGAGGTCCTCGACCCCACATGGAATGAACGTCATGCAGGTGACCTGAGTAGTTTGGAGGAAGAGGCGGTGGTCGCACAGAGCCACCAGCACAGCAGAAGAGGGAGCAGGGTGCAGAAGTGCACTGCACAACGCCATCTGTGGCAAGGTCCACCTAACTACCGATACGTGGACCAGTAAGCACGGTCAGGGGCGTTATATCTCCCTAACGGCACACTGGGTAAATGCAGTGGCGGATGGGCCTGAGGCGGATAGCAATTTGGCGCATGTCCTTCCACCACCGAGGATTGCAGGGCGCTTCAGTTTGCCTCCTGTTCCTAACTCCTCCTACTCCGCTTCCTCATCCTCTACCACCTCCTCATCCGGACAGCGTAACACCTTCACCACCAACTTCAGCACGGCCAGGGGTAAACGACAGCAGGCAGTTTTAAAACTTGCCTGTTTGGGGGACAAACCACACACCGCGCAGGAGTTGTGGAGAAGCATGGAACAGCAGACAAATGAGTGGTTGCTGCCAGCGAGCCTCAAGCCCGGCCTGGTGGTGTGCGATAACGGGCGAAATCTCATAGCAGCTCTGGGCCTAGCCGGTTTGACGCACATCCCTTGCCTGGCGCATGTGCTGAATTTGGTGGTGCAGAGGTTCCTTAAAAACTACCCCGATATCTTAGAGCTGCTGCAGAAAGTGCGGGCCGTCTGTGTGCACTTTCGGCGTTCTCACCCTGCTGCTGCTTGCTTGTCAGCGCTGCAGCGTAACTTCGGCCTTCCCGCTCACCGCCTCATATGTGACGTGCCCACAAGGTGGAACTCCACCTTGCACATTCTGGAAAGACTGTGCGAGCAGCAGCAGGCCATAGTGGAGTTTCAGCTGCAGCACGCACGCGTGAGTCGCTCTGCGGAACAGCACCACTTCACCACCAATAACTGGGCCTCCATGCGAGACCTGTGTGCCTTGTTGCGCTGTTTTGAGTACTCCACCAACATGGCCAGTGCCGATGACGCCGTTCTCAGCTTAACTATCCCACTTCTATGCCTCCTTGAAAAAACAATTCGGGCGATGATGGAAGAGGATGTGGCACAGGATGAGGAGGAGGATGAAGAGGTAAAATTTCCAAGGCTTTCAGGGCAGTCATTCGCAAGGGGCTCCGAGGGTGGGTTCCTGCACACACAAATGCCAGGGACACAATTGTCCAGCAGGGGCACAGATCTGGAGGATGAGGAGGAGGAGCTGGAGGAGGAGATGGAAGCATGTTCACAGCAGGGTGGCACCCAGGCCAGCTCATGGCCATCACTGGTGCGTGGCTGGGGGGATACAGAGGACACGGACGATACACCTCCCACAGAGGACAGCCTTTCGTTGCCTCTGGGCAGCCTGGCACACATGAGCGATTACATGCTGCAGTGTCTCCACAGAGTTGCCCACATTCTAACTTGTGCTGATTACTGGGTGGCCACGCTGCTGGATCCCCGTTACAAGGACAACGTACCGTCCTTAATTTACTCACTGGAGCGTGATCGCAAGATGCGCGAGTACAAGCGCACGCTGGTAGACGCGATGCTGCTGGCATTCCCACCTGACAGCGGGGCCACAGTGGAAGCACAAGGCAGAGGAGGAGTAGGAGGAGGAGGAGGAGGAGGAAGAGGTCGCCAACGCAACCAGGGCACCGCCAGCACCTCAGAAGGCAGGGTTAGCATGGCCGAAATGTGGAAAAGCTTTGTCAGCACGCCACAACAAACAGCAGCACCAGCAGCTCATATGGAACGTCTTAGCAGGAGGCAGCATTTTACCAACATGGTGGAGCAGTATGTGTGCACACGCCTACATGTAGTGATTGACGGGTCTGCCCCCTTCAACTTCTGGGTCTCCAAATTGGGCACATGGCCTGAGATTGCCCTTTACGCCTTGGAGGTGCTGGCGTGCCCTGCAGCCAGTGTATTATCTGAACGGGTATTTAGCACGGCTGGGGGCGTTATCACAGACAAGCGCAGCCGCCTGTCCAGAGACAATGTGGACAAGCTCACGTTCATTAAAATGAACCAGGCATGGATCCCACGGGACCTTTCCGTACTTTGTGCAGAATAGCGATGGATACCGACCTTACCCACCCATTGTTCCATTTTTGCTCTTTCTCACTCTTTTGGGGTGTACCCTCATTTAAAATTTGTGAAAAGAAGCAGTGTTGGCTACCTCGTCCTCCAGATTAACGTAGGGGCTATTGGAGCTGCAGCTCCAGGCCCCTACCTTTTATATAGGCCTCGGGTTGGCCATATTCACTGTTACCGCTCTTCTGTCACTTGTAAACACAGAAGTCTGGCTTCTATGCTCGCTTCCCCAGGCAGCTCCCTCAGAACCTCCCCACACAGCACGAAGGCCGGACAAGGAGGGACAGTTGCCGATGCATGGATGTGTTTATGGGCTTCAGAGACAGCATCCCATGTTGAATTAGGCATGCATGGCTGCACCCTTCCTCCTCTGGGTGCATGCCAAGGCACGGCCCTTAAGGCCCTTCAAAATCCTCAGCACCAAGCCCATGATGCTCTTAATCTGGCCCTGGTCCTCCTCCACCGCCGCTTCCACCTACACCACCACATCGCCCATAGGTGTGCGCAGCCTATTGCATTAGGGTGTGCACCCCAAAGTTTAAATACACATGCATGTGTTTGCCTACATGTACATGGCCCCGATACATTACTCTCCCTGCTGGCAAAGTGAAATAGAGCAGAGCAGGTCCGAGGGAGATCTTTCCTATCTCCCCACTGGCAAACAGAGCGATAATGCTAATGTACCCTAGGTGATTAGGGTGTGCCCAGGTACACCCGGCACACCCTGTGGGCACGCCTATGACACCGCCACATCCACCACCACCTCAACCTCCCTCCTACTCCATATGGGCCTCGTCCTTCAGAGATGAAGAACATTGTTTTATTTTTCTGTTTTTTTTTTGTTGTTTTAAGTTATTTGCCTATCCACATTTGTTTGCAGAGCACTTGCCATGCTATTAACTACGTTTTGCTGCCATTTGCAGCACTCTAGCCCTTTCCTTTGGTGTTTTAGAGCCATTTTTGTGCCTGAAAGTTCGGGTCCCCATTGACTTCAATGGGGTTCGGTGTCCGGGAAAAGTTCGGCAAAAGTCCGGGACACGGACCCGGACTTTTTTTTGAAGTTCGGCCGAACCCGCCGAACACGGACATCCAGGTGTCCACTCAACTCTATTAAAGAAATCCTGTGAGTAAAAACAAAAATAGTTTTCATAAAATATGTTCCTTTTTAATCCTTTATTAAGTCTTGGTTAACCCCAACCATCCATGAATAACTCATTCCCCTCAGTATATTCTAAGCAAGTTCTGTCCTGTTTTGTTTTTTGTTTTTTTTTTCCTTTCTATTTATTTAAAACCAATAGTTTTTAAACTTTGGTCATTTTTATTAGTTTTGTATGTTAATATTTAAATATTGCATTAAAATGCATTATATTGGAAAATTGGACCCTGTGAACAGAGCTGCCAAAAATTCTGCATTTTATCGGGAATTTGATTGCAGTTGTGTTGTTTTCTATGGGTTCATTATAAAAATCTGCATTTAGGGCCATTTGTGTGGACCATATTTTATGCTGTAAGCATGTAAACATTTGTGCTAATGTTTACTTGTGCAAAGTGTACAATAAATATGTACTCTATTAAAGTACAAGAGCCACCTGCATCTTAGCAACTGTGGGTATAGGGTTCTGTATATGGAGGTTTTCTATTTATTTTTATTTTTTTCTGTTGGTTTAAATAGATAGATTTGTGTCTTTTTTCAACTTCCTTATGTACAATGTAATTAGCAATGGAGGACTCCATGCTGCAATAGCCTCCTGCTCCCTAGCAACGCAGGAAGCTAGGTAAAAAAAAATGTGCATGTGTACTGGCAATGAAAGGCACTAGGGATTTCATTTACTAAAGCTAGAGAGTGCAAAATCTAATGCAGCTCTGCATAGAAACCAATCAGCTTCTAGTTTTTTTTAAGCTGAAGTTAGAAGCTGATTGACTCAGAATCTGGTGCAGGCTCAGCTGCGCGAATAAACATGTGGGTACGTCGGTTCGCGGGAGTGGTCCTGGGTGGTGAGCGTGCCCCACCTGCACACGCCCGCCCCCACTAGGCAGCAAGGAACGATTTTCTGTCGCTCTTTTTTTGTTTGTAGCGCAAAATCTAAAAACCGCAGAGGTGATCAAATACCACCAAATGAAAGCTATATTTGTGGGGAAAAAAGGACATCAATTTTATTGAGGTACATAATCGCACAACCGTGCAATTGTCCATAAAATGAACGCAGTGCTAAATCGCATAAAATGGCCTAGTCATTAAGGGGGAAAACCTTCTGGTCCAGAAGTGGTTAAGCTTTGGCATTAAATCCTGGAAGCTGATTGGTTACTATGCAGAGCTGCACCAGATTTTGCACACTCCAGTTTTAGTAAATAACTCCAATTGGCTACATTTTTTGTGCACACCTATAAAACATGATTTTTATCAGCAATACAGCAGTCACCGGCAACTTTTTCTGTGTGTATTAAGCGCTGAAATTCTCTAAAAAGTAATTACAGAAAAAAAAATCTAGGGAAAAAAAAAAAAACTGTTTATTAAAACACAATTTTTCTCTTGTACTACTGAACCCTTTGGAAAACATTATCCATAATCATTACTGAAAGCACTGGCACCTTACCTCTTCATATCGACATGCATTAAAGTAGCACTTAAGTTATATTAATATAATTTCTCAAGTTGTTAGATCATTATGCACATCAATGTTAAAGAAAATAAAAAGAAGATGAACCACATCTAACCAACCTTTACTGCTAATACAGTGTGGAATACTAAATCATATGCATGTAGTGTATTTGTTGTATGCAGACAAGAAAAGTGTATCATTACAATATTTACTATGGACCCACAATGAGTATGTACATGCGAACGAACACCAGTGTACATACAGTGAATTTACTAACATGTGTGGTTTTCTATGCAGTGCATGCTTTTGCATTTGAACATACCCTAGCTAAGTGATGGGGTAATTAAAATAAAAATGAGCATGACATACAGGTTTTTTTGGCATGCTGCTTTGCTTGGTGAACGCACATTTTATTGTATAGTGAGCAATATTTATTTTTTATTTTTTTTATTAACATTATATTTTTTTTCCAATTTTAAGTAAAACTCCAAAACATATGATCCTTTAAACAGCTTATCCCAACAGAAATGTAATATTATCATTATCTGTATTAGGCACTAAAGTATCATTATTTGTTGGATCAACTGAAACCTCATCACAAGCTGTAAACATTGATGTACAGTTTATTTATTTATTACAGGTTACATTATATTGCGCTGTACTTTAAGCAGTGCTTTACATATATATTATACATTCACATCGGTCTTTGTCCTCAAGGAGCTTAAAATCTAAGTTCCCTAACTCACATTCATCCACACTACGGCCAATTGAGACATGAGCCACTTAACCTAATTAGCTACGTTAAGGTTTCATGTTTGCTATGTGGGCATACATGCTCACTAAAGCCCAAAATGCAAGCACTTATCCCTTTTGTTAATTTCCTTTAGTACCAATTTGTATTTTGTAGCCAGAGATGCCAAGCCAAAGACGAACAGTAAATATTTACTATTAGGTATATAAAGCGATCGAAATACGGTATAAAAGAAAAAAGTGATTTGAGTGCAAAGGGTTATTTATATGTAGTGCTACTCCTGCAGGAGCCGCAGGAATTACTTGTCCAGATTATTCCAACCTTAGCCCCGCAGGCAGGCACTTAACCACTTCAGCTCCGGAAGCTTTTACCTCTTAAAGCGGTAGTATCCTGCTTTTTGACACTTTTACCTACAGGTAAGCCTATAATAAGGCTTACCTGTAGGTACAAATAATATCTCCTAAACCGGCATGGTTTAGGAGATATTTACAGTGCATGCAGCCGCTCGCGCGAGCGGCGCATGCGCTCTGAAGGTCCGGGGGGACCTTCAATTAGTTTGCCGGGAGCTTGCCGAAAATCACTCCCCGCGCGAACCCGGAAGAGACGGCGAGGGATCATGGCAGCGCCCGCAGCGATGTCCGGGGGTCCGTGTCGGGGGTTCGTTCTAAGGTAAATTACACATAATGGGCTAGTATGGGATGCATACTAGCTCATTATGCCTTTGTCTTGCAGGTTTTTTTTTTATTTTTTTTATTTTTTAGGGTTTACAACCGCTTTAATGACCAGGCCGTTTTTTTGCAATTGGGCACTGCGTTACTTTAACAAAAAATTGCGCAGTCGTGCGAAGCTGTACCCAAATACAATTGATGTCCTTTTTTTTCCCACAAATAGAGCTTTCTTTTGGGGGTATTTGATCACCTCTGCGGTTTTTAGATTTTGCACTATAAACAAAAAAAGAGCGAAAATTTTGAAAAAAAACACCATATTTTTTACTTTCTGCTATAAAACATTCTCAATAAAAATTTTAAAAATCTTTTTTTTTATTAGTTTAGGGCAATTTTTATACTGCTACATATTTTTGGTAAAAAAAAATCCCAAAAAGCGTATTTTAATTGGTTTGCGCAAAAGTTATAGCGTTTGCAAACTACGGGATAGATTTTTGGGATTTTTATTTTTTTTTATTAGTAATGGCGGCGATCAGCGATTTTTAGCGGGACTGCGACAATGCGGCGGACAGATCGGGCCCCTAACTGACATTTTTGACACTTTTTGGTGACCAGTGACATGAATACAGTAATCAGTGCTAAATATTATGCACTGTTACTGTATAAATGACACTGGGAGGGAAGGGGTTAACACTGGGGGTGATCAAAGGGGTTAATGTGAACCTAAATGTGATAACTAACTGTGTATGGGAAGGGTTCTGTGACAGGCACACAGAGATCTAAGTTTCAGCTTAGCTGAAACTCCTGATCTCTCCCTGCCTGTCTGACAGAAGGCTTGCCTGCTTTGTTTACATAAGCAGGCGAGTCTTTTGTCAGTTTATCTGACGATCGCGGGAGGAAGGCGGCAATCACCATTGCTCCTCCCATGGCCCGCCTCCTGCTGTGTCTACACACATTGGGAGGGTGGCTCTGGCGGTTCCGCCAAAACCTCGTGCACGAAATCACGTAGTACTGCGTGATTTTGAGCAGCTGAGCCGCCCTGCCGCAGTAATACTACGGTGGGCGGTTGGCAAGAGGTTAAGATGCTCTCTCGCTCTTTCGCCAAAAAAACAGTCTAGGGGTGTTGTTTTTGTTGCTTTTATTTTTACCCACACAGGTGATTACAGTCTTATGTCACTACATCTTTCAACTAAGGGAGGAATATTTGGTGTAAATTTTACCCACAAGGCCAGAATGCATAGTATTTACAATGATCTTACTCATGGACAACAGTATAGCCAATGTTAACCAATGAGAAAAAAATCATAAAGCACAGCATTACCCATTGAATCCTAAGGCTGCATTCACATGTCAGCTTATAATCACGGGCAGAACCGCCGCGGTTCCGCCTGCGATTCGGAGATTTATTGCAAATCGCGGGACGCCTAGCGTTGCCCGTTGATTTGCAATAGCACCCCAAACGCCGAGCGATGTTGCCGCGATTTACGCCCGCCGAATCGCGGCAACATCGCGCAAACAAAATCGCGGGAGGCAATACGCTCCAAAAAAGTACAAGAGCTTCTTTGGAGCGTATTGCGTCCCGCGATTTTGTTTGCGCGATGTTGCCACGATTCGGCGGGCGTAAATCGGGGGCTATTGCAAATCAACGGGCAACGCTAGGCGTCCCGCGATTTGCAATAAATCTCCGAATCGCGGGCGGAACCGCGGCGGTTCTGCCCGCGATTATAAGCTGACATGTGAATGCAGCCTTATAGTTACAAAGATTATGTTTGTAGCAGCAGATGTCATTATTTGTACTTAAAGTGGTATTAAACCCAAAAGCAAACATTTATCATACTGAAGCCTACCAACTCTTAGATCTGCTCACCAGATCTTTTATCTAGTGATCCAGCCAATAAGCCTGTTGTTTTTCAAAAGAACAAACTCTCTTGCAGATATATCAGTTACAGGAATGAGACAAACCATTTACCACTGACAGGGGCGCTTACAATGATCAGTTTTATTGATTCATCATTTTGAGTTTAATACCATTTTTAAAAAGACACCTGAGTTCACATAGCCAATACATCTCCTGTTAGGTGAGCTAAGTGAAAACGTTAAGTAAATCTGTGTGTATGGCATATCTAATGAAATTGGCACCCCGAATGACTGCATACACTTTTTGGTATTATACAAAGCATCTACACATCCCAAAGAAGCAGGTTGCACTGATGTGGAAACTGTGACCAGCAACCATGATTTTAATGTTTATATAAAAATGCACAAATACTTCATATAGGGTTAAACAAAATGCAGAGTTATGGGCTGGTTGCTCACAATTAGGGCTGGTCATACACTGTTAGATTGTTTTCATTCAGCCTGTGAGCTGAATGAAAAAAAAATCCAACAGATGAATCCATGTATGTGATTGTATTCTGACAGCTGCTGCAGACCTTTGTTAGAATTTGTAATCAGCGGCTGCATCTTCTGTTTAGCTCAAAAGATGTAGGGTGTGAGTGGCCAGCAGGGCAACCTACGTAGCGAAATTGTGCCAGTATATCAGGAACTGGACAACATTCACATAGGGCAGTGATGGCGAACCTTGGCACCCCAGATGCTTTGGAACTACATTTCCCATGATGTTAAACTATACTGCAGAGTGCATGAGCGTCATGGGAAATGTAGTTAACCACTTCCCGCCCGCCCTATAGGCAAATGATGGCGGGAATGTGGTTACATTATCCTGACCGGACGTCATATGACAGCGGCAGGATAATGCGCTAGTAGCGATCAGAGTGACATGACACTGTTGTAGGCTCTTTACCATGTGACCAGCTGTGTCCAATGATATCCAACCTGATAGGCACGAGTAGAGGAGAGCCAATTTGCGGCTCTCCTGACAGGGGGGTGGGGGTCTGTGCTGGTAATCAGAGCATTGATTACCATTGCAGACCCTTGGGGGGTGCCACTAGAACCACCAGGGATGCCCACCCATGACTCCAGGGATGCCCACCCATGACCCAATGGATGCCCACCATGGCCTCTAGGGATGGCAATCAGGGCTCAAGGAGCCCGCCAGTGCCCTTCTCATCAGCGATGCCCGCCAGTGCCCTCCCCATCAGTGCAGCCCATCATTGCCATCTATCAGTGCCACCCACCAGTGCCCATTATTGCCCACCAGTGCTGCCTATAAGTGCCCATCAGTGCCGCCCATCATTGCCGCCCATCAGTGCCCATCAGTGCCACCCATCAGTGCTGCCCATCAGTGCCGCCTATCAGTGCCCATCAGTGCTGCCTATCAGTGCCCATCAGTACCGCCTATCAGTGCACATCAGTGCTGCCTATCAGCGCTCACCAATGCTGCATATCAGTGCTGCCTATCAGTGCCACATATCAGTGCCCATCAGTGCTGCATATCAGCGCTGCCTATCAGTACCCATCAATGCTGCATATCAGTGCCACCCCATCAGTACCACCCCATCAGTGCCTCCTCATCAGTGCCTCCTCATCAGTGCCTCCTCATAAGTGCCTGTCAGTGCGGCCTCATAAGTACTCATCAGTGCAGGAAAAAATGTATCTATTTACAAAATTTTATAACATAAACAAAAAAATTTTTTTTTTTATTTCAAACTTTTCGGTCATTTTTTATTTGTGTAGCAAAAAAGAAAAAACCTTGTGGTGATCAAATACCACCAAAAGAAAGCTCTATTTGTGGGAAAAAAATTACATAAATTTGGTTTAGGTACAGTGTTGCATGACCGCACCATTGTCATTCAAAATGCAACAGCGCTAAAAGCTGAAAATTGGCCTGGGCGGGAAGGGGGAAAAGTGCCCAGTATTGAAGTGGTTAAAAAAAAAAAAAAAGGGCGCCAAGTTTCCTCATCACTGACATAGGGTATGTCCATCCCAGTCTAACTGAACATTCATAAACTATATTACCAAAAGTATTAGGGCGCCTGCCTTTACACACACATGAACTTTTATGGCATCCCAGTCTTACGCCGTAGGGTTCAATATTGAGTTGGCCCACCCTTTGCAGCTATAATAGCTTCAACACTTCTGGGAAGGCTGTTCACAAGGTTTAGAAGTGTGTCTATGGGACACACTCCTAAAAGGTCTTTTTAACCATTCTTCCAGAAGTCCATTTGTGAGGTCAGGTACTGATGTTGGAGAGAAGGCCTGGCTCGCAGTCTGCTCTCTAATTCATCTCAAAGGCGTTCTATCATTTTGAGGTCAGGACTCTGTGCAGGCCAGTCAAGTTCCTCCACCCCAAACTTGCTCATTCATGTCTCGTCTTGTCTATGGACCTTGCTTTGTGCACTAGTGAGCAATCATGTTGGAAAAGGAAGGGGCCATCCCCAAACTGTTCCCACAAAGTTGGGAGCATGAAATCATCCAAAAAAGTCTTGGTATGCTGATGCCTTGAGTGTTCCCTTCACTGGAAGTAAGACCCCTGAAAAATAACCCCACACCATAACCCCCCCTCCATTAAATGTCAACAATCCCAAATGTCCCGGAGGACAGTACAAGGGATAAAAAGTCAGGAGGGAAAAATGATTCCTGAAAGCATAAAATAAACAAAAACAAATAACAATGTATATATTATAAATGGCTAAATGATATATAAATACCTACAAGTGTTTAGAAAAATCCTAACTAAAATCCTAGATGTTTTTAGTCAGAGACCCAGTATACACTGGATGTTAACAAAACGTCAGTAGAAAGCTGTAGCTGTAGAATGAGTTTTTCAGCTTATTTGCAGTAGCGTTTTTCATTTTTTTTTAGCTTTTTTCAGGTGTAGCGTTTTTTAACTTTTTTTTTTAGCAAAACTACATTCCCACAAAATCTTATGGATTAAAACCGATGATAAAAGCTGAATAGTTGTGTTTTTCTGCGTTTTTTTGTAATTTTTCAGCGTTTCTAAGCTTTTATCAAAGTTAGAGTGTTTTTACAGCTGAAAAATGCTTCTTAAAACTCACTAGTTCTGGGTTTTTTTTTTCCGGCCAGAAAACGCCCCTGTTAAAAACTGCTGATGACAGCCTATGTGTGCAGGGACACACAGGATAGCATGCTGGGGAGTTTACTGGCTGCAGAAAAAAACATTTGACGCCAAAAACAGCCGCTGTATAAACGTCCAGTGTGCATGAGGCCATACCGTTGACAGATCAAGCATTTAAATGCCTGTATACATAACGAATAAACAGACTGTGTGTCTATAGATCACAATGATACCCCACAGACAATTCCAAATAAACCAGAGGACACAGCACAAGGAATAAAAACTTTAGGAGGGAAAAAGGATTCCTGAAAGCATAAAAAACACAAAAAAGAAAAAAAAAATGTCTATATTATAAATGGTTAAATGATATATAAATACCTCCAAGTGTTCGGAAAAATCCTAAATAAAATCATAGAGGTTTTTAGTCAGAGACCCAGTATTTTGGCAGAGATGAACAAAAGCCTAACCATATCTGCAGTTGACCAGAGTCTGACAAGACGGATGTGAGTCTTCCCTAAATCAGGAAAGAATGAGGCTGGTATTCAGAGACAGGTATATATGACTGGGATGCCATTAACCACTTAAGGACTGCCCGCCGCAGTTATACTGCGGCAGGGCGGCCCTCCTGCGCAAACCGACGTGGGTATACGTCAGTCGCGCACCTGCAGCTAGGGGGCGACCGTGCGGGGACTCCGATGCACAGGGCAGGCGGCTCCGGTTGCTGCTTGACACCCGTGATCGTTCCCCACTGAGAGAGAGGGACGAGCAGCTGTTGTAAACACAGCTGACCATTGTTCTCTCTGAATTGATCATAGACCACCTGTGATCCTTCTATATAGACACACAGGTCTCTGTGATCATTTCACAAGCCATGCCCCCATACAGTTAGAAACATGCCCCTAGGTACACATTTAACCCTTTGATCACCCACAGTGTTAACCCCTTTCCTGCCAGTGTCATTATTACAGTAACAGTGCATATTTTTAGCACTGATTACTGTAGTAATGTCACTGGTCCCCCCAAAAGTGTCAAAAATATCAGTTAGGGGTCCGATCTGTCCGCCGCAATGTCGCAGTCCCGCTAAAAACCGCAGATCGCTGCCATTACTAGTAAAAAAAAACAATAAAAATGACATAAATCTTTCCCCTAGTTTGTAGATGCGATAACTTTTGTGCAAACCAATCAAAATACGCTTATTGCTATTTTTGTAGCAGAAAACAAATTGGGCTAAAATGTTAAAAAAATTTGATTTTTACATTTTTTTTGGGGAATGTTATATAGCAGAAAGTGAAAAATAGTGTTATTTTTTTTTTTTTTTCAGATATGTCGCTCTTTTTTTGTCTATAGTGCAAAAAAAAAATTTGCAGAGGTGATCAAATACCACCAAAAGAAAGCTCTATTTGTGGGAAAAAAAAGGACATCAGTTTTATTTGGGTACAGCGTTGCACAACCGCGCAATCGTCCGTTAAGGTAACGCAGTGCTGAATCGCAAAATATGGCCTGGTCATTAAGGGGAAAAATCTTCCGATCCAGAAGTGGTTAAAGTTCATGGGGATGTAAAGGCAAGTGTCCCAATATGTTTGGTAATATAGTGTATGTGCAAAAATGTGCTAAGGGGGCTTGCTATTGGCCAAATATTTAGGACACAGGAGTAGGTAGTGGGCAGCCCAGAGTCAGCAGTTGTGAAATGATGTATGGGGGCAGTTTGTGTGTCAGTATTTCTTGAAATATTTGGCCAAACACTCACTGAAAGGAAAAATAAAATAAAATAAATAACTCCTTATGCAGACTGAGTTTGATAGAAAACAAGAATTCAGAAGACTGGCAAAAAAAAGTCTCCTTGTTTGAGTAAATCACCCTCTTTCTTTTTAACACAATAAAATGCTTAATAATGAGTCTGAAATACACAAATGAAAGTAGATGGGGTCTGTCTGAGCATGCTATGAATAAATGCTGGAAGGCATTCTGTGAAGTCATACTAAATAGTTCTTTCCATCCTGAAGGGGATAAGGATCAAAATAAACCTGCTGAGAAAGGAATAGAGCCAATTTAAAAACTCTTAATTAAAATGTTAATTATTAGCAGAAATTTTTACACACTGTCCACCTGCGGGGTAAACACATAGCAAACTCAACATTGTAACAAGATGCCTGGAAAAGAATGCATTGTCTTTGCCTAAGGCTAGATGATGATAGGGAACTTTTAAACCACTTTCATTTACTTAAGTCTTTATTAATTAAGACATAATTCTGGAACCCTATACATTTGCTTAAACATATACTAAGGGAAAACATCACTTAGTCTTATGCTATAAAAAAAATGACATAAAATATTCCAATGAATAGAACATTATGCAAACAGTTTCCGCCAGTTACATCTTCATAATAATGCCTGGTTTGGTGAGCAAAGTAAATACTGGTCCAAACAGCTACTATCTATTGTATTTCCCTACTTGCAAAAAAGGGATGGGGCAGAATTTATTAGCTTTTAAACATACCAGATAAGTTTAAATCTGAACTTCAGTCATCAGGGCAAGATTTATAAAAGGCAAAAGAGGCAATTGCCCTGGCCCCCCTGACGGAAGGGACCCCCCTCTTTACAAAAGTGATATAAAACCATGCAAAAAAATTATATTTAAATTTGAAAAAAAAATTATAATAATAAAATAATATAAAATGTTTAAGAAAAAAAACTTTTTTTATTTTATGAAATGTATCTTGTGGAGTAATATTTTGCCGTCCATCATCTGTAAAACTCTGGACTGGTATGTTGCGTTGTTTTTCTAAAATTAATTTTGAAGGCTCAAGTAAACCACACATATAGCATTATGACAACATGTGTGTGGACACGTGTGACCTCAGAATGATGTCGTCCTATGTCATTGAGAATGTAAACAAACTCTGTATATAAGGGGCCTGAATTTCCCAGGGCACCCCAAGGTCTAAATCTGGCTCTGCCAGTCATACATTCAGTCTTGCACATATGTATAGACAAATAAATCGAAAAAAAATGCACTAAAAAGTACAGTAAACCCCCGCTCCATCGCGGTTCAGTTTTTGCGGTCCCAGTATATTGCTGTTTTTTTTTGTAATGTTATTTTACTATATAAATCATTAAAAATGAAATATTTTTGTGTTTTCCATAGCTCTTGCTATGTCTCTCAGTATCTTGTATGTGTTTAAATGAGTTTCTATTGTTTTAAAAGTGTGTTTAAAGACCTTAAAATGCTTTTACACGTACAGTGACAGTAAAAAAAACATGCCTACAATGCATTTTAATAGGGTTTTTCTATTTTGCGGATTTTCACTTTTCGCGGCTGGGTCCAGAACGTAACCCCCGCAATGGAGGGGGGTTTACTGTAAATCTAAATAATGTAAATAATGTGTAAGCAGCAACTAATCTGTGTGATAACTCCACAGTTCAAATCCAAAAAGTGTACATTCAAGTTGTGCTAAATCAGTGCCTGAATGTAAAACACAATCAAATCAAATATTGTAATGTCAAAAATCCCATAAAGTGATTGTTCCAATTGATGATAACACCATCCACAACTATGAAGAGTGATCAGATATCGCCATCAATGGATGAAAAGAGCCCTTACCGGATCCTATTGAACCCTCCCTCATTACAAAATGTCAACAATCGCCTTTGACACCAAACCCAGCCAAAGCCTTTGTGCCATCGGTATAGGTCCTCCGATCAGGCCCCACACTCACCTCAATTCCATAACTCGGAGCTTAGCCAGAATATAAAAGACTCCACATAGTGTAACTTGTATAAAATGTATTAATTAAAGATGGTAATGCAATTTCATCAAGAATAGTAAAATGCTGGAACTGAATCCCACGGGTCTCGGAAGGACGGGTTATGTGTAACGCCGACACACATAATTTTAGGCATTTTACTATTCTTGTTAATACTATTTTTAATTAAATTTTATACAAGTTACACTATGTGGAGCCTTTTATATTCTGGGTAACCTCCATGTTATGGAATTGAGGTGAGTGTGGAGCCCGATCGGAGGACCCATACGGATGGCACAAAGGCTTTGGCTAGGTTTTGGAGTCACAGGCAATTGTTGACCTTTTGTAATGAGGGGACAATAGAATCTAGTAAGGGAGCTTTCATTCATTGGTGGCGGTATCTGATCAGGACTGGCCCAAGACATTGTGCTGCCTGGGTCCAAGAATGAAATGCTGCCCCCCCCCCCCCAAAAAAAAAATCACGCTGACCAAACGGCCCCCACATCCATTATTTTATATAAATATAAAATTTACAAAATATTATTTATACTGTTATCTTCTTCCATAACTCACCACCGGACAAGCCCACCAAACACCCAATGTCTGTCCCCAGTCCTTCTGTCACTCCTGTGTCTGCCGGGGCCACCTCCCTAGGTGATCCAGCCTGTGCTGCATTAGATGGAGTGAGCTGATGTCTGACATCATTGCGCACACCACGATCACGTGAGGGACATTACCAGAAGGAGACACTCCACCTCCTCATACCCATCAGTTTGCACTACGAGCGGCAGTATGAGATGGGGAAATGCCCCCCGTAACGCACCGCAAACTGATAACACACAAGACTGCTGGGAAATAAATATTGGAACTTCATTTTCTGCCCCTCTTCAAGTGCTTCATGGACCCAATGGACCCAGTGGGACCCATGTTAGGGCCAGCCCTGTATCTGATCACTCTTCATGGTGGTGGATAGTGTTATCATAAATTGGAACAATCACTTTATGGGACTTTTACAATATTTGATTGTGTTTTACATTTAGGCACTGATTTAGCGCAACTTGAATAAATACATATGTAGCTAGAGGACATCCAGCATCATCTAGCACTTTCCTCCCAGCCTTACTTTCCCAGGCCTGCCCCTTTGATTCATTGACGTTCTTTCAATAATAGAGTCTCTTCATCACAATGTAGGAATTACCTAGAGATGTCTGCATATAAATAAAGTCTGCCAGGAAAATTCTACTACTCCAAACTGACATCCACCCAATAGGACATTTTGGTATTTGCATAGCTCCTCCCAGGAACTAGCCCAGTTTTTATACCAGGGCTGAGGACTCTTGAGAAGAGCACTGGGGGAAGAACGCTGTGATGTTTTCAGGAAGGTTTGTACAGCACCTTATCAGTCCTTCCCACGAGTCATGATCTGCCTGCAATGCAAGCAGAATGACAGAGACCCAGTGATGACATCATAGGGAAAGAAAGGGGGATGTTGAGCGCTAGGGGGATTACCCGCCTGATAGGTGGAAAAAAACGGATGGGGGGAGGAATGGGGATGAAAAATATAATAATGGATGAATAGAAAAATAAGTAATCAATAATAAAAAAATATATATAATAAAAATGAGTTCTGAATAAAAGTCAATGTAGCAATTTGGTCAAAGTACAATACAGTAAGGGGTTCAGACTCATGCCTGATGAAGAAACACGCATGCTCCGAACGCAGGTCCGGACACACCCACCGCTGCAATGCAAGTCCTCTGCACAGAACGGCTTTCCCCTCTCCTCCCTGCATCTGGAGCACCGGACATCACCAGAACGGTCAGAAAGGCTACGAGAACCGGAACTTGCTTGCCATCAGGACTGCATCCTCTAAAGCGTACCCAATGATCCTTACACCTGCTTTACAATACTATATGTGAGAGTTTTTATTACAATATAATGTAACTTCTTTACTTGCTGCACTGAGATTGGCACCGCTCTCCTCCCCCTTGCCAGTGATGACATCACTGGGCCTGAAATAAGGTATGTAATGTAAAAGAAGAGATTTTATTTAATGTTCATAAAGGGCAGAAGGAAGGAACAAGAGAAGGCAAGATATAAGCAGAATAAATGTAAGCTTTAGCTGGAACTGAATTTACATGAATTTAAATAATGTATGCAATTGTAAATCAGTGGGTATGAAGATGATTGTTAAAATTGTCTTTAATTTTGGCTTAAAGTGATTGTAAATGATCACCTTGTAAAACAACCCATTCAGTTTAAAATAGAAATGAAAGGTAAAAAAAACATTTGTGTATAGATATAGAAAAAACATTATAAATACCTTTTTCCCTTTTTTATGAGTGATCGCATATTCTCTGTTCTCAGCTGCATAAGGCCCCATTCACATCTAGCGATTTGGGATTGCAGGCAATTCTGCCCCCGATTATTCCAAACCGCACTGCAAAGCTGGCAAAACACAGCACATTTGTTCAGGTGCCTTTCATTTGCAATGGCACCTAAACAAGGTGCTGTTTTGCTGTGATTGTAGCGTGATATATCGTGGAAAACCTGGACTGCGTTTAGATTCCATTACAAATGAATGGCACCAAAACAAGCATGCTGCGTTTTGTCACTGTTGCAGTACGATCTGGAATTGTGGGCAGAATTGCCGCAATTCCACCCGCAATCCTATATCACTAGATGTGAATGGGGGCCTAACAGCTGCAGGAGGAGAAGCAGCAGTACACTAATCTTCCCAGTGAACGGTTGTGCATGGGGGGTGGGGGATGGCCGATCATAGGAATAGAGCAGGCTGAGTTCCCAGCACAGCTAGAGAACTGACCATGGTGTGCTCCCCTGCTTAGTGTGGTCAGTTTTTAATAGGAAAGCAGAGGGACTGGCAGGAACACCGAGGATTCCACAGAAATAAATAAAAAGAGAATAGGAAACTTTTTCATACAACTACTTTCCTTTTGGAAAGATTTTCCTTCACTTTCAGCTGGGAAAAAGACACAAACCTGGCAGAGCTTCTAACTTTTAGCCAATGTTTTCTTACTATCTGTATTCTCATTGGAGATATTTTGGCCACTTTTTGTTTCAGTGACCACAGTGTCAGTACATAGTACATATAGTAAACAACAATGAGTTTCTAACCCTTCACACACTGACCAAATAGAAAAGAAAAGTTTTATCTAGAGGTGGATTTTAACCAATTTAGCTATCACATCTCGATCCTCATAGTTTAGAGCAATTTCTGGTATTGATTTAGCAATAACCATAAAATGCACAAAAACTTCACGCTCACTATTTGTGTAAAAATGTGAAATGAAGGAAGGAAAGCCGCAGCATATAAAGTTAACCAAGTGTCATAAAAATATACAATCACTACTGCAATGCTAACAATCACATTAAGTGAAATCCTAATCAAAATTGAAAAAATCCTGAACATTATACAGTTTATAATTAGAGATGTACAGAACTGTTCGCCGGCGAACTTCGCATGTTCGCGTTCGCCGATGCGGGCGAACATATGCGATGTTCGGTCCGCCTCCTATACATCATCATTGAGGCAAACTTTGACCCTGAACATCACAGTCAGCAGACACATTCCAGGCCAATCAGCATACCTCCCTCCCACACCCTCCCACCTCCTATAAATAAGCAAGGGCAGCATCCATTTTAGATCATTTCTGTGTTACTGAGAGCAGGGAAAGTGCTGGTGCTGCTGCTGCTGTTATAGCTAGGGACAGTTCCCGGTCTTGTTAGCCAGTGTTCTTGGTACACTCCTGCTGTAAGGACAGCACCCCAAAAAGCCCTTCCTAGGGCTGGTATTTGAGGTTTTTTTTGGATATATATATATATATATATATATATATATATATATATATCTATTGTCCCCAAAAGCCCTTTTGAGGGCTGGTATTTGTGTAATTTTTTTTGTTCTGTGATATATATATATATATATATATCTATTGTCCCCAAAAGCCCTTTTGAGGGCTGGTATTTGTGTAATTTTTTTTGTTCTGTGATATATATATATATATATCTATTGTCCCCAAAAGCCCTTTTGAGGGCTGGTATTTGTGTAATTTTTTTTGTTCTGTGATATATATATATATATATATATATATATATATATATATATATTGTCCCCAAAAGCCCCTTTGAGGGCTGGTATTTGAGTATTTTTTTAATATATATATATATATATATGTAGCATGTCCAGAACCAGAAAAAAAAATTCATATAGGTGTAAAAGGGGATCCCACCATCCCTGCTCTACTGAAAAAATTATCTTTTTTTTCTGGTTCTGGAAATGCTACAGAGCTGAAACTTCACAGGTACACTTTTTAGACCCCCTAGACACTAAATCACACAAAAAAGTTCTTAAAAATTGTCATTTTTGATAGAGAGCCAATTATTGGAAAAAAAAAAAAAAAACTTAACAAAAAAAACATTTCTTTGGATTTATTGTTTGTGGGGTCTAAAAAGTGTACCTGTGAAGTTTCAGCTCTGCAGCATGTCCAGAACCAGGAAAAAAAGATCATATAGGTGTAAAAGGGGTTCCCACCATCCCTACTCTACTGAAAAATTATCTTTTTTTCTGGTTCTGGACATGCTACAGAGCTGAAACTTCACAGGTACACTTTTTAGACCCCCTAGACACTAAATCACACAAAAAAGTTCTTAAAAATTGTCATTTTTGATAGAGAGCCAATTATTGGAAAACTTAAAAAAAAAAAAAAAACTTAAAAAAAAAATTTCTTTGGATTTATTGTCTGGGGGGTCTAAAAAGTGTACCTGTGAAGTTTCAGCTCTGTAGCATGTCCAGAACCAGAAAAAAAATAGAATTAGGGTTAGGGTTAGGGTAAGGGCTAGGGCTAGGGTTAGGGTCGGGGCTAAGGTTAGGGTTATTTTTAGTGCTTAGGGTTAGAGTTAGAGGGGTAGGGCTACTAACTCTAACCCTAAGTATCTCACCGTAACCCTAACCCTAGCCCCTAACACTAAACCTAACCCTAACCCTCTAACCATAACCCTAACCCTCTAACCTTAACCCTAACCCTCTAAGCCTAGCCATAAAAATAACCCTAACCCTAAACCTAACCCTAGCCCTAACCCTAACCCTAGCCCTAAGCCTAACCCTAGCCCTAACCCTAATTCGTGTTTTTTTCTGGTTCCGGACATGCTACAGAGCTGAAACTTCACAGGTACATTTTTTAGACCCCCCAGATGCTAAATCCAAAGAAATTTTTTATTTTTATTTTTTTTTTAATTTTTCCAATAATTGGCTCTCTATCAAAAAATTACAATTTTTAAGAACTTTTTTTTGTGTGATCCCTCTCCGGCATGCCACAGTCCAGGTGTTTGTCCCCTTGAAACAACTTTTCCATTACTATTGTGGCCAGAAAGAGTCCCTGTGGGTTTTAAAATTCGCCTGCCTTTAAAAGTCTATGGCGGTTCGCAATGTTCGCCGGTTCGCGAACATTCGCAGATGTTCGCGTTCGCCGTTCGCGAACGGCGAATTTTATGTTCGCGACATCACTATTTATAATGCGATAACATATAATAACATTCATAAATTAGTGTCCAAATTATGTGCTTGTAAAAAATTGTGCACCGCTTCTGAATAATCAATGCAAATACCAGTTCACGCCATTTATTGTAAAAACTCTTTGACCCAAAGTCCATAGCAAAATCCTGATATGCATATGTGAATATATACAAGACTCACCCACCATATAAATGATGTGAAGACAGAGTGCCGGTGTTCAAGCCAACCAGTCCACTGTAGATAAATTCAACAAAAAGCCGGCAACTCGGTGCTTCTTCTTAAAATATCCTTTATTGATGCACAACAGCAAATACAATGTCCATAGATGCTAACGCGTTTTTGCCTCAGCCTTCCTCATAGCATAAATAATCAATGCAAATACCAGTCCATGCCATTTAGTGTAAAAACTCTTTAACCCAAAGTCCACAGCAAAATCCTGATGTGCATATGTGAATCTCTACAACCACCAAAGGCCAACTAGATGGCCGCTCACCTTACAAAATATTCCTTCAGAATATGAAAGGTCTTCTAGCACTTATTCCTCTTCCTCTGAAGGATCAGCTTCAGTAATTGGCTCACAGACGTTTCTTCCTTCAGTGATTAGCTCCAAAGTAAGAAAAATACAGTCCATAGAAAGAATATAAATTTACGACAAATAGTGCTTTTTTTTTTTTTTTATCAAAGTGTACGGTATGTCCTTTTATTAAAACATTAAAATCTTACAAAACTGGCTGAAAACAGAGGCAGAACAACACCAGTCGGAGCGGGATTCATTCAGTGGCTCAACAGTCCCTGCATATCTGACTGGCAGCTTTAATACTCTCACTGATCGGGCTGCAACTTGCCACTTATGATGGACTTTAAACCTGTCTACTCACTGCCCACCTCCATTGCATGGGGCTGAAGGGACAAGTCATTTACACAACAAAAGGACAAGAATACCACATTTCAAGCAGATTAACAAAATGTTCTTAGCCTGAAAAGAAAAACGAATGTAGCAACTGCATCCAAGAACTGGTAATTTGCTATACATATTCTTTGTTCTTGGGTTTAGCTATCCTTTAAGATAATGTAATAATTCAAGAATTTGTGCATTGTTATTTTGCATATATACTTTTTTAGCTATGCAGTACATATACAAAAAATCATAGCAAAATTGAAACACTATTTTTTTTTTTTTTTAGTTTGACCAGTTTTAGGCCCCTTTCACATGATCAGACCGATCAGGACCGGCTGTCTGTTTTTCAGGCGGACCTGATTGGGCCATCCATTCTACTCTATGGGGAGGCGGAGGACATGTGACATCCGTCTGGCATCCGATCCGACAAGATCCGCTGAAAACTGACGGATGGCGATACATTCGCCATCCGTCCAGAGGGTCGGGATCAGACATGCTGTCCGTTTTCATCTGATCTCCCCCATAGAGGAGAGCAGGACTCTCTGCACAGTGAGCAAAGATGGACCTGTCATACGCCCGCTCAATGGAGCGATCCATGCTGAGCTAGCGGAGTCTGTAAAAATGGATACACCCCGTGAAAAAAAATAATAAATAAATAAAAAGTATGCATTCCATTGTTTTATTTCACTTCTCTGGATCAACTATTCGGATAGGATTCTTTATATGGAGGTTTTCCAGTTATAGATATATTTTTTCTATTAGTTGAACTATGCTGTAGATGGGCCTTTTTTTTGTAATGTAACTATATATTTTTCATTTGTCCCATTCATTTCAATACCAATTTATGAATATAATCTTACTAATGATGAAACAGAGTAAACATGATTTAACAACAATGATGCTACATTGCATTTGCTTATGTCCCGTACACATACTGGACACATATATGACCCGGAAGTAACAACACACCTGCAGCCACTCTTGTGATACACAGAAAGTCCCAGCTAAGAGACCGTATGTGGGCAAGAAAATCAATACGTAGGAAATACGATCTAGGAAAAATGTTGAATTTTTATGGTGTATCATCTACGACCAAAATCCACAACTGGTCTGCATTGTTAAGAGCAACAGAAGTTGATTTTTTTTCCTACTCATAAAGAGATAAAAGATATAGACATGGGCCTGGTGCAAGCAATAACAGAAAAGCAAAAGTTAACAAGTATTACAGTTTAATCAATGTTTCAAAAAGAGAATGTGTTTTATGGGCCAAAGAGAACATCAAAAAGTACAAATAACTGGGACATATTTAGAGGGCCTAGTTATCATTATTTTTTAACTAGTTCAGCTCTTTGGACATACTATGTACATCCAAAGAGTAAACTGTTAAGCACAGGCCCAGTTTTTTCTCAGCTTGCTCCTGTCTGGAAGGTGAAAGTGATCCGGTGGCTGCGCCTCCCCACACCCCAGACCCGCCTCTTTCAAGAATGGTTCCTGGGCGCTCCCGCTGCTTCAGGATGGTGAGTGGGAGGAAACCAAGGAACACCCATTCCTTGATTTCCTCTGCTCTGAATGAAACTGGAAGTGACCAGAATTCCGAGTACAGACAGGGGAGCATCTATCTGAGCAGATCTGTGCTCATTTAGATGCTTTGGAGGGAAGGGGAGATATTGGGGTCTATTAGACCCCCAATGTTTCCATAAAGAGTATCTGTCACATGGGGTTTTTTAACACCTTGTGAAAGAAAAAAAGTTAAATTAAAAAAAAAAGTAACTACAATAAAAAAAATTAAAAACACAATTATAATAAAATCTGTCTTTTCAATTTATTGTAACCCCAGAGCCCCTCACACACCCACAAATGCAAATGAACATCCAGGCTGCACGCATGTATGTAAAGAGCGATCACACCACACATGTGAGGTATTGCTTCAAACATCAGAATGAGAGCAATAATTCTAGCACCTGCTCACATTGCTGCCTTGCTGCCTGGGCCCCGTGGAACATAGGCAGGGTCACACTGGGGGTTGATTAGGCATTACCCCGTGCGCACATATATGATTATATCTCAAAACAAATGAAATACATCATCTGTTAATTTTCAGAACAGTTTACTTGCACCTAATCCTGCCCTCCCTCTCTCATTATTAGTGCTGCTGTACAAGGGTTTAAAATAGGCTAATAAAAACTCAAATTCAGGTACTTACCCTTGTTGGAAATAAAAATACATTTATGTTTTTTAACTCACTTCCATCTCAGATCCAAAAAAAAGTTTATTCCTAATTTTAGTAGGACATTCCTTTATGCTCCTGTGTCCAAATGTACATCCAAATCCAGAGGTTGTATAATACAGATAAAACCTATCTGTATAATAATATAGATCATTTTAGTCTATATCTTACTATAAGCCAAGGGTTTTGGGTATATATTTGACCACAGAGGCATAAAAGAATTATATGTATGGTTACACCCACTATCCAAAATGAAGAATACATTTCTTATTTTTTGGATCTGTGAAGGAAGTGAAACAAACAAATATTTCCTGTTTTTTAGAGACTCTATTAAGTAGGGGGCCTTTTGGCTTCTTTTAACTTACCTTCCCATAAGGTGTCTAGTTGTGCCATTATGTCAGTCTATAAGTTTTATTCTATTTCTATACCCTGCACTGATGATTACCAAGTAGTGGGAAACAACTGTGTGATGTTTGGAATAAATGGCTCTATTATATTTGACTGTGTCTGTACAAAAACAGCCCTTGTGGATTTTAATTTGATTACAGATGCATAAAGGAATGCTATGAGTGGGTCTTTCTCTACTTTGATTTTTTTTTAAATATATGTCTGCATTTTTTTCATTATATATTCTAGCTTTCCATGCTGAACTTTGGGTAAAATCAGAAATTACATTTTAAATGTTCACTTTTGTCTAGGGAGAACATATACATCAGTTATACCTGCCTTATGCCTCACTTTTGCAGACTTCCTCTCAGCTGCATGACCAGTCTCCCAAAACTGTTTCTCTTTTATGCTTAATTGGTTGAAGGCTCTCTAAAGTCATCACATGCAATGAGTAAATAGGAAAGGTATATATTTCATTTTTATTATAAAAATATTATTACTTGACTTTTTACATACAGACACTGTTTAAAAATCAGAATACCGTAGCTTCTGAAATATCATGTATTCTTATTCAAATATTCTTATTAATCCAAGCAGCATAGAAAAAATATATTTTACTTAACTTTGTTTGTTTTGCAGTTGTCCAATTTATACTTATTTTCCTAATTAGGCAGAGTTTAAAATATGGTCCCAGATGTGTTTATTGACTTTAATGATTAACAGCAGCTCAGTTCTTGAATATTCATACTAGAACTGACTTTATCAGACAGTTCCTTACCATCCTTCGACTCCCAATTTAATCACTCAAGTGACAAGAAAGGCTAAATAAAGCATATGTAATGTGATTTGACACATTTCCATTTACAAACTGTTTAAGTGCAGGTGATCTTAGAAGATCTGATAGCATTTAGTGATATGTCAGTTCTTTAAAAGACATCACATATGCTAAAAATACAACATTACTAATGATGTGTGTTGTCTCCTCTTCCCTCTTTTTCAATTGTATATACAACAGTGAAATATATGTACACACACACATATGTTTAAAAACTAGCTCTGTGTTCATTGTGAATAAATTACCTTCTCTAATTGAATGGAATATAAAACTAGTTATCAGTATATAGTAATCATATAAGCTTTAACGTATTTAACCACTTCAACACAGGCCACTTTCACCCCCTTCCTGACCAGGCCAATTTTCAGCTTTCAACGCTGTCACACTTTGAATGACAATTGCGTGGTCGTGCTACACTGTACCCATATGACATTTTTATCATTTTTTTCACACAAATAGAGATTTCTTTTGGTGGTATTTAATCACAGCTGGGTTTTTTTATTTTTTACAAAAAAAAAAAGAAAAAAGACAGAAAATTTTGAAAAAAAAAAGTTTTCTTATTTTTTGTGAGTAAATTTTGAAAGTAAGTAATTTTTCTCCTTCACTGATGTGCACTGATGAGGCAGGACTGATGGGCACTGATAGGCTGCAGTGATGGGCACTGACAGGTGGCACTGACGGGCAGCACTGATGAGCACTGATGGGTGGCACAGATGAGCAGGCACTGACTGGCAACACTATGGACACTGATTGTGGATACTGTGGGCACTGATGGAGGGCACTGTGGGCACTAATGGTGGGCACTGTGGGCACAGTATTTTTACTTTACAGTAATTAAGGCACTGATGATCAGTGCCCTGATTACCTGTCCTAAGCTCCCCTTTGAGGAGGAGCTGCTGACCAACTCTCCACGCCACAGTGACAGTGTGAGGCGAGGAGAGCTGATAAATGGCACTTTCTCATTTACATGTGACCGGCTGTGATTGGACACAGCCGATCACATGGGTAAAGAGCCATGCCATTGTCTCGTTACCAAGATCGGGGTCGCGCCATGTCCTAGCAACACGGCGCGGCCACGATCACCGCACTGCGTGCCCCTGCGGGCTCGCGAGAGAGGCTGTTCTGGGGCGCCATCATATGACGTCGTCCCAGAACGATAGCCGCACCGCTCCGCCGCCGTTTGATGGTGGGCAGGCGGCAAGTAGTTAATATGAAAAAGAGAAATATGAATCTAGCCAGATGTAACATCTGTATTTACAAAGGCAGGTCCACAGACATGAATCTGTCCTTCACAATATTCCAATGGCCCTTCTCCCATTCTATTATTTTATAAAAATTGGATACATTATTTCTAACAATACAGGCAAGCTTCTCGAGTTGTTATATACTGACAGCTCAGTTGTTTAGTGGTCTTGCAGAAATGGGGTACTAGGTTTGATATCCAGTATAAAAATCATGTATTTCCACCTATGTCCAAGTGTTAGTCTCCTGCCACCAAAAAAAGGTTTATGGTGTATATCTGTATGCAAAGCTGCATTTGTCAGCAAGTAGTGTCATGCAGTAGAATCATGCTTATAGGTGCAGGTATAGTATAGTGACAAATAAACATTTTTTTTTGGGGGGGTCTGGCAGTGGCGGCTGTCGTTGTCATTGATGGTGGATCTATAATTGGGGGGGGGGGCATTGTTTTTTTAATTTTAATAAAGGAATTGTAGAAAGTTGTGTGTGTTTTTTTAATTTATTTTGATAATTGTTTTTTTTTTGGGAATGAGTAGATGTACAACGTACCCCTACTCATTCACATAGGGGAGGCCAGAATCTGGGGGCCCTTTTGTTAAAGGTGGCTTGCAGATTCTGATAAGCCCCCTGCCCGCAAACCCCACAACCACAGCCCAGGGTTGAGGGGAAGAGGCCCTTGTGGCTCGCTTGCCCCCCCTTTCCTGGCCGGCCAGGCTATATGCTCAGATAAGGATATGATATGTATTTTGGGGAAACCCCACGTAATTTTTTTAAATCTTGGTGTGGGGGTTCCCCTCAAAACTCAATACCAGACCTAAGAGTCTGGTATGGATTTTTTTTTGGGGGGGGGTGCCAGGCTGTTTTTTTTTTTCATTTTGGTCTGGGGTTCCCCTAAAATTCATACCAGACCCAAAGAGCCACAGCCCAATCAGGGCTTAGAATGCACTGTGCAGTGCATTGTGGTTTGCTCGGTGGGTGATCATCCCACAGAGCGCCTTTCAAATTTGGGTGATTACTGAATGGGCAATCTTCCAGACAATCTTTTGCTCGGCCTAAACTGCTCATCCAACTCTATACAGTATATATAGAGATACATTTTAAACTGGCATCTAGTTTTCTGCTTTATATTATGTATTCCACATGGTATTATGAATATGCTGTTGTAGTAGTTTACACAACACAACTAGAATTCACTCTTTAGCTGCATTTTTCTTTTGCATTTAATGCAGTTAATGTAGGCATTCTTTATTCTACTATGGGCTGAGCCAATCTGTTTAAGAGTAAGTACCAGAGAAGGGTAGCAGCATATAAAGCACACCAGCCTACATCTAAATACTTGAACTAATTTTTCTAAAAGCAAAGTATATTATTCGTGATTTGATATTATATTACTGACTGAATTAAAATGTTTCCAAAGGCTGAAGGTTTTTTTTACCTTCATGCATTCTATGCATTCTTACCACATGATGCCCCATCTTACACTGCACCTGCATCTGCATCTTCCTTTTCCCCATCATGAGTGCAGAGCAAGCAGGGATCTGTGAAACAGGAAAGCTGTCTTTTTACACACAGAAGGCTTCCGTATTTACAAGTGACAGTGGTGAGAAGGGAGCAGAGGACAAAAGCCAGAGATGGCGAAACGGAGTTCTGCTTCCTTCTGGCTGAAAAAAGCCCTTGGTGCGAGGTCCACGTGAAATGGTCTAGCGGGCCAGATTCAAACCGCAGGCCTTTTGTTTGACAGATGTACTGGAGAAGTATGCTTACACTTACCTGTCCAGTCACATGATCTTCCCAGCAGCCAGCTTCAGGAGAGATGAGAGAGAGAGAGCAGCAACAATGACTGATATACCTGGGCAGTAATATTCCCCCTAGGCTTACTAAGCGGCATCTGTTGTTGGTTATCCCTCCTCGCCCCTGAAACCAGCCTGAGTTCCATCAGAATAGATAAGTTCAAGCAGCTTCCTTCTACAGGGAAGTTAGTATATGATTTAGAAGGGGTGGGAGCAGTTTCAAGCTTAGTTAGATCAACCCTGGAATTCTACTTTAGTTATAAGTGAATCTACACTCATAGTTTTCCCTTGTCCTTCTGCAAGGTCCTACAAATGCTTGTTGAGTCAGCCAGTGAAGTCCACCTAATGCAGTTTCCTGTGATGCTGTGACAATGATGTTGCAACGAATTAGGAGCAGTGTTGCTACTCCCATGTGGAATGAACCTGCTTGCACTAGAATAGGATAAAAAAAATGTTGTAGGGGGTGTGGATATAAATATTGTCATTGCTGATTTAGAAGCTTGCAGCTTGTCAACCAGTACCCAGATGCACCTAGTTCCCTCCACTGCTTTCTGTATTGGCATAATTTACTGTGCTACTGAAACCATCAAACTGTGAGCTGCAGTGTCTGGGGGGGGGGGGGGGGGGCATGAGAGGTAAAACTGAAAAAGGATTTGGCTCAGTCAGTGAAAATAAAGTCAGTAAAAGAAGTTTTGTTTCCTTTATGAGGTTTGTTTATCACATAGAATCTGGAAACTGTTCTTGTTTAGGTTCTGTCTACATAGGGCCATTGGCCTATGCAGGGCCATCTTTTACAAGCATGGGGATGCACATCTGTTGCATGCATCCCCACAATGGCATCCGATTGTTGTCCCAATAGGCAGCAATAGGATGCCGACACAGGGATGAATGCAAAAGCATGCACGCAGCTAGTCATCACATCTGAACAGGGCCTTAGACTGTCACACAGTAGCCTTCTTTTATACTGTAATTTTGTTAAACAATGCAAAGTGATCTAAGCACAGCTCTGACAATAATAGAAATAAGAATGCTTCAGTTACTTTGCTTCTTATAAGCATTTGACAGATGGTCAGTAAATATTATAAAACAAGATTTTAACACATTTGTTTTTTGGTACAGTACATTATTTTAAATAAATAAATATGTGTGCCTTAACTGCCAGTTCACACTACCGCGACTTGTCAGGCAACTTGGTCGCCTGACAAGCCGTGCTCCATTCTGTGCTTTGGGAACCGTTCTAATAGGATCGAATCAAGTCGCTCCGGCTTAGAAAAAGGTTCCTGCACTACTTTGACCGTAGTCGGAGCGACTTGCATTGACTTTCATTATGTGAAGTCCGTGCAAGTCGCGCCGAAGTCGCGGTGCACGGCGACTTCACTAGTCGCCCTCGAAGTCGTGTCGCCATAGTGTGAACCGACTCTAAAAGAGACATTGAGTACTAAGGCTACACTATCCAATTAAATCTGATAACATAAACTGGGAGAGAAGATTTTATATACCCACATACCCAAAAGGAAGTACAAACTACATCTGCCCCAATGAGTATTACAGTAACTCACACACTTCAAAGATTCCTTAAAAGAAAGAAAATTATCAAATTGAACATCTTGCAAGGTATGATAATATTAATAGATGTACCAGATTTAGATGATTACTGATGAGAGCAAAGAGATTTGTTATTATGCCTTCATTTTCCTAATATTGTAATGCTTGTCCATGGTTGGAGCGATATTTTAATAATAGCCTGGGAAAATACTCAAGCTTCCTACAAGGATACTGACAAGAAATAACATGCAACTACCTTAGATTATAATTTGCTCATTTACACTTTAATGAATAAATTAGTATGCTGCATCAGTTCTGCTTAACAGTCATGATAATACTTGCATTTATATAAGCTGTAATCAGTCTGAGTATAAGCACAGGGGAGAATTATGATTCTGACTTAGCACATACAAATATTGGTATTTTTTTTACCTATTTTTAATCATATAGGACTTCTAGCAACTTGTAGAAGGCAAATTGAAATGCAGATCATTTGTCATAATTACACTTATTATTAGGCCATGCAGAGAATTATCCAGAAGCTATGCATTTAGAAAATATCCTGGTACATGTATCATTACTACCTCCTATAGGTAGAACAATTGATTGTCAAACCCAACACCCGGTTCCTTTTTACATTACACCTTGGTCAATGAATTGGTCATACAGCAAGTGCCCCCTGCATATGCACAAAACAACAGAGTGTGCTGAAATCTGAGCTTGTGCATGGGCACTGTTATGTTGTACTTTTAGCTTTGTACTTTTAGCCTCTGGTACCAACAGAAATGATTCTATCATTCCTAAATGCCAGTAAAATTTACATGAACCTGTAAACGTTATAGCACCAGTCCTAATGTATGATCAGTCTTTTTAATTTGTACCTGTCAGGGCTCTCAAAGTTAGGATAAATCTCAGAAACCCATACCACAATAAAACCCAAGAGAAGCTCTAACCCTTCTCCAAAATTAAATATATATATATATATATATATATATATATATATATATATATATATATATATATAGTAGAATTGAGTTCAAAATCTATGATTTTTCAAGTGATAGAATCAAATTCCTAGGACTTTCTCAGCTGCCAGCTTAAGGAGCAAAAAGTTAAACCTGAAAGTGAGAGTATTAACACTGAGTTTCAATCAGTAATATATAAAGAGTTTAATCCTTCCTCAGAAGATTGTACTTTCATGCTGATCTAGAGTCTGATCACCAGCATTTGTTCACATTGCTGCCACACTTTCCATGTTGATTTTTAAGGCTGGCTTCACACTAGCTGTGACTGCGGCTCACAGCAGGGGGTCCAGTGTGTGTCTGTTCACCATTCCAGGTGCGAATCAGGTCAGAATTTTAGGCAGAATTTGCACCTGAAACAAACCAGAAGAAGCACAGGACCCTTCTGCAATTTGGACCATGGATGTCCAAGAGGTGTGTGAACCGGCTCCATTTAGAGCCAGCCACACTCTGGTGTCATGTGAACTGTATGCAGGGAAAACCGCATCCAATTCACATCAGTGTGAGCCCAGCCTTAAGGGGAAATATAGGCAAAACTATTTTTTTTTTATTTTGGATAGAGTAAAGGAGGGTTATCATTTTTTGCCATCCGTTTCCCATTGGGAAGTTTTACCTTCACTTCCTGTCCCATAGTCAAAACAGGAAGTTAAAGAAAATCCCTGCAAATAAGGGAATTTCTTGGGGACACCCAGGTCACCAGAACTAGTGTCCCCACTGGAAGATTTCCCCTCTATTACTTTTGCTGGGGACAACCCAAAATTGGAGATTTTCTTTTAGTTTCACTTTTAATGATAATGGTAAACAGGACAAATAGAGAGGGTAAATCTCCCTAATGGGGATGCAGATAGCAAAAAAATCTGACAGGGGTTCTAATCCCTCTCCAATTCTAAAAACAAATTTTGCCTTTAGTTATACTTTAAAAAGTACCAGTAAGCATTGGTTAGTTAACTGGTAATGCAGCAAGCATCCACTGCACTTGCATAAAACAACTCGATTATGGAAAGCCATCAGAATACTGGCATGCATTAGAAAGGGGATTCACTTCAGAGATAAAACAATAATTCTCCCACTCTACAAGACTCTGGTCTGGCTGCATTTATGAGTATACCGTCCAGTTCTGGGCACCAGTTCTCAGGAAGGATGTGCTGGAACTTTAGTGAGTTCAGAGAAGGGCAACAGAGCTAATAAAGGGACTGGAGGACTTCAGCTATTAGAAAAGACAACAAGCATTGAACTTATTCTCTCTGGAGAGGAGACACTTGAGAGGGGATATGATAGCGATGTACAAATACCGTACTTGCAACCCTAGCATAGGGAACAAACTTTTCAGCAAAGAGAATTTAAAAAGTCACGTGATCATTCACTAAATTTAGAAGAGAAGCGGTTAACCCTAAAACTGTGTAAAGGGTTCTTTGCGTCAGAGCAGTAAGGATGTGGAATTCTCTCTCACAAGCAGTGGTATCAGCAGGGAGCAGTAATAGTTTAAAAAATATTAAATGGGCACCTTACCAACTACAACATACAGGGTTATACAATGTACTATTGACATAAACACACACACACATCATAGGTTGAACTGTATGGACTGATGTCTTTTTTCAACCTCACTAACTATGTAACTAAGAAGCATCTCAAGCTAACATCAAACTGATGCCATTGATACAAGCACCAAGCTAATTCACCCAGGCCCTAAAAATGCCAGAAGATACGTTTATTAATTATAAAATATATTCTAACATAATATGATTACGTAGCTTTATTAACATTTTAGCATAAAGGGTACTTTATTTATTGTCATTAATAAAAATAATGACTTTCAGTTTCGATTGCTCTGAGGGCCCGTATGTTTATAACAATTAGCAAATTTGGACTATGGAAATAGATAATAGACAGTGAAGGGCAGTCTTATTAAGGGTTAAATAAAGAAAAACAGCCCATCAATGCTTGCTATATGGAAATTCTAGAGTTGCCTATGCCTCAAACTGCCAGGAAACATGAAGATGTTTAAATGCTCAGGTGAGAATCCACTCCTCCTCATCATCTCACAATTGAGCAGGTTCTGAATCAGCCCAAGCAATGTGATAAGTGCTTCAATGTTTTGCTATATTTAAGCTGTGCTGTCTATCAGCATGATGTGGTGGAAGCAATAGACACAAACCTATTATTTTCAAGGGTTTCAGGTACTGGGTTTCTTAATAGCTATTTTATCAATGGCAGATAAAAAGTGTTAATCCACTATCTCTACTGCTAGACCAAATTCTTATTTATATTAATGCCGAAAAGTCCTCCCTAGTTCCTTTATAAATTCTAAAATAGTTTTTTTTTTACACCTATTTGATTGCATGCAAAAATTAAACCTATTTAGTTTAGTCAAATAAAAAGATAAAAATCTGCTCTGTTTACTCTTGTTCCAGAATCAAAACAGAAATCAATATTTCGGTATACAAATTCAGAATAATTATTTTTTTTATTTAGAATGTCTTAATTAAATATCTTGAGTGCACAAAATATGGAAAATCCCTGGCCCACATCCTTTCCTGAGCACATAATCATTTCCTCCCAGACACACAGCTATTACCTCTTGTCATATCTAATGAGGAGTTCAGAATTACTGGGATATTATTAATGAAGGGCTGACAAATAAATGCGTGGCTTCATCTATACACTTCAGTTTATTTCCCAGCTTCATTAGCCTACTACTTTCAAAGCAGCGGTCACTGATGGACTATAATTTTTAATTGCATGGGAACACCTTTGTGACAGCTCTGTTAGACGTGAAATGACAGTTAAACAGGAAAAGGAACACTCCTTAGGTAAGTATCAACTAACAGCAGTTATGAGCTTTCTGAGGAATTTCTTGAAAGGATAACAACTAAGCAAAATGTTAGCTGGGACTGTAAATATGTGATCTATAAATATAATACATCTAGACTAGAAAAAAATGGAATCTTTGGTTCTGTTTTATTTATTTTGTTTTCTTCGTCAATTTGTTTTTTTATTATGTTTATGGCTCAAAAATACAATGTTGGAAAACAAGTCTGTAAAATTAGAAATATTGTATTATGGATATTGTGTATGTTAATTACCATGTTTTTTCTGAATGTGTCCCTTCTATGTCTTGTATAGAGTAGGCAAAGGTTCAAACCCCTGTCAATTTTCCATTTTTTTTTTTTTTTGCTGTGTTAGTTCCATTTGTGTGATTTCTCGTTACTTCCTTTACTGTAGACACATCAGGAAGTGGGAGGAAATCTTTCCAAAGTGAAGAAAATCCATCTGGAGATGGTAGTCTTCATCATCATGATTTAACACAGGTCCCTTAGTACATTCTGTCCTGATTTTATTAACATCAGCTGCTCAAGCCCTGAAGAAGAGAAGGCATTTATTTTTCCTCTAAAATGTGTTATTATTATTATTATTATAATACAGGATTTATATAGCCCCAACAGTTTGCGCAGCGCTTTACAATGTGAGGGAAGACAATACAGTTACAATACAATTCAATACAGGAGGAATTTGAGGGCCCTGCTCGTTAGAGCTTACAATCTAGAAGGCAGGGTCAAGTGAAACAAAAGGCAATAACCATGGGGGATGATCTGATGGAGAAAATGGTAGTATAGTTGTTAGGTGTGGGTAAGAACAGGCTTCTCTGAATAGGAGGGTTTTCAAGGATCATCTAAAAGCTAATAGAGTAGAAGATAATCGGACAGTTTGAGGTAAGGAGTTCCATAGATTGGAGAGGCTCTGGAAAAGTCCTGGAGGTGAGCATGGGAGGAGGTGACGAGGGAGCTAGAGAGCAGGAGGTTTTAAGAGGAATGAAGAGAGCGATTAGGTTGGTATTTTGAGACTAGGCTAGTGATGTAGCTGGGGATAAAGCTGTGGATGGCTTTGTAAGATGTTGTTAGTATTTTGAATTTAATTCGTTGGGTGAGCGGAAGTAGAGAGGAGTAGCGGGCACTGAGCGATTGGTAAGGTGGATGAGTCTGGCAGCAGCGTTCATGATGGATTGAAGGGGGGATAGCCTGTGTAGAGGTAAGCCAATGAGAATGGAATTGCAGTAGTCGAGGCGCGAAATGACCAGGGAGTAGGGTTGAGCGAACACCTAGATGTCCGTGTTCGACGGGTTCGGCCGAACTTTAAAAAAAAGTCCGGGTCCGTGTCCCGGACTTTTACCGAACTTTTCCTGGACACCGAACCCCATTGAAGTCAATGGGGACCCGAACTTTAAGGCACTAAAATGGCTCTAAAACACCAAAGGAAAGGGCTAGAGTGCTGCAAATGGCAGCAAAACGTAATTAAGAGCATGGCAAGTGCTCTGCAAACAAATGTGGATAGGGAAATAACTTAAAACAACAAAAAAAAAACAGAAAAATAAAACAATGTTCTTCTTCATCTCTGAAGGACGAGGCCCATATGGAGTAGGAGGGAGGTTGAGGTGGTGGTGGATGTGGCGGTGACATAGGCGTGCGCACAGGGTGTGCTGGGTGTGCCTGGGCACACCCTAATCACCTAGGGCACATAGCATTGCCAGTGAGGAGATGGGAAAGATCTCCCTGGGACCTGCTCTGCTCTATTTCTCCTTGCCTACAGGTACATGGCCCCGATACATTACTCTCCCTGCTGGCAAACACATGCATGTGTATTTCAACTTTGGGGTGCACACCTTAATGCAATAGGCTGCGCACACCTATGGGCGGTGTAGGTGGAAGCGGCGGTGGAGGAGGACCAGGGCCGGATTAACAGCATCATGGGCTTGGTGCTGAGGATTTTGAAGGGCCTTAAGGGCCGTGCCTTGCCATGCACCCAGAGGAGGAAGGGTGCAGCCATGCATGCCTAATTCAACATGGGATGCTGTCTCTGAAGCCCATAAACACATCCATGCATCGCCAACTGTCCCTCCTTGTCCGGCCTTCACGCTGTGTGGGGAGGTTCTGAGGGTGCTGCCTGGGGAAGCGAGCATAGAAGCCAGACTTCTGTGTTTACAAGTGACAGAAGAGCGGTAACAGTGAATATGGCCAACCCGGGGCCTATATAAAAGGTAGGGGCCTGGAGCTGCAGCTCCAATAGCCCCTACATTAATCTGGCCCTGAGGAGGAGGACGAGGTAGCCAACACTGCTTCTTTTCAAAAATTTTAAATTAGGGTACACCCCAAAAGAGTGAGAAAGAGCAAAAATGGAACAATGGGTGGGTAAGGTCGGTATCCATTGCTATTCTGCATAAGGTACGGAAAAGTCCCGTGGGATCCATGCCTGGTTCATTTTAATGAACGTGAGCTTGTCCACATTGTCTCTGGACAGGCGGCTGCGCTTGTCTGTTATAACGCCCCCAGCCGTGCTAAATACCCGTTCAGATAATACACTGGCTGCAGGGCACGCCAGCACCTCCAAGGCGTAAAGGGCAAGCTCAGGCCATGTGCCCAATTTGGAGACCCAGAAGTTGAAGGGGGCAGACCCGTCATTCACTACATGTAGGCGTGTGCACACATACTGCTCCACCATGTTGGTAAAATGCTGCCTCCTGCTAAGACGTTCCATCTGAGCTGCTGGTGCTGCTGTTTGTTGTGGCGTGCTGACAAAGCTTTTCCACATTTCGGCCATGCTAACCCTGCCTTCTGAGGTGCTGGCGGTGCCCTGGTTGCGTTGGCGACCTCCTCCTCCTCCTCCTCTGCCTTGTGCTTCCACTGTGGCCCCGCTGTCAGATGGGAATGCCAGCAGCATGGCGTCTACCAGCGTGCGCTTGTACTCGCGCATCTTGCGATCGCGCTCCAGTGAGTGAATTAAGGACGGTACGTTGTCCTTGTAACGGGGATCCAGCAGCGTGGCCACCCAGTAATCAGCACAAGTTAGAATGTGGGCAACTCGGCGGTCGTTGTGGAGACACTGCAGCATGTAATCGCTCATGTGTGCCAGGCTGCCCAGAGGCGACGAAAGGCTGTCCTCTGTGGGAGGTGTATCGTCCGTGTCCTCTGTATCCCCCCAGCCACGCACCAGTGATGGCCATGAGCTGGCCTGGGTGCCACCCTGCTGTGAACATGGTTCCATCTCCTCCTCCAGCTCCTCCTCCTCCTCATCCTCCTCATCCTCCAGAACTGTGCCCCTGCTGGACAATTGCGTCCCTGGCGTTTGCGTGTGCAGGAACCCACCCTCGGAGCCCCTTGCGAATGACTGCCCTGAAAGCCTTGGAAATGTTACCTCTTCATCCTCCTCCTCCTCCTCATCCTGTGCCACATCCTCTTCCATCATCGCCCGAATTGTTTTTTCAAGGAGGCATAGAAGTGGGATAGTTAAGCTGAGAACGGCGTCATTGCCACTGGCCATGTTGGTGGAGTACTCAAAACAGCGCAACAAGGCACACAGGTCTCGCATGGAGGCCCAGTTATTGGTGGTGAAGTGGTGCTGTTCCGCAGAGCGACTCACGCGTGCGTGCTGCAGCTGAAACTCCACTATGGCCTGCTGTTGCTCGCACAGTCTTTCCAGCATGTGCAAGGTGGAGTTCCACCTTGTGGGCACGTCACATATGAGGCGGTGAGCGGGAAGGCCGAAGTTACGCTGCAGCGCTGCCAGGCGAGCAGCAGCAGGGTGAGAACGCCGAAAGTGCGCACAAACGGCCCGCACTTTCTGCAGCAGCTCTGACATATCGGGGTAGTTTTTAAGGAACCTCTGCACCACCAAATTCAGCACATGCGCCAGGCAAGGGATGTGCGTCAAACCGGCTAGGCCCAGAGCTGCTATGAGATTTCGCCCG
This sequence comes from Pelophylax lessonae, assembly GCF_965119305.1. Lineage (NCBI taxonomy): Eukaryota > Metazoa > Chordata > Amphibia > Anura > Ranidae > Pelophylax > Pelophylax lessonae. Next base: position 474,890,190 of record NC_138769.1, on the reverse strand, counting down.
TTATCACACACCACCAGGCCGGGCTTGAGGCTCGCTGGCAGCAACCACTCATTTGTCTGCTGTTCCATGCTCCTCCACAACTCCTGCGCGGTGTGTGGTTTGTCCCCCAAACAGGCAAGTTGTAAAACTGCCTGCTGTCGTTTACCCCTGGCCGTGCTGAAGTTGGTGGTGAAGGTGTTACGCTGTCCGGATGAGGAGGCGGTAGAGGATGAGGAAGCGGAGTAGGAGGAGTTACGAACAGGAGGCAAACTGAAGCGCCCTGCAATCCTCGGTGGTGGAAGGACATGCGCCAAATTGCTATCCGCCTCAGGCCCATCCGCCACTGCATTTACCCAGTGTGCCGTTAGGGAGATATAACGCCCCTGACCGTGCTTACTGGTCCACGTATCCGTAGTTAGGTGGACCTTGGCACAGATGGCGTTGCGCAGTGCACACCTGATATTTTCCCCCACTTGGTTGTGCAGGGAAGGGATGGCTTGCCTGGAAAAGTAGTGGCGGCTGGGCACGACGTACTGTGGGACAGCCACCGACATAAGGTTTTTAAAACTGTGCGTCTCCACCAGACGGAATGACAGCATTTCAAAGGCCAATAATTTTGAAATGCTGGCATTCAGGGCCAGGGATCGCGGGTGGGTAGGGGGGTACTTCCTCTTCCTCTCAAGTGTTTGGGAGATGGAAAGCTGAACGCTTCCACGGGACATTGTGGAGATGGTTGTTGGTGACCCAGGTGGTGGTGTTGCTGACAGATCGTCTGTTTGCGGGGTGGCAGGTGCCGGTATCACTACAGATGTGGCTGGAGCGGCCGAGACTGCAGCAGAAGAGGAAGCAGGATGAGCCAGAGACGTTTCTTGGTTTTGAAGGTGTGTACTCCACTGCAGCTCGTGCTTTGCACTTAGATGCCTGATCATGCAGGTTGTGCTCAGGTTGAGAAGGTTCATGCCTCGCTTAAAGCTCTGATTGCACAGGGTGCAAACCACTCGTGTCCTGTCATCAGCACATTTTCTAAAGAACTTCCACGCTAGAGAACTCCTTTGAGCTGACTTTGGTGCGCTCGTTCCCTTGCTGCGTTGGGCAGTAGCGGGCGTAGTGTCTAGGGCACGGCCGCTCCGCTTCTGCACCCTGCTCCCTCTTCTGCTGTGCTGGTGGCTCTGTGCGACCACCGCCTCTTCCTCCAAACTACTCAGGTCACCTGCATGACGTTCATTCCATGTGGGGTCGAGGACCTCATCGTCCTCCACATCATCTTCCACCCAGTCTTCACCCCTGCCCTCCTTGTCGGTCTCCACAATGCTGAACGCCGCAGCAGTTGGCACCTGCGTTTCGTCATCATCGGAGACGTGCTGCGATGATCCTTGCATGTACTCATCTTGAGAAATAAGTGGTTGGGCATCGCTGCACTCAATCTCTTCCACTTCTGGGGCAGGGCTAGGTGGATGGCCCTGGGAAACCCTGCTGACAGAGTCCTCAAAAAGAATAAGAGACTGCTGTATGGCTTGGGGCTCAGACTGCTGGCCTGATTTGCAAGGGGGTGAGGTGAAAGACGGTTGGACATTGGCTGCAGGTGCCAACTCTGACCTTTCTGCAGTAGACTGGGTGGGAGACAATGTGAAGGAACTGGAGGCACTGTCAGCAGCAAACCAATCTACTATCGCCTCAACTTGTTCTGGCCTCATCACTTCTAGGGGCGTTTGATGCCCTACCAAATACTGATGCAGGTTCTGTCGCCTACTCACACTTGAGGAAGGTGTTTCACTTGTGCGTGTAGCTGGCACAGATCGACCATGTCCTCTCCTTGCAACAGGAGCTCTACCAGCAGCACCACGACCCAGGCCACGGCCCTTATTTGACGGTCTCCTCATATTTCTGTAATTTAAGATCTTGCCCTAGAAAGGTTTTTATTGAATAGCGGAATAGAAAATATGATCCAAAAAAAGTGTATGTATATCACACGTACACAACCACACTAGGCCCCAATTACTATTGTTTGTACCCCTAAAAGGCTAGATGAGGAGTAGGGGGAGTATGGAACAGGCAGCACCCTCAAACCTTCAGAAGTATGAGATGAACCCCAACAACTTGGAAAGGTGGATCTCTCTCACACGTACCGACACAGACTATCCCGCAATTCAATTGATCCTCAAAGGTTTTTATTGAATAGCGGAATAGGAAATATGATCAAAAAAAGTGTATGTATCTCGCACGTACACAACCACACTAGGCCCCAATTACTATTGTTTGTACCCCTAAAAGGCTAGATGAGGAGTAGGGGGGGTATGGAACAGGCAGCACCCTCAAACCTTCAGAAGTATGAGATGAACCCCAACAACTTGGAAAGGTGGATCTCTCTCACACGTACCGACACAGACTATCCCGCAATTCAATTGATCCTCAAAGGTTTTTATTGAATAGCGGAATAGGAAATATGATCAAAAAAAGTGTATGTATCTCGCACGTACACAACCACACTAGGCCCCAATTACTATTGTTTGTACCCCTAAAAGGCTAGATGAGGAGTAGGGGGGGTATGGAACAGGCAGCACCCTCAAACCTTCAGAAGTATGAGATGAACCCCAACAACTTGGAAAGGTGGATCTCTCTCACACGTACCAACACAGACTATCCCCCAATTTAACTGATCCCCAAAGGTTTTTGATTAAATAGCGGAATAGAAAATATGATCCAAAAAAAGTGTATGTATATCACACGTACACAACCACACTAGGCCCCAATTACTATTGTTTGTACCCCTAAAAGGCTAGATGAGGAGTAGGGGGGGTATGGAACAGGCAGCACCCTCAAACCTTCAGAAGTATGAGATGAACCCCAACAACTTGGAAAGGTGGATCTCTCTCACACGTACCGACACAGACTATCCCGCAATTCAATTGATCCTCAAAGGTTTTTATTGAATAGCGGAATAGGAAATATGATCAAAAAAAGTGTATGTATCTCGCACGTACACAACCACACTAGGCCCCAATTACTATTGTTTGTACCCCTAAAAGGCTAGATGAGGAGTAGGGGGGGTATGGAACAGGCAGCACCCTCAAACCTTCAGAAGTATGAGATGAACCCCAACAACTTGGAAAGGTGGATCTCTCTCACACGTACCAACACAGACTATCCCCCAATTTAACTGATCCCCAAAGGTTTTTGATTAAATAGCGGAATAGAAAATATGATCCAAAAAAAGTGTATGTATATCACACGTACACAACCACACTAGGCCCCAATTACTATTGTTTGTACCCCTAAAAGGCTAGATGAGGAGTAGGGGGGGTATGGAACAGGCAGCACCCTCAAACCTTCAGAAGTATGAGATGAACCCCAACAACTTGGAAAGGTGGATCTCTCTCACACGTACCGACACAGACTATCCCCCAATTTAACTGATCCCCAAAGGTTTTTGATTAAATAGCGGAATAGAAAATATGATCCCAAAAAAGTGTATGTATATCACACGTACACAACCACACTAGGCCCCAATTACTATTGTTTGTACCCCTAAAAGGCTAGGAGTAGGGGGAGTATGGAACAGGCAGCACCCTCAAACCTTCAGAAGTATGAGATGAACCCCAACAACTTGGAAAGGTGGATCTCTCTCACACGTACCAACACAGACTATCCCCCAATTTAACTGATCCCCAAAGGTTTTTGATTAAATAGCGGAATAGAAAATATGATCCCAAAAAAGTGTATGTATATCACACGTACACAACCACACTAGGCCCCAATTACTATTGTTTGTACCCCTAAAAGGCTAGGAGTAGGGGGAGTATGGAACAGGCAGCACCCTCAAACCTTCAGAAGTATGAGATGAACCCCAACAACTTGGAAAGGTGGATCTCTCTCACACGTACCAACACAGACTATCCCCCAATTTAACTGATCCCCAAAGGTTTTTGATTAAATAGCGGAATAGAAAATATGATCCCAAAAAAGTGTATGTATATCACACGTACACAACCACACTAGGCCCCAATTACTATTGTTTGTACCCCTAAAAGGCTAGGAGTAGGGGGAGTATGGAACAGGCAGCACCCTCAAACCTTCAGAAGTATGAGATGAACCCCAACAACTTGGAAAGGTGGATCTCTCTCACACGTACCAACACAGACTATCCCCCAATTTAACTGATCCCCAAAGGTTTTTGATTAAATAGCGGAATAGAAAATATGATCCCAAAAAAGTGTATGTATATCACACGTACACAACCACACTAGGCCCCAATTACTATTGTTTGTACCCCTAAAAGGCTAGGAGTAGGGGGAGTATGGAACAGGCAGCACCCTCAAACCTTCAGAAGTATGAGATGAACCCCAACAACTTGGAAAGGTGGATCTCTCTCACACGTACCAACACAGACTATCCCCCAATTTAACTGATCCCCAAAGGTTTTTGATTAAATAGCGGAATAGAAAATATGATCCCAAAAAAATGTATGTATATCACACGTACACAACCACACTAGGCCCCAATTACTATTGTTTGTACCCCTAAAAGGCTAGGAGTAGGGGGAGTATGGAACAGGCAGCACCCTCAAACCTTCAGAAGTATGAGATGAACCCCAACAACTTGGAAAGGTGGATCTCTCTCACACGTACCAACACAGACTATCCCCCAATTTAACTGATCCCCAAAGGTTTTTGATTAAATAGCGGAATAGAAAATATGATCCCAAAAAAGTGTATGTATATCACACGTACACAACCACACTAGGCCCCAATTACTATTGTTTGTACCCCTAAAAGGCTAGGAGTAGGGGGAGTATGGAACAGGCAGCACCCTCAAACCTTCAGAAGTATGAGATGAACCCCAACAACTTGGAAAGGTGGATCTCTCTCACACGTACCAACACAGACTATCCCCCAATTTAACTGATCCCCAAAGGTTTTTGATTAAATAGCGGAATAGAAAATATGATCCCAAAAAAGTGTATGTATATCACACGTACACAACCACACTAGGCCCCAATTACTATTGTTTGTACCCCTAAAAGGCTAGGAGTAGGGGGAGTATGGAACAGGCAGCACCCTCAAACCTTCAGAAGTATGAGATGAACCCCAACAACTTGGAAAGGTGGATCTCTCTCACACGTACCAACACAGACTATCCCCCAATTTAACTGATCCCCAAAGGTTTTTGATTAAATAGCGGAATAGAAAATATGATCCCAAAAAAGTGTATGTATATCACACGTACACAACCACACTAGGCCCCAATTACTATTGTTTGTACCCCTAAAAGGCTAGGAGTAGGGGGAGTATGGAACAGGCAGCACCCTCAAACCTTCAGAAGTATGAGATGAACCCCAACAACTTGGAAAGGTGGATCTCTCTCACACGTACCAACACAGACTATCCCCCAATTTAACTGATCCCCAAAGGTTTTTGATTAAATAGCGGAATAGAAAATATGATCCCAAAAAAGTGTATGTATATCACACGTACACAACCACACTAGGCCCCAATTACTATTGTTTGTACCCCTAAAAGGCTAGATGAGGAGTAGGGGGAGTATGGAACAGGCAGCACCCTCAAACCTTCAGAAGTATGAGATTGTGTTCACTGTACCCCACAAAGATTGAGTTCACTGCACCCCACAATGATTGTGTTCACTGCACCCCACAAAGATTGTGTTCACTGCACCTCACAAAGATTGTGTTCACTGTACCCCCCAAAGATTGTGTTCACTGCACCCCACAAAGATTCTGTTCACTGTACCCCACAAAGATTGTGTTCACTGCACCCCAAAAAGATTGTGTTCACTGCACCCCAAAAAGGATGTTGTTCACTGCACCCCAAAAAGGATGTTGTTCACTCCACCCCAAAAAGATTGTGTTCACTGCACCCCACAAAGATTGTGTTCACTGCACCCCAAAAAGATTGTGTTCACTGCACCCCAAAAATGATTTTGTTCACTGCACCCCAAAAAGGATTTTGTTCACTGCACCCCAAAAAGGATGTTGTTCACTCCACCCCAAAAAGATTGTGTTCACTGCACCCCAAAAAGATTGTGTTCACTGCACCCCACAAAGGATTTTGTTCACTGCACCCCAAAAAGATTGTGTTCACTGCACCCCAAAAAGGATGTTGTTCACTGCACCCCAAAAAGGATTTTGTTCACTGCACCCCAAAAAGATTGTGTTCACTGCACCCCACAAAGGATTTTGTTCACTGCACCCCACAAAGATTGTGTTCACTGCACACCAAAAAGGATTGTGTTCACTGCACCCCAAAAAGATTTTGTTCACTGCACCCCAAAAAGATTGTGTTCACTGCAGCCCAAAAAGATTGTGTTCACTGCAGCCCAAAAAGATTGTGTTCACTGCAGCCCAAAAAGATTGTGTTCACTGCAGCTCACACACAGAAAAATGGATGTGGATCACTGACACCTGCCTATCTCCAATCCCACACCACACAGCAATATCGATTGTAGTTTGTAGAACACAGTTTCCCTAAAATTCAGCAGACTCTGTCCCTAACAGGATTGAGAAGAGATCGTAGATCAGGATTGAGTGCAGACCCCACCCCCCACACAGCAATATCGATTGTAGTTTGTAGAAGACACTGACCCTATAATTCAGCAGACTCTATCCCTAAAATGCCTACAACTCGCCCTGCCTAAACACTCCGACCTGTCCCTCAATTCTATCCGGACACAAATGGTTTTTTCCTGCCTATCTTTCCCTAATCAGCAGCCAGCACGTTGATGTGTGCTCTGTCCCTGAATCTAAGCAGCATAATGACGCCGCTGCGGCTGCCTCGAACTTATAAAGACTTGGTCACATGCTTCAGACGGCCAATCACAGCTACTGAGACATTTGCAGGCATGGCTGGGATGGCTTAAGGCACACCAGTTAAACGACTGTTGATTGGCTGTTGAAAGCCCGCCATGAAAAGAGCGCCAAAGCATGCAAAACCCGGAAATAAAACGACCGAACACGGATTTTTACCCGAACATACAGTAAAGTGTCCGTGTCCGTGTTCGGGTACAAAAAATCCAATTATTCGGTACGAACACGAATAATACAGTCCGTGTTCGCTCAACACTACCAGGGAGTAAACTAGGAACTTTGTAGTGTCATTGGTTAGAAAGGGGCGTATTTTGGAGATGTTGCAGTGGTTGAGGCGTCAAGATTTGGACAGTGATTGGATGTGGGGCTTGAAGGAGAGTTCAGAGTCCAGGACAACACCTAGGACCTTGGCATGTGGGGATGGGCTGATAGTTGTGCCATCGATATTGACAGAGAGATCAGGGGATAAATATATATATATATATATATATATATATATATATATATATATATATATATAGATAGATAGATAGATAGATATATTTGACGCTCTTAACTAATACATTTTTTAAAAAGTCCTTCAAGTGGGATACATTTTTGTACCAAGCACTCCATAACATCCAAGAATTTACCATCTGACAATCACTATAAGAAAAGTAGCATCCTAGGACTAGAACAGAGGCCACCTATACTAAATTTTAATCACAGATCTGTTTCTTTAAAGAAAAACTCACTTTAAAGTAGATCCATCAGAGCCAATTTTAATGTATATCTTTCCAGCACTGCCACACACACATCAAATGAACATAGTGTCTCCTACACTGTTCACTAAGCAAAGTAAACATTCAAAGTGTAAATTCTCTTCTGCTTAGAGAGAGGCAGTCTAAAAGAAAACAGCTTCATCTGTAGAACATTATCACCTGAATACTGATAGCAATTGTCAGACGTGCCAGAAGGCCAATCCAGACCTAATATGAATATTGCAATCATGCACATGCCATTGCAATGTAATATCAGTATTTCTACATATAATGTTATGGTTCATAAATAATATGTCTACAATAAGATAATAATAATACATATATATCATACACATTTAATGTAAGCCCATGTATAACTTAATAGTGAATAGGCATGAGCTCATTGTTTCGTCTGAGTGTAAGTTCAAACACTGATCAGTGTATTCTGACAGCAGTGAGTCATACGCTGTCCCAGGGGGTGAGGGGGAGGGGGGTTATGGGATCTCTTTATCCATCTTTTTCCTACCTGTCATTGGTCAGCTTAAGTCAGCCTGGAAAAAAGCTAGTCCTGTTGCCTTGGCCACTACTGGCTGCAAGTGGTTAATGACATTTTCATATAGAATATTTCAAAGTTTCCTTTTATGATATATTACACTTAATTACCTAATATCTTTTCCAATCCCAGTCAGATTATATAAACATGAAGTTCAACTTTTCACTGCGTTTTTTATTTGTTGCGCTATGAACAAAAATTACTTACAATTTTGAAAAAAAAAAAAAAAAACAATAGTTTTTACTTTCTTGTATAAAACATATCCAATAAAAAATATAAAAAATCTGACTTTTCATAAATTTAGGGCCAAAATGTATTCTGCTACATATTTTTGGTAAAACAAAAATCCCAATAAGCGTATATTAATTTAATTGGCTTATGGGAACATTATAGCATCTGCAAACTATGGGATACATATTGAAATTTTTAAAAATTATTTTTATACTAGTAATATCTGTGATCAGCGACTTATAGCAGGACTGCGATATTGCAGCAGACAATAGGACACTAACTGACCCTTTTGACAGTTTGTGGGAACCAGTTACACTAATACAGTCATCAGTACTAAAAATATGCACTGTCACTGTACTAATGACACTGGCTGAGAAGGGGTTAAACATCTAGAGCGATCAAAGGGTTAACTATATGCATAGCCAGTGTTTGTGTTTACTATGTTTGCTGCTTTTACTAGGGGAAAAGATGGATTTGAGTCCCTGCTTTGCAGGAACACAGAATCCATCCCTTTCCCCGCTGACAGAATGGAACTCTGCCTTATTTATATAGGTAGGGCTTCATTCTTGGTCTCTGCTCAATCTGTCTCTGGCTTGATGTCCACTGTCACCCGCCGATCAGCTTCTGCTGTGAGTAATCTTAGCAGAAGTGGCGTGCACGCGTCCCCTGCTAGCGGAAATGCAGGATCACTTATACTGTATATAGGTGATCTGGCGCACAGCTGCCGCCCTGTTGCAGTAAAACTGCTATAGGGCAGTCAGCAAGTGATTAAATAGTGGTATTAAAGGGTTATAATTACCTGCTCTGTGCAGTAGTCTTACACAGAGAAGCCTGATCCTTTTCTTCCCTGCCAGCAGTCCTGGCTCCTCCCCCTTAACCAGCACCCCCAATAGCAAGCCACTTGCTGTGGGGGCACTGATGCATGCTCACTTCCGAGCCCTGCTCTATGTGTCTGTAAGACACAGAGCCGCGACTTGACCCTGCATCCCGCTCTCTCCTCATTGACTCACTGGCTGTGATTGACATCAGTGGGAGCCAATGGCTGGAGCTCTTGTGCACATCACTGGCTAGAGAGGGAACTTTTGTGAGTATTAGGGGGAGCGGTGGGGTAGCAGCACATAGAAGGTTATGCATATATATAAAAACCTTTAGGCCTCTTTCACACATGCTGTCCGTTTGTCCGTTTTTCATCCATCCGTTGACGGATGAAAAACGGACATCAATGCATCTCTATGTAAAAACGGATGACAACTGATGATCATCAGTTAACATCCGTTTTCATCCACTTCCGTCAATGTCCGTTTTTTTGAACGGATGAATGCCCTATTTTTCATCCGTCAAAAAAACGGATCGGACGAAAAACGGATGACAACGGATGAAAAACGGATGTCAACTGATGACAACGGATGACAACGGATGAAAAACTGATGTCAACTGATGACAACGGATGAAAAACGGACGACAACGGATGAAAAACGGATGAAAAACGGATAACAACTGATGAAAAACGGATAAAAAACGGATAACAACTGACGAAAAACGGATGAAAAACTGATGACAACTGACGAAAAACGGATGAAAAACGGATGAAAAACGGATGAAAAACTGATACATTTGACGTGACTGAACTGATGAACTGAACGGACGGTATGTGTGAAAGGGGCCTTAATCTTTACAACCACTTTAACAACTGTTGTGATATGATATTAGCCACATAACAAGTGAATTGTTTTCATCAAGTCAGCCATCTCATAGATTTACTTTTAAAGAAGTTGCAGTAAAGTACAACCATTGTGTATAATGCAGCAGGTAGGCCCTATATGTAATAAACAAAAATTGCCTCGCTTTTGTACATGAAATCACATTTAGAGTGTATGAACTTTTCATCCAAACCTTTTTCGTAAGTTTTGAGTAGAGTAGGGATTAGTTCAAATCCCACCTGCTATCCAGAGCCCCAATAAAAAGATTTCTCCTTACATTCTCTCTTACTGACAAAGTTTTATCAGACACAAAGTGAGGCAAATGCAACAAAACCAACACAGATAAAAATAAAAACACTATTTAAACAAAAGGGGAAAGCTATAATATCGGTCAGATTTTTTTTTTCTGTTTATGTCCCTGTTGCAAATGTTTCTTTTTTTTTCCAGTCACTGGGAAATAAAGTGTATGTAAACCTCTTCAATGAAGGCGAAGATAGCAATAAAACCAAGATTTTAATCACTTCCTGACCAGTCTATTGTCAAATGATGGCTGGGCGGGACATTCGTCACTGCGAGTGGACATCATATGATATCTTCCCGAAATGTGCCTCACATAAGATACAGCCAATGACTGATCAGTGTACCAGATCGCTTCCGGCCCATGTGATTGCTATGACCAATCACAGCAGATCACATGACAATTGTAAACAATGGATGACTTCCTTTTATGCCATTCATTGTGTTGCTAGCTGTAAATAGTCACAGTGATCACATGGTACAGACAGGGTCAATCACAGCCCGCCTGTACCAGTTAATAGCTGTGGCCATCTGTGGGGCACAGACGGAAGGTGCAGTAGCAAAAGGTCTCTAACATCCACCAACCCCGTGATTTTGGCAACCTGTGAAGCTCTGGTGCACTTCATGCCCAAGAGGGTTAAGGTAGTGCTGGAAAATAATGGTGGCCACACAAAATATTGACACTTTGGGCCCAATTTAGACATTTTAACTTAGAGGTGTACTCACTTTTGTTGCCAGCGGTTTAGACATTAATGGCTGTGTGTTGAGTTATGTTGAGGGGACAGCAAATTTACACTGTTATACAAGCTGTACACTCACTACTTTACATTGTAGCAAAGTGTCATTTCTTCAGTGTTGTCACATGAAAAGATATAATATTTACAAAAATGTGAAGCATGTACTCATTTTCGTGAGATACTGTATATCATAGTTTATGAACTCTAAAACTTTCCTACAGACTAAATAATAAACTGATTTGAGTTATTTTTACCATAGAAATGTAGCAGACTACATTTTTGACTAAATTTATAAAGAAAGGTTATTTGTTTGCAAAATGTTTCATCCTCCTGGGGAGATCACAGGCATGTGGCCTGGTGTGGTTCAGAAAGGGGGCCTTCCTTCCCTTCCCTTGCTGCACAGGCAGCGCCAGCATCCCCGAATAAGGGCCTTGTTGGAACATTAGAGGGAACCCTGCACACTTTCTTTTCCCTTTTTAAAGGGACAGTACACATTAAAAAAATCGGTCTGGGGCGCCCTTTAAATTCCAACCAGGCCCTCATCCACACACGCAGCCTGGTATTGAAAAACAGCAAGCATGCATCCCCTGACTTTATGAAACAGACCAGGCCACATCATGTCTTTCCTCTTTTCCCCCTTTTTTCATTCTGTTCCGCAAAAAACACTTAATAGTGTGTGGTGTGAAGGGGAATTTTAGAAGGAACCCCTTTCAAAGGTTACATCATACTGTTCCATAATAGGCAAACTTTTAGGTATACCACAAGCATGTTTTTTTCCCCAGAGCTTAAACAGGAGGATCAGTCTGTAAAAAATAAATTAAAGGTCAGCAGCTACAAATCCTATAGCTACTGACTTTAATAAATGGACACTTACCTGTTCAAGGATCCAGCGCCATCCTCACCTGGGCTAGTTTTTCACAAGCCTCCAGGTTCCCAGCACCGGTATCCTAACTGTGGGCAGCCGGTCATGCAGCTTTCAGCTTTACAGCCGGCTGCCCACTACGCATGCTTGAGTCACGCTGCACCTTGTGAACAATCCTGCAGTCTTTTGGGACCTGTCACAAGAAGACTGCAGGGAGGGAGGGGAGATGCAGAACTTTCACTTAGATCGCCTAGAGGTGGGAGCAGGTACTTATCAAAACTAGGTACCCTCAACCCCCCTTAAAGCTTAACTTCCCCTTTTGAATGGAGCTACACAATTTCAGATTGCAAAGAATACCCAATCACATACATTTTAAAAAGAATAAATACATTTTTGTTTGCACATGATTATATGGAAGCCTGACCAGCTTACTTTTCTATTAAATCAACCCAAATATCACTTTGTTTTTGTAGGCATCTCCTTCATAAGGCCAAAAGAGAATTAACTAAAGAGGTTTCTGCAAGTTGGTGTTTTTTTTTTTTTTTCTACCAATTTCCAAGGAGTTGCCTGACGTAAAAAAAAAATAATGTTTAGCTCTTCCTTGAGCTGGGTTACTGTAGTGGAGTGTCTCTTAAGAGGTCTAAATGGATAACAGTAAAAAGGTAGTGCCCTCCTACGTCCTACAACCATCTACACAATGTTATTACAGACCACCTGTCACATACTCCTAAAACAAAAATTAACCCTATGACATCCTTCTAGTCAAGTACTGACTTCTTGAAATTCAGTATTTGGATAAGGCCATGGGGAGGCTGAAAAAGGGGAGGAAAGCAGACAATCAAAAGGTAAGATATGGCCTCAGAGCGTGCCTGATTTTCTGCTCTAGGTTTACTTTTCTCTTTAACAGCAAATGCGCTTTATATACATTGCAGAAGGATGTAAAGTGACTGTACCAATATTGTTCTGATTTCCAAAACAGTATGCTAGAAACATTTTCATAATTTTTAATGTTTGTTTTAAGCCCCATTTGATAAATAAGCCACTGGTGTTCCTGTCATTTTCAAAATAAAGGTCTGCTAACTAGCCGCAATAAATTATAAGAACAACATTAACCTTGCAGTGATCCAAACTAATCACTAATTAAAATGATCTGAAGGCCAGTTAGAATATTAGAACAATGCATCTGCTGGCATTAAGCTTTAAATGATATTTAATGAAAGTGATGTTACTTAAACTACAAAACATAATGATAATATTCTTTTATATTCACTAGAATGGAGCTCATGGCACCACATACTTTTGCCTTTGAAGTAATAAATCAACTTGTCAGAAGCTATCTTCATATTTCATAGTGGCTAAGCAGTTGTCTCCATTAGTATACACTGCTTTTCTGCCAATGTACCAAGTGTTGCTGCGATTTTTTTCACTCAGATATACAATATATATATATATATATATATATATATATATATATATATATTCATACAGTGCCTTGCGAAAGTATTCGGCCTCCTTGAACTTTGCGACCTTTTGCCACACATTTCAGGCTTCAAACATAAAAATATAAAACTGTAATTTTTTGTGAAGAATCAACAACAAGTGGGACACAATCATGAAGTGGAACGAAATTTATTGGATATTTCAAACTTTTTTAACAAATAAAAAACTGAAAAATTGGGCGTGCAAAATTATTCAGCCCCCTTAAGTTAATACTTTATAGCGCCACCTTTTGCTGCGATTACAGGTGTAAGGCGCTTGGGGTATGTCTCTATCAGTTTTGCACATCGAGAGACTGAACTATTTGCCCATTCCTCCTTGCAAAACAGCTCAAGCTCAGTGAGGTTGGATGAAGAGCGTTTGTAAACAGCAGTTTTCAGTTTTTTCCACAGATTCTCAATTGGATTCAGGTCTGGACTTTGACTTTGCCATTCTAACACCTGGATATGTTTATTCGTGAACCATTCCAAATCTCCGTCCCAGTCTCAGGTCTTTTGCAGACTCCATCAGGTTTTCTTCCAGAAAGGTCCTGTATTTGGCTCCATCCATCTTCCCATCAATTTTAAACCATCTTCCCTGTCCCTGCTGAAGAAAAGCAGACCCAAACCATGATTCTGCCACCACCATGTTTGACAGTGGGGATGTGTTCAGGGTGATGAGCTGTGTTGCTTTTACGCCAAACATAACGTTTTGCATTGTTGCCAAAAAGTTCGATTTTGGTTTCATCTGACCAGAGCACCTTCTTCCACATGTTTGGTGTGTCTTCCAGGTGGCTTGTGGCAAACTTTAAACAACACTTTTTATGGATATCTTTAAGAAATGGCTTTCTTCTTGCCACTCTTCTATAAAGGCCAGATTTGTGCAGTATACGACTGATTGTTGTCCTATGGACAGAGTCTCCCACCTCAGCTGTAGATCTCTGCAGTTCATCCAGAGTGATCATGGGCCTCTTGGCTGCATCTCTGATCAGTCTTCTCCTTGTATGAGCTGAAAGTTTACAGGGACGGCCAGGTCTTCGTAGATTTGCAGTGGTCTGATACTCCTTCCATTTCAATATTATCGCTTGCACAGTGCTCCTTGGGATGTTTAAAGCTTGGGAAATCTTTTTGTATACAAATCCGGCTTTAAACTTCTCCACAACAGTATCTCGGACCTGCCTGGTGTGTTCCTTGTTATTTATGATGCTCTCTGTGCTTTAAACGGGCCTCTGAGACTATCACAGTGGAGGTGCATTTATACGGAGACTTGAATACACACAGGTGGATTCTATTTATCATTATTAGTCATTTAGGTCAACATTGGATCATTCAGAGATCCTCACTGAACTTCTGGAGAGAGTGCGCTGCACTGAAAGTAAAGGGGCTGAATAATTTTGCACGCCCAATTATTCAGTTTTTTATTTGTTAACAAAGTTTGAAATATCCAATAAATTTCGTTCCACTTCATGATTGTGTGCCACTTGTTGTTGATTCTTCACAAAAAATTACAGTTTTATATCTTTATGTTTGAAGCCTGAAATGTGGCAAAAGGTTGCAAAGTTCAAGGGGGCTGAATACTTTCGCAAGGCACTGTATGTATATATATAAAAGTGTATTTATATTTTAAGAAACTTCCTGTGCTATTCAGTATAATGTGATTTTCAGCCCATTCATTTGAATGGGCTGAAATCGTACTGAATCGCAGCAAAAGTTGTGCAAGCACTACTTTTAAAAACACAGTACAGCTAGATTGCAAGGTTCTGCAGTACCATGTGATCTGGTGCAGGCAAACAAACTGCGTTTGCGATCTACGTTTTATGCATTTTAGATGCAGCAGATTGGGCATTTGGAACATTCTCATGAACTAGCCCTTAGAAAAGTGAAAAAGTGAATTGGCAGGATCTGTTTGCCAAACACAGAATCGGAAGGGGTGAGTAGCAAGGATCTACAAACTTGGCATCGCCTTCATTTATTAAAAAAAAAAAAAAAAAACGCACTTACATGTATAAGATAAGAGCGAACATAACAGCAGGTAGTATAGATTTAAGAATACCAGCTCTGGAACGCACATCTGACAATGATGTCACCCAGCTTCTTCCTACACGTTGCGCCATGGGTCGCGTGACTTCTGTAGAGTGTACAGGGTCAGCTGGCATTCTTAAAGTTATACTATCTGCTAATATGCTTGTTCTTTTTCTTCACATGTAAATTAAGGTGGTTTTAACCACTTTAGTAACATGCTATAGACAAAGACAGCAACAGCAGGGTACTATAGTTCTGAGAGGGCATCCATAGACGTCTTCCCAGAACCCACCCCCTAGAGCAGTGATTCTCAACTCCTGTCCTCAGGACCCACTAACAGGCCAGATTTTAAGTATTACCTTGGGGAGATGCAGACTAGAATATTGCAATCACTGAGTAACAAATTATATCACCTGTGATGTATTTCAGTTATCTTGAAAACCTGGCCTGTTAGTGGGTCCTGAGGACAGTAGTTAAGAACCACTGCCCTAGAGCATGCATTGGTCATGTTTTGTGATCGCTGTGTCTTTCAGACACAGCTGATCACTGATCGGTGTAAAGCATGGGTGTCCAACCTTTTGGCTTCTCTGGGCCACATTAAGTGTAGAGAAAGTTTCTTGGGCCGCATATAAAATATATACTATAGTTAAGGTATATAAGTAATAAAATGCTGCCGTGCCCTTCCCACGCCACCGCGCCCCCACACTAATTTAACACAACTAGAGGATGATCAAATGAAATGGAATCAGTATACAGATGTTTACTTCTTCTGAGCGATAATAAAGGAACACTCTAACCACCATGACCACTTCAATGATTTTTTGAAAGTGGTCATGGTGGTAGGAGTCAGAAACACTGCATACTGTATGCTCCCCCCCCCCCCCCTCTGAGGCAGCCTCTGCCTACCGTTAGTTGGAAGCTGCTGTGACCGTGCCCCCGACCTGACTTCCTCCCCAGCAAAAATAAAAAAATTGTCAGATGGCAGTGGGCCGCATTGCCTGAGGTTCTGGGCCCTCGGGCCGCAGGTTGGACATGCCTGGTGTAAAGGATCAATCACGGTGGCCCATTACCATGTGATCAGCTGTATCCAATCACAGCTGATCACATGTAAACAGACTTGCCGTTATCAGCAGCCCTTTCCTCACACACTGTGTCTGTGTGAGGAAAGGAGTGCTGATAACTGGCAAGGCTGTCAGCACACTGTCTACACTAATAATCAGTGAAGCTTATCGGTGCCCATCAGTGCGACCAACAGTGACCATCAGTGCAGCTTATCAGTACCCATGAGTGCCTCCTCATCACTGTCCAACAGTGCAGCCTTATCGGTGCCGCCTCATCAGTGCACATCAGTGAAGAAGAAAAATCACTTGTTTGCAAAATTTTTACCAGAAACAAAGAAAAACTTTTTTTTTCAAAATTTTTCATATTTTTTCCTTTGTTTAGCAACAAAAATTAAAAACCCAGTGGTAAATAAATACCACCAAAATAAATCTCTCTCTGTCTCATAAAAATGATAAAGATTTAGTTTGGGTACAGTGTTGCATGATTGAGCAATTGTCATTAAAGGTGCGACAGCACTGTAAGCTAAACATTGGCCTGGGCAGGTAGGGGGTGAAAATGGCCAGTACTGAAGTGGCCAACTACTACTACAAGTACTGATGCATTCCAACTATCATTAAGTATTTTAGGACCTGAATTGATTTTTGGGTCATTAAAGGAAGGTGAGGGGACTGTGAACACAGAGGTATGTTGATGGTGTTTTTACCACATGTTAATTTGGGCACAATCATATTTGCCATCTGGAGATCTTGCAACACACAGACGCCGAATATATATGTATGCTTGGGAGCACTGTTTTGTCACTGATTCAAATGAACTGAGCATATGAGCTATCACTGTTGTTCACATGACTTATGATTCACATATGTGTATGTATTGATGTATTAGTGTTAAAAATAAGTTACATGTGCAATTAAGGCATTGAATTGTTACATTTTTTTTTTTTACCTCACTGAGCAGCAACCAGGGTCAGCGCTTCATTGTTTTTTTATCCTTCATTTAAATTTACGCATGTGGCAACACATGTTGATGTTAGCAGCTGCTTGGATGTTTATTTGGGAATTTGGGTCATATTGCTGTGCCTATACAATTGATTTATAGTTTTTCGTTTATGCATTTTTTTATTTAACCACTTGAGGCAGGTTAGCACAGGAGTTTTTCACATTTTCATTCCTATGTAAGTTTTAATTGGAGAAAAATAGGATTTTCAATATTTTTCAAACATAAATAACATTTTATTAAATTGTGTGTTCACATATAAAAGTTGACCATTGGCAGATGGCTGCAATCTGGCAATATTCCCAAGATGAAATTATATGAAAGTCCCAAAACTGAGCTATCTGTACTGTAATTATCTGACTGTTATATGTTTGGCTTCTATTGCTGAAAATGTATGTAAAGAAATATGGATAAAACGTATATGACATAGACCTGTAAAAATTATTTTTTGCTGTATATGCCCTTGTTAGGAAAATTTCCCCCTCTCTTTGTCACAATATTGACTGTCACAAAGACAGAAAAACAGAAATAAATAAAAAAAAAATTGTGTCACCAGACCATGGGTTGAGCATAAATCATCAAATGGGGATATTTGTTATGGTGACAACTTCACAACTTGGTGTGAAGAGAACTATGATTTAATTTTTATTGCTGAATCTTAGCTTATTTCTTCACATGACAGGGCTATTAATATTTCTGGATTTGCTATCTTTCAGATAGACAGGGTAAAACGGAAAGGTGGTGGTGTCTGTCTCTAAGTGAGAAGTGATCTCAAAGCGAGTGTGAATGAGGACCTAGTTGATGGACAGTGTGATGAGGCTGAAGCATTGTAGGTGGAACTGCACATGGGTGTGCGTACTTCAAAGGTAATATATGGAGTTTGTTATAGGCTATACAATGTTAATGAGGAGGTGGAGACTCGGCTCCTTGCACAGAGAGAAAGGGCTGGAACAGTAATAATAATGGGAATGGGGGATTTTAACTACCTGGACATTGACTGGAGTAATGGCACTGCAGGAACAGTTAAAGGGCAAAAAAAAGACAATTTTATGGTACAGTTCATTGAAGCCCCGCCTAGGAATGATGCTCTGCTGGACCTGGTAATCTCAAACCATGCTGATTACGAATGCTTATAAAAGAACATCTGGGTAGCAGTGACCATAACATGATTTCATTTAATGTAAACTGTAAGCAACAAGCACATACTGAAAATATAAAAACACAACTTTAAGAGAGCAAAGAATGAGGGCTGCTCTCCAAGACTTAGACTGGGAGGGAATATTGATCGATGAACACAGAACAGAAATGGGAATTCTTCAAAAACACTGTATTTGAACACTGCATAATATATTCCTATGAGTAATACGTTTAAAAGGCTAAAGATAAAAACTATGTGGCTCACAGCCAAAGTTAAAAAAGCTATAAATAATAAGAAAAGAGCTTTTAAAAAATATAAAAAATGAAGGAATACTATCATCTTTTACATGTTACAAATCTTATAACAATATGTAAAAAGAAAATCAAGGCCGCAAAAATTCAAAACGAATGACAGATTGCAAAAGATAGTGGGACAAACCCCCATAAAATCTTCAAATATATTAATAGTAAAAAGGTCAGGTCTGAGCATGTAGGCTCTTTACAAAATAATCTGGAGTGGGTAACTGGGGACAAAGAGTAAGCATTTTTTCTTTAAAATACTTTCTTCAGCTCTATGTATACAAAGGATCATGGGGGAGCTCATGTCCATAATGGGAGTGGCACTGGCACAGCCCCAATGATCCACAAAATGATATGGTCCAGAAATATTTAGACAGAATAAAGGTGAATAAAGCACCTGGACCAGATCGCATATACTCATGCATCCTAAAAAAAATTGAGCACTGTCATTTCAAAGTCAATGTTTTTAATTGTTAGGGATTCTTTAATGACTGGAATATTACCACAGGACTAGCGTAAGGCCAATGTGCTGCTATATTTAAAAAGGAATCAAAGTATTTACCTGGTAACTATAGACCTGTTAGTTTAACTTATATAGTTGGGAAGATACTGGAGAGTTTAACCTCCCTGGTGGTATGATTCTTTCGGATTTTAGGTGCTGAAAGCGGGACCATTATTTTGCATGTAATTCTTAAGAATGAGCAGCCCAAACCAACTATTTACATATGATTTTTTTTTCTGTGCGTTCTTCTTTATAACATCTCGGGTATGATAAAGTTTGAAACACAAAATCATAAATGATAATATAATAAATAACTATAAATAAGTTAAAGTATGTATGTATGTATACACACACACATATATATATATATATATATATATATATATATATATATATATATATATACGTATATATATATATACACATACATACATATATATATATATATATACATTAGGCCTGCTGAATATAATCGCCGAATCGATGCATATATATATATATATATATATATATATATATAGATATGTATATATATATATATATATATATATACGTATATATATATATATATATATATATATATATATACACATACATACATATATATATATATATATACATTAGGCCTGCTGAATATAATCGCCGAATCGATGCATCGCGATGCGACCCTTCGCGATTCTGCATAGATTCGGGGTGATTGAAAAATCTATTACTAATGACGTCAGTTCCGGGGGCGGGGACAGAAGTGACATGGCGGCGCTGGCCGGGCTTGTGGAACACGGAGCTCCTCCTTGCGGCGCGGTAGAGGAGAGCGGAGCTATCGGTGCTCTCTCTGGCCCCGGGATCAGGGGTCGGCAAGTGAGTGGTTCTTGCCGGGTCCGCCACGCTGCCCTGCCATCATTGATTTTTTTTTACACTGATGCTGCCTCGCCGGCCGGAGTCGCCGCCCACCGCTCCCCCCTGCAGACATTCCCGCTCAGCCTCCCGAGTCCTGCTGGCCAGTGAGATTATCTCTCTGCTGGCTGGGGGATGGACTGTGGAATTGGTGCAGCGGTGAGACTCCAGAGGAGAACTTTCTCTCTCACTCTGGAGGAGGGACTATGGAGAGTGGCACTGTGGCTGTGAGACTGCGCACTCAGTCAGAGCAGACGAAGGAGCCGAGGCGAGCACACTGTGCACAGTGGAAGTCAGAGTCTGGTCACTGGAACAATTGTGTTGTTGCAGGCAGCTGGGGGGCCCCACTGCTGGACCAGTGGAGAGAGAGTGGCCGGAGTCGGACTGACCAGGGGACCAGAGACTGAGGGGAGACACAACTTACACAAGGTACACAGTAACAGAAGAAGTTTTTAAAGTTTTAACTTTGGGGGAGGGGGGGGCAGTAGGCCACCTCAGGAACCTGCTCTGGGACCTGCTCTGGCCCTGGGGCCTAGCCTGTTTTAAGGGTTCTTTATGGAGGAGGGGGCCTGGGGGGAGTGGGGGGTCCACCCTGGGGGAGACTGGGCTGGGCCCTGGTCTGCTGCAGTGTTCTTCTAAGGGGGATCTATAATGGAGGGGGTCTCTTGGGAGTCGGGACCTTGGCCTGCTCTAAGGGGGGTGGGGGTCTATGGGTTGGGACCAGTCACCAAGCCAGGGGTCCCCCCCACATCGATCCCCCTAGAGCAGGCCAGGAACACCAGGCCAGGCCTGCTCTAAGGGGGGGTCTGTGGAAGGGGGACCCTGGCCTGCTCCAAGGGGGCTCTATTGGTAGGGGACCCTGGCCTGCTCTAAAGGGGAATGGGATCTATGGGGGGACCTGCCTGCGCTAAAGGGGGGGCCTGCACTAAATGGGGATCTATGGGGGACCTGCCCTGGCCTGCACTAAAGGGGATCTATGGGGGACCTGCCCTTCCCTTGCACTAAAGGGGGATCTACGGGAGACCTGCCCTTCCCTGCACTAAAGGGGGATCTACGGGAGACCTGCCCTTGACTGGACTAAAGGGGGATCTACGGGAGACCTGCCCTTGCCTGCACTAAAGGGGATCTACGGGAGACCTGCCTGCACTAAAGGGGATCTATTCCATAGATCCCCTTTAGAGCAGGGTCCCCATAGATCCCCCTTTAGAGCTCAGTTCCCCTGGATCCTCTTTAGGGCAGGCCCAGGCTCCCCATAGATCCCCCTTTAGAGCAGGGTCCCCATAGATCCCCCTTTAGAGAAGGGTCCCCATAGATCTCCCTTTAGAGAAGGGTCCCCATAGATCCCCCTTTAGAGCAGGGTCCCCATAGATCCCGCTTTAGAAAAGGGTCCCCATAGTAATCATGATGCATCATGATGCATCGCAGAATCGAATCGCGACCCTAATAATCGTAATCGCATTGAATCGTGAGGTAAGTGAAGATGCGCAGCCCTAATATACATACATAAAAAGTACAGTAAAACTGCAGGAAAAGGCACTGGGGGGCAAACTAATGTAAATTTATTATATTTTTAATTGCATCAGTGTGTTTGACATTTGAATTTGCCGCCGGTTCCACCCCCCCTGCGAGCGTCACGTCGCAGGAGACGGAAGCCGGGGCACACAGAGGATCCAGAGGAAGATCCGCCGCCACACACCGCCGGGATACATCGATGGATCCCGGTGACAAGGTAAGTAACCCCTCTACCAGGATCCAGCGATCTTCCACACTCGGGGTTACCGCTTTTGGCACTGAAATTTAACCCCGAGCCACACTCGGGAATACCGCTAGGCAGGTTAATAAAAGTCCACATAGATGAGAAAACAATATTTTAAGCAACAGATAGCATGGATTCATGAAAGACACAAATCTGATTTCTTTTTATGAGGAGGTAAGTAAATCTTAGGCAGAGGGGTGGCTTTTGACATGGTATACTTGGATTTTGCAAAAGCGTTTGACACAGTTTCCCACACATGGCTAATGTGTAAGGTTAAGTCTACTGGCTTGGAAAAATCTGTTTGTAAATGGATATAAAACTGACTAAAAGACTGTATTTAGAGAGTAATGGTTAATGAGTCTTACTCTGAATATTCTAAGGTTATTAGTGGTGTACCCCAAAGTTCAGTGTTGGGATCCTTACTTTTTCATATATTTATTAATGACATAGGGTCTTGGATTGAAAGTAAAATTTTAGTTTTTGCAGATGACATCAAGCTATGCAGTGGAATAACGTTCTGACAGGATGTCTCCAACATACAAGTCGACCTTAATGCACTGTTTGATATAGCAACTATGTGGCAAATGAGGTTTAATGTTGATAAATGAAAATTATACACTTGGGGGCTAAGAATATGCATAAATCATACATTCTAGGGGTACTAATGGGTAAGTACAACTGGGGGAATCAATAGTGGAGATTCTGGTAGATCATAGGTTTAATGTAATAGCATGCAATGCCAAGCTGTGGTTTCCAAAGCAAGCAAAATCATTTCTTGTATTAGGAGAGGTATGGACTCCAGAGAGAGAGATATAATTTTTCCCTTGTATAAATCATTAGTAAGACCTCATCTGGAATATGGGGTTCAATTTGGACACTAGTTTACATAAAGGATATTGGGGAACTGGAGAAAGTGCAGAGAAGGGCAACTAAACTGATAAAGGGAATAGAGGAGCTCAACTTTGAGGAAAGATTTAATGCAGGGGTCTCAAACTGGTGGCCCTCCAGCTGTTGCAGAACTACAACTCCCATAAGGCATTGCGAGACTGACAGTTACAAGCATGGCTCCCATAGACAGAGGCATGATGGGACTTGTAGTTCCACAACAGGTGGAGGGCCACCAGTTTGAGACCCCTGGATTAAAAGGAACTAAATTTATTCTCTCTTGAGAAGAGGAGATTAGGGGGATATGATCAACGTGTATAAATACCTAGTGATCCATATAGTGAGCTTGGTGAAGAGTTATTCACTTTCAGGTCATCACAGAGGACAAGGGGGGCGCTCTTTACGTCTGGAGGAAAATAAATGTAATCTCCAAATACGGAAAGGTTTCTTCATTGTAAGAGCTGTTAAATGTGAAATAGACCTGTAAAAAGGCCTGGATTATTTCCTAAAGGTACATATTATAACTGGATACTAACATTCATAGGTAGAGTTGATCCAGGGAATATCTGATTGCCTTTTGGGGGATCAGGAAGAATTTTTTCCCCCACAGGAACAAATCGGATCATGCTTTGCTGGGGTTTTTTGCCTTTCTCTGGATCAACTGTGGGTAAAGGATTGTGCATTTGAGATTGTATGTTTTTTTCTCTTTTATTGGTTGAACTAGGGTGACTTGTGTCTTTTTTCAGCCAGACTAACTATGTAACTGTCTGACACAAAAACTTTGGAGATTTTTCTCTCCTTTTCTGTTTGGTTTCCAGTACAGGGAAATAAGGGAAACCTCCCAGCAAAACCTCCAAAGTAATATAAAACTTCTGGCTTTACATACATTTTAACTTGAGAGGGACTCACTAGCTCACGGGTGGCAAAGCACAAGGCCTTTTCATGCGGCCCGCGGCTGCCTGCCACATCTGTGTCACTGTCATGCAAAAAATACATCCTCCGACCAGTCTCCAAGGAGACATCTCACGCTTCCTCTCCTGGCGGCGCCGCTGTGTTTGTGCGCATGCGCAGCCGGCCGGGCATGTGCACAGCTCAATCTGCCGGCGCCGCTAGGACAGAGGGAGCGTGAGATGTCGCCTTGGAGACCGGCCGGCCAATCTCCTGCTCTCTCTCCTCAGTCCCTCTAGCGGCGCCAGCTATTAGTGTCAGTGCCTTTTTTTTTTCCTGTCAGCTAGCTGCATCCTGAGAGTGAGCTTTTTGCCCAATACACAGGCAGGGCTTGTACCAGAGTAGGGACAGATAGGAAGGTAGGATAATGCACAGATGTGAGAGAGTTTTTTGGGGGGGACCGGGGTGGGGTGGTGAGGGCTGTGGAGGCAGGTGGGAGGATGGGAACAGAGCGCACTCCTGAGCCCCGCACGCCAAAACTCCGCACGCAACCTCGCACTCCATGCGCAGCGCACTCCTGAACCCGCACTCCCTATGCAGCGCACTCCTGAACCCTGCACTCCGTACCCAGCGCACGCCAAAACTCTGCACGCAACCTTGCACTCCATACGCAACTCTGCATGCAACCCTGCACTCCATGAGCAGCGCACTCCTGAATCCCGCGCTCCAAAGGAAAGCGCACTCCTGAACCCGGCACTCCGTGACCAGCGCACGCAAAACTACAGATACCACCGACCCCTTGAGGGCAACTATACTGCTGATGCGGCCCCCAATGAATTTGAGTTTGACACCCCTGCACTAGCTGAAAGTTAGTATATCTGGTCTGAGGCCATCTGGACAACCTAAATCTCTCTGAAACATTAATATTTTTAATTTGACCATCCAATTATATCCAACCTTTTGCTGTGTTCATTTAGATTTTGCTCATTACCATACTGTTTATTAACAAACACTTAATGCACTAGGTGTTTTAAATGTATTTACTAGCACTAAAACTCCAGTGTTCCCACCTGTTTCACTTTCCCTATTATAAAACAAATTAGAAGGGGGGGGGGGGGGGATTTCTGAGAAAAGAGGCAATACACGCAGATTCAACTCTTCACATTTAAAAAAAAAAATGGATGTATTTTTATTTTAGACAGTTTTGGGTGTACCGACCTTATAAGATGGCTACTTAGGTACCTGCTCACCAACAAAAAAAAGTGTGGGCTGTACCTAGGCTACAACTTAATTCCTTTATTTGCAGAGCAGTTCCTACTGTGGGGCAGCATAGTGACTAAGTAGTTTGCACTTCCACCTGGTAGCATTGGATCGTTGGTTCAAATCCCAACTATGGCACTACCTGCCTGAAATGAATGTAAAATTACTTATGCGCTACTATGTATAAAGAGTTGTAAGGAATTACACAATGTGATGTGTGTTTTAAATAATTAAACCACAAACAGCTGCAATCATTTATAGTGACCTCAAACACTAAGAAAAGAAGTAAAACGGGTGGGAATGGTGTGCTTATTCTACTTCCCTATAATATCAAAACATACCAAAAACAGAAACTACGTTTGAAAACCTATATAGAAATACAATAAAAGGAAACATGTCCAATCAACATAAAGCCCATGAATGTGCACGCCCTGCTTAAATGAATAAACTAGGAAATGTTCCTTCCAAAGTGGGCTGTTACTGATGACTGTGCCTAAAGGAGGTGACTGTTAAACAGTTCTTTTATAGATCTTAAAGCTGTAAGAAAAAAAGGCCTTCTCCACACCTTCAGTTGGAATAACCGCTCGCCTCAGGAATTTGACCACACAGGTCAAACAATGCTCATACGATAAATCAAGATGGTTCTTCTTCAATATCTCCTTCTTCTTCAATATTCTCCCCATGCATGCGTGGGTTTTCTCCTGGCATTTCAGTTTCCTCCCACACACCAAAGACATGCTGATAGGTTAATTGGCTCCTGTCTAAGTTTACCCTAGTATGCATTTGAGTTAGGGACTGTAAGCCAGTCATAAATGATTAAAATCTTGGCCAGTTCAGCAGGGACTGGTTGAGATTCAAACCATTTATGGTCAGGCTGATTGTACCCAATTCAATTGTACAACTTGAGTAAAACCAGCATGTTGGATTTTTCAAGAAATTTTGGCCAGTGTCTATAGCCGCTAGCAATAATCACTGTGTTTTTCTAACAGGGACAGCTGCCCCCCCCCCCCCCCCCCTCACCAGGAGAAAACAATTGCTGTGCAGGAGGAATTAACAGTCAATCTTTATAGGGGAAACCCTTGGTTTTAGGAAGGAAAATCACACTATCTATGACCGGCTTTAGACTATAGAGTATATGTAGAGCATTGCACACATTATATATACTGTATATATATATATATATATATATATATATATATATATATATATATATATATATATATATATATATATATATATTTTTTTTTTTATATATATATATATATGCACTATATAAGTACCTGTAATAAATACATGTTTAAAGTTTTTTGGCTTTCCTGATACCACATTGATTGGAAACCGGGGTTACATATACTACTTACTACATCTGGATGGGGATTATGAAGAACAAGAGTAAACCATTCTAATTGGGGAACATTGAGACAAATTAAATCAACTGTTGGAATTCTATGTGTCTCCTAATTGCCCGCACTACAATGCAAAGAGCCTACATTAATCCATTTGATTATTCTGAATTGCAGAAGTGTACAAATAATTTCATTTTAGGAATACAAAAAATCGTTATGTAGTTTTCACCTCAATTTACACATATTGATTATCAAATAAAATAAAAATGGAAATGCATCAATAACTCGTCCCTAATATGTAATCTGTTTCAGCAACAACACTGTAACAGTTGCCTAGCAACCAGGAAGATGAATGAAAGATGATTTGAGGAGTTCAAATACATAAACTGAAGCTCAAATACCAGCTTAGTGAGGGTAAGAGTGGATAACAATCTTCTTTTTTTATTTATTAGATACAGTAAAAACAAGCATTATTTCTTTGAATAAATAATGTCACCGCTAATGTAGCATTAGCACCCTTGCATGCTATGCTTAGCTGAAATAATAGCTGGATTCACTTTTTTGTTTACCTGTAATGCTTAGGACCATACAAAACATTGTCATAACATAAGTTATATAAGGTGTAGTTAGATCAAAAAATAAAAAAATAACATTTTATATTTTGCACCTTAACAGACTTGATCTGATGGATGCATTTGTTTGATTTTTTAGACTTTTTTTCCCTTCATTTTTATCAAGTAATCCTGTTAGAAATACTTACTTTCCTAGAGTGACAACGTTCATTCATGGAACTGTATCCATAAAGCAGCACCATTGTCTCTCTAGAATAGAAAGTGTGCTAGGACTCTATTCATCACCATAACATTGAGGGAGGAGGTCTGTAGTCCACACAGGTGATCTGGGTAACACTTCTTGAGATAATGCTGCAAATTATTTTACAGAATTTTCTTTTATTTCTATTGTTCCAAATGAATCTTTTTTTTTCTTTTTTAATAATTTTGTTTATTACATTTTTGTTTTAATGCTGCATTCCAAAATCTAAAATAACAAAAAAAAAATATTTTATTTGTAATTTGAAAATATAGCTTCAGTGTTATTATAAATGGAGCAAATGATAGAATAACATCAATAACATCAATAACTTTTAGCTACAGTAATACCAATTTTTTACCACATTACCATATTACACTTTTACTCCTTTCATGCCCATGCCAATTTTCAGATTTCAGCACTGCCACACTTTTTAATCATTTTTTTGAGACAGATAGCATTTTATTTTGTTGGTGGGACGTGCTAAATAAACTAAAAATACCAAAGATTTAAAAAAAAAATGTGTTTTTCCTAATTTCTCTTATAACATTTTGCAAATAAATAATTTTTCTTCATAAATGTTGCCCAAAATGTATTCTGGTACATTATTTTGGTAAAAAAAATAATAAAGTTTTTTTTTTTCACTATTTTTTTTACATACTGTTACCAGACAGTATGATGACAGTATGACTGACTGGTGACCGTATATAAAACATATATATTTTTTTTTACAATTCTTTTTGTACCTACTGTAACCAGAGCAATGCAGTGTTACCATAGTGACATTATACTGCTATTGGGAGATGATCAGTATTTTTTTTTTTTTTTACTATGATTGCTTTTAACAGTGGTAATCACTGTTATAAGCAATTATTTTTATGAATGACATTTATTCATTCAATGTGTACTATTGTGATTGGCCACAACTATCACATGGTACAGAAGCACTGTAATTAGCTCTGCCTGTACCATGTGATCACTGTGACCATTCAAAGAAATCAACACAAAAGCACACAATGGCTATGAATGAGAGCCATTAATTGTGTTCAACTGTCATGTGATCGCTGTGATTAGTCATAGCAATCACATGGTACTAGGGCCGACCCAGAACAATGATCTGTCATCCGCTATGTATGGTGGACACAGAGGGTGACAGGTAGCACCACAGTACAGCCCCTAGGGCAGGCGAGAGGTGCATCACTGGGAAGACATCATATGACGTCCACCAAGGATGAGAGAGCTCCCACTCAGCCATCGTTTGACTATAGGCTGGGTAGGCAGCAGTTAAACTCAAATAAGATAAAAATGTTTTTTTAAGTGTTTTTTGCTCTAGATTACATAGAAAAAATTATTTATGCAAAACAAGACATCCAAAAGAAAGCCTCGGCTGTCCCTGTTTATTCACCCAAAATAATGTAAATTTGTATTACCTATGTAGCGCTACCACCATAGGAGCCGCTGGATAGGATGGGTCCTTTGTTCTTTGCCTTGACCGTTTCAAGAACCTAAGCTCCTCTGACACACCAGGTTGAGTGTACAAATATATAATATTACAGGAATTCACTAGAAGTAATACTTAGTACCCGATAGTAGTGCTTTATTAAAAAAAAAAAAATAGGCACCAAACCAGGTAGGAAAGGCAAATTTACAACTGTATATTGTCACCCAATATGATTGGTAACTAGGCAACCATATAATGAGTTAATAATGGTAATAACACAATTTAGCATACAAAGTGATTAACAGTAGGGACTAGGCATAATATGACACTTGGCACCCATAACAGCATAAACAGTGGCAAGTCCACCTTAAGTGCAGTAGTGAAAAGTAGTAAAGATTAATCTATCAAGTGCTGGAATGATACTGCCAGAGTGCATTTATGGCAGTGCTGCTAATCCTTTTCTTTTGGACAGTTAATATCCAGTTGGTTTAGGATAACGGCAGTGGAGGGGGCAGGGAAACAAAGGGGCTTGCATAATTAGTATAATGGGAGGGGCAGCCCTGTGAGATGTTCTTCTTTCTGCCAGCTATTGTTGGGTCCCTTTAAAAGCATGGATGCACATAACGACAATCCCAGTTAACCTGCATGCAGTATAGGTACAGTGTAGGCACAATATAGTCTCTGTACAGATGCAAGGTAGGTGTGGTTCTGATGCAATAAATAGAATTTAGTATGGGTGCAGCATGGATTGGGTATATTTGATATCCTGATGTCAGTGGCTCAATCCCTGGTAGAAGTATCAGCACTGGGTGATTATCCCTATCACCAGTCCCCAGGGAACTATGGTGACCTCTCACTGTAGAAGGGGGGCCCCCCACGGTCTCTCCCCAAAAGCCTCCAGTGATCAGCAGTGGGAAGTAGAGGATGAGTTTGTGCTCCAGTCTTCCTTCAGCAGTGGTGTAGGTGCTGTGATATGGGAGGAACTGCACTGACCTGAGTCTCCTCACTCCCAGTCTCGAGCTCGGATCTCTGCGGGTATGGTCTCCCACTAGCTGGCGAATATCTAGACAGAGGTGATTCCTCTCTCTAACCTCCTCAATGCCAAGAGGAAGAAAATTTCCAGGCAGTAATCAAATTCATCTTTCCACTCCTCCTACTGCACAGTGTAGGAGGAGTATATAGTCCATTCGTCCCATTATATGGCTGCCAACTCTATAACTCCCTGAATTCTCCATGCTCTGCATAGAAGTTTATGGGCTTGCTTGTCTTTAGCTCTCCCCCTGCTGGCTGGAGGAAAATGGTTTAACATAACATCAGTATCTCAGTAGAGGGAGAGAAGAAAAAAAGGCAATAGCTCCTTCTCTATAATTCTGTAGATAAGTACCAGGCAACACCTAGTTATCAAACATAATGGCCCGTTATTAATCACCGAATAAAAGGCCCATAAAGGGTATACAGGTACAAGAGCTGAAGCAATTAAAATATCTCACCAATGCCTAACATGGCTGAAAAATTTACTTTTCATTTATTAATTACATGACAGATCCCTCAGCAAAAATATTTCTCTCATAAAAGTTTCAAAGTGACTCTTTAAAAATATCCAATATAACTATGCAGTATCTCACAAAAGTGAGTACACCCCTTTTTTATTATATCTTTTGATGTGACAACACTGAAGAAATGACATTTTGCTACAATATAAAGTAGTGAGTGTACAGCTTGTATAACAGTGTCAATTTTCTGTCCGCTCAAAATAACTCAACACACAGCCATTAATGTCTAAACTGCTGGCAACAAAAGTGAATACACCCCGAAATCAAAATGTCCTAATTGGGCCCAAAGTGTCAATATTTTGTGTGGCCACCATTATTTTCCAGCACTGCCTTAACCCTCTTGGGCATGGAGTGCACAACATCACAGAGCTGGTGGATGTTAGAGACCTTGTGCTCCTCCACCTTCTGTTTGGGGTTGACCCACAGATGCTCAATAAGGTTTTGGTCTGAAGACATGCTTGGCCGGGCCATCACATTTACCCTCAGCTTCTTTAGTAAGGCAGTGGTTGCCTTGGAGGTGTGTTTGGGGTTGTTATCATGTTGGAATATTGCCCTGCGGCTCAGTCTCCAAAATAAGGGGATCCTGCTCTGCTTCAATATGTCACAGTACATGTTGGCATTCATGGTTCCCTCAATGAACTGTAGCTCCCCAGTGCTGGCACTCATGCAGCCCCAGACAATAACACTTCCATCAACATGCTAGACTGTAGGCAAGACACACTTGACGTTGCACTCCTCCCCTGGTTTCCACCACACGTGCTTGACACCATCTGAACCAAATAAGTTTATCTTGGTCTCATCAGACCACAGGACATGGTTCCAGTAATCCATGTTCTTAGTCACTTGTCTTCAGCAAACTGTTTGCTGGCTTTCATGTGCATCATCTTTAGAAGAGGCTTCTTTCTGGGACGACAGCCATGCGAACCAATTTGATGCAGTGTGCGGTGTAGGGTATGAGAAATGACAGGCTGATCCCCCACCCCTTTAACCTCTGCAGCAAAGCTGGCAGCACTCATACATCTATTTCCCAAAGACAACCTCTGAGCACGTGCACTCAACTTCTTTGGTTGACCATGGCGAGGCCTGTTCTGAGTGGAACCTGTCCTTTTAAATTACTGTATGGTCTTGGCCACCATACTGCAGCTCAGTTTCAGGGTCTTGGCAATCTTCTTATAGCCTGGTCATCGTTATGTAGACTCTATATTGTAGAACAACACTTATTTTTTTCAGATCCTCAGAGAGTTTTTTGCCATGAGGTGCAATGTTGAACTTAAAGTGACCATTATGAGAGAGTGAGAGCAATAACAGCAAATTTAAAATATCTGCTCCCCATTCACACCTTAGACCTTGTAAGACTAACGAGTCACATGACACCGGGGAGGGAAAATGGGCCCAATTTGGACATTTTACCTTAGGAGTGTACTCACTTTTGTTGCCAGTGGTTTAGACATTAATGGCTGATGTACTCTCACTACTTTACATTGTAGCAAAGTGTCATTTCTTCAGTATTGCCACATGAAAAGATATAATAAAATATTTACAAAAATGTGAGGGGTTTACTCACTTTTGTGAGATACTGTACATGTCAAAACAGAATGTTAATACTTAAAAGTGAAGTATGTTTTTTTGTTTTTTTAGAATCTTACTTACCTAGGCGGATGCAGCGTTGGCTCTAACACTGAGAGCTGAGTGATCGAACACCACCGATCAATCGGTTCTCACAGCTCCCTGAGAATGAGAGCTGCTGGCTGTCAGTCACTGTTTGTTTTCTGCTACATATTTTTGGTAAAAAAAAATCACAAAAAGCATATTTTGATTGGTTTGCGCAAAAGTTATCGCGTCTACTAACTATGGGAAAGATTTATGTCATTTTTATTGTTTTTTTTTTACTAGTAATGGTGGCGATCTGCGATTTTTTGCGGGACTGCGACATTGCGGTGGATCGGACCCCTAACTGACATTTTTGACACTTTTGGGGGTACGTAGGTCTATGTTGGTTCGTGCAGGGGAGCCATCCTGCCGCAGTAAAAAGGCAACAGGTGGTCGGGAAGTGATTATGGTTTCCACTGTGCTTTCAGCCAGAGCATCACTCAACTTTCCCCATAACTCTAGAAGAGTTTTAGTTCACTTTTGCTACACATAAATGCTTAAACCCGGCAAAATTTGCAGGTTTTTCCACCATTAACATTTTGTATCATGGCTTATCCTAATCAGTGTCTGGTCAGATTTTGCTAAGGTCTTGAAGTCTGACATGGCATTGTGGCATTTTGTCTAGATGGGGGGATTAAAGTAATAACAATCTTCTACTTTGTATCTTCTTACATTTTTCACAATAACATATACTGTACAATGTTACATTATAAAAAAACGACATCATTTAGTTTTCAATACATGTTTATGATATATCTGTATGGTTTGTGATATAAAAAAACTGACTTATCAAATTAACTGTTGTAATAACTTCTCCTAATTATGGTCCTTATTTACAAACAACAATTTTATTAGTATTATTAATAGTATTATCACCATCATAATAAATAAATCCTAATCAAAGTTCACAAGCAGTGAATTTAGAAATAAAAAACTGTAGTATGTATGTACAATCAGCTACATATAAATGTGAATTATTTAATATCATGGATTAAGCAGGACAGGTGGGCAAAGCTTGCTGCTAACAGATCCTGACTTTATCAAAACCCACGTTCTGTGATAATTTGCCTTTTGGCGAATTCTAATAATAGGCATTTAATGTAAAAGAACACAGTGAAGTATGACCAGTTTTATCATCTTAACTCACAGTGCGAGGCACTTTGACAGCATAGGCCTGAATATATATATATATATATATATATATATATATATATACATATATATTTATTTATTTTTCAAATCGAATAGAGCACTTGGGGTATTTTCTGTAATTAGCCTTCTATGTTTCTATATTTTTTGATCAGCAATTTGTGAGCATGGTCAGATGTATCAAGCCCTCCCTTCAATAATTCTCAAATCACTTCCATTCCACCTGCCTGGGAGTTTAGGTAGGTTCCAGAGATCTTATCAAGAGATATAGGATTTCTCACCATTATTTCACCAAGAGATAAAGGCAATGCTTGGGTGATTTAATTTGAGCATGAAAATGAAAATATCAGTTTCTAGCAGAATGGCCCTATAATTTATTCTTATTTTAAAAGTTAAAACACACTCACCGGCCATTTTATTAGGTACACCTTGGGTTGTACCTCCTTTTGCCTTTAGAACTGCCTAAGGCCCCTTTCACATGGGCGATCCGATCCGCCTGTCAGTTTTTTCAGGCGGACCAGAATGGATCCTCCATACATCCCTATGAGGCAGCAGGTGTCAGCGGAGACATTTCCGCTGACACCTGCTGCTATCTGATTCTGATCCTGTCTGTGAAATTCGGTCGGATGGAAACCCTATTTTTTATCCGTCTGGAGGATCGAATTGGATAGGATCGGATGAGAACGGACAGGTGGTCCCTTTCCCTACATGCTAATTTATGAAATCTGATAAACTTTAAGGTATGCTTTTCTAGTTTCGATTGGCATGGGGAAGAATTAGAACTCAGGTTTTTACTGGTATCTGGTCTATGGCAAGAAGATGTCCCCTCATTTACTGTCCTGTTGATAACAATTTCACCAGACAGAAAGTGAGGGAAAATCTGCAACAGGAACATAGGCAGAAAAAAAAGTTGACAGAAATTCTAGTCTTCCCCTATTGTATTAACCACTTCTGCACAGGAAGGTTTCACCCCCTTAATGACCAAGCCCTTTTTTATGAAACGGCACTGCATTACTTTAACTGACAATTGCACATTGTGCGATACTAAACCCAAATAAAATTGATGTCCTTTTTTATCCCCCACAAATAGAGATTTCTTTTGATGGTATTTTATCACCTCTTTGGTTTTAATTTTTGCGCTATAAACCAAAAAAAGCGACAATTCTAAAAAAAAAAAAAAAAAAAAAAAAAAAAAAAGCAATATTTTTTACTTTCTGCTATAAAACACAGCCAATAAAAAAAAAAAAATCATATGTTTTCACCTTTTTAGGTCAATATGTATTCTGCCACATATTTTTGGCACATACTGCCACAAAAATCCCAATAAGTGTATATTAATTGGTTTGCAAAAGTTATCACATCTACAAACTAGTGAATAGATTTATGATATTTTTATTTATTTCTTTTTTACTAGTAATGTCAGCGATCCGCTATTTGTGCGGCGTACAGATCAGACACCTAACTGACACTTTTGACACTTTTGAGGGGATCAGTGACATTACTACAGTAATCATTGCTATAAATATGCAATGTTACTGTTCTAAAGACACCGGCAGGGAAGGAGTTAGCACAAGGGCGATCAAAGGGTTAAGTGTGTCCCTAGGGGATGCTTGCTAACTGTGTGGGAGTTGGACTCACTAGATGAATATAGAGATATGTGTTCCTGAATAGCAGGTACACAGGATCCCTGTGTTCATCTGTAACAGAACAGCGGTCTGCCTTGTTAACATAGGCAGACCACCGTTCTGTCTCTATAGGGAGTGATGTGGACATCATGTCTGCTAGACCTGCTAATTGGCTCCCCCTCTGGCTAATCAGAGCGCACGCCCCCCACTGGCTAATAACCGCTTTATGACCGCCTGCTGCAGTTATACTGCGCCAGGCAGCCGCTCCTGGGCAAACCAATGTAGCTATATGTCGGTCATGAGCAGGAGGCTAGGGGGCGAGTGCGCACCGCCAGCAGGGCGCTCCCGTCCCCAGTCATCAGTGGGGAAGCTGATGCAGCTGACAGGTGGCCCTGTTTTCTGCCTGACATCTGCGATCGTTCCCCGCTGAGAGAGAAGAACGGTCAGCTGTTGTAACCACAGCTGACCGTTTTTCACCCTGGAATGGTCATAGAGCCCATGTGATCCTTCTATATAGGATCACATGTCTCTATGGTCATTTCAGAAGCCACATCCCCCCCCAACAGTTAGAATCACTCCCCTAGGTTCACATTTAACCCCTTGATCACCCACAGGGTAAACCCCTTCCCTGACAATGACATTATTACAGTAACAGTGCATATTTTTAGCACTGATTACTGTAGTAATGTCACTGGTCCCCCCAAAAGTGTCAAAAATGTCAGTTAGGGGTCTGATCTGTCCGCCACAATGTCGTAGTCCCACAAAAAATCGTAGATCGCCGCCATTACTAGTAAAAAAAAAAAAAAACAATAAAAATGACATACATCTTTCCCGTAGTTAGTAGATGCAATAACTTTCATGCAAACCAATCAAAATATGCTTATTGTGATTTTTTTTTACCAAAAATATGTAGCAGAAAATAAATTGGCCTAAAATGTTAAACAATTTTTATTTTTTTATTTTTTTTGGCAATGTTATATTGCAGAATGTGAAAAATATTGTTTTTTTTTCAAAATTGACACTTTTTTTTGTTTATAGCGCAAAAAAAAAAATCGCAGAGGTGATCAAATATCACCAAAAGAAAGCTCTATCTGTGGGAAAAAAAGGACATAATTTTTTTAGGTACAGTGTCGCACGACTGCGCAATTGTCTGTTAAAGTAATGCAGTGCCGAATTGCAAAATATGGCCCGGTCATTAAGGGGGGCAAATCCTTCTGGTCCCGGAAGATTTTACCCCCTTCCTGACCAGGCCCTATTTTGCAATTCGGCACTGCGTGACTTTAACGGACAATTGCGCGGCCGTGCGACGCTGCACCCAAATGAAATTGACGTCCTTTTTTCCCCACAAACAGAGCTTTCTTTTGGTGGTATTTAATCACCTGTGTGATTTTTTGATCATGCGCTATAAACAAAAAAAGAGCGACAATTTTGCAAAAATAACAATATTTTTCACATTTTTTTATATGAAATTCCCCCCAAAAAATGTAAAAATCTAAATTTTTTAACATTTTAGGCCAATTTGTTTTTTGCTACATATGTTTGGTAAAAAAAAAATTGCAGAAAAAGCGTATTTTGATTGGTTTGCGCAAAAGTTATTGCGTTTACTAACTAAGGGAAAGATTTTTGTCATTTTTATTGTTTTTTTTTAACGAGTAATGGCGGTGATCTGTGATTTTTTTTGCGGTACTGCGACATTGCGACGGACAGATCGGACCCTTGACTGACATTTTTGACACTTTTGGGTGTACCAGTGACATTACTGCAGTAATCAGTGCTATACATATGCACTGTTACTGTAAAAATTACACTGGGAGGGAAGGGGTTAACTTTATTGGAGAGGGAGGGGATAAGTGTGTTCCTAGGGGTGTGTTTCTTACTGTGATTGGATGTGGCTTTGTGTGTAACAGCACAGATCAACGGTCTTACATAGCAGGACCGAGTGATCTGTGCTTTTACATAGGGGAGAGTGACAGGCGGCTTTGTTTAAATTAGCCGCCTGCCTTTCTCCCTCTCCACCCGACGATCGTGAGTGACCGGCGGACATCGGGTCCGCCGGTCACAAGCGCCGGCTTCTTCGGGTACGAGCGGGGGCGGGAGCGCGCCTCCGGCGGCGCGCGCTCGCCCCCTATTCGTTACCAGGCTAGTGACGTACCGGTACGTCACTTTGCCTGGGAGGGGCTGACCGCCGCTGTATATAGTCGGGCGGCGGTCGGCAAGTGGTAAAAGTGGTTAAACAAAATGACGTACAGGTACGTCGTTTCACATAATAGAGCTGACCTTCTGCAGTAAAAGTGCGACAACTGATCGGGAAAATATGTTTCTGTCTCTATCAGTTTTGGAGTATTCCTTTACTTTCTGTCTGGTGAAACATTGTCAGCAGACAAGAGGAGAGGGGTGAGGGTATATCTCTTTACTGGATAGTAGTAAAAACTTGACAGGTGTTTAATCTTACCCCGCTGCATTGAAAACTAAGAAAAGAAATGTGGCAGGGTAAACAGGCATACACTTTGAGGCACAAACAATTTTCCCTCAATGTTTCCATATTCCAGGAGGATAATGTCCCTATATCTATCCCCATATCTAAAGATGTTCAATAGGGAAGAGAAGATAAAGTCCTACATCATCCATGACCTACTCAGCAATCATATCCAGATATGATTTATGGTAAATTCTAGAATGCATTATGTGGAGTAGATTATGTGGAGTCTTCCCTTTTCCAGAATGAGGTATCGAGCTACTTCACTCAGGGCTTTCAGAACAGAAACTCTTGTGAAGGTAAAGTCTGGTCCTGTTATTAGAATCGGATAGTAACATATTATTTAGTGTTTCTGTTGTTTTGTTCATCCCTGCGTTTGCTGTTTTTTAAAACATAAAAAAAAATCTGATATTAAACATCCATGGCATGAGCATTGCTTTGGATATTTCATAATAAATCATTTAATACTATGACATTATACTGTAAAATATTTAGCAGTTGAAATGAATGCAGTGTATCTCAGCGGACAGCTTAGTCTCTACATATGCTTAGGCTCCCCTCTGGAAAGATTATGGTGCCATAGGTCACTGTAGCTGTGTGATGGTGTCTGTTAATTTGCACTAGTGTCTTACCAGCATGAACTGCAGCTGCATACCCCGTTCACTAGAGATTATGATTTGTTGAAATAATTGGTCCCTTTGTTGAAAAGCATTATATTTTCCTATGCACTTTGTTCTTGTCTTTTTGTCCTGCTCCCCGTCCTTAAATATATCAAATCAGTACATTCAATGTTCTTAAATTAACCAAGGCTACCCAATAAATAACATTCTTTACAGCTATATTCGTCATATGGGTGTGTTCTGAGGCTTGTTGCTCCCCCAGGAAGCTCTTAAATTGCTACTCCAAACCAATACTAAGCCACTGAAAACATACTGTGTACAGTGTATGGGCCACAGTGAAAAGACTAATAGTATGTTCATCAGCAGCATAAATGCCATCATAAATTGAAAGGAGGCCCAGGGGAGGTTTGAGAAATAGAAATGCCATGAGAGAGAAGGAACTAGAAGAAACTTGAATAATTTTAGTGCCTCAAGGGGCAAATGGCTTACCTTAGTGTTAAGGTGGAACAAAAAACATGTTGGTTATCATCATATTCAAATCTGGGTCTCTTTTACTTTTATTATGAATAAATCCCACTTTTGGTGAGCTTAATTTAACTTTATGTTGGGGGTGCTGCAATACCACCTCACTGCTTATTTTTTATTAACACAAAATGTGACAAATCTATGGCTGGTCAATACTGGCTGGTCTACCATCTCCTCCTATCTCCAATGTTTGGCAATTCACATTTAAGTCTACAAACACCAATGACTATGAGAAAATAGAGATGAGGCAAGGTTTTTCAACTTTCTCTATTGAACACAAGGATTCTTAGCTCCTGAGAGGAGAGGAGAGGAACATTTTGTCATCCTTGCCTTGTGTGTTGGAGGATCTAGTCCTGGCACAGAATAACTGTTAGCATAGGCTTGAAAAGTGATGTACTTTTCTATGGTTTGATCTGTTTGCCTGTGTCAACATAGCTCCATTGACTAGCAGCTGCATCTATGTCATTCAGGAAAAAAATGCCGAACTGCAATCTCTCTGACCATAGGCATACCTGGCTTAGAAAGAAGGACCATATCTGCATAAAGTCTGTAGCCACACTAAAACCATAGTAAAAAGGGTCATGGTACCTAAAAAGAGAAGCCTTTCACGTCTTTAAAGCAACTCCTTGCATTGTAGAAAAATCCCTTCTACCTCTAAACACGCCTATGTAAATTGGACAATTCCACTGTGAGCCAAAGTAAAAGAAGATTCTTTAACCAGCACTAAAACACAAATGTATTAGAACAATGTTGCAAGACGCTAATAAAAAACAAGTAGTTTCACTGAAAATCAATATACAGTGGCAATTCAACTAAATACAAATGTCAATAATCTGTCAACATGCTGGGTACTGTGGAAAGAGGAAATCCAGTGGATGGGAAGGCGATCTGAATGCCTATGAGATCTTTTGATGCCACTTTAGGGTAGGTTCACATTGCTGCAATATGATTATGATCTGACTTTTAATGCGATTATGTAGTGTTACTTGGGTGCATCTTGGATGCATCTTTTATAAGGTTTGTATATCCTATAGGGCCAAAATCGCATTGGAATTGCACCAAAGTAATACAGGAACCTTTTCCAAAATTGCTCCATGCCGAGTAACATTGATGTGAACATTGATGTATAACAACTTTGAAGATATTATGGAAACATCAACACATGTCTGGGAAAGTGTCTAAGCAAAAAAAGTTCACTATCATCTTTTGTGATGATTTGCTAATCTTTAGTTTTTGTTGCCATCCTGGTTTTGTCTTCTGGAGTTTGTAATTTGTCTGTTGACTGTTCCAAATTGTATACTGCCAATCCTTACTTGTGTGTGTTATGATTCTTCTCAAAAAATACCTGCACCACATATTCTACAATTCATGGGTATGCCATTCTAACTAGTACTTGCCAGAGAACCTGAGAGCTGTGACTTAAAGAAGTTCTTTATTCTCTAG
This sequence comes from Pelophylax lessonae, assembly GCF_965119305.1. Taxonomy (NCBI): domain Eukaryota; kingdom Metazoa; phylum Chordata; class Amphibia; order Anura; family Ranidae; genus Pelophylax; species Pelophylax lessonae. Next base: position 474,850,459 of record NC_138769.1, on the reverse strand, counting down.
AAGAAAAATTGAAAATCAAACACTGTAACTGCTGACTTTTAATATAAGAACCTGTCCAGGAATCCAGCACTATCCTCACTCGAGCCAGTCTTCGGGTCCCTGGCATGTTTAGTTTGGGAAGCCAGCTGTGACTCCTTGTGGCTTCATAGCTGACATTCAACTGTGCATGCACTAGTCACTTTGTAAATGGTTTTGCAGCCTCGTGGGACCTATGACATGTCCCAAGAGGCCGCAGGCATGGAGGGGAGGGGGGAACAACTTCCAGGTGAATCGCCTAGGTAATTCCAGTGGAATTGGGAATGGGTATCAGTCTAAACTAGGTGCCCTCCCAAATAAATACCTCTAATATTGTTAGAGGAGGAGGGAAGGATTCTTCATTTAGGGTGAAGTTCCAGTTTAATAGCATTACATGGTAAAACGTATACCTCTTTTCAGGGCATTTGGATAAAACTGGACATCCCTTGAACGCAAACATACTACTGATGACAACAAGTTTGATCATCAGGGAAGGAGGAGTAAAACATTATAACTATGTACATTATACATTATATGCTTCATGCCATGAGAACCGTACTGTGAAATTTTCCTAATTGTATATAAGATGTAATGCCCATGTAATATGTTAAAGCCGCTTCCAAGTGTAATATTCTTGGCATTATCATTAAACACTTCAGATGGCAAAATACGCTATTTTACATCTGAGAAATCTAATTTCAGTATTTTCTCAGCTTTACAGAAATCCGTTCTTGCCAGAGATGATGCTCTCTCATTTTCAGAAAATCTCAGTATATTTTAATGCCTTCACTAATACCTTCAATACAATGATTTCTAATTACTTTGCAAGTATCTCATTTACTTGCACTCTACAGTAATACAATATTAAAAACAGTGAATGGCTTTTAAAACTATTTGCAGAGTGAACCCATTTGGAAAATCCTCCAGCTTAGTAATAGTTTTTTTTTCTGAAACGAAAGGCATATTCCAGCTGAGAATACATTGTATTTCAAAGAAAGCAGACTGAAGTTTATAAGGATGTGAAGAGCAAACCTAAAACCTAACAGGAAACTTATCAACCGCCACTGTCGTAGTTATTGTAGAAGCAATTTTTTTAGGGCCAAGATCAATCTGATAAGTGCAGCGATCCACAATTACAGTTTACATGTACCAAGATGGTTACAATAACTTGAAAGCTCAAGTGGACTTTTGGTTTACACCAGCCTAATGCATTTACAAAATTTAGTTTTTTGCTTTTTTTTTTTACTAGATACTGTAAGTGTTTTTACCTGTTGCCGTTTTACATCATAACTTCTGCAGGGCTACCATGAATGTAATACACATCTGGTAACAAAATATTACCAACCAGAGTGCAGTCAACTTTCCACACTCTCTTCACGTATACTATTTCAAAGGGGTAAAAGAAAAGGTAAATATGTTCTACTCAGGATGTAAGTAACTGAAGCAAAGCTGTTGCTTTCCCTGAATGAGAAAATCATAGGTTTGCTTCAGAGTGAATCTGTCACCAAGACATTAGCATTGGCTTCCCAACTCTATTCAGAATATTGCTACAGAGCACGAGAGCTACACAGAAGATGGCACAACGTTCATCAGCTCTGCCACACTATCTTTTTGCTTTACATGCAACATACATAATAAAAAATGCAACACTAATATATGCATTAAAATATAGAGAATAAAACACAAGGCTTAAATACAGTCTCCCTCAATCACGTAAGATTGGAAGTAAAATTGTTTTACTCTATTGTCGGTCTTTTAATACTGAACTTATCAGACCTTTTAGAATGCTACTTTCATGATTACATTAGGACATGGAGCTTGATTAGCCAGGCATGAAATGATTAATTTTGTTCTAACTCACCACACAGCAGTTTTCTGTTGATTAGTAAGAAAGCACAAGGATTACCATTTCAGAATCATACAATGAGGATTTAGAGTACACAGATTTCATTATTATATATATATATACAGTATCTCACAAAAGTGAGTACACCCCTCACATTTTTGTAAATATTTTATTATATCTTTTCATGTGACAACACTGAAGAAATGACACTTTGCTACAATGTAAAGTAGTGAGTGTACAGCTTGTATAACAGTGTAAATTTGCTGTCCACTCAAAATAACTCAACACACAGCCATAATGTCAAAACTGCTGGCAACAAAAGTCAGTATACCCCTAAGTAAAAATGTCCAAATTGGGGCCAATTAGCCATTTTCCCTCCTCGTTGTCATGCGACTCGTTAGTGTTACAAGGTCCCAGATGTGAATGGGGAGCAGGTGTGTTAAATTTGGTGTTATCGTTCTCACTTTCTCATACTGGTCACTGGAAGTTCAACATGGCACCTCATGGTAAAGAATTCTCTGAGGATCTAAAAAAAAAGAATTGCTGCTCTACATAGAGATGGCGTAGGCTATAAGAATCTTGCCAAGACCCTGAAACTGAGCTGCAGCATGGTGGCCAAGACTAATACTAATGATTAAGTGTCCTTTCTTCAGTGTTGTCACATGAAAAGATATAATAAAATATTTACAAAAATGTGAACGCCTGCCTTTACATGCTCATGAACTTTAAAGGCAACCCAGTTATAGCCTGCAGGGTTCAATATTGAGTTGGTCCACAATTTGCAGCTATAACAGCTTCAACTCTTCTGGGAAGGCTGTCCACAAGGTTTAGGTGTGTGTCTATGGGAATGTTTGACCATTTTTCCAGAATGCATTGGTGAGGTCAGGCACTGATGTGGACAAGAAGGCCTGGCTCGCAGTCTCCACTCTATTTCATCCCAAAGGTGTTCTGTTTGGTTGAAGTTAGGACTCTGTTCAGGCTAATCGAGTTCTTCCAACCCAAACTCGCTCATCCATGTCTTTATGGGCCTTGCTTTGTACACTGGTCCAAATCAATTGGTGGAGGGGGAATTATGGTGTGGGGTTGTTTTAAAGGGGTTGGGCTTGGCCCCTTAGTTCCAGTGAGGGGAACTGTTAAGGTGTCAGCTTACCAGGGAATTTTGGACAATTTAATGTTCCCAGGTTTGTGGAATGGCCCCTACCTGTTCCAACATGACTGTGCACCAGTGCACAATCAAGGTCCATGAAGACATATATAAGTGAGTTTGAGATGGAGGAATTTGGCTGGCCTGCACAAAAGTCCTGACCTCAACCCAACTGAACATCTTTGGGATAAATTAGAGCGGAGACTGCGAGCAAGGCCTTATGGTCCACATCAGTGCCTGACCTCACAAATGTGCTTCTGGAAGAATGATCAAACATTCGCATAGACACACGCCTAAACCTTGTTGACAGCCTTCCCAGAAGAGTTGAAGCTGTCATAGCTGCAAAAGGTGGACCAACTCAATATTGAACCCTATGGACTAATACTGGGATGACATTAAAGTAAATGAGCGTGTAAAGGCAGGCTACCCAATACTTATGGTAATATAGTGTATATATATATATATATATATATATATATATATATATATATATATATATATATATGTGTGTATATATATATATATATATATATATATATATATATATATATATATATATATATATATATATATATATATTTCCAGAAGCATTATGCATTCTCTCTAGAAACAGTTACACTATTTACAAATTTTAAGTAAGTTGGTGATCCTAAAGAAATGTACGAAACATAGTAAGTAAGTAATATTAAGCAAGTAGTTACAAACTTGTTATGTTATAATGCAATCCAATGTGGCATTTACTGCTGTTTTGTTACAGTTATGATTTCAAATTATGTGCATACATTTGAAAAAAATATCATAGGATCAAAGATCAAAGATGTCTCATTGCAGTTTTTGATTATGTTTTAAAAGTCCATGGTAAAACAATAATCAAATTCTGCTAGAAAATAACATTTATGTTTCAAATAATGCTTCTCTTAACAATCCCTTATTTTTACCCTTTGTCTACAGCTGAGATGTTTTACTTTGAGAACCGGTTCACACTGAGGCGATCAGACTTGGGGGGGGGGCGACCTGTGAAGTCGCGTGCACCGCGACTTCGGCGCGACTTGCAGGGACTTCACATAATGGAAGTCTACGCAAGTCGCTCCTAGGTCGCCCCAAAGTAGTACAGGACCCTTTTTCCAAGTCGGAGCGACTTGTGTCGCTCCTATTAGAACGGGTCCTGTACTACTCAATGGACCATGACTGATCCGCGACTTGTCAGGCTGACAAGTCGCCTGACAAGTCGCGCTACTCTGAATGGGCTCTAAAGGGTTTGCTAATAAAAAAAAATAAATAAAAAATGGATGAATAGTCTAAGAACTGCTTGGTGAAACAAGCATCCTCCATTGGTTGTCTATACATCTGAGTGAAATGTTTACCCATGAATTTTGTGGATTTTTAAACACTTGCTGACCAGCCAACATAGTTTTACAGCAGCAGGTCAGCTCTGTCCCATGAAATGACGTACCTGTACGTCATTTCGTGGGTCCGCTAGTGGGAGTGTGCGTGAACCACCGGACAATTGGCCACAGGTGGAGCCAATCAGTGGTTTCGGCGGCCGCAATTGCCACTGGGCATCTGCGATCGCTCACCGTGGAGACAGAACGGCGGACTTCCATTGTAAACACGGCAGACCGCTGTTCTATCAGTAATGAACACAGGGATCTGTGTTCATGCAGCAAGCCCACCCCCCCCCCCATAGTTAGAAAGCATCCCCTAGAGACACATTTAACCTTTTGATTGACCCCCTGGTGTTAACCCCTTCCCTGCCAGTGTCATTAGTACAGTAACAGTGCATATTTTAAGCATGTCACTGAATATTGCTGTCACAAGGGATGTTTACATTGCTTGTGACAGCTAAAAAAAGTGATCAGATTTTTTTTTTAAAAAAACCTGTGTTAAAATTTAAAAAAATAAATAAATAAATAGGAAAAAAAAAATGTAGCCGCCCCGTCGCCGTTAGCTCGCGCACAAAAGAAAACGTATATGGAAGTTGCGCTGCAAATGAAATCGCTGTTCAAACCACACATGTGAGGTATCGCCGCAAAAAAAAAAGAGCTACACTCTAACTCTAAACTGGTAACCGTTAAAAATTTTTAAAGCGTTGCATATGAAGATTTTTATTGAACGTAGTTTGTCGCCATTCCGCGGGTGTACACAATTTTAAACTGTAACATGTTAGGTATCTATTTACTCGGCGTGACATCATCTTTCACAATATATAAAAAAAAATGGGCTAACTTTACTGTTTAGTTTTTTTTAAATGCAGTGAAATGTGATTTTTCATAATTTTTCCAAAAAAATGGCGTTTGAAAGACCGCTGCACAAATACCGCGTGACAAAAAATATTGCTATGACCGCCATTTTATTCTCCAGAGTCTTTGCTAAAAAAATATATATATATATATATATATATATATATATATATATATATATATATAATGTTTGGGGGTTTTAAGTAGTTTTCTAGCAAAAAATACTGATTTAAATTTATACTGATAAAACAAAAAGTGTAAAAAATAGGCCTGGTGGTAAAGTGGTTAATATTCTTACACAATTGAAAAAGGGTCACATTTCTTTTTCATTAAAAGGTCTATTCTTCATTATAAAACATAACATATTTTATAGTACAAGCTGCAAAAACTGTATTTTTTCTGTATAGTATACTATATAATGACCTAACAGCAGTTCCCAGTATGGAACATTACATTCTGTTCAACTTCCTTTTGGTTGTAAATAACACAGGGCTCACGCTAAGAGGCATTTTGGCCAAAATGCTTGTGGTTGACATACTGCTCTTTAGCTTTGCCATCAGGAAAAGCAATGAATAGCTTAACAGGAAATACTCACTAGGGCATGTATTCAGTTAACATTACATCAGATGTGAAGTGACAGTTTTCTAAACTAGAGTGCTATAAGGCATGGCATAGGGTTATTATTACTATTTAAAACACAGGTTTTTTTTTTTTTTTTTTTACCCATAACAGGATGTTAATAGGATCTACTGGAAAAAGGAACCATTGTTAACGTTTTTATTGTAAAATAGGGCATTGCTGCCTAGATGGTGGTTTAAAAAAAAATCTGCAGAACAAATTACTTCTATAGACCACATAATATGTACTGTATGACACGGGTACGTAAGTCATAGACATCAGAATACTTGTATTTTACTACAGTCAGCCCTCACATTAACCAAACCACACTTTACACAGACTGGGATGACTCATGCAACTGTAACAATTTCAGCAGCTCATAGTTTAACGCAGTCTTTCTCAACCTTTTTAGCCTGGAAAATTCCTTGAAATTTTTTCAGGTCTTGGAGAAGCCCTGTTAAAAATAAATACTGTATACCTAGGTGATAACTAACTTGTAAAACATTTTATATGTCAAAATAAATAATACTGCATACTTAGCATATTTGACACCCTGGAGATATAATCTGCTCTGTACAACATTTTGGTAATACACTTGAAATTACATAAATCATAATAATAACAGAAAAGGTACATGCACAGTAAAATTGTGATATTCCTTAACATTAATGGTCAGCATAGAAGTGTCCCTTGCATTGGTAGTGACTTTAGGTGGGAGATCAATTTGTGATTTAGGACTCAGAGGTTACTTAGGATTCTGCAAAACCCTGGTTGAGAAAGGTTGGTTTAACATAGTGCCATCCATGAAATAATACATTATTTTTGTCCAAAAATGTAATTCTATTTTGAATGGGAACTACTGCACAGCAGAAGAAATAACAAATCATTTGTTATACCTTTGCCTATACACCAAGCAGTGATTTATGTAATTATTTAGCTAGGTACAACTTCTTTTTGAAGTACAGCAAAACAGCTATTGTAGAGAATAAGGTGATAATAGAGGGGCAGTGGTGGACATGTGAGCATTGATGACCATTGAAAGGGACAGGTGGCAGTGGTTTAGTGAGGATACTTCCCAGCAGTGGTTATTATTTAGAGGATAGGGAAGCAGGGATACTGGGGGGGGGGGTACAGGGGGGGCAGTGGGGTAAACAATGTAGTAGTGATGTTCAGAAGGGGGGCAGAGGGTCAATGGGAGGGGGGTGGAGAGGGGGGAAGTGTTGCTTAGTGTGGTGGATAGGGGACATTGGGGTGGACAGGGAGGCAGTGGGATGGAAAGGTGGACAGTGGTGGTCATTGGGGTGGACAGGGGAATGGTGGTGCTCAGTAATATGGATAGGGGGCTAGTGGGAGTGACAGTGGGCAGTGGAGTGGACAATGGAGTGGGCAGTGGGTCCACAGAGGGGCAGTGGTGTTTAGCAGGGGGGGCAGGGGGCAGTGGTGTTCAAAGGGTGGAAGGGTGCTCAATGAGGTAGACATGGGAGGATTGGCATGGGCAGCAGAGGGGGGGGGGGAATGGTGTGAACAGGAAGCAGAGGTGATCAGTGGGGTAGGGAGGCAGGCACTGGAGTGGACAGGAAGGCATTGGGTGGACAGGGGACAATAGTTCTCATTAGGAAGGCCAGGTGGCCAGTGGTGGTAATTTGGGGGAAAGGGGGTGGGTGGTGCTCAGTTGGAGGAACAGGGGGCCACTGAGAGGGATAGGGGACAGTGGTGTTCAGTGAGGGGGACAGGGGGCAGTGGTGTTGAAAGGGGGCAGAGGTGCTCAATGAGGTAGACAGGGAGCATTGTGATGGGCGGTAGGGGGAGTGGTGTGGACTGGAAGCAGAGGTGATCAGTGGGGTAAAGAGACAGGCAGTGGGGTGTACAGGAATGCATTGGATGGACAAAGGGAAGTACTTCTTAGGAGGGAGGCCAGGGGGGCAGTGCTGTGGACAGGGGACAGAGGTGCTCAATGGGGGGACAGGGGAAGTGGAAGGGACAGAGGAGTAGTGGTGCCTAGTGGAAGACTGAATACTTGGCTCTTGCGTTACTATTTTTTATGCATCTAGTGAGCTCCCTCTGCTGTTGAGGCTACCATGGCTGCAATCCACCCAGTGATTCCTATTTAGCTCCACCAAGTACAGCTTCTGGGCATGGCTCTTTGAAGCCATGGAGTGTCTGCTCAGCAGCATGAGAGCCAGATGACAGTATCAGAGAGAAGCAAGGGAGGTCCCTCAGTTGCTGGAGGGAGTCCTTCTGCTGTTAGTCATCTTAAAATTGTCAAAATAGTGCCAGGCACTAAGTATGCCTATAGCATACAGAGTGTTCTTGGGACTTAGCTCGGTTATCAGTCAATGAGGAACAGCAGAGTAAGAATCCGGACTGTCCCAGAAAATATGGGACTGTTGACAAGTACCCTTATTCATTTTTGTGCAAATGAGGACAAAAAAAATGTTATTATGGTATTATAGTCTTCATTTGGAAGAGTGAATTAGTAAAATACATTATGGCCACTAAATAGACCTAGAGAGTTTAGTAAATTAGGATTTATTCCATAGTGTGGTATTTTTCTAATTCACTCTATTCAACTACTAATCTATATATAACTTTTGACCTGGAGAGAATATAGCCTGAACACATTTGTTTTTGTCCTTATTCGCACAGAATGCTTGCATATGCACTTTCACATGAACAATAGCTCTGATAATATTTTATAAATACACCCCAAGGTTTTTAAATCCCAGATAATATTCTCCATAAAAGTGGATATATAAACTCAGAATGAGGCCAATCAGTAATTATCAATGTCTAACTTTTGATTACTTCAAAAAATAGCTCAGTGCTAGTAAAACTGTCTGTCCCCTATATAGACTGCAGTTAAAACCCTATGCACTATTTCTTGGGAAATAGAAGAATGATTGCTGCCAGCATTGCTGCAGAAGTTGAAGGGGTATGGGGTCAGCCTGTCAGTGCGTTTAGACCTTACGCCGCACACTTCATCAAATTGGTCTGCATGGCTGTCGTCCCAGAAGGAAGACTCTTCTAAAGATGATGCACAAGAAAGCCTGCAAAAAGTTTGCTGAAGACAAGCAGACTAAGGACATGGATTACTGGAACAATGTCCTGTGGTCTGATGAGACCAAGGTAAATGTATTTGATTCAGATGGTGTCAAGTGTGTGGGGCGGCAACCAAGTGAGGAGTACAAAGGCAAGCATGTCTTGCCTACAGTCTAGCATGGTGGTGGGAGTGTCATGGTCTGGGGCTGCATGAGTGCTGCGGGCACTGGGGAGCTACAGTTCATTGAGGGAACCATGAATGCCAACATGTACTATGACACACTGAAGCAGAGCATGATCCCCTCCCTTTGAAGATTGAGCCACAGGGCAGGATTGCAACATGATAACGACGCAAAACACACCTCCAAGGCGACCACTGCCTTGCTAAAGAAGCTGAGGGTAAAGGTGATGGACTGGCCAAGCATGTCTCCCGACCTAAACCCTATTGAGCATCTGTAAGGCATCCTCAAACTGAAGGTGGAGGAGCACAAGGTCTCTAACATCCACCAGCTCCATGATGTCGTCATGGAGGAGTGGAAGAGGACTCCAGTGGCAACCTGTGAAGCTCTGGTGAACTACATGCCCAAGATGTTTAAGGAAGTGCTGGAAAAAAATTGTGGCCACACAAAATTTTGACACTTTGGGCCCAATTTGGACATTGTCGCTTAGGAGTGTACTCAATTTTGTTGCCAGCAATTTAGACATTTATGGTTGTATGTTGAGTTATTTTTAGGGGACAGAAAATTGACACTGTTATACAAGCTATACACTCACTACTTGTCATTTCTTCAGTGTTGTCACATGAAAAGATATAATAAAATACTTACAAAAATTAGAGGGGTGTACTCACTTTTGTGAGATACTGTATATATATATATATATATATATATATATATATATATATATATATATATATATTTATATGTCAACCCAGAATGTTATATTCCTGATATGTGCCTGCTGTACCATGTACTTGTCTGAAAATGCATCCTGTTCTATTTGTTTTGCTTCCTCTGTGAAAAATGCCTATTGTTCCTGCCAGTCGCTCTGTTTTCCTATTAAAATTTACTACACTAGGCATAAGAGCACAGCGTGGCCAGTTCTCTGGTTGTGCTGAGAATGCAGCCAGCTCTTCTCCAATGATTAGACTTGTGCGCACACACCCCCCTGTAGAGTCATTCACTTGGAAGACCAGTGTGCTGCTCCTCCCCCAGTTCTCTAAGATCCTTATCCAGCTGAGAACAGAGGTTATGTGATCACTTACAAAAAATGTATTTATAATGTTTGTAATATGTATACACAAATGTTTTGCCTTTCGTTTCTATAATAAACTTTAACACAGTGGGGGTTCACATATAATTTAATATTGGCATATATCTGATCTTATGTACAGTATACTGTATCTAAAATTTGAAAAAAATATACATTCTTATTAATGAAGTAAGCAAAATAAGTATTATAGGGATGCGTTATGCAGATGTGAAGAAAAATAACATTTGAACAACAAACGTATAACAATACACAAGAAAAACATGTACCATACATAGTAACACTGTCATGTTATGTTTAAACTCAGAGGGACACTCTATAAATACTGTTTATAGGTTTTAAAGACAGAAGTCAGTTGACATCTATTATATTTCTGCTACAAGGTTGGATGCATTAACTGCCAATCCACTGATAGAATGATAGTCCATAGTACAGCAAGGCAGAGGTAAACCTTCCACAGTGTTCTGCCTTCATGCACTTCTTGCTAACAGTGTAAGATAATCACCATAGTCTGCATTCAGTGATCAGTCATCTGTGATTATAGCAGCGTCTGGAGATGTTGTGACAAGGTATTAACAAGGAATCCAATTCCATTTTACAATCTCACTCTGCATTTTCTGCTCAATCATCTCATGACTTTCAGTTCCTACAGTACTGTGGGTTGTGATGTTTATTGTTTGCTGTATTCATTTAAATGCTGTGAAACTAAGCAACAACCACCTTGATAACTTATTTTTTAACTTTTGTTTCTTCAGTGCTGTATCATCGCTTATAGGAGTATTAACAGAGTTGCATGCTTCAGGTTCTCAATTGTATAAATACACACTTCTAAGGGCCGGTTCACACTTTTGCGAGTGCGGCGATCGCATGTAATTTGGAGCGCACTGCTCCTACATTACATGCGATCGGATGGGCGGATGCAAATTCAGCCATACACTTTGTATGGCTGAAATTCGCACTGCACCCGCACAAAAGACGCACAGGACCCTTTTTTCCAGCCGCATCAGGATCGGATCGCACAGTGGTTCACACTTGTGCGATCCGATCCTGTGCGAACTGTCAGATCGCACTGCGATATGCGATCAAACTGGGGGTGTCGTTAACATTTAATTGACACCCCCTGCGTATCGCATATGGCAGTCTGAACTGCCAGATGTGCGTTTGCGATGCGGGAACAGGCTGCGAATTCGCAGCCTTCCCGCATCGCACAAGTGTGAACCGGGACTAACAGATGATGGTAACCCAGCACTTCCCACTTTACTTGTTGCAGTACCGTAGCTTTCAAAAACATTATAATAAACAGCAAGGCGATAATACCAGGTTTCACCTCCAGGCAGTGCTAAAGAAGAAATTTGAAATCACAGATAGTGAACTAATGCAGGCCACAAACACTGGTAACATTTAAATTTAGCATAAAAAGCCCCAATAATATAATCTATTTTTTGTAAGAGACTTATGGGTTTTCTTTTTCAGCTTCATCCTATTTCCGGTGAGCTGCTAACACATAAAAATCATTCAAGCCTTCTGAGAAGTGCACCCTTTCGATTAAAATCAAGGTAAATACTTGTAGGATGGGCTACAGTGTTCTCTGGATTTTTATGCCGGCGATCTAGTTAGGATCCACTTTCTTTTCTTCTCCTCTGATTGATGAAGCACTGTCTGCTTTCCCCATCCCCCTTCTTCTCTCACACAGTACACAGATCAGATTGATTTTCTTACAGACAGCCTCTATCTGCACACTGTGTAGCTGCCTGCTATGCTGCAGTTCTGACCTGTGAAGTTCCCAGATAAAAAACGGCTGTACACCACAGCAGTGTGCTGGTAGAGGCTGGCTGTAAGAAAATAAATTTGAGCTATATGCTGTGTGAGAGGAGGAAAGGGGAGGAGGGGAGAGGAGCACTGCGCGCTCCCAGCACAGTTGCCATCGACTAACCAAATGTTTTCAGACCACATGACTGCTGTGATTTCGGTTAGTCTTAAGCCGAGCCCCACCTCCTGGCGTCATAAACCATCTAAAAGGGCCGGGAGGCTCCAGCGCCAAGAGGTTAATTATTTAGCCTATCCCATACTTCTCCATTAAGTGCTAAACAATTTTTTTCTAAACTTTAAAGCAGCAGATGGACCATTTTAGGGAACTACATGACCGATGAAGTGCCCCTGCTGGACAAAAAAAGGAGGGAGGAAAGAAGTGACAGCTGATTAATGATTGTGGCAATATTTCTTAACTCCCTGGTGCCGGCCATATGCAAATATGCGTCCTCTTGGTGCCTGGTCCTTAGTGCCTGGGGGCCGGAAAATTGTGTTAATTGGTGCCTATGCACTTGTGCTGAGAGTGCGCACGCTCCTAGCACAGTTACCGTTGACTAAATGAATGTTTTTGGACCACACGACTGCTGTGATTTCGATTACTCTTAAGCCACGCCCCACCTCCTGGCGTCATAAACCTCCTAAGGGGCCGGGAGGCGCCGGAGCCAAAAAGTTAATTGTTTAGCCTATCCCATACTTCTCCATTAAGTGCTAAACATTTTTTTTTTTTGGAATGGAGTATTTAGATATATATAATTCTGTTTATTATGCATATAGAAAAAAAAAAATTCTAGCTTTGACATAATCTTTATAGTATAATAGAAATGACTAAAAAATACCCTGAAATCATTAAAACATGTTTGATTGACAATGTTAATACACAGATTGAAGAACCAGTTGGTATATTAGCGATGTGCAAAAAGGTTAATTCAGTTAAATGTGATCAGAATTTTCACATTTTACACAGTTTCATTGAAATCCTTAGCATCAGTTGGCATGAGCATTTTTCAATTATGTTCACCATTTTTAAAGGCCTTTAAATGTATGTTTCAATGCTAAACGTACATTTGTATTGAACTGTAACTGTAAGACCTTTTTAACCAGACGTAAAGCGTTATTTGGAATTTAACGCAATGGCAGTCAGTGGAAGGTGTAACTTTGGAAACATTCTTTTCACAGACCTCAAGAGACTATAAAACTCATCAAATCACGTACATTTTTACTAAATAAATCTAAAATGAAACAATACAATCTAATATAATATAATTTTAAAAGTTACTCTCTTTTTTCAACCTGTTCTCCTGATGCAGGGAGATTAACCTTCCAACAACGCAGTGCTCAAAGTCTGAGTGGTCTCTTGCCAAGCCCAAACATTTCCACGAGAAGTGGGTAGGAATTGTTTGTGCCTCTGAGATGTAGACCAAATATAGTGATTTTCATAGGAATCACAAACTGCTTTGTGATTTATAGGAATCAGGGATGACTTTATTTACTTTAAGGTGACTTCTATGAGTAAGTATCCCTGGTGCCCAATATGTAGAGAGCTCTGATATGCACTGGCTTCTTTGATTGATGGGTTTGATGCCTGGCCTTAACCCTTCTCATATTGTGTGAAGCAAAAAGTCTAATCAAAGAAACTGCATCTTAGAATGATTTTTGATTAGACTTGCTTTCTACAGTACCTAATAGATTTTGATTTTACAAAGATCCCCTTTTCCTGCTTTTTGGAACCTGACAAATGACCACTTCCACTATCTTAACCACTTGCCGACCAGTCACTGGGACTGTACTGCGGCAAAGTGGCTCGATTCTGTCCAGCGACGTAGACCTACGTCGCTGGACTCCTCCCCCTGTAGGCGCACTCCCGCTGTTTTCAGTTACAGCGGGAGTCTGGCCAGGGGAGGAGTGGCGGCGATCGCCGCTGCTATTCCCCGATCATCGGGGAATCTAGTTTGGAGATCCGCCCGCTTGTGTAAACAGAGCGGGTGGATCTCCTAAGTGACAAGGAGTGACAGATTGCAGTGTTCAGCATAGCTGAACCTGCGATCTGTCCCTGTGTCACTCAGTCACCTCCCCCCACACACGTTAGTAAGCACCAGGCATACCTTAACCCCTCCCTCTCCAATAAAGTTAACCCCTTCCCTGCCAGTGTCATTTTTACAGTAACAGTGCACTGATTACTGTAGAAATGTCACTGGTACCCTCAAAAGTGTCAAAAATGTCAGTCAGGGGTCCGATCTGTCCGCCGCAATGTCGCAGTCCCGCAAAAAAAATCGCAGATCGCCGCCATTACTCGTTAAAAAAAACACCAAAAAATAAATTTTGTGCAAACCAATCAAAATACGCTTATTGTGATTTTTTTACCAAACATAGGTAGCAGAAAAAAAATTGGCCAAAAATTTAAAAAAATTTTGATTTTTACATTTTTTTGGGGGGGAATTTCATATAAAAAAAATGTTAAAAATATTGTTATTTTTTCAAAATAAACACTCTTTTTTTGTTTATAGCGCAAAAAGTAAAAATCGCACAGGTGATCAAATACCACCAAAAGAAAGCTCTGTTTGTGAAAAAAAAGGACGTAAATTTCGTTTGGGTACAGCGTCGCACGACCGCGCAATTGTCAGTTAAAATTGCACAGCGCAGAATCACAAAAAGTGGCCTGGACGTAAGACAGCAAAATCGTCCGGTGGTAAAGTGGTTAATAGCTGGGCCAGTGGGCAGGCAGCACAGAAACCATGACATTGCATAGTATGGTCTTTTTGTTTGTGTCCTGTGCTACGTTTTCCATACACCCCAGCCTGTGTTTGATCTCTGCTGGGAGTTACCACACAGCCATAAAATCAAGCAGTGGATGAACATAAGAGTGACAATTCTAGGGATAATGAGTTTGGGTGTATAAAGCATTGTCAAAAATATGCTGGAAGGAAACAATATCGCTCCTATAGTACTAGCAGGATCAATAGGTATGTTTGTTAGAAAATAAATGGATAAAACAAATAACAATACATTACTTAAATTTGCAATACATTTATTTTACATCGCTACATTTTAAAATGTGCCAACACATATACTTTGAAGAGGTGCTCCAGGCTTCTTCAAAAAAATTAAAAGTCAACAGCTACAAATACAATAGCTGCAGACTTTTAAAATTGGGACACTGACCTATCCAGGAATCCAGTGTCCTCACCCAAGCGATTTCTCAATTGCCCATTTGGCGCTGCCATCTTGATGAATTGCAGCTTCACAGCTGGTTTCCTACTGCGCATGCGCAAAGTGTGCTGCGCTTTGTGAATAGGCCAGCTGTAGGGGAAGGAGGAGGGGGCAATTGGATGCTGCCATCTTGACGAATTTCAGCTTCACAGTTGGTTTCCTACTGCGCATGCGCAAAGTGCGCTGCGCTTTGTGAATAGGCCACCTGTAGGGGAAGGAGGAGGACCCCCAAAAGGTGCCAAATGTGGCAGTGGGGGGGGGGGTGGAGAAGGCAGACAAGCAGAGCTTCCCCTTTTGGGTGGAGCTCTGCTTTAAGCTGTGGGCAGCCAAGTTGCACTGGTTAAGAAATCTCACTATTGCGTATCAAAAATTCCTAGCTAAATCAGGTAGGCATTCCCACATACAGCCAGTAACAAAGAGGTAGTGGTCTTTTAGGACTGCTTTAATATTTTGCAATTTCATACTAAACAGAGCTTTTAAACTGTATGTCTGTTCAAAATGTAAAAAAAATAAAATAAAACACATGCAGTACATACTGTATTTGCAATGCTGCAATGTATACACATTCTCCATATTTTGCTTCTTTAAAGCTGCATGTACAGAAAAATACCCAGTGATCCTGACAGAAATCCAATGAGTTCCCAATTTACTTTTTGAATCAACAACAAAGTGCCTTTGCTGCACTGGAATTCCAGACAGTGTTACCAGCCCTACCTGAGTTTTCCTTCCTAGACTACAGAATATCGCTTTCTTATGTAATGGGGATGAGGAAAATGGGAGGTGTGCTTTAGTCCAGCATAAAAGAACTGGGCAGGGCAGACAAAACTGTTTGAGTTTTCAGTGCAGCAGGACACTGCATTTTTTAGCTCAAATGGAAAGTTTTTTGCCCAGGCATACATTTAAATAACCATATAATTCTTACTGACCCACAATAGGAATGTACAATTTTGGGGTGCTGAAGTGGCACTACTGCAGCAAATCACTTGTCCTCAGCTCACAGAATCAAGCACAGGTAGTTTTTGCCTTGCCAAAAGTCTCCCAGCGCTGGATACAAATGAAAACTTTTCAACTCTCCCAAAATAACAAAAAAAAAAAAAAACATCATAATCACCTGACTGTGATGACCTGATCAGACCAGACCTGATGACTGCTAACCTGAGCATGTCACAATAAAAAAAAAAAAAACCTCTCTAGAAGCCAAATGCAGCTTTTAGAGTCTTTTTCCACTTTAAATTTTTTAGGATCCAATCAATAAAACATTACAAACATCACAGTGTAAGTACTGTGCACTAAATGGTAATACATTCTGTTTTCAAAAGTCTTATGAAAACTTTGAACTGTGAAAATTGTTGACTAACTGCCATTTTTCACATTTCTGATTTTCACACCCAGGATGCACATTTCAAGTACAATATTTGCAGCAGTTTTATTATACATCAAAAGTTTTAATAGAAATCTCTATACAATCCAATAATAATCTATAGGCATACTTGGCAAGTAAATTGGCACTTGCGCTAGTAGAGGTGCTATTTTATGTAAAATACTGAACACGTTTATTAAAATATTTTTGAACAGGTGGAATATTCCGTTTGCCAAACAGAAAACAGAGTAGGAGAAAATGTTCTAAAAATGTATGATTAGCTGTGATTTGGCTCTAAATGTGAAAACATGTGGGCTGAAAAGGATATAATTTATGCATTAACAGAACTTTAAAATCAACAATCCATTGCTTTTTTGTTGGCTGAGTATGGATTACCAAGGGTTAAAGAGGAACTCTATTCAGATTGCATAATTCATGAATACACATGTAATGTATTGAATCTCTGTTACTCTTTTTCTTATTTTCTGCTCAACATATTTCATCCACAACACTTTTCAGCTTATAACTTAAAGACCACAACATACAGGGGTATACAATGTACTTACACAGTGTTTCCCAACCTGTGTGCCGCGGCACACAGGTGTGCCGTGAGGAGTCCCCAGGTGTGCCGTGACAAAATGACCCAAATGTGCATTAATCCTAAAGAAATGGAAGAATTTTCCTTTCCGCTGCCACTTGCGATCCGGAAGCTGCGCCGGCCTCCCGACAGCGTCTATGTCAACCAATGACGTCATCGGTTGCTATGCGAGGATTGGCAAGTGCTTGCTGGGAGGTGAGAACCACGGTCCTGGAAGCTGCTGCTGGCACGCTTTTCAAGACAAGTTCCAGCAGAGAAGAAGAACAGGAGTGGCTTCAGTGGCTCTGTGAGTTAATTAATAATTATAACATCAGAATAATATAATGGATGGACTGTCACTATCTTAACTTTACCTGTTCTTGCTTTCACCATTTCACCAAGTAATATAAATATACATGGGTTTTAAATGCTGTATTATTGTTAATAGAAACTGCATTTTTTTATGTTGTATTCCACTTGCACATGTGCTTCTGTTTGCAAAAAAAAAAAAGAAAAAAAAAAGTGCAGTTTCCATTAACAATAATACAACATATAAAACCCCCATATCTTATCTATGTATATTTATTTTACATAAAAAGAGTAAAAAATTGGTAATTACATTTAAGAGAGAGAAAAAAAAAAAAAAAAAGCAATCATCTGTATTATTGTTAATGGAATTTTTTTATGTTGTATTCCGCTTGCACATCTGCTTCAGTTTGGCCGCAGCGCAGGTGTAGCGCAGAATACCTGCTGTTTTGATGTGCGTTACCTGTGGCTTCTCATAAACTTCTACTATGTCCTACATTTTTGGTGCATTTTCTGAAAGCACACCAAAAATGAGGGACATAATAGAAGTTGGAAACCACAGGAAACGCACATGAAAACTGCGGGTATCCTGCACTGTGGCCAAACAGAAGCAGATGTGCAAGCGGAATACAACATTAAAAAAGAAGTGCAGTTTCCATTAACAATAATACAGCATTTAAAACCCCCATATCTTATCTATGTATATTTATTTTACATAAAAAAGAGTAAAAAGTTGGTGATTACATTTAAAAGCAAAAAAAAAAGCAATCATCTGTATTATTGTTAATGGAATCTGCATGTCTTTTTTTTATGTTGTATTCTGCTTGCACATCTGCTTCTGTTTGGCCGCAGCACAGGTGTAGCGCAAAATACCCGCTGTTTTCATGTGGCTTCTCATAAATAAAATTTTATCAACATTTTTGGTTGGTGTGCCTCGGGATTCTGCCAGATTGTAAAGGGTGCCTTGGTTGAAAAAAGGTTGAAAAACACTGTACTAACACACCCACACATCATAGGTTGAACTGGATGGACTGATGTCTTTTTTCAACCTCACAAACTATGTAACTCATTCTAAATGTTTTCACTTTTTGACATTAGGGCAGTGGCGTACCAACAGCGGGGGCGGGGGCGGTCCGCCCCGGGTGTCACACATTAGGGGGGTGTCAGGCAGCACCAGGGTGACACCCGGGGTCGGCCGCTGGACTGCCTCCGCCGCTCGCTGCGCTCACTGACACAGGAGCGCAGAGGAGGAGGAACTGTTTAAAGCATAGCATGGGAGAGAGACTCACCGTCACTCATGAGCCCTGAATACACAGCGGGCCCTGCCGGAGTTAACTGTGCTAGTTAATGAGAAGGTGATTGGTTGATAGGTGATTGGTCTTGAAGACAAGTCGAGGCAAAATAAAAAGTCTGTCACTGGATGTCTTCAAGAAAGGAGAGAGCGGCGCCAGCTTAGTATAGTACAAGTTTATTTAACACTGTTAAAATTGGTGACTCACTGTCCGAGGTTGGGTACCAGTCTCACCCAACCTCGGACAGTGAGTCACCAATTTTAACAGTGTTAAATAAACTTGTACTATACTAAGCTGGCGCCGCTCTCTCCTTTCTTGCATCTCTCAGGGCTTCTCCATGCTTCAGCCGGCTGCCGCGGACTATAGCTTCCCTACAGTACCAAACTTTGTTCCCCCCCCCCACGCAGCCCCATAACCCCCCCCCTCCCATCCAACCACATTCCTTGTACCACCTTGGGATATAGGAAGAGCACCATGACACCCCCCACTTTCACTGGATGTCTTCAGACTTCTAGGTTCAAAGATTATTGTCATCTAGCCTGGAAGACTGAAGACATTCTGTGAGTACAGGGCGTTAAGAAAGAGCCCCAAGGGGCCTTATCATAATGCCCTACCCCCACATACAATGATACAGAGTGCAACACTTAGTTAATAATATTGCGGGATGTCACATGAACAGTATATAAAACGTATAGAAAAAATACAGCTGAAGGGGTGAAAAAGGGGTCTTAGGGGAGGGGGGAATATAAAACTGGGAGGCTAGATGGCGGGGGAATCAGGAGTTGGGCTTTAACCACTTAAGCCCCGGAAGATTTTACCCCCATTCCGACCAGGGGGTATTTTGCGATTCGGCACTGCGTGAATTTAACGCACAATTGCGCGGTCGTGCGACGCTGTACCTAAACGAATTTGACGTCCTTTTTTTCCCACAAACAGAGCTTTCTTTTGGTGGTATTTGATCACCTGTGCGATTTTTTGATCACGCGCTATAAACAAAAAAAGAGCGTCAATTTTGCAAAAATAGCAATATTTTTCACATTTTTTTATATGAAATTCCCCCCAAAAAAAATGTAAAAATCAAAATTTTTAAAAATTTTCGGCCAATTTGTTTTATGCTACCTATGTTTGGTAAAAAAAATCGCAAAAAGCGTATTTTGATTGGTTTGCGCAAAAGTTATCGCGTTTACTAACAAAGGGAAAGATTTTTGTCATTTTTGTTGTTTTTTTTTTTTAACGCGTAATGGCGGCGATCTGCGATTTTTTTTGTGGTACTGCGACATTGCGGCGGACAGATCGGACCCTTGACTGACATTTTTGACACTTTTGGGGTTACCAGTGACATTTCTACAGTAATCAGTGCTATACATATGCACTGTTACTGTAAAAATACACTGGTAGTGAAGGGGTTAACTTTATTTGGAAGGGAGGGGCTGTGTGTGTCCCTAGGGGCGTGGTTTCTACTGTGATTGGCTGTGGCTCTAGCTGTAAGGACACTGATCAACGGATCTACATACCAGATCCGTTTTATCAGTGTCTTTGCAGCGAGGAGAATGACAGGCAGTTTGTTTACACAAGCTGCCTGACATTCTCCCTCTCCCCCGCCGATCGCCGAGTGACCGGCGGACATCGGGTCCGCTGGTCACACGCGCGGGGGGGTCCGTGACCACGCGGGAGCGGGAGCGCGCCCCCGGGGGCGCGCGCTCGCTCCCTAGACCCTCACAAGCAAGCAACGTAGCCCTACGTTAGTTTGCCTGTGAGGGGCTGACCGCCGACGTAGATAGTCGTGCGGCGGTCGGCAAGTGGTTAATTGTTAGATAATCCTCATTTGAGAAAATTTTGCTACAGACAGATACATCAGTATTGAAGTCAGAGACAGGCAACTAGCTTTCTTAAAACAATCTCAGCACCATATTTATGACAGCCATACTTTAGCGCCGGCACTAAACACTTTGCAAACCTTGACTTACCAAGAAGCACATGTTAAACAGTACACCCAATGTTTGTACCATCGCACATATAAAAAATACAAATGTATTTGTATACATATTGTGTATATATATATATATATATATATATATATATAATCATCCTCCTGGCTTAAATCATAAATGGGCAACTAATCCTCGAGCTTGTGATTCTGTTTCAAAATGATGGGAAAGGCCAGAGGTGAATTTCAAATCCTACCCTTACTTCCTTTTTCAAAGTGAGACATAAAACCAGCCTTTCTCAGCCTTTTCAACACAGAGGAACCCTTGAAATAAATTTTTGGTGTCGGGGAACCCCTGCTAAAAATTCAAAATCTACAACTCATGACACATTAGTGTGAGAGTCGGTGGGAAGAATGCTCCTTACTCTGTCATCATTGGGAAGAATTACCCCCTTACAGATAGCTAAAAGGAACAATGGTGTCATTGGGAACTTATCTGAGAGGCAGAAATTGCCCATTTCTCAATGAACAGATAGAAATAAATTTCTGGTCTCGGGGAACCACTGCTAAAAATTAAAAATCTACAACTTATGACAGATTAGTGTGACAGTCAGTGGGAAGAATGCTCCTTACTCTGTCATCATTGGGAAGAATTATCACCTTACAGATAGCTAAAAGGAACAATGGCGTCATTAGAAACTTATCTGAGAGGCAGAAATTGCCCATTTCTCAAGGAACTCCTAGCAACCTCAGGAGGAACCCAAGGATTCCACAGAACCCTGGTTGAGAAACCCTGCATAAAACCCTCCATATGGTTTATAAAAGTTTATGTGTTTAAATGGACCTCTCTCCTTCTAAACACTTTGAAGCAGAGTCAAATGTAGGACCTTATTGTTCCACTCATTTTCAATCACGCACACTCCCTCAAAAGCCCCTTTCACACTTGTACGACCTGAAAATCGAGCAACTTTGCCACGACTTGAAGCAATGTCTGTGCAATCTTGAGGTCTATGGACCTCAAGTCGCATTAAAGTTGGACCAAAGTAGTACAGGGACTACTTTGAAGTTTCTGAAACTCGAAGTCTCACATATTTGAATGGTACCCATTGGAAATCATGGGGTACTTTTCAGTCCCAAGTCGCAGGACAAGTCACACAAGTGTGAAAGGGGCATAGGGCTCCATTCAGACTTGTACGACTCCAAAGTTGCTTCGACTTTGGAGTGCAACTTTGGTGCAACTTCAATGCAACTATGATGCAACTTTGTATGGGTGCAACTTGGATACGACTTTGGCTTTAACCAGTGATAATGGACAACTTTTGCACACAAGTTGCATTGTATAACATTAAGGTACAACTTTCATACAATTTCTGAGGGTTAACATTGAAGTCTATGGCCCTCAAATTGCATGAAAGTTGGACCAAAGTAGTGCATGAACTACTTTGAAGTTGCTGCAACTTTAAGTCGCACATACTGTATATGAATAGGTATCATTGGAAAACATGGAGAACGACTTGTCATGCAACTTTGATGTCCAAAGTTGCATGACAAGTCCCACACGTCTGAATGGAGCCTAAAAGGCTTGTATTTATTAAGCATTATTAACACACAAAGTAAATATGTTATATGTCTTTGCAAGAGTGATAATGCAGTTCAGTCACTGCTCTATAAATCTAATTAGCTCTTGCCATGACCTTGGGATATTACTGCAAAAAATAAAGGTACTGTATAAAGGTCAATGCATCACTTTGTTATCAGCATTAGGGCAGACAATTGGCAGAGCAGACCTTGAGAAATCCTTCCCTTCTAACTCAAATGGCCTAAAATCATCCTCACACAAAATAAAGAAAGCAAAAATATATAGGAGTATTGGTTTTTAAGTCTGCACATGTAGAATCGTTAAACACAGAATATTCAGATTTGTACAATTACGCAATTGTGGCAGATTTTATTGTAATTATTTTAACCCAATAAAAAGGCCCTTTAGCTAAATATGAAAAATTTGCCTTTAAAATGGGCCTTGCACTAGAAAGTAAGGTCTGCTCATTGCATCAGACCTACTTCAACTTGAATCCCCATATGATATATGCACAGAAATGCATCTGTAGAGAAGCAAAAGTTGGAATACATACTGTACTTACCTTCAGACTCACCTAGATGAGGGTTTCATGATCCCTCTTGGCAAGATCTTGGGAATGATGAGAATGTCAAGTCTCATGAAAAGACTCCCCAACACTGTACCAGAGAGCCATCATGCAAGATTTGGGTTATTGAGTATTCCCCAGGAATCTTGCCAGATGGAAAATGTCATTAGTCCCCGCTGTGTAAAAGCTGGGTTAAGGTAAGAATATATTCTCGGTTTTCTCTCTACAGGGGCTTTTTGGTATACATCATACTGCGATTTTTAAAGGGGGGGGGGGGCAAGGCCCTTTCTTTCACTTGCAAAAGCTGTAGGCTCATTCAGAGGACATAACATTAATGGGTGTAATGCCCCCAGCATAGAGAACAAATTCAATTATGTGGTTGTTCTTACTGACTTTGTCTCCCCTAATGGCCAAACACACTGGTCCTTTGATGACTTATAATTGCTTTTTTTAGCAGTATTTGACCCTACCATGACTCCATATCTCTCATGAATCCTTACTCAGAGGAGTTAGAAGCATTTTGAAGCCTATTTAAAATGCTTGTGTTCATGTGGAGGATGAGGAGCTCATGTGAAAAGCATTTGTATCTCCTCTTAGCCACCATTCACAGGTAAGTGTTTTATTGCTTGATTCCTGAAGTGCAGCAATGTTCAAGATGAAGAATCCCAATTATCCTTAACCACTTAAAGCGGAGTTCCGGGCACAGAATCGTTTTTTTTTTTTTCAATCTCCCCCTAACAATCACCCTTACACATCGATACATCCGCTAATCCTGGTTAGAATGGTGAAATAATGAGTTTGCAAGAATAAAATCTTACTTTATATAATTTCTGATGTGCGGCGCCATCTTTGTTGTGGATTGCCGAGTCCGTTGTGGGGAAATGTCTTCCCTTCTTCCTGATTCCAGTGGGCGTAGGCCTGTGAGTCAAGAAATGAGAACAGTGGTCGGCCGCCCACGTGACTGCAAAGTGCATCATGGGAGCGCCGAGGAAGAGCTCCCAGGACGCATTGCGGCACGGAAGTGACGAGGAGAGCCGAGGCGCAGGAGGGAGGAAGTCCTTTGAAAGGTGAGTATACAAACCTCTGTAAACAGGTAAGTGAAAAAAAAAAAACTATGGGAATATCCAATTCTGACTCAGCGGAGGGTAAGGAATACAATGCAGTAATTATTAGAAATTGAATTTTGTGCCCGGAACTCCGCTTTAAGCCCTGGAAGATTTTACCCCCTTCCTGACCAGGGGGTATTTTGCGATTCGGCACTGCGTGACAATTGCGCGGTCGTGCGATGCTGTACCTAAACGAACTTGACGTCCTTTTTTTTCCCACAAACAGAGCTTTCTTTTGGTGGTATTTGATCACCTGTACAATTTTTTTGATCATGCGCTATAAACAAAAAAAGAGCGTAAATTTTGCAAAAATAACAATATTTTTCACATTTTTTTATATGAAATTCCCCAAAAAAAATGTAAAAATCAAAATTTTTTAACATTTTAGGCCAATTTGTTTTATGCTACATATGTTTGGTAAAAAAAAATCGCAAAAAGCGTATTTTGATTGGTTTGCGCAAAAGTTATTGCGTTTACTAACTAAGGGAAAGATTTTTGTAATTTTTGTTGTTTTTTTTTTAACGCGTAATGGCGGCGATCTGCGATTTTTTTTGCAGGACTGCGACATTGCGGCGGACAGATCGGACCCTTGACTGACATTTTTGACACTTTTGGGGTTACCAGTGACATTACTACAGTAATCAGTGCTATACATATGCACTTTTACTGTAAAATGACACTGTTAGTGAAGGGGTTAACTTTATTTGAGAGGGAGGGGTGATCTGTGTCCCTAGGGGCGTGATTCTTACTGTGATTGGCTGTGGCTTGAAGTGTAGGAACAGTGATCAACGGTCTGACATAGTAGAACCGTATGATCATTGTTCTTACACAGGGGAGAATTACAGGCGGCTTGTTTACATCAGCCGCTTGCCTTTCTCCCGCTGTCACGGATGACCGCGAGTGCCCGGCGGACATCGGGTCCGCCGGGCACACGCGCAGGGGGGTCCGTGACCAAGCGGGAGTGGGAGCGCGCCTCCGGCGGCGCGAGCTCGCTCCCCAGAGCCTCACAGGCTAGTGACGTACCCATACGTCACTTTGCCTGTGAGGGGCTGATCGCCGCAGTATATGTACTTGCAGCGGTCGGCAAGTGGTTAATAAGGTCATTCACATTTGAGCATTGTTTAACCAGTCTCCTGTTTCATGAAGCTTAAAAAAGTACACGAGTTTCTTTTGGGGTAGATTTGCATGTTTTTGGCCAAACATATGAATGCTTGAAAATGCATGTATACTTTTTCAGGAGCTCCTGTACTAAAGGTCCTAAATGCCAGTAAAAAGCCTTCACCTGGCTATGCTCATGCTAAGAGTGAATATGAGCCTTATGGCAGCATCAGTAATTTGCTTTGGACCTACACCTGTACTGTACGTGTTACATCCATCAGAAGCTCTGTTTGTTTGTTATATTATATGTTTCTTCTTATTTTATCTCCGTTTTTCTACCCTGCTCTTTTTAATAATGCCTCAAGATGTGTTTACACAGTCAGCTTTATTGCAGGATAGGAGGGTTTAGCTGTACGTCAAGCTGCACACAGGCCATAAGGTAACATGTAGCGAGGACAGAGCAGTGGGGTTGACTTACTAAAAGAGTAGAAGCTTTTCACTTAGCCTGCTGAACAGGACGAAGATTCACATTTCAATAATCTGTGAACAGTGTGAACAGTCTCTGCTTGTTTAGTAAATTAATACCAATGACTGCAATAGTGCATGTATCTTTATTGAATTTGAAGATCCAGAAATACAGACAGGTATTTAGAGTTCACAAGTGGGGATGTACTCGGGTTTGAGCTAAACCAGAAATTATGCTGTCACTCTCACCCACTGCCCTGCAGTTGTATGCACACAAAGGAGTGTGGATGTTCATGATGATGACCTAATGTGGTTAATATTGTCACAAGTATTCCCATCCTGGCTGGGGATGTGGCATTGGTGCTTAAAGTAATTCTAAAGGCAGAAGGTTTTTTATCCTAATACATTTTATGCATTAAGATAAAAAATCGTTAGTGTGCAGCAGCCCACCTTAGCCTCTTTAATACTTAGCTGAGCCCCATCTGAATCCAGTGCTTTGAACATTACTCTCCCTCCTGATTGTCTGAGACACAGTGCCATTGGCTCCCACTGCTGTCAATCAAAATCAATTAGCCAATTAGGAGAGAGAGGGGTGGGGCAGAAACACAGCTCCGTGTCCGAATGGACACACGGAGCTGCAGCTCAGCTCGGGTGCCCCCATAGCAAGCTGCTTGCTGTAGGGGCACTTGACATGAGGGAAGGGCCAGAAGCGCCAGCGAGGGACCCATGAAGAGGAGGATCTGGGCTGCCCTGTGCAATATCATTACACAGAGCAGGTAAGAATAACATGTTTGTTAATTTTAATGAAAAAAAAAAACAAGACTTTAGTATCACTTTAACTTTTGTTGTTGTTGTTGTGTGTTGCTCAGATCTCAAAGCTTGCTGTGCTCTCTATTTAATTCATGTGAATCCAAGGACAAAAATACAACTTCTGTGGCAGATAAAAGCAGAGGCGTAACTAGAAAATTCAGGGCCCCAGTGCAAGAAACCATGAAGGGTCCCCCGGACCTTTCCCTTCAAGCCTGGGGCTCTTCCCACTGATCCTGGGGCCCTTTACTCTTGTTGCGGGGCCCTTTATTACCTTCCCGCAGCGGGACCCTTTCACAAGTTCTGCAGTGGGCCCCTTTCCTGCCATCTTGGGGACTCCCCACGGTGATGGAATGCCAGGGCCCGGTCGCAATTGTAACCTTTGCGATCCTGGCAGTTCACCCACTGGTGTCAGTAGTTTTTATTTTTTGGTATTTTAATTGTATTAATTTTTATCATTTTATTTTATTTTTTTACAATGTCAATGACTATGATTCTGTCCATTCAGAAAAGGAAGGGGCTGGAAAATAACATATTTACCGACCTCTTCCTGGTTGTCTATTGTGACACATCCCCTGCAGCAGCAGGCAGGAGAGGGGAGGGAGCACAGTGGGGGGAATATGGGGCAGCATATTAGGGGGGGGACCAGGGGAGCACATAGGGGCCCAGAGACAGCAGAACACAAGTGAACTGGATAGGAGGAGTGGCGGGGGCAGCATACAGAGGAACCAATCCCCTCCATTTTCCTCCTGCAGCTACAGGAAGAAAAAGGAGGTCAGTGATTTCTCTACATGCTGCCCCCCCCCCTCATCTCCTATCCAGGATCCAGGTGTACAGGGGAGCCGCACAGGCAATTGCAACCCCTGCAACCCCTGTAGTTACGCCTCTGGATAAAAGATTACACATCTAGGCATTTTACTGTGTATTTCGTTTTTTGCCTGGAGTTGAACTCTACGTCAAATTGCACAATTTTCTTGGCATACTTGGACTTTCATGGGCTGCTTTTATTTGTTGCCTGGAGTTTCTTTTAAAAATAAATATAGAAAATGTAAACTTACAATGAAAGTTAAATGTAAATTTAGTTAAAACTAAACTAACAAGTTTGCAATTGAAGTTTGATTGTAAAAGTCTTGAAGCCCTGTGCAAAGATAAAAAAATAAATAAAAAACACATGTAATTAATGACTAGGGATGATCGAACTTTTGAAAAGTTTGGTTCGACCAGAACACCGGAATTTCCCGAAAGTTCAGTTCGGATTCCCGAACCCCATTGAAATCAATGGGACCCGAACTTTGGGAATCAAAAAACACCATTTGAAGCCCTAAAACATAATAAATGCCCCTAAAAAGTGCCTAGGGTTCTTGGTCATGCCCCAGGGACTATGAATCAGGCAAAAAAAAAGGTCATAAAAATTGTCGTTTTTGATAGAGAGCCAATTATTGAAAAAATTATTGGGAAAAAATGAGATTTCTTTGGATTTAGTGTCTGGGGGTCTAAAAAGTGTGCCTGTGAAGTTTCAGCTCAGTAGCATGTTCAGAACCAAAATTATAGCATGCCAAACCTTCAAAAATGACTTTTTTGCTTAACCGTACCTTTCTTTTGCTCCTAATAAAGCAGATGTGTGTGATGCCTTTTGCAGTGGACTTAACGCTTACAACAAGAACAGGCGTTAACTTGTCACTGAGGCTTTAAGTCCACTGCAAAAGGCTTTGCTACTCTGCGTCACACACATCTGCTTTATTTGGCGACAACTTTGGGTCGCATAACACTGCGCGTCTTGCAGGTGATTTTCACATCACACAGTTGATAAAACCTCAGTGACAACTATACATAAATTAAAATTCATCACAGAATTTTTTTAGATGAATTTTATTTTATGTATAGTTGTCACTGAGGCTTTATCAACTGTGCAATGTGAAAATCACCTGCAAGACGCACACTGCTATGCGACCCAAAGTTTTCGCTAAATAAAGCAGATGTGTGTGACGCAGACCAGCAAAGCCTTTTGCAGTGGACCTTACGCTTACAACAAGGACAGCCGTTAAGTTGTCACTGAGGCTTTGGCAACTCTGTGCGGTGAAATTCACCTGCAAAACGCACACTGCTATGCGACCCAAAGTTGTCGCTAAATACAGCAGATGTGTGTATCGCTGAAATGTATTTTGCACAATAGCTGACTAGCAAGCACGTATACCTGCTGTAGATATATCAGCAGTGCAACGTGCTCACTAGACGGAACCCTGACACTTAAAAGTATTCCTACAAAAACTAGATTATTGAATCTAACTATAGTGGTATATAGTACCCTAACTACACTGCATATCCCTTTCCTCACACTAAAAGAACAGCTCCATACAGCAGAAGATCATTTCTAACTGATACTGTCCCTTTAAAAAAATGTTTTCTTTCTAACTCAAACAGTACAATTGCTGTATTTCTAACTACACTGACAATCTTTCTGTAAGCTGAATGCTCTTCTGCTGATATGGAGCTTTACAAGCAATTGGCTATGCAGCAACGTTAACACAGCAGGAGAAACACAAATGCTTCCACTCTCTTCCAAAGCCTCTGTATTACAGTGCTAGAGGTTAGGCCGAGCTATGTTATATACTGGGGGGCGTATTCACTCCTGATTGGCCTCTGGTCCCCGTAGTCACTCCAATCACGTTCCTAGCAGACTCCTGCCCCCTCATTGGCTTTTACTGACGTTTCTGTCCCAATCACGGGCTTTTAAAGCCCACTTCCTGTCCCATTGAATTTTGGGCGGTTCTGGTGACTGAATTCGGAACTTTTACCGCAAAAAGTTCGCAATTCGGCCGAATTTCGAACACCCAATGTTCAGGTCGAACCAATGGTCGACCCGAACCGTTCGATCATCCCTATTAATGACTTCCCAGGCTTTCATTGAGCTGAACACCATATGAATTAGCCACATATAAGCAGTGGTTTTTCTCATTCATAGATATATCATCAAATAACTGTAGATTGCAGTAAAGTGAAAGTTGATCTGAAAAAAAAAAAAAAAAAAAAACAGGGGACAATGCTATAATAAAATATTTAACCAATTAGATCATAAAAGCCAGAATGTATAATTATGGGTGACTGATAAATAAAGTTATAATAAAGGTCTCTAAATAAAATTGTCCTGTAAAATAATTCT
Organism: Pelophylax lessonae; assembly: GCF_965119305.1. NCBI lineage: Eukaryota > Metazoa > Chordata > Amphibia > Anura > Ranidae > Pelophylax > Pelophylax lessonae. The sequence goes on along the minus strand of NC_138769.1, from coordinate 474,821,030 downwards.
AACCTCTGTTCACTTAAATGTTAATGCAGAATCTCCAGTATTTGACACTTCCTGATATGTCAAAATTATGTGTCCCCTGCACTGCACATTGCAGTCCTGTCTACTGGCCCACAGTGTCATATTGGCTGGCAGTAGGAACATAGGGAAACCAGGCACACTGGTAAGTTTGTCAGATGTAAAGATTATGTTAGAGATTATGATCTTTGACAAGAGCAAAGTTAGGACTTGCTGCCCACTGGAATGGGTAAAATAAACCTGCAGACTAGACCATGGCAATCTGCTATGAGCCTTTGGTCATCTACAGCTCAGTAGTATTCCTTTATTGATTTTTTTCATGAGTTTTTTTTTTTTCTAAAGAAAAGGAGAATAGTGAAGCAAGGGTCTATAATTGGTCAAAGGCTCTTTTCAACAAAAATGTAGTGAAAATTTTCAAAAGAGAATCTTGAACCAGATTTTTTGCTAAAGTGGTCTGGCATATTCAGGTACCACATCCAGAATATGAAAACCTTAAATGGGGAGCCAAACAAAAGCTGACTTGTATGATACCCAATTAAACCTTTACAGATAAAATCAAATAGCTTTTGTCAAAACAATAAGATATAGTAAAATCACATTACTCACGGTATATAATAATATATTGCATTGCCTCACAATTTATAATGATTCCCAACCCATCAACTCTATATATACTTATAAAGTTTTTATCCAGTAGTCTAAATTACTTTTAGTTCCAGCAGCATACATTGTAATTCTGCTGGATCCCATCAAAATCTAGAACCCATCAGCTGTCTAGCAGATTTACAATATATGCTGCTGGCACTATAAGTCATTTGATCACTGGATAAAAGCTATATGAATATATAGAGAGCAGATAGGTGTGGTATTATAAATACTGAGGCAATGTTATATCAATTCATACTGTGAGTAATTTTATTTTACTAAATTTTATTGTGATGATATTAAAAGAAATTAATTTTACTTTTAAAGGTTTGATTGGATACCTTACAGCAGGGTAACTCCACTTTCATGGGAAAAAAATGTGCAATACAATAATATAGAGTTGACAATCATGACACAAGTCAGATTGTGATTGAATGGTATTAAAAAGTACCCTTCCTTTTCAATCTGGTATGCTATTATAAATACTGAGGCAATGCAATGTCAATTCATACTGTGAGTAATGTAATTTTACTATATTTTATTGTGTTAATATTAAAACTAATTGTTTTTTTAACTTTAAATGTTTGATTTGGTACCTTTAAAGGTAACTCCACTTTCATGGAAGAAAATTAGCAAATAAAAAAAATTACTAAGAGTAAACAATTGCGACACAAGTATTGTGAGTGTATGTTATTAAAAATGACCTTTCCTCTTAAATTTGCTGCGCTGTAATTTTCTGTAAAATGCATTGAAATATGGCCACCTGGAGGCAGTTTGTACATAGAATGTGTACAGAATGCTGCCCAGATATGTCATTTCCTGATTGTGTGATTTTCCCAGAAGTCTACACTAAGACACAAATCTGATTTTGAGCATCCCCTGCAACAAAAATGGCATTTTTGGTGAGATACTGTCAGAGGAAAATTACGTCTAAAGTGAAGCAGACCCAGTAAGTTTCCTCATAAGAGCCATGTAGGTGCAGCAGCTGATTACCCACTTTCTGTCCATGCTATAGCTGTAAGATGGCTACAGCACAGGCTTCCAGTACTGAAAGGGTGTTCATAGATGGCCCCCCATGATCCTGATGTTCGCACGCCCCCTGTGGCGCGTGGAGTGGTGCGCTTTGTGATCGGCGAGTCCTTCGGATTCGGCTGATCACAGAACAGGGTAAAGGGCCAATCACAGCAGCGATCAGCTGTCAGCCAATGACAGCTGATCACAAAAGTAAACAGAAGCCGGTTATCGGTTGACAGTGACAGAGGAGAGAAGAAGCAAGCTGATAACCAGCTTCTGTTCCAGGGACATCGGTCCCACAAAGTGCCCATCAGTGCTGCTAATCAGTGCCCACCAGTGCTGCTAATCAGTGCCCAACAAGTGCTGCCAATCAGTGCCCACCAGTGCCACCCATCAGTACTGCCAATCAGTGTCCATCAGTGACTCATCATCAGTATCACCTATCAGTGCTGCCTGCCTATCAGTGCCACCTACTAGTGCCCATCAGTGCCACCTATCAGTTCTGCCTATTAGTGCCCATCAGTGCAGCCTCATCAGTGCCACCTATTGATGCCCATCAGTGCTGCCTCATCAGTGCCAATCAGTGCAAATTTATCAGTGCACATCAGTGAAGGAGAAAACATACCTGTTTGCAAAATTGTTATACAAAACTATAAAAAATATATTTTTTTTCAAAATTTTTCGTCTTTTGTTTCTTTAGCAAAAAATAAAAAACCCATACCACCAAAATACAGCTTTATTTATGTGAAAAAAAATAATACACATTTTGTTTGGGTACACTGTTGCATAAGAAAGAAAGAAAGAAAGAAAGAAAGAAAGAAAGAAAGAAAGAAAGAAAGAAAGAAAGAAAGAAAGAAAGAAAGAGAGAGAAAGAAAGAAAGAAAGAAAGAAAGAAAGAAAGAAAGAAAGAAAGAAAGAAAGAAAGAAAGAAAGAAAGAAAGAAAGAAAGAAAGAAAGAAAGAAAGAAAGAAAGAAAGAAAGAAAGAAAGAAAGAAAGAAAGAAAGATACAAGGAATGTTCTGTTCACCATTTTGTAAAGAGGTCCAAGTATTAAATCAACCTTACTTTTCAGTTTGGCGATCTACTGAAATCTGTCTTTTTTGGTGCTGTGTTAAATCACAGCTTAATGTAGCTTAAGGAAATGCCTTGCCTTTGGTTATTCTGCTATGTTCTTTGTTAATGGAGTTTCCTTCCTGCTGCACTTACTTTTTAACAAAAGGCCTATCAAGGTCCTTTTTGATAGGTTTTATATATTGTACCAAGCTTTCCCATGACACGTTGAAAAATGTGGTACTCACTGCAGTCACAAAGGACAAGCTGCTACATTTTTGGAAGTATAAGAGGTTACTGTAAGAAGAAATATTTTGCTAGGATCATTGCTACGTCTTTTCCTCCCCGTAAATCATTTCATTCAAAATTCACAGTACTCTTAAGGGACTTTTACAAAGCAGCGTACATTTGCACTATTGTGCTGTTGGTAAATGATACTCTCTGGATTGTTATTATTTTGTTGCTGCCTCTGTTGTGAAAAGTTCATATGCTGGAAACCTGTGTATGCACATCACAAATTTGTGATTGAGTCATTATGTTAATTCAGTGACATGAATATGGAACAGCTGGAAAGATATGTCAATATTATGAGTGTAACAAAGCAACAGCGAAGCAAACCTTTATTAGAATTTGTAAAAACTGAGATTTATTCAGAGAAGCTTTCTACACTGCTCACTTTGCATCTCTTTTCAAATACTAACGCATTTTGCTATGTATTAGTAATTAAAAAATCAGCAGTTAAAGTTCAACTCTAACCATAACTTTTTTTAATAGCATTCGAAAGGTTAAAACCTTTGTGAGACTTTCATTTCTGTCTGTATTCCCATTTGGGAGAAATCCCCTCACTTGATGTCCTATGGACAAAAAGGATATACGATGAAATTAAACTTGCTCTATGATGACACAAAAAACTATTTCTGACTGAGATACTATCTCCTCATCACTATTCATAAAATGAACCTAGCATCATATTTATTATGTCACTAGACATAAATTAACGGGCGCTAGAACGTACGTATGTATGTATGTATGTGTATATATATATATATATATATATATATATATATATATATATATATATATATATATATATTTCATATGTGTATATATATATATATATATATATATATATATATATATATATATATATATATATATATATATATATAAATATATATATATATATATATATATATATATGTATATTTATATATATATACACACACCAAATTTTCAACTGCCAGGCACTGGTATTTATTAAGTATTTTCTTATATATATATATATATGTGTGTGTGTGTATGTATATATATATATATATATATATATATATATATATATATATATACACACACCAAATTTTCAACTGCCAGGCACTGGTATTTATTAAGTATTTTTTTTTTTAAATCTTTCCATTTAAATAAGTAGTTAAATATCTATCAGTAGTTTTAACCATGCTGGCAATTTTATTTTTTTTACTCCTTTATGTATATATAAGCTCCAAATGCGGGCGCAACATCTTGCCGAAAACTCCAACTATATGCAGCTCCAAATGTCGGGCGCAGGATTAGCTGGTGTTCCGATCCAGCTGGGGAATCAGAAGTACTTCACCTCGGTGGCAGAGAAGAGCGCGGCTCCGGAGGAAGAGGCCTGTCGGATGATGCCTCTGTCATGTCGGATAATGCCTTCAAAGCATCATCCGACAGGCCTCTTCCTCCGGAGCCGTGCTCTTCTCCGCCACTGAGGTGAAGTACTTCTCCTTCCCCAGCTGGATCGGAACGCCAGCCAATCCTGAGGAGGAAGTGAAGTGGGCGGGATCCGCTCCTGTGTAACACACCCACCCAGCGCCGGCCGCCCGCCCTAAGTCTCTCTGCATCCCAACGGCTATCCGTGGGGCACATACGCAGTAGCGCAATCCCACGGACACAGGGACGGACCCAGAGACACATGGGTTTTATTAATATAGATTCTAAAGTTGAACTAAAGGCAAAACTTTTTTTTATTATTATTTTGTAGAAGGTTATAACTGTAACTGTTATTTATTGATTAACTTGTCTTTTGATTTGTTTACATCTGCTCCTCCTTGGGGGAGATTGTCCTTCACTTTCCCTTTACTTTCTGGTCTATAGTCAAAACAGGAAGTGAGTGAAAATCCAAGGTCACCAGGGCTAATGTCACCAATGGAAAATTTCCCCTCTAAACCTGTTCAGGAGACAACATAAAATTATGAATTTTCTTTCACTTTCACTCTTGGTGATGATGGTAAACACAACAAATAGAAAGGGTGAATCTCCTTAATGGGGGAAAATACAACATTAAAAACCCAACAAGATTTTTAATACCCCTCCACTCTATCAAATTCTAAAAAAACATTGTTGCCTTTAGTTATAATGTGTAAATGTAAGTACGGGAGTATTTATTAACTCTCATCATGGAACTCTCTTTTACAATGAACTAAAGAGTGAAAGTCCCATGCTATGTACTTCTCCAGAATCAGTACAATATTGGATGTGACAGCAGCTGAGGTCTATGCAAAAAATCACAGCGTTATCACTCAATTATATGACAGTGTAATAAATACAATACTATACAAGATATATCAAGAGATAAAAAAAAATGTATGTAATAAATAGATACAGGTCCACTGCTTCCTTTTTACACCAATGTGAGAATAAAAGATCAAACTGAAGGTTGGAAAATTTAAATGGAATAAATATATATATATATATATATATATATATATATATATATATATATATATATATATATATATATGTATATATATATATATATATATATATATATATATATATATATATATATATATATATATATATGTATATATATATGTATATATATATATATATATATATATATATATATATATATATATAAATATAAAGAAAATGTATATACATATATATATATATATATACACATTTTCTTTTTTGATCCTTCCATTTATTGTCATTATTGTTAATTTTTTGTAATTTTTTTGTCAGTTCCCTCAATATCTATAAAAATATACTGTATATTGGAAGTTATTATGGATATTTTATAGAATAATAATTGATTTTGTTATTTTTCCCCCTTTTTTGTTTTAGTCATTTGGACATCTGCATATCTATTCCTGGATTTTTATATCCTTTTATATCTCTCATTCTTAATATCCATTTTTTATCTTTTTTTATATACCTTTTTAGAATGTAATTACTGATAGCATCATTGGGTTATAAGATAATGTTATAACCTTATTGATCGAAAATTTATAATCAATGCCATTTTTTTTGCATTAGGATGTGGAGAGGTGTGTAGCACAAGTGGCGCTTCCACTTTTTGGCTCGCCTCTTGATTGGCTCTGCGCTGGCTTCCCCGCCCACTCCCCCTATAAGTATCCTGCACCTCTCTATGCCCTATTATGGTTAGATAAAGGAACTAATTGGCACTCCAAAATGCATTACCAGGGAAACAGGACTGTCCTCTGGGCGTGATGTCACTTCTACGTTCCACAGTGATTATGGAAGTCCTTCTCCACATCCATTGAGCGGTGACCTGGCTCAAACCATCCAACACCACCAGCGGTGGCTGGCTACTGACCTTAAACCTGGGCAATCCCTCTGTTCATACTATTAGTTATGCACATTCTTATGGAACACATGTGAGTGTTTATTTGGCTGCTCCATTAAAGTTCTTACAAATATTGCACTTAGAGAAGTGCCCCCCAACACTCCCGTGTGTTTTTGTTGTTTTAGTTTTGAGTAGATTTAATTTACTTGAATTATTGCCATCCTCTATGTCTTGGGATCTCCAGCAACAGCATCTCCCATTAGGAATTCCAGACTCTAATTTAGGTCAACGTCTTACAGAAGCTAAGCAAGGGAGTTTCACTCATTCTTTTTTTATTCTCTATTAGGTAGAATAATTATATAGACTGCATCCACAAGAGAGAGACTCCCTATAAAAGTCAATGAAAATGGCACCCAGATGTCAGAGAATGACAAGAAGCCAGCTCGCTGGGAGTTACCTAAAAAAGAAACATGTTTTTGCGTAGAATCATTTCATGGCTGAGAAAATAGATATGACTGATATGTCATGACATAATAACTGATCTGGTATTATGCATTATTTTTTATTTTATTTTTATAGCAATATGTGCACAGGAAAGTAACATCACAGTTTAACGTAGACACTAATGTTTCACAATTCACAGATCTATGTATATTTAGTAACTACGCAATATAATTAGATGCAATACAGGTAGTTTAGAATAGTGACCAGAACTTTAGTTAGGTGGAAAACAGTATCTCAAAGTTGTCCAAAGAAGAAAAGGGGAATGTTAACAGATGTAGCCCTTGTCTGATGTGGTATTAGCAAACTGAGTTTGAATATCTAAGCACTGCACAAACTGTTGGTGCTATAATTAAATCTTGTATAATAATAATATTATCGATCAAGAGAAGAGCAATAGTAAAAGGAAGCAGGAAAGTTATTACCACAGCATGGGGGGGGGGGGTTAATAAATAGGGGGCTAGGGGATGTGCCAGGGGGAAGTATACCATCTCTTAAATACCTTAAACCTAAATAAAGGAGTGTAAACAAGGTATAGGGACTGTATGCAGGATATACGGTATCTGGGTAGGGGGTAATGTGGCTAGAGGAGCAACATGGGCTGGAACCTACTTGTTGCTAAAAAGCTTAGAAGGAGGAGAGGTAAGCAGAAATATGGATCAGATCTTAATCAGCCAACCAAGAGTTCTTTAAAATCATCTGTACAGGAAAATTCTAACCAATAGAACCAACTGTTACAAAACTTTGTGTTAGGGCTTATAGAGGGAACTGGTTAAATCCTTCATGAGATTGATATCCTCAGCACGGAACAGCCAATGTTGTACTGTCAGAGTGGAGGGGGATTTCCACAAAGCCGAGATGCAAGAACAAACTCACTGATCCTTTTTTAACAAAGAAACCATTTTAAGGCTGAACTAAAAAATATTTCTCACGGCGAGAGTCAAGGGAAACATATCAGTGTATGCTACTACCATATTTATAATACAGACATCAAGGAATTAAAAGCATATAGCATGTTATCATAGAAAAACTTCACTGCAACATACTAGGATTTCCTTCCAGATGCATCAAAAATAAAGATTAAATCAAATGACTGAATGAATGCCAAAAAATATTGGCAAGCATTTTTATGGTGGATGGAATAACTGTTTAATAATCTATTCAGGTTTATAGTAAGGACCTATGACCTATAATTATTACTGGTAGAAATCCTACATTGGCCAAGACTGATTTAAATAATAACCTCCACAGACAATTTAAAACTATAAGGAGAATTTAAGGTTGTGAAATGATGATTAATGTGTAGCTTTAAATTTACCTTATGGTTAAACATTTTCTTATTAAAGAGAATCTGTCACCAGCTGAAATAAAGATAATTGGGAAATCTCTGCCTGTTGCATCAGCATGTTCCCAATCAATGTGTTGTATACTGCAGCTTTCAATAAACTGATTGTAAAGTCTTGTTTTTATTTATTTCTTTTTAAATATATACTTATCTGCTCTGTGCAATGATTTTGTACTGCGTGACCCGGATCCTCCTCTTTTCGGGTCCCTCCTCTGTACTCCTGGCCCCTCCCTCCTGTTGCATGCCCCCACAGCAAGCAGCTTGCTTTGGGGGCACCTGAGCCGAGTCACAGCTCCCTGTGTTTATTCAGACATGGAGCCATGACTCTGCCTTGCCCCCTCTCTCTCCTGATTGGCTGATTGACTTTGATTGACAGCAGTAGGAGCCAATCACAATGCACTGCTGTCTCAGCCCATAAGTAAGGAGGGGAGTCTCAGGCAGCTGAGACACTCCTGCAACATCGCTGGATGAGGATGGGCTTAGGTAAGTATTAGGGGGGCTGAGGTGGGGTTGCTCTACACAGAAGATTTTTTTTTATCTTATTGCATAGAATCCATTAGGTTAAAAACCTTCTGCCTTTACAATCCCTTTAAAAGAAGGAATGTCCTTGCTTGGGTACTTTATATTATGTGGTGACTACTGCCCCTGGTTGAGACTACAACTGGCCATACTGACACACACTGCATGGGCATGGTACTCCTTTGTCACTATCGGCAAGCAGGATGTTTAGGTAATGGATATTATAATGCCTAAAATTTACATATCTCCCCTTTCTGAGAAAAAAAGGTATTCAATTCTGTGACAATATTTTAATAACTCATCCTGCTCTAGAAGTATACAGCCATTACCCTATATATGACACATGGTTAAAAAATACATGGTGAATCATAAGCTAGCACATTAGTGTGCGAATTCAAGTAGTTCATATGCAAAATAGTATAATGCAAAACCAGCAAATATGCTTCCATTGGTAATAGAAACACCTCAGAAATAAAGTAACCAGTTCTATTTATAGATGGATTTGTTTCCAGACTCTTGAAACTCATCCAGTCTTGCATTATCCTTTTGAAATTGAACATCTTATTAATTAAGCAGTGCAAACTGCAATGATCATATGCAAATATCATTCAAAGCAACAAATCAGAAATCATATCTTATCTAATCTACCTTCAGCATGGTAAAAAATGTATACTGCGACATGGGTATAAAAATATATCAAAGGAGTCTGGCATCATTTTTTTTTTTACTTTTTTGTTTTTTTATTTTATTTTTTTACTATTCCTATTAATAGTTTCTTAGGTGAGGTCTTTTTGACAGTGGACGGTTTCCCTGTCATCAGAATACAATGATCACTGATTGCGGCTAAAATGGAGTGAACCTAACACATTTGCTACCATTATACTATATGCTGGGTGTCCAGTGCACTCCTGTACCTTTAAGGAGGGATGGGCTCCCTCCAGGCTCACCTGCCCTCTATCTATCCATTATAATGCATGTGTTTATACTATGGAGGCTCTCAAAAACATATAGAGTTAAGCCCCCATACACAATAAGAAATTCGGAAGGGAGATTCCGTCCGACGACCGATCTGCCGATTTTCGGATGGTTAGTATGGTGCTTTCGACAGCCGACTCCGACTTTTCGACTGACAAAATCCTAATGTGCAGGCTAAAAAAGATTTTGTCCTCTGTCAACACACGTCCGATTTTCGTCTCATTAGTACAGATTTTGACGGGGAAAAATCTTATGAGCAAGACTAGGCATGCTCAGAGACGAAAGAACACATACAAAGCAATCCAACACATGACAACACTTCTGAAGTAGAATTCTGTCATACGGGAAAATTTGTATGAAAATAACCTCTTCACTTTCCACATCAGACTAGTATGCCACAAAAAACGGACGACAGATCGTTCGATAATCTGATCGTGTGTACGGGGCTTTAGGCTGGCCATACATGTTCAATTTTCTAGATTTACCACAAACCACATAATATGAGGTCATAGCTAAACAACACTTTCACTTGTATCCAATTAGGCAGGCCTTTGTACTACATAGTTGAAGGTAAATTTCAAGAAAATTATACAGAAAATTGTAAGAAAATTGTATAGTGCATGGCCAGCCTTTGGACTGCAGATAATATTGGGGTGCTGTGAAGTGGCTCTGCAGCTTACACATGTATTTGCAAATGTGTGCTAAATAAACCAGTTTTTAACGCATACCGTTAGGCAGGATAATTCAGTTGGTTGTAGGCTGGTCAGTAAGTTGAGCTGGGAATTTTCTTTGGTTTTCTTAGAACTTGACAGGTTGCCTACTCAAAACTAAAAAAAAAAGTTATTTTTGGGTTTAGATATACTTTAATGTATACTTAAAGAGAATTCAAGGTCCTGTGTACTGCTTGGGCCAAGGATCCAAAATGCCTTTCTTAGGGACACAATGGTTATTTTGGAAACGAATAGAGGTATTTCAAGTACCACAAGGCAACTGTACTCCAGTACTATTTTTACTTTAGACAATGTTAATGCCAAAATAGGTTTGCATGAATGTGAACCAAAAGAACTGTGTAACATGAGTCATTTCTGGAATGTATGTTGGTTTGACTTTATGGAAAGGCAATTTGACTACAGTATAGGAGAGTAAAATTATAGTTTAATCTTTAAACCAAATTGCATACAGACTTGTGAGGAGATGTTCATCCATGTAACTATAAATTGTGTACAAACCTAATGGGTCACAAATCCCCACAATAATTCTTCTATTTCACTATCTACTGACTTCTGTTACAATCACACATGACTGTCAAATTGTGCTTGGCCACTCGTGGACCATCCCCAAGCAATCACAATACAGGTCAATAGAGAGCCAACAGGCTGTAGTTTGTAAACATGGAAATGGATGTTCAGTCATGCTTTCTAGTCATGCATCTAAAATTGCTTCTGAATAGCCTGTGTAGTTGGGCTTTAAGGGAAAAAATCTTACAATGATAACATTTTACTTTCCGGATAACATTAAAGTCCTAAATGTTAGGGTCTTCTGTGAAAACCCAAGACAACACTAAATTGTGCACCAAAACAATAATAAACTTACCTTAATCATTTTTCACAAGACACAAAGAAAGCCATCAAAGTGATATTAATGAGTGTATTATTTCACAGCTTACTGTTCTCTGGAGGCTATATTTCATTTTCCAGCATTTCCAGCTGAGTCAAGAATCATAGCTTGTGCTGGAAGCCCTGAAGCTCTGGATTATGTTGCACACACTGTGAAGTGCCTTTAGAAATCAATTCATGTCCCTGAGGCTAGAGGAAAACTCAACGGGAGACAATTATCCAGACTGGTCCACAAAACTGAAGTACATGTTCAAGAAAAAACTTTATATAACAGTCCACCTTGTTGAATAAAGCTGTTCAACACAATATAAAAAGAAATCATCAACTTGAATTAAAAATAAAATGATCAAATGCAAAATCATACTACTATTTCACATGTGAGGCTATGATATAGCCTCAAAGTGAACATTTTACTGGGCTTGTTAAAGGATAAGTTCACGTTTGTAAAATAAAAAAAAATAAAAAAAAGCACATCTTTTGGCAGATTAAAAAAAAAAGAAAATGTGCATTATTATTTATTTATTTATTTTTACTAGGAGCTGGAAAGAATTGCACCAGGAATCAGCAGACCATGGTTGCAATGCAAGACTCCTGCAGGCTGTCAGTGTAAGCTGTCTGCTTGTACCTCGTACAAGCAGACAGTTACATGATGAAAAGAAGAAACAATGAACTACCCAGAGCTTAAAGTGGAGTTCCACCCATTTTTAATAGGTTGGATTACATAGATGTATGTAATCCCCTTTAAAACGACTTTTACCAATGGAAATTTTTTTTTTTGCTAGTGAATACCTTAATTTCTGCTTTATTCCTCCTCTCCTCACTTCCGGGTCCGATCGGCGATGATGTCATTCGGCGATTCGCAGTGTGTGCTGGGATGTATTCCATTCCAGAAATCTCGCAGTATTAGCCAGGAGCTGAGCTGTACTGAGCCGTGACCTGCCCCGTCTCCGCCCCGCCTCCTCTCAGTGAGTTGTACTGTATTCATTGTATTCAGGCCGTTCTCTGCCCCGCCTCCGCCCCGCCTCCTCTCAGTGAGCGAGGACTGAAAGCATTATATCCTCACTGAGCTCACTGAGAGGAGGCGGGGCAGAGCACGTCCTGAATACAATGCATATAGTACAACTCACTGAGAGGAGGTGGGGCGGAGGCGGGGCAGGTCACGGCTTAGTACAGCTCAGCTCCTGGCTAATACTGCGAGATTTCTGGAATGGAATACATCCCAGCACACACTGCGAATCGCCGAATTACGTCATCGCCAATCGGACCCGGAAGGGAGGAGAGGAGGAATAAAGCAGAAATTAAGGTATTTACTACCAAAAAAAAAAAAGTTTTCATTGGTAAAAGTCGTTTTAAAGGGGATTACATAAATCTAAAGTTACGAAAATGGGTGGCACTTTAACAGTGCCCTGGTTTTGATTAGTAACTATAAGCTGACAGCCGCAAAGACTGTCGGTACTTGTAGTTCTCCCCTCTGTGAATGAAAGACACGGCCGGGTTTTTTTTTTTTTTAATTGTGACAGCGAATTGGGGGAGAAGATCCCCTGTTCTTTGTCACTAGAGAATCGAGGAGAGGCTGCAGCAGTGGGAACATGTTATATGTTCTACCCCAAAAACAGGTAGAACATGTAACATGTTCCCAAAGGTGAACTTATCCTTTAAGAAAACTCTGGGCTAAAAAAAAAAAAAAAAAAAAAATACTGATTTTCATTAGTCTGTTATTTAGCCTTTTTACTGACTAATCAAAATGTTAAGGCCCCTTTCACACTATTGCAACGCAATTTTGCCGCAATTTCGCGGCACGATTTTTGCCGCGATTTTGAAAGCATGGGCAAGGCTATATGCCTCAAAATGCATTAAAATCGTGGCAAAGTAGTGCAGGAACTACTTTGAAGTCGGTGCGACTTCAAAACGCACTGATATGAATGGGGCTCATTGAAAATAATGGAAAACGACTTGTCATGCGATTTTGCGGTCCAAAATCGCGGGACAAGTCGCACTAGTGTGAATGGGGCCTAAATGTTTCCTCCCGCCGTCAAAAAAAAGTTAGGTGTCTTTACAACCTCTTATCTGTTGTTGGTGTAGCTAATACATCGGGACACCTCAGTCAGGGGCATCTCACCTGTCACAGGCAGGGGTGTCCTGTGTGTGGATGACCCTGCATTAGGTAAAAATTCTATGTATCGATTTACTAAAGGCAAACAGACTGTGAACTTTGTAAGTGCAGTTGCACTCTGCAAGGGCATTTGCTCCAGAGATTAGGAAATAAGGGAAGTTCAGCTGACTTATATCATTCAATCATGTGCAAGCAATAATGCTGTATTTTTTTATTTTTCTTTGCACACGATTTGGTATTGTTTGCAAAGTGAAGTTTTACCTCATTTATTAAGCTCTGGAGCAAATGCCCTTGCAGAGTGCAGCTGCACTAGCAGAGTGCAACCCCTTAGCTTCATTCATCCCAAACACTATTGTAAGTGAAAAATGTCAGCACTAAAAGTTACAGTTCCAGCTCTAGTAGAGTGGTGATAGTGGCTCACCCACTCTCCACCCCATCTATTCATGAAACTTCTTGTATTCCTTTAAAAGAATACAAAATATTCTGTGAATGGACGAAGAGAAATTGTGACATTCATTCACCCCTTCTCTCCCCTCTTCAATTCACAGAACACTGTGTAGAATGTGAAAAGAATATATAGTATGTTGTGAATAGATGAGGTGCAGAGTGAGTGACCTATTATGACTATTCTACTAGTTCTGTAGTGCTTACAGTATTATATAGGATGAAGAAACTAAGAGTTTTAACCACTTTACCACCGGAGGATTTTGCTGTCTTACGTCTGGGCCACTTTTTGCGATTCGGCACTGTACGAATTTAACTGACAATTGCGCGGTCATGCAACGCCATAACCAAACGAAATTTACATCCTTTTTTTCCCACAAACAGAGCTTTCTTTTGGTGGTATTTGATCGCCTGTGCGATTTTTAATTTTTTTGCTATAAACAAAAAAAATAGCGACAATTTTGAAAAAATAACAATATCTTTCACATTTTTTTATATGAAATTCCCCCCCCCCCCCAAATGTAAAAATCTAATTTTCTTAGCATTTTAGGCCAATTTGTTTTCTGCTACAAATTTTTGGTAAAAAAATTGCAATAAGCGTATTTTGATTGGTTTGCGCAAAAGTTATTGCGTTTACTAACTAAGGGAAAGATTTCTGTCGTTTTTGTTGTTTTTTTTTTTTTAATGAGTAATGGCGGCGATCTGCGTTATTTTTTGCGGGACTGCGACATTGCGGCGGACAGATCGGACCCTTGACTGACATTTTTGACACTTTTGGGGGTACCAGTGACATTACTGCAGTAATAAGTGCTATAAATATGCACTGTTATGGTAAAAATTACACTGGCAGGAAAGGGGTTAATTTTATTGGAGAGGGAGTGGTTAACGTATGCCTGGTGCTTACTGACGTGTGTGGGGGGAGGTGACTGAGTGACACAGGGACAGATCGCAGGTTCAGCTATGCTGAACCCTGCAATCTGACCCTGCCTGTCACTTAGGAGATCCGCCTGTTTTGTTTACACAAGCGGGCGGATCTCCACACTCGATTCCCCGACGATCGGGGAAGAGCGGCGGTGATCACCACCGCTCCTCCCCTGGCCCGACTCCCGCTGTGACTGAATACTGGCGACGGGGAATACTGGCGACGGGGTAGGTCTACGTCGCCAGACGTTATCGAGCCACTTTGCCGCAGTAGAGCTCTAGTGAGCAGCGGTAAAGTGGTTAACTAATGCAAGAGCATCCACACATGGAACACCCATTATTAGAGCTAATTTTGTTTTATATAGCAAATGTCCACAAATACTTTTTTTTCAGCTTTAACTGTTAAACTGGAAAAACATACAGAAAGATCTAAGTGCTTTTGTGCTCCAGAAGTTGGATCCCATGAATATGGACCATTACTAAATTTCAAACAGCTGCATTTGTGCTAAGAGTACAGTTGCTGGGCCCCAGTTTGATATGAGGAGCATGCTAAATTAATTTATATAGGAATGTTAGGACTTGGCAAAAACTTTAAACCTTTATACTTCTACAGAATTGTCATACACAAAGTTGTTACGCTTGGTCCTGAAAAGACCAACATATAAATAACTCTCCTATATGCCAGGTCTTTCAAGGCATATTTACACTCTTTAAACTTCCTAAATGTAACCAATCTTCTGCATTATTTATTTTAACTGTGCAATGTATAGTAGTTATGAGTTACTAGGCTTTTCAGAACCACATAAAGTACATCAATAAATAGGTTGCAAAATCTCAATCATTTTGAGGGGCGATCAGTGTCTGTAATTTCTTGGTCAGTTTACCATGGAAAAATTGTCAGTGGATTGATATCTCTTCTTAGGGAATGGGTGTCTTGAAGATTTTCCTCACATTGTCAGCAATTACTAGCTAATCTGTTGAAAATAGTCCTTACCATAATAGCATACAGATTACTGCCTGAAAACTGATGCCACAATTCAGATTAAATAGAAGAGATGTACATGACTCGTGATGTTTAAATGTGCTTTAGAAGTCAAAGAAGATGACACTCTACTTTAACAAGTACTTTACTTTGTGAATCTTTGATTATAAATGTGCCTGCTCTAAATGTCCCTTGATCATTTATCATCAAAGGAGCATTGTCACAACTATAACATACATCAGGGTCATCTAAACGTATTAATTTTGACCATTCAAGAGGTTTAAAGAAAAATGTGCTCTGTTATGAATTAAACCTAGTATATTCAGTAGTTACTGAGGAAAGCTTGAAAGTATTCAGACTGTGTGACTGTTAGGATAACAGCTCTGTGTGGTAAAGAGTATGACCATTCGTACAAGCTAACTCTATTTTACTTGGCGCCTGGACTTTGGCCATGGTAGGTTTTGGTGCAAGGCTCCTGTCACTAAGAAATAGAATGCAAACTGTTGGTGCCAAGTGTGTTTCCAACCAATAAAGAATCCCCTACACAGCCTTCATCAGCTATAGTTCTTTGCAGAGGTGTAACTAGAACCTTCATGGCCAAGGTGCAAGAAACCACGAAGGACCCCCCGCCCCTGGTGGGGGCCCTTCTCACTGGTCCTGAGGCCCCTTACTCCCCCCAGGGGGCCCTTTATCACGGTCCCGCAGTGGGACTCATTCACATGTTCTGCGGTGGGCTCCCTTCCTGCCAACTTGAGTCCACCCCCCCCCCCATGGTGGTGAAACCCTAGGGCCTGGTCACCTATTGTCGACCTATATGACACTAGAAGTTGTTATTTTTGTTATTTTATCTAGGGGGCAGCAGGACCTAGATAGGAGGGGAGGTGGGGGCGGTATATAGAGGAAATGATGCCCTCAATTTTCCTTCTACAGTCACTGAATGCCTGCAGGAGGGAGATAAAAAAAAACAAAGTATAGCCTTCTCTGGATCCCCTTCCCCCATGACAGGTTTTCAATCCACCTACCACTGATGGGTGTATGGTTAAGGAGCAGGAGCACAAGAAAGGCTTAGTGACAGGGGTTGGGGTCTCTAATCCATTTTCCCCCATGACAGATCCTCTTTATACCTCCCACTGACTGGTATAGGGCTTAGGGGCAGGAAGGCAGAGTGGGCTCAGTGAGATGTGAAAGGGGTTTTTACACTCTATTCCTCTCCCCCATGACAGGTCCTCTTTAACCCTCCCACTGACTGGTGTAAAGGGCAGGAGAGCGGGTGGGCTCAGTGACAGCAGGGTCGGATTATGAGTTTTTAGTCCCCTCCCCCCCATGACAGGTCCTCTTTTCCCCTCCCACTGACTGGGGTAAGGGGCAGGAGGATGGGTGGCCTCAGTGACAATGGGGTAGAATTACCAGTCTCTAATACCCTCCCCCCATGACAGGTCCTCTTTCCCCCTGCTAGTGACTGATATGTGGCTCAGGGACAGCAGGGTGGGGCAGGCTCAGGGACATGGGGCAGGGTTAGTATTAACATACCAGGCTCCTCCATGCTGTCACTGTCCGGGGGATATAGGGGGACAGTGGGCTTGATTCATTCTCAATCTAAAAAAAAGTTATGGTTATAAAATAGTTTAAGCTGGTAACACTCTAATAGATTTTTTTGTTCAGCCTGTGGGCTCCATTCACACTCAAATAAAGATATCACACAATACATAGGTAATGCTAAAATCTTACTGTGTCATTTGCCCATTCAATGAACAACAGATCAGCCTTATCATTTTTGTCCAAAAGTTTCAGGTTACGCAGGAAGAAATTAAAGTATAAAAAAGCAGTGTCACCTCTCTGGTTATTCATTATGGAATGTATGGTATGTAAACCACAAGCTAAATTAACCACTTTACCCCCAGCCCTATTTCGGACACTTTTTGTTCACAAGTTAAAACCAGTATTTTTTCCTAGAAAACTACTTAGAACCCCCAAACATTATATATATTTTTTTAGCAGAGACTCTGGAGAATAAAATGTCGGTCATTGCAAAATTTTTTGTCACGCGGTATTTGCGCAGCGGTCTTTAAAACGCCATTTTTTTGGAAAAAATTTGAAAAATCACATTTCACTAATTTAAAAAAATACTAAACAGTAAAGTTAGCCCATTTTTTTTGTATATTGTGAAAGAACATGTCACGCCGAGTAAATAGATACCAAACATGTTACGGTTTAAAATTGCGCCCCCCCGTGGGATGGCGACAAACTACGGTCAATAGAGATCTCAATCTGCGACGCTTTAAATTTATTTAACGGTTACCAGTTTTGAGTTAGAGTGTAGCTCTTTTTTTTAAATTATTGCCCACGCTCTAGCGATCGCGGCGATACCTCACATGTGTGGTTTGAACAGCGATTTCATTTGCGGCTCGACTTGCATATACGTTTTTTTTTGTGCGCGAGCTAACGGTGACGGGGGCGGCTAAATTTTTTTTTTTTTTTCCTATTTATTTTTTTTTAACTTTATTACAGTTTTTTTAAAAAAAAAAAAATCTGATCACTTTTATTGCTGTCACAAGCAATGTAAACATCCCTTGTGACAGCAATATGTGTGACAGGTACACTTTATGGAGGGATCGAGGGTCTAAAAGACCCTAGACCCCTCCACTACACTTCCCTGTATGCAAAACGCCAAAAACGGCATTTTTGCATACAGCCGTTTTTTAAATCTGCCGCCTTTTGCGGCACGGTAACCCGGATGTGACGTCATGGACGCCGCCTCCGGGTTACGTCATCGGAGACCCGATCAATGCCGTTTCCGGCATTCATCGGGACTCCATCCAGCCGGCGGACGTGCCGGCTGGGTGCTCGGGGCTCCCGGTGGGACGGGAGCCCCGAGCAAAGCCGCGGAAGGCGGCGGGAGGGGGGGGACGTCCCCTCCCGCCCCCCCGGGTAACGATCGAGCGGCTCCCGAGCCGCATCGATCGTTACCGACGGAAAGCCGCCCGCCGGCTTCAAACAACGGTACCAGGATGATGCCTCTAGCTAGAGGCATCATCCCGGTATAACCACTCAAAGTCAGCCGACGTAGATCTACGTGGCTGGTCGTTAAGTGGTTAAATCAAAAATCCTTTGCCAGGCAAAATATTTCAGTTACATGCGTAATATATTTAATAGTTTGAAAATAATAATGATACAGTCATATAAAAGTAAACGTATTGCACTTTCCATTGCACAATAAAAACAGCAATTAAAAGCAACCTTGTAAGAAAAAAATCCAAACAAAAGTGACCTATAGGAGAAGAATTTATATACTCACTTCTCTGATGGTTATATCTTTTACCCTCCCTGCATAACTCAGCAATGATGTGGGTACCCGACATTCATATCCAATACTATTGGAAATGTTAAATGCTAAAGGACCTGCTAAAGCCTGTAGTACCAAAATAGTAAGAAAATAAGCGACACAGGCCACCAAAAAGGTGAGTACTCACAGTTTGCTGTACCAGTACTGATGCACACAGCAGTTCCTATTGCAGCACAGTCTCTGCAGGACCTGTATGTTGTTTCTCACCTGGGGCCTGTCTCATCAGTACCTGTGCCATAGCTTTCGTGTTCTCTGGAAGACGGTCCTGTGACCTTATGCAAACTCCCACTAACCCCCCCCCGGCTCTTATTGATAATTGTCTGAAGGACACTTCCTCTAAGGTCTGAAAAAGCTACTTAAACTTGCTTTACTATTTAATTACTCTGTTGCCTGACCAAAGACCTCTTTGAGAACCTGTTTTCAAGCTCCTGTGCCTGTAACCTCTCTCAAAGTTCTGTTACCCGAATCTGACTTTTGTCAGTTTTTCGGCAATTCTTGTTGTCTGCCAGCCACAACCTTTTTTCTGTTTGGCCACAACCTTGCCTTTCAGATTTCATTCATTTTTACCAACTGTCAGACAGTTGGAACGTAAACAAGGGCAGAAATCTGGGAGCTGTCTGTGGAAAAATCCTTCATCCCTTGCAGGGTGTTCTAGTGAATACCAGGCAGTTCCTTAGACTCTGTGCCTTGGCCTTCTTAACCTCCCTGGCGGTATGATTATGTCAGGAATTATCTACCAAAAGCGGTACAATTTTTTTCAAGCAAATTTGGCGTTATGTATTATAGGCCTACATTTCTTAGTAATTACTGACTTAAACCTGACCAAAACAAGACTCGAGTAGACATCCCAGATGTGATAAATTTGAAACACAAACGCATGAATTATAATCTAATCAATAATATAATTTTATTATATAATATATAATATATATAATAAAATTATATTATTGATTAGATTATAATTCATGCGTTATATATACAGTATATATATATATATATATATATATATATATATATATATATATATATATATATATATATATATGTGTGTGTGTGTGCATATATATATATATATATATATATATATATATACACATATATACACATATATATATAATATAAATGTGTTATGTGTTTGTGTTTGGTGCAACGTTTGTCGTCGTCGTCCACTGCACATGCGCCCGCCTCCACCAATGGGAACGCCCAATGGGAACGCGACGTACGTTTCGTCATACGGAATGACGTCGTCAGGGGCCGTATGACAAAACGTACGTCGGGCGTTCCCATTGGTGGAGGCGGGCGCATTTGCAGTGGACGACGGCGGCGGCCATCTTTATGGTTAGAAACATCCTGTTATGCACGCTTCCAAACGCTGCTGTTACTCTGCAAAAATGTGAGTGCAATGTTTTTTGAAGTTTGTTCCAATAAATTTTTTAAAAGCATACTGCACCATGAGAGGTTTCTTTATATTTTTGAGCATAAATGCGAGAGGACTCCGGTGTTTGTGACATAGTGTGCCCAGGACATCTATCGGGATTGATCCTATGTCTTTGAGGTCCATATCATTTCATTGCTTAATACATGGTGATATCTGGTAAGGGTATTTATAATACCTATCTTGGTGGTGGTCTGTGTCACGTGGCCTTTGAAGGTAGGAAGGATTGCTTACATATTTTCCATCTGCACGTGGTTCTCCAGCACTTGGATTGATCTTAATTCTTAAAGACTGTCCCTTTTAAATTCAAGGACTTTTTTGACACCAGTTTTAAGCGCTATAATTTCATGTGGGTTAATGAGAGATCATCGCTGGATCGCCAGGAGAAGGTAAGAGACACCGCTGCGCTCTCTGCACATCTACCCCGAGCGTGACTCAGGGATACCGATCCTAGACTAAAAAATCCACCCCGAGTCACGCTCGGGGATACCGCCAGGGAGGTTAAGGGCCTAAATCATTTGGTAATACAGAGGGTCCACTATCTCCATGATATGAGTATAAGAGCTATTCTTTTACAAAGCAAATACATTTTTTTTTAATACTGACATGATCACTTAAAATAGTCCCATTACTCCAGTGTTTAACATTAAAATATGTTTTTGGAAATAAATCCTATTCCCAGTGAATTAAAAACATATTTTTATCTAGCAATGCACCGTGTAGCTTTTACCTTGTTCAAGGACAGATGTGTATGACAATGATGCATTCAGACTATGAGCTTGAATAAATGTACGTGTTCCATCACTTGCACAGGAAGTGGGTAGTCTGTGCTAGTGGCAGAGCAGCTTGATTGCATCAGTTTGTGACAGAAAAGGAATGCCGCTTTTCAAGATAACATGTGTTGAAGGATTCATGTGGACCACTGTGGGAGTCAGCCAGAGCATGTCAACACAATTTTATTCAAAGTGGTCTTAAGTGGATAACTGACAGTAGTGTGGGTCATGCGGAATACACTGATATCTGATTTCATTGTACTAACAAATGACTGTGTCATATGCTGTGCCTTGTACTTCTTAAAAGCAAGGTTAATGTTAGACCACAGCAAACAACTGATTTTCACAATAATGATTTGCATACCTCTAGAGGTTGTGAATGTATGTCTGAGGAAAATTCATTATAATATTATTTAGCACACAAGTCCCAAATTTCATTACATGTTAACTATACTTAAAGATATCCATAAGGTAATTAAAAAGAAGAACATTTTTAATTAAATACCAAACAGTGAGTCAGTGAAAATGGATTTCCACTAACTGACTTTATACTTTTGCATCCATAAATCACATGCAATCACATCCCATAGCCACACTTTCTATTTCACAACGGAATGTTCATCAATAGATGTATTTGACAGCGGTGCCCACAAATACAGGGATCATATTGGTCTTATGTTTATAATGTTTAATGTTTACAATACATTCTACTAAAGTCTATACATTCTACTAAAGTCTATCATTTGTCAATCTACAAACCCCAAAATAGGGCTGGAGTCATCAGTATATACAGTATCTCACAAAAGTGAATACACCCCTCACATTTTTGTAAATATTTTATTATATAGTTTCATGTGGTAGCACTGAAGAAATGTCACTTTGCTACAATGTAAAGTAGTGAGCGTACTGCTTGTATAACAGTGCAAATTTGCTGTCCACTTAAAATAACTCAACACACAGTCATTAATATGTAAACCACTGGTAACAAAAACGTGTACACCCCTCAGTGAAAATGTCCAAATTGGGCCAAATTAGCCATTTCCCTCCCCGGTGTCATGTGACTCATTAGTGTTACAAGGTCTCAGGTGTGAATGGGGAGCAGGTGTGTTAAAGTTGGTGTTTTTGCTCTCACTTTCTCATACTGGTCACTGGAACTTCAACATAGCACTTTATGGCAAAGAACTCTCTGAGGATCTGAAAAAAAGAATTGTTGCTCTACATAAAGATGGCCTAGGCTATAAGAAGATTGCCAAGATCCAGAAACTGAGCTGCAGCACGGTGGCTAAGACCATACAGCGGTTTAACAGGACAGGTTCCAATTTTCATACTGGTCACTGGAAGTTCAATATGGCACCTCATGGCAAAGAACTCTCTGAGGATCTGAAAAAAATAATTGTTGCTCTACATAAAGATGGCCTAGGCCTAGAAAATTGCCAAGACCCTGAAACTGAGCTGTAGCACGTACAAAGAGCAAATTACTCCTGCACGTGAGGGGTGGCCTTGTGGCTGGTATCCTAAAAATGCTAGGCATCCTCAGCTACCTCAGGCCGTGGAAGGATGTAGACCTCCAAAAAACATTACGCGTTTCGGGGTGTTCCCCCTTCATCAGAGCTAGTTGGGGGGAATGAGTGGTAGGGCTTTTGTATATTCCAAACGGTCACATGATCAAGTCCCAAAGCTTCACCCTTTGTGGGTGGGTCAAGAACAATATAAATGTAAAGAAGTATATTACTAATGACAATAGAAACATAATATATATATATATATATATATATATATATATATATATATATATATATATATATATATATATATACATATATATATATATATATATATATGGAACCAATGCATATACAAGGACATCTATAAAAGATGATTACCACAATACATGACAATGGAAGAGCCAGTCATGCAGAGTTCGCTGACATGGAACACACATTAGACCCTATTGCCTTGTACGATCAATATATACCATCCAAATGCAGCCACAGACTTAATGTATGGTAGAAAAAATCTATTGAAATTCCCTGTTGTTCCTTGTATATGTTATATACTATGTTGTAGTGTATGTCAAATCTAAACTTCACACAGCTTTCATATAGATTGGAGCCCACAGTATCCTAAAAAAGGGGGGGGGACCTTCCAAAATGTAAACCATCAGTGCCGAAAATGAGAACAGGATCGTATTGCTATTAATATCATTACCGGATCATCCCTGTGTCTGGCGTCTTTGTGTCTCTGTTTCCGCTGATGTCCTATTTTGGATATCTGGTGCCACCATCCAAGATGCTCCAGGACATGGCTCCACGCCGCATACATCACTTCTGGTTCCTGTAGAGTATGCGGAAGTGACATAAAATGGTCTGTCAAGACGGATCTCACAATCCATGCTGCGCCATCTACCTGGCCCCAGCATGAATTGCATACAGAGATTTGTAGCTGGAAATTTGGTTTGTTTCTACATTGATTCCAATTGTCAATATGCTGCATTGGGAACGGCATGATCACTCTTACACTCATAGGGTGGCCAGATGGAGTCAACTAGAATTGAGTGATAATACAATACAACATATATATATATATATATATATATATATATATATATATATATTTATTTACTCACTTTTGTCAGATACTGTATAACATAAAACAATATAGAAAAATATACAGTTTGTGGACTAAGATGGCCTAATTTACAGTATAAGAAGCAAAATAAATCGCACCAAAGTTGTTTCCCACTAGTACCATTTATCCATTTATTTTACAAAATGACATACATAAATTACCATGATAATGACAATCTTTCCAAAGTACTGTCCTATATCAAAAACTACTCAAATATATAAATAAATTTTACAGTTATGCATTTAAAGTCTATAAGGAGACATTATCTACTCTCTCTATATGTAAAGTTTAATACCATGATAGTGATATTAAAGCACATTCACTTTGGATCATGGCTCTAGTCCATACTTTAAAACATATTAGCTATTGCTCCCCTGAGGATATTCATATCAGTATCAAGAACATTGTACCTATAAATACCTCCTCCTGTGCATATAGGAGCCTAACTGACAAATTAAAATTCATCAATTGGTATCCACTCTAGGGTGGCTGTTGCAACATAAAGCGTCCACTAAATTATAACGATCATATGATCCTTTCCTATAAGGATCACCTGAACCTAAAAGAAGAGGCTCTGGGGTTGATTTACTAAAGACAAGTAGATTGTGCACTTTGTAATTACAGTTGCTTCAGAGCTTATTAAATGAGGGGACATTGTTTTTTATGTAGAACTTTCTATAGTCCAAAACTGTGTGCATATGTTTTGAGTCCAGCTATTACAGTCCCTATACATACAACAGTTTCCTGTTTTTTTCTTTACAATGTAGCACTGGTTTAGTGTTCTTTCTTCCCATTCATCTGTTCCACTACCCTAGTGGCCACTTTCAAGGATTCCCGAAGCTACCCATGCACCTGACTGCAATTACAATTTACATGCTTGTGTTGGGGTTCAGCACCCAGCCTTCTTTATAGACTTTGCAAAGAATATACAATTTCATGCAAGGGAAAAAAAAACAGCATTTTTGCTAGCACACGATTGGATGATGGAAGTCAGCAGAGCTTTCCTTAATTTACTAAGCTTTGGAACAACTGAAAGTTGCACTTGCAAATTTCACAGTCTATTAGCCTTTAGTAAATCCACGCCATTGCGCATCACTGCTCACTCCACTTTAACCACTTACCGACCAGGCCTATTTTTGACACTTTTTGTTTACAAGTTAAAATCAGTATTATTTGCTAGCAAAGACTCTGAGAAGACAGAGAATAAAATGGCGGTCATTTCAATATTTTTTGTCACGCAGTATTTGCGCAGAGGTCTTTAAAACGCCATTTTTTTGGAAAAATTACGAAAAATCACATTTCACTGCGTTTAAAAAAAACTAAACAGTAAAGTTAGCCCATTTTTTTCTATATTGTGAAATATGATGTCACGCCAAGTAAATAGATACCCAACATGTTACGGTTTAAAATTGCGCACACCTGTGGAATGGCGACAAACTACGGTTAATAGAAATCTCAATAGGCGACTCTTTACATTTTTTTAACAGTTACTAGTTTAGAGTTAGAGTGTAGCTCTTTTTTTTACATTATTGCTCACGCTCTGGCGATCGCAGCGATACCTCACATGTGTGGTTTGAACAGTGATTTCAATCGCGGGTCAACTTCCACATACGTTTTCTTTCGTGCGCAAGCTACGGGGGTGGCTAAAAAATTTTTTTTTTCACATTTATTTTGTTTATTTTTTTTAACTTTAACACAGGTTTTAAAAAAAAAAAATCTCATCACTTTTATTGCTGTCACAAGCAATGTAAAAATCCCTTGTGACAGCAATATGCAGTGACAGGTACTCTTTATGGAGGGATCGAGGGTCTAAAAGAAAACTGCATTTTTGAATACATTCCTTTTTTTAAATCTGCCGCCTTTAGCAGCAGAGTAACCTGGACGTGACGTCATGGACGCCACCTCCGGGTTACGTCATCGGAGACCTGATCGAAGCCGCTTCTGGCTTTGATCGGGACTCCATCCAGCCGGCGGACGTTGCGGCTGGGTGCTCGGGTCTCCCAGTGGGACGGGAGACACGAGCAGAGCCACGGAAGGCGGCGGGAGGGGGGGACATCTCCTCCCGCTCGCCGGGGAAACGATTGAGCGCCTCCCGAGCCGCATCGGTCATTACCACCGGATAGCCGACCGCTGGCTCTAAACAACAATACCGGGATGATGCCTCTAGCTAGAGGCATCACCCCGGTATAACCCCCCAAAGGCAGCCAACTTATGGGTACGTCAGTTTGGGGTAAGTGGTTAAAGTGAATATGCATGTTTAAAGCTGAACTGCAAGAAAATTAAAAGTCCAACCTTACAGTAGTGCTGCACCCACAGTGCAAAGGGTTAAATTGTATGTTACCTCAAAATACATATCGAAAAGTAGGTACTCCACGCTATGGAATAAAGAAGTAAAGATAGGCTGCAGCCGCCCTCGAATATAGTCCAAAGGCTATGCAAGAAATGTAAGAAAGGGGGAGGGAATTGGCGCTGCCTAGCGACTCAAACCGGAAGGATATATAAAGATGGTGAAAAATAAAAGGCAAGGGATAGATATAAATGATAGTGTAACATACACAATGTAAAAAATTAAAAGAGTAATACATGTGTCACATGGTAAATTGATTCAATATAATATCACCAATGAATATGAATTATAAGTGATAAAGTGACTAATGCCAAATGGTGTGGGCAACAATGCTTTAACGGATAGTGTTGGTGAATACCAAGAAGGTGGTATATATAAATAAATCAAAAAGTATAAATATATCAAAGGGTATTATACATATAAAAAAAGGGTGATCCAGTGATGGTGGTTGAATAGCCAATAGATGGATGAATAAATATAGGTAAGTGGGACACAATAAAAATAAAAATATATTAATAGTGTAAGATATGTATGTATAGGTGGACCTATACAAATGGCATAAAACAGTTAAAGTGACAATATATCCAATGCAAATAAAGTGACAATGTGAAAAACGGATAAATAGTGAAATGTGCCAGAGGCAATCTACGGAAACAATAAAAAGCAGTCCAAATATGGTGCAGCACCGATGTGCAATATAAGTGATGATCCCTGAGACAATCCTGTAATGGGTATAGTGGCTGGGGGCTCGTGATCCCTCTGATAAATAGCACACTCACCGGAAATACCCACCCCACAAAGGGGTATAAGGTGGGTATATATGAATGGACAATCCCTCCTGTGGGTCCTGGTTCCCTCTGGGGGTACTGGTATATGGGCCTGGAATCCATCTAGGGTTCCTAACAGATGTCCTGCAGATGGGTCCATTTTCAAGTACTCCGGGGGGAGGGGGGTGCTCGGTACATTGGGGTAGTAGGTAATCCCGTGGAAGGCAAAGAAAGGGCACAATAGTGTAATACTGTATGGCAATCGTTTATTAACAATAAAAGTATGGTACTTACATTATCACAAGAAAACCAACGCAGTGTATGAGCTTCCGCAACGCAATGCGTTCCACCAAGAGTCGGAACCGGAAGTGATGTGACGGCAACGTAGGCGTTTGGTCAGCAGCCTTCAGGGTGGCCACACAAAAAGAAAAAAAAATGTTGTAAAGGTCGGAGAAGCATTAAGGGTCCCACCTGCCACCCCAAGGGGAACACACTGTGTACAGGGTGGTACTCCCAAGACCCACCAGATTTCTGGGCTAGTGGAGCCTGAAGTCTGAAGACTCTAGGTACTGTGTGAAGAAGAGCTAGGATGAGAAGAACAAGTCCCCTCCCCCCAAAACAAATAAAAAAAACCATAATCAGTAATTGTGTCTTAAAATCCACCAACCTTGTCCAACCTGCCGTAAGTCAATATTCTATCGATATGCTGAACCTCAAAGATTCCCCAGAGAAGAGAGGAGGGGTAAATACCAAACAGTAGCAGATTGTCCTTCAAAGAAAGAGCAGGAAGAAACTAGGGAGAAAAGAGGGGGAAAGGATTGGTCATCTAGCATGAAGGAGGTCATGTGATAAGGAAACCAGGGTAAAGGGGTATGTGAATATACATTGCTCAAAAAAATTAAAGGAACACTTTTTAATCAGAGTATAGCATCAAGCCAAAAAACTAAACTCCTGGGATATTTATCTTGTCAGTTAAGTAGCAGAGGGGGTTGTTAATCAATTTCAGGTGCTTTGGTGGTAATGAAATTAACAAAAGG
This sequence comes from Pelophylax lessonae, assembly GCF_965119305.1. Taxonomy (NCBI): domain Eukaryota; kingdom Metazoa; phylum Chordata; class Amphibia; order Anura; family Ranidae; genus Pelophylax; species Pelophylax lessonae. The sequence goes on along the minus strand of NC_138769.1, from coordinate 474,792,995 downwards.
GGCACTAGATGGGCAAAAATTAGACGACCTCCCAAACAGGAATGGTTTTGCAGGTTGAGGCCACTGACTTTTTTTCCTTACTCATATTTTCTGACTATTTTTTTACTAGCTTTGCATTTGGCTAGGGTCGGTGTCACTACTGGTAGCATGATGCAATACCTGGACCCTATAGAGGATGCACAGGCTGTCCAACTCCTCCAGGATGGCACATCAATACGTGCCATTGCCAGAATGTCTCAAGAGCATGGAGGAGATTCCAGGAGACAGGCAGTTACTCTAGGAGAGCTGGACAGAGTTGTAGAAGGTCCTTGGCCCATCAGCAGAACCGGTATCTGCTCTTTTGTGCACGGAGGACCAGGATGAGCACTGCCAGAGCCCTACAAAATGACCTCCAGGCAACTGGTGTTAATGTCTCTCACCAAACAATCAGAAACAGACTTTATCAGGGTGGCCTGAGGGCCCACCATCCTCTAGTGGGCCCTGTGCTCATTGCCCGGCACCGTGGAGCTCGATTGGCATTTGCCATTGAACACCAGAACTTGAAAGGCCGCCACTGGCACCCTGTGCTTTTCACTGATGAAAGCAGGTTCACCTTGAGCACATGTGACAGACGTGAAAGGGTCTGGAGAAGCCATTGAGAACGTTATGCTGCTTGTAACATCATTCAGTATGACCTGTTTGGTAGTGGATCAGTGATGATCTGGGGAGGCATCTATAGAGGGACGCAGAGACCTCTACAGGCTAGACAATGGCACCCTGACTGCCATTAGTTATCGGGGTGACATCTTTGGACCTATTGTCAGACCTTATGCTGGTGCAGTGGGTCCTAGGTTCCTCCTGGTACACCACAATGCTGAGCCTCATGTGGCGGGAGTATGCAGCTAGTTCCTGAAGGATGAAGGAATTTTTACCATTAAATGGCCCCTACGTCGCCTGACCTAAATCCAATTGAACACCTCTGGGACATTATGTTATGGTCCATCCGACACTGCCTGTTTGCACCTCAGTCTGTTCAGGAGCTCAGTGATGCCCTAGTCCAGATCTGGAAGGAAATACCCCAGGGCACCATCCGTCGTCTCATTAGGAGCGTGCCCTGACATTGTTAGGCATGCATACAAGCACGTGGGGGCCACAAAAACTTCTGAGTACCATTTTGAGCTGCTTCAATGAAGTTTCAGCAAAATGGACTAGCCTGCTGCATCTTTTTTTCACTTTGATTTTCGGGGTGTCTTTGAATTCAGCCCTCTGTGGGTTGATAATTTTCATTTCCATTAAACAATGTGGTATCCTTTTTTCCTAACACATTACCCAGTCCATATCAGTATACTGTAGATACCCAGCATGATATTTTTCCTCTTTAAAATTTGAGGTGTTTTCAAAGTGTTCCTTTAATTTTTTTGAGCAGTGTATGTAGCCAAGGGTTCCCAGATCATTTTGAAAGTGTTGACTTTATCGTGAAGAATTCCAACCATTTTATCCTGGGCCATGATCCAGGAGATTTTTTGTTTAACAGCTGAGAGTGAGACAGAAGCCTTCTTCCAGGATTTAGCGATGATGATTTTGGCTCCTAATAAGATGTGAAAGACCAAGGTTTGAGAATGTTTAGGAAATTTCTCCACTCTATGGTTAAGAAGTGCAATTTGAGGGTTCTGAGGAATATCCTAGCCCGTGACCTTGTGTAGCATGCAACAAAAATTTATTCCAGAATCCTCTAATTCGGGGGCAAAAGCACCAAGTGTGGAAAAGGAAGCGCAAGTGATTGCAGCTTCTGAAGCACAGTGGGGAGGAATCTGGGTAGATTTTAGCAAGTTGGGTGGGAACCCGGTACCAATGTGTGAAAATGTTAACAATTGCCTCCACCAAGGAACCAAGGAGATGTTTTGAATACCTTTAAAGGAATGAAAAAGGTTTTGGTACCACTTTTCAGGTTTCCATTCCTCCTCTAAATCTTCCTCCCAGGACCTGGCATAAGATGGCTTATCCAAAGCCTTGGACAGGAAGGAATACAGTGGAGATCGAAAGTTTGGGCACCCCAGGTAAAAATCTGTATTAATGTGCAAAAAGAAGCCAAGGAAAGATGGAAAAATCTCCAAAAGGCATCAAATTACAGATTAGACATTCTTATAATATGTCAAGAAAAGTTAGATTTTATTTCCATCATTGACACTTTCAAAATTACAGAAAACAAAAAAATGGCATCTGCAAAAGTTTGGGCACCCTGCAGAATTTATAGCATGCACTGCCCCCTTTGCAAGGCTGAGACCTGCCAGTGTCATGGATTGTTCTCAATCATTGTCTGGGAAGACCAGGTGATGTCAATCTCAAAGGTTTTAAATGCCCAGACTCATCTGACCTTGCCCCAACAATCAGCACCATGGGATCTTCTAAGCAGTTGTCTAGAAAACTGAAACTGAAAATAGTTGACGCTCACAAAGCTGGAGAAGGCTATAAGAAGATAGTAAAGCATTTTCAGATGTCAATATCCTCTGTTCGGAATGTAATTAAGAAATGGCAGTCATCAGGAACAATGGAAGTTAAAGCAAGATCTGGAAGACCAAGAAAAATATCAGACAGAACAGCTAGCAGGATTGTGAGAAAAACAATTCAAAACCCACGTTTGACTGCACGATCCCTCCAGAAAGATCTGGCAGACACTGGAGTTGTGGTACACTATTCCACTATAAAGAGATACTTGTACAAATATGGTCTTCATGGAAGAGTCATCAGAAGAAAACCTCTTCTACGTCCTCACCACAAAAATCAGCATTTGAACTTTGCAAATGAACATATAGACAAGCCTGATGCATTTTGGAAACAAGTTCTGTGGACCGATGAGGTTAAAATTGAACTTTTTGGCCGGAATGAGCAAAGGAACGTTTGGCACAGAATTTAGTGAAAAGAACCTCTGTCCAACTGTTAAGCATGGGGGTGGATCAATCATTCTTTGGGGTTGTATTGCAGCCAGTGGCACAGGGAACATCTCACGAGTAGAAGGAAAAACTGATTCAATAAAATTTCAGCAAATTTTGGATGGTAACTTGATGCCATCTGTGAAAAAGCTGAAATTAAAGAGAGGATGGCTTCTACAAATGGATAATGATCCTAAACACGCCTCGAAATCCACGGGGGATTACATCAAGAGGCGTAAACTGAAGGTTTTGCCATGGCCTTCACAATCTCCTGACCTCAACATAATTGAAAATCTATGGATAGACCTTAAAAGAGCAGTGCGTGACAGACAGCCCAGAAATCTCAAAGAACTGGAAGACTTTTGCAAGGAAGAATGGGCAAAGATACCTCAATCAAGAATTGAAAGACTCTTGGCTGGCTACAAAAAGCGCCTACAAGCTGTGATACTTGCCAAGATATTAACTCTGCAGGGTGCCCAAACTTTTGCAGACACCATTTTTTTGTTTTCTGTTATTTTGAAAGTGTAAATGATGGAAATAAAATCTAACTTTTGTTGACATATTATAAGAATGTCTAATCTGTAATTTGATGCCTTTTGGAGATTTTTCCATCTTTCCTTGGCTTCTTTATGCACATAAATACAAATTTGTACCTGGGGTGCCCAAACTTTTCGATCTCCACTGTACATATTGGAAACACCTCCCCTCTGATCCATGATATTCACACATCATTGTTCATAATCTGTTAGTCTGGGGGGTTCTGGTTTGTTGTGCCATATATTCTGAAGGAAGTGAGTGATTTGGGTTAGCCTGAACCTCTCTGAAAGGGGCATTCCAAGTTTGCTTACACAATGACTTACAGATAGGAGGCCCATTGAGTTAAAGAAATTATCTATCCTAAATAAAGCCCTTGTTAAGCCACCATTTGAAAGCTTGGATATCAAGACCTGGAGGGAAATCCGGGTTGTGAAACAAGTGAGCTAAAGGGTGGATTTCCGAAATCAAAAAGGAGTGTTAATGAAGAAGATCACAGAGGATCAAGAAGTGGGATAGCGTGGGGGCGTTAAATCAGAGATCTGCATCTGGAAGGGGCCTAGAGTAAAACGTCTATTGTATAGGCAGGAGCAACCACTTCTTGATTTTATGCTTATTATTTATTTTCCAGTAATACATTTATTGTCCTTTTTTTGGTAAAAATGTATTTTACTCTATAGTCCACAGTCTACACCCCCTGCTCTGTAAAGTGACTTGACCAACTTGAGTTCACCCAAGGAGAATAATTTCCAAGAAAATATAAAAATCAAATCAAATAGTGCAGACAAATTTTGATAAAAAAATTGAATATTAAAGTGGTTGTAAAGTCAAAAGGTTTTTTGTATTAATATATTCTCTGCATAAGGATAAAAAGCCTTCTGTGTACAGCAGGCCCCCTCAGCTCCCCCTAATACTTACCTGAGCCCCCACTCTGTCCAGTGATGTCAACGAATGCCTCAGTCATGAGGGATTTCTCTCTCCTGATTGGCTGAGACACAGCAGTGGCACCATTGGCTCACGCTGCTGTCAAACTCAGCTAGCCAATGAGGGGAGAGAGGGGGCGGGGCAGAACCGCAGTTCTGTGTCTGAATGGACGCACAGAGTTGCGGCTCAGCTTGGGTGCCCCTATACCAAGCTGCTTGCTGTGGGGGCACTCAACAGGAGGGAGGGACCAAGAGCTCCAGTCAGGGATCCGAGAAGAGGAGGACCCGGGTTGCTCTATGCAAAACCACTGCACATAGGAGGTGAGTATGACTTGTTTGTTATTTTTATAGACAAAAAGAAAACAAGACTTTACAATCACTTTAGGGGTATATATTGTAAAGGAAAGATTATTGGCAAGCTCATCAAGTGAATACTTTACTCATATTTGCGCACATGATATTCAATGGCATTAGCCCGGCATTTCATAGTTCTGATATTCCATAAACGTAAGATAACATATCCTACTGACAATAAGATGAATGTGCACCAAGCGAACGCAGGAGGTATCTTTTGTGCTAAAATTGTGGTTATACACAGTTTCAGCACTTGGAGTGTTACTTGAAATTTTTTTTTAATGTCATACAAATTAGGAAAAGAAAAACAGCTTGTCTCACTTGGTCCAAAGCTAACCAGCCCAATGCACCAAGCATGCCAGCTGGTATCCCCAAAGCAATGGAGGAGTGAGAAGTTTCCAATGCTCTGCAGCCACCTGACCTTCAGCATTGGTCAGGTCCTTTGAGAGGGCTTTACCCAAAAATGTGGGTTCTCTCCCAAAATGACTGGCCCTTTGACACACCCAGTACTCTGGAAAAAGTTTTGGCAAGGGGAGGGAGGCTTATGCACCATCACCTGTCCACCATGGAGAGTAAGTAGGTAGTTGCCCCTTCCCTGGTGAACTGGTTTCTGAGGTCCCTTCGATGCCTGACAAGTTTGCCGAGTGTGCAGGTAAAACAGTTTTTAATCTTTTTTTTTAGAATCATCAAAAGAAAAAGGACAAAACTGACTCTGGGGTACCCAAAGACTAAAATTTACATTAAATAAAGCCACAATTTCACCAATAACATTTAAAAGATCGTACTAAGAACAGTGTGCTATCACATACAGATATTGCAATCAGGGCCGCTGATAGGGCAGTACAACCAGCCCTGCTGTACCGGGCCCGGGCTCCATGAGCTCCACTAGGGGCCCGGGCAGCTTTAAAGTTAACTTCTGCCTAAATAAATAGAAAGCCTTTTAATCCCATCCCCCACTTCAATTTGCTTACAGGGTGTATAAATATATTTTCCTGGGCCCCATGAGGTCAAGAGAGGGGCCCAGGAGGTGATAGCAGGGGAGGGACTTTATTTCCATTTTCGGGGCGTAGGCACACTAACCTTGTGCACTGTGTCTATGCTGCACTGAATGAATATGTAGTTCCGGCCGCCCTGGCGTAGTGATTCGTTTGTGCATGCTGTGGAATGAGGAAGTGACTGATGAGAGATGGATGAGAGGTCTCAGCAGTGCACAGACCAGCAGCACACAGTGACACTGACAGACTTCTATGGAAGGAAGGTACAGCTCCCAGACTGTGTGCTTATAATCATATTCATTATGATGATCACAGCACAGCATGTACTTTATGGCTCTGTGTTATATGGCTTTTGAGTGCTGACTTTGTTAACTTCTGGCCATACTGATTGTAACACAGTGCAGCCTTAACAAAGTCAGCACCCAGCAGCCATGTGACACAGAGCCATAAAGTACATGCTGTGCTGTGATCATCATAATGAATATGATTATAAGCATGAGTTGCTAGTTCACACTTGTGTTTGGAAGGGGGAAGGGGGGAGTAAGAACATGCAGCTGAGCCATGTTTTTACCTCCCACTACCACCGCTCCCCTTAAATAGCCTTTCAACCAAGCTTTTCAATTAGGTCCGCCTGTCAGCTTTACATGTGGATCTGATTGAATGTTCCATGTAGGTCTATGGGGGTTTGGATGTAAATGGACTTGTGTCCATACACCCTCCTTCCTGCGGGTCTGCGGAGGTCTAGAAAAAAAAAATTGAATATTTTTCCAGAAATGTTATAGATCACAGCTAGCATGATGTAAAAATGGATATGAGTGCATTTACATCTGGCCACCCATAGAGACATTACAAGTCATTCATAGACAGGGCTATTGATTGGCATGATTTTGGGGCCCGACCCCATTGTGGATCAGTTCGGGGCTAGGCACTTCAAGGTCCTATGGGTCCCGGGTTCTGACTTGCAAGAGGTTCAGGACTTCCTGATGCTATGGTCCTCAACAGACATTACCCCATTAGAAAAACACTTGAGGGTTCTCAGTGCAGGGCCACTGATAAGCCAGTACATGAGCTTAGCAGGGAGGGCCCGGGCAGCTTCACAGACAAAATGCACCCCCGCTCATTCCACTCCTACTAGCTTAGGGGGTGTTATATACTACATGCAATTCCAGTTCCCCTTTCTGATTATGGGATGGTGGAGGCGGAGCAGTTGAGGGACTTTTTTTTTCAATTTTGGGCGCATGCGCATTCCCGCACCTGCTCCGCATGTTGCTGGCTGCTGTGCTAAAGTCCCGGATGCCTGCCACTGTGGCTGCCCATTGCCTACCCTGGCGGAGTGATCTTCCTCCGCTCAGGTCCCCACTCAGCAGCCGAGATCAAGAGGCTTATGTGAGGCGGGTGGCAGCAGCAGTGGCAAGGAGAGACAGCTTACAGTGAGCAGAGGGAGCCACACTATATTGTGGATGGAGCACATGTAAGCTGCGGGTTTAGTACGTTTCCTAAGTGAATTATTAACTTTTTTTCCTCCACAGGTTTTTTATTTTTAATTGTACTGCGGCATGGAGAAGGGGCCCTAAGTAAATAAGAATACTTTGCTTTGTAATATAAGACCCACCTAAATGAGTTTTGCTAATTTTAGCTAAAATTGCAGAATGTATTGAAGCCACTGCATCATGTGCCAGTAAAGCAGCATTTTCAAAAGCAATGGTCAGCAATGGCTGATTACAAATTTTTATAATCACTGTATTTCTTTAAGAGACCCTGTCATGTAACAAAATACCCGTGTGATAAGGTTCTGATGGCAGTAACAATTTTCCAAACGTAAAAGAGCAATGCATGTTGTGAGCCTATATATCTCCATCTTCTGCTAGTTATACTGACTTTGCTGTATGCTTTGTACACAGATCAGCGATCTGGCTATTTAGTCTCACTGCAAAGCAAGGAGAAAAAACAGACTGTTCTGTTAGTAAAAGCAGCACATATTACATATAAGGCAGGGTCTGGGGCGGGACCCGGGGCGGAGTTGAGGGTGGGGCTAAAGGGGGCCCCGTCAGGTAGGCTGTACGGGGCCCCATGATTTCTATCAGCGGCCCTGATTGCAATGCCTCCATCACATAGGGATCCCTACCCACTTACCTTTCAAATGAGCTAATCTTGTGTTAAAAGCACCTCTCAAGACAATACAGCCAAGTCGGTGACCACTCTTTTGTTCAGTGCAGTTAAACAATCTAGGGCGATCACTAACCCAGCCTGAAGATTGGACCATAAAATAGCAGCAATGGACCATATAGTTTGTTACTTTGTTCATTTAACTATTTTCACCTATCTACAAATGGGCAGTATTAAACTGACAAAACTGAGCAGATCAGTAGAACCCCAGAACACTGGGGTTGATTTACTAAAACTGGAGCGTGCAAAATCTGGTGCAGCTCTACTTAGAAACCAATCAGCTTCCAGGTTTTATTGTGAAAGCTTAATTGAACAAGCTGAAGTTAGAAGATGATTGGCTGCCATGTACAACTGCACCAGATTCTGACAGTGCTGCCCTCCCCCCTCTCAGCCTTAGAAGAGAATAATATAAAAATAAAATCAGATGTTTAAACTAGAACAAGGCATTAAAAAATGTTTTTCAATAAATATATAACTGGATTAAAGTATTAGCTTTTGCTATTTTCCTGGAGTCTGGCTATAAAGTGAATTTACTATCAATATGGGGCTGCCATTGTATTGGTCTCCTTATGACACTTCTAGTTTGTTGGCTGTGCCTGACTTTATTATGTTTTAGCTACAGTCCCAGAACAAATATGCTGTGAATGCGTGTCAGAAAAGTTTGAGAACTACTTAACTTCATATTTGCAGGTGAGAAACTTAGCACTGAAATCAAAGCTATAAAATTACAGCAAAGGAACAAGAATTCCTAAGGTTTATTATTCTGTATTGATCCCCCATGACACTGTCTCTTTAACCACTTCTGGACCGGAAGATTTTCCCCCTTAATGACCAGGCCCTATTTTGCGATTCTGCACTGCGTTATTTTAACGGACAATTGCACGGTGGTGCGACACTGTACCCAAATAAAATTGATGTCCCCTTTTTCCCACAAATAGAGCTTTCTTTTGGAGGTATTTGATCACCTCTGCGATTTTAATTTTTTGTGCAATAAACAAAAAAACAGCGACAATTCTGAAAAAAAACAATATTTTTCACTTTCTGCTATATAACATTCCCAAAAAAAAAATTAAAAATCGAAATGTTTTAACAATTTAGGCCAATTTGTTTTCTGTTACATATTGTTGGTAAAAAAAAATCGCAATAAGCGTATTTTGATTTTGGTTTGCACAAAAGTTATTGCGTCTACTAACTACGGGAAAGATTTATGTCATTTTTATTGGTTTTTTTTACTAGTAATGGTGGCAATCTGCGATTTTTAGCAGGACTGCGACATTGCGGCTGACAGATCGGAATCCTAACTGACATTTCTGACACTTTTGAGGGGACCAGTGACATTACTACAGTAATCGGTGCTAAAAATATGCACGGTTACTGTAATAATGACACTGGTAGGGAAAGGGTTAACACCGTGGGTGACCAAAGGGTTAAATGTGTGCCTAGGGGCATGTTTCTAAATGTATGGGGGCGTGGCTTGTGAAATGATCACAGATAGCTGTGATCTAATATAGAAGGATCACAGGCGATCTTTAACCACTTTACCACCGGAGGATTTTGCTGTCTTCCGTCCAGGCCACTTTTTGCGATTCGGCGCTGTGCGACTTGCCGACTTCAACTGACAATTGCGCGGTCGTGCGACGCCGTACCCAAACGAAATTTACGTCCTTTTTTTCCCACAAACAGAGCTTTCTTTTGGTGGTATTTGATCACCTGTGCGATTTTTACTTTTTGCGCTATAAACAAAAAAAGAGCGTTTATTTTGAAAAAATAACAATATTTTTAACATTTTTTTATATGAAATTCCCCCCAAAAAAGATGTAAAAACCAATTTTTTTAAAAATTTTTGGCCAATTTGTTTTATGCTACATATGTTTGGTAAAAAAAATCGCAATAAGCGTATTTTGATTGGTTTGCGCAAAAGTTATTGCGTTTACTAACAAAGGGAAAGATTTCTGTCATTTTTGGTGTTTTTTTTTTAACGCGTAATGGCGGCGATCTGCGATTTTTTTTGCGGGACTGCGACATTGCGGCGGACAGATCGGACCCTTGACTGACATTTTTGACACTTTTGGGGGTACCAGTGACATTACTGCAGTAATCAGTGCTATAAATATGCACTGTTACTGTAAAAATGACACTGGCAGGGAAGGGGTTAATTTTATTGGAGAGGGAGGGGTTAATGTATGCCTGGTGCTTACTGACGTGTAGGGGGGGAGGTGACTGTGTGAGTCATGGACAGATCGGATGTCCAGCTATGCTGAACAGTCCGATCTGTCACTCCCTGTCACTATGGAGATCCGCCCGCTGTGTTTACACACAGCGGGCGGATCTCCAGACTCGATCCCCGACGATCGGGTAAGAGCAGCGGCGATCGCCGCTGCTCCTCCCCTGGCCCGACTCCCGCTGTGAATGAAAACAGCGGGAGCGAGCCTCCGGCGGCGCGCAAGCGCCGCCCAGAAGGGGGAGTGTCCAACGACGTTAATACTACGTCGCTGGACGATAACGAACCACTCTGCCGCAGTAGTATTACTGTGAGCGGTTGTAGAGTGGTTAATCATTTCAGAGAGAAGAACGGTCAGGTCAACTGTGTTTACAACAGCTGCCCGTCCTTCTCTCTCAGCGGGGAATGATCGTGGGTGTCAGGCAACAATCGGAGCCGCCGGCCTCGTGTATCGGACTCCCTGCTGCCGAGTGGGGGCAGGAGCGCCGCCGCCGTGGACTTGCCCCCTAGTTGCAGACGCGTGACCGACGTATACCTACGTCGGAATGCGCAGGAGGGCCGCCCTGCCGCAGTATAACTGCGGCGGGCGGTCCTTAAGTGGTTAAAGTGACACTAAACAATATCCTTTTTTTCTCTAAAAACAATTCTTATACATGCAATATTTAATAAAATTAAATTAAATAAATCATTTCTTACTGTGTTTTTTTGCCTACTTGGAATGTCCTGTGTGAGTTTCTAAACCTCTAATTTTACCCCTCACTTCTGTTCATTTGGATTGAGCAGTACACATTGTTGAGGTTGTGTGTACTGCTTAATGCACGCTGCAAATCTCATAGTCCATATTCCAAAGTCCCTAGTGCATCCTAGGAGTGAGCAAGAGAAGGTGGCTATGTTCTTACATACAGTGGGACCATTGGCAGCAAACATAGTCACCCTCTAACAGGAAGTCGGATCACAGCAGCAAAAAATAAATATAGGAATTTGCAGATTGGGGGGAGGCTGAAAACAATCAAATGTACTTTTTTGAGTGAAGAAGACATACTTGAATATATATATATTTTTAATATAATGTTTTAAGCTAGAGTTTAGTGTCCCTTTAAGGAAAGAAAAAGGGAAGCTATTTCCACCAACAAAAAAAAAAATGTTATACTGTTTTTGAACTTTTCATTTTATTCTGCAAGTGATACAGCCATAATGAGATCTGTATATAAAAGACTTAATGATATGGAGTTTAGGTGATATGAAAGTGCTTTTAACATATCAAAAGGGGATTTAATGTACAAAAAGAGTTTCATCTTATATGGAATATGACCTGTATTTTGACGAATACCCATCCTGATGTATAGGCATCTAAATGCTGATCGTCACAATGGCTTCATGCAGGGCACTCAGAGGCATAGGCAATCACATGTTCTCATAATCAAGAATATCAGCTAGAACTTCAAAGCAAGGCAGATTATGAATTCTTTTTGTAGGAATTGTAGAGTATGTGGGGTAATTGGTTAAATAGTTTGTCAAAATTGATATATATGAACCTAAATAATACATTAGACAGAAGAATGAGAAGCACCACTGTTTTGTTCATTTGCAATATATCTGGTGTTACACTAAAATGGTGCATTTCTAGGCAACGACTTCTCTAAATCAGTACTGTGTCAATGACAGCACTTAGCAATGTCATACTGAGAGCTACTATGATCTGATTTCCAGGTACATAAAGAACAATGTTTTACACATTCATAAGTATGCTATTTTTGGCAGAGGTTTACCATAAGTAGCCATTATTTGTCATAATGGAAGTAGTATGACATTACTAAGAGCATGACTGAAAGTGGGGGTTACTGGAATGATTTCCAGGCACATTTATAGTATCTGGAGGCACAAATTTCTCCTTTATAAAGCAAAGGGCAGAGCGGCTCAGGCCCAATTCAGTGTTCAGGGCCAGGGAAGACTGAACTCTCTTTGTTAACTAATAATGCTCCACTGAGCTATGGTCTACCACCAACATCATTAGAGACAATTGTGTTGAAAACACAGCCGGCACCAGGGGCGTTGGCAGGGGGGGCTGACCCAGGCTACAGCCTTAAGTGGGCCCTCAGAAAGCCCTGGGTCTCCTATCCCTAATGACAATTATTAGCTCTGAATCCCAAGGCGTGGGGTTGGCCGGGAACTTGGGGATGGCCTGCCTGCCCTGGGGCTGCTTTGCAGGGCTGCCTCTGAAAAGGACACTGAGCGCCACCGCCGGTTTACACAGAGCGGGGATCTCCCACTTACCCGGCGTGGCCAAGTGGCATACGAAGTCCCGCCTCTTGGACCGGCTCTTTTGATGGACGTCTCACTGGTCCAATGCCAGGACATGTAACATTCATCATAGGAGCTGGTCCTGGAGGCACGACTTAGCGTGGCAACAGCCGGGTAAGCGGAAGATCCCCGCTCAGTGTAATCTCCCCATGTACTGGCAAGGCTTTGCTGATAGGCACTGGCAAGGCTGCATTTATGGGTACTGGCAAGGCTGCGCTGATGGGCACAGGTAAGGCTGAGCTGATGGGCACTGGAATGGCTGCGTTAATGGGCAGTGGCAAGGCTGCGCTGATGGGCACGGGTGAGGCTAAGCTGATGGGCATTTGGGCATTGTCTGATAAGGCTGCATTGATGGGCATCGACAAGGCTGCATTGATGGGCACTGGTAAGGCTGCATTGATGGGCACTGGCAAGGCTGCACTGATGGGCACAGGTGAGGCTGAGCTGATGGGCACTATCTGATCAGGCTGCATTGATGGGCACAGGTAAGGCTGAGCTGATGGGCACTGATCAGGCTGCATTGATGGGCACTGATCAGGCTGCATTGATGATTTGATGGGTACTGGTGAGGCTGCATTCATGGGCATTGGTGAGGCTGAGCTGATGGGCACTGATGACGCTGAATTGATGGGCACTGGGGAGGCTAAGCTGATGGGCACTGGGTAGGCTAAGCTGATAGGCATTGGTGAGGCTAAGCTGATGGGCACCGATGAGGCTAAGCTAATGGGTGCTGATGAGGCTGCATTGATGGGCACTCATGAGGCTGAGTTGATGGGCATTGGTGAGGCTGAGCTGATGTGCACTGGTGAGGATGCATTAATGGGTACTGGCAAGGCTAAGCTGATGGACATTGATCAGGCTGCATTGATGGGCACAGGAAAGGCTGCACCGATGGGCACTGATGAGGCTGCATTGATTGCCACTGATGAGGCTGCATTGATGGGCACTGGTGAGGCTGAGCTGATGGGCACTGGTGAGGCTGCATTGATGGGCATTGGTGAGGCTACATTCATGGCACTGGTGAGGCTGCATTAATTAATTGGGTGGAGCGTGGGCTGGACTTACTTTAAATGTGGGAGGGGTTATTAAATTTACCTTGGGGTTGAAGCCCCTGGTCTTTTTCCCACCTAGCAACACCCCTGGCCTGCACAAACACTACCTGTACTAGCTTTACAAGCTGAAATGGAAAGAAATGAATGTTTCCATATTCCTTTTATTGAACAAATGAATTCAGACTATGATATATAGCCAATTTTTATATAGTGTACAGCTAAAAATTTTCTTTTGAGAATCAGAATGGATTAGAACCTATTGCCATGTTTTATTTTGTTGTCTATAGCCTCACTACCTATATGCATCTCTGTAATTATTACCAAGATAAAAAGTTACGGGACATTTAACATAATACAATTGTCACCAGCATGAGAGGTGGAAAAATTCTTCCAATGATGATACAGGTTTCGTAGGCAACAAGTGAATAGGTGATTTTCTCCATTATGTCTCCAGAACAGAAATAGAGGGTAATATTCCCAAAACGACACAGACAACAAAAACAAACGCACATGGGTTTAAGCCGTCCATGCTCTATGGTTATTGGAGAATTGATTCTACAACCAATGGCACTCTCTCCCTGCCTTCAAACATACAAAACCATGTTTTTATTGGTACTCAAAATAAATATTAGAGATTGCACTTGTAGAATGTATTTAAAATTGCTTAGGTGGTCCATGCATCAAAAAAAAGTGTGATGTCAAGGGAGACACTTAAAAGGACAAGGGTTTCATCTGGCTTTGTTACAGAGTAACATATAGGCAAAGGAATGCTTGCTTAGTGCTTGTGTGTTTGGAAATGATACCTTAAGAAACTGAGCAGGACTGAATCTAATTGATTGCTGTAGGAATTTTTTTTTTTTCTACATAAGGCTTTCTGTATATGAAAGACAGCAATCATGGTGTCCAAGCATTAAATACGTATTTTACAACAACTCCTGTATGGAAATCTCACACTGTGCAGGTAGGCTGAGCTCCCTATAGAAAGGACAAGCCTTAATTTTTTAATTGTCTTACTTACATGGTTTCAACATTGTACCTGTCTTTATCTCCTACACACCCACACTGAGGTTTCCTTAGAGATAACTATACTTTAAAATAGATGTGGGCATCTTTGCTTACTGACACCAGTCAAAGCTCTGGAAGTGAAACAGTGCTTGCTGTGTCTAAGTTGCTTCCAGTGCTTAGCTAGGTGCCTATGAATATTAATACTCCTGTTTGTCCTACAGAATGCGTATCTCTATGATTTTTGCCAGTTTGATGTAGTTAACTATTTATTTTGTGCCAAAAGTGTTGAAACAGAAGCATCATGTCCTGTATATTCCCAAATGAATAGTACCAATGTGTTGTTTGTGGTTTTAGATCTCAGGTCTGAATCTCTGTTGCCTACAGCAAAGTCGAATGTGCCTTGCAACAAATTGCATTTACATGGTTAGAAAGAGTTTAAATGTAAATGAGTACAATTATTGCAGGAAGGAAAATCTTTCAGAACTCATTCCAAGAGTTGAAATAATGTACGTATAAGGAAACCACAAAACCCTGTTCTTTTTTCATTATTTTTAGAAACTGATGTTAAATGAGATCTACCCAGGTTGTAAGCACATATACAGTATGCATAAAAACTCAGCTGAAGTCTGTCCCCAGAGATCCAGTTATTCTCAGTTTTGACATTACTATCTTGCCATTCACACAACATATAGAAAGTAATGCCAAATTGTCAATCCCAACATTCATGGAAAAGACATTCCAGTGTCATTCCAGTCATATGTCCCTGATAGCTACATACATGAGCAGCCAGGGAGAGTGGTTAAAAAGTTGAAGAAAATTGAAGGTAAATGATAGAAGTATATTTTTATGTGTACTTTGCAAAGTTCAGATGCACTCTTCAAGAGCAGTTGCTCCAGAGCTTAGTAAATGAGCAGAAGCTCTGCTGAAGTCCATCATCCAATCACGTGCAAGCAAACATGCTGTTTTTTATTATTTTCATAGCACGTGATTGGGTATTCTTTTCTTTTTGAAGCTTTACCTCATTTACTAAGCTCTGGAGCAACTGCACTTGCAGACTGCATCTGCACTTTGCCTTTAGTAAATCAACCCCAATGTGCCATACTTGTTTACATGTTCATATCCAAAGGCCCTGTCTACATTGCTATGGATAAGGGTACATTTGAGACCTGCAGGCATCCTAGATACCCTAGTCTAACAAAACCACTGTTTTTTACTATTTTATTTGAAACAACATCAATACATGTTCCAGTGCTATAATACACGATTTAAACAAGACGTGGAGGGAGGAATTAACAAAGAGTGATGCATGTACAATGCTTGCACCACTCTTTTAAACATAAAAAAAATGCAGCAGATGCTAACAAAAGGATACCAGCTCTTTTGGTTAATTAGGAGCAATAAGTTCTCTGTTCTTCTATGTCTAAAAAAACAGAGTACAGAGAACAGAGAACATGAGAAATTAAGTTGCACACTCTGATCTCTATGTCCCCCATGCCCCACCCCTCAGAGTGGAAGGGAGAAGGAGGGTTTTAACCCTGCAGGCTCTGCCTATGTAGTGTTACCAATGCATGAGCAGAGAGAAGGATGTCAGCAGTCTATTGACAACTCACATCTCCTACAACAGATCACAATGGCAAGAATCTGCGGCAGGTTTCTATATGGACTTGCACAAGTTTCTATTTCACTCTTAAATAGAAACGGGTGCTGGTGGTGCAGACAGACCAGAAACAGGTCTATCTTCTTTGTTAGCACACCACTCCTGACAGTTTCCTGCCCCATTTTAGTAGATCAGGATCAGACTTGTCCTGACACAACCCTCCTGCACAGCCATTTACTAGAAAGTTCAGTGTGCTGCTGCTGCTTCTCCTCCCCCAGCTCATATGCAGCTGAGAACAGAGGGAATGTGATCACGTATAAAAAAAGAAATAAAACATACTTAGAATTTTTTTTTATATCTATACACAAATGTCTTGCCTATTATTTGAATTTTTAACTAAATGGTTGTTTTACAAGGTGATCGTTTACAATCACTTTAAATTAAAAGAAAAATGAAAGTTACTTGGACACTGGGTTAAAAAATCTTTAAGGGTCAATCTTTAATCTTCCCTGTTTTACATAAGGTTTCCCTGGTGTCTTCGCTCTGAGGCTTTGGACTTTCCAATCACATAAAGAATAAAGCTCATAAACATTCATTATATTAGCTGGAAGACTCCAGTCCCCACTCTGTTATTCAATAATTTCTTTATTCACTCAACAAGAAATGTTGTTACAAACTCCTGGTACTATAATGAAGCGCTGTATGAAAACCTGTCAGGAAATATTGAAGATCTATATTAACTCTATATTATCAAAGTGGAGAAAGAATGTGGAACTGAATAATTTCTATTTAAAGCTAAACTCCAAGCAAATTCTAAAAATATAATTCATTCATGTATGTATTTTTAAATATCACCAAAATGCAAATCAAATACAGCCATCACATGTACCTGATCTTGTCTTTGTTTTAGCTTCCCTTATATTGAAAATGTATATCTCTCGTGAAAATGTTTTTGTTTAGCTTTGAGGAAAGTGTGAAATTGATTAAAAACCTTACTGCTGTCTGCGTTCCCCACTGGGGAGAGCCACCCTCTCTATTTATCCTGGTGACCATAGTCAGTGGGAGATGGGAATGCACATTTTTATGGTTGTCATGGCAACAGAAGATGAGGGAAACCTCTCAATGGCACATATGATCTGGTAATAACTGTGTCAGACAAGATTTACTCTCACTTACTGCTTTGGCTCTGTAACGGGAAGTGGAGGGAAATCTCCAAATGGAACAAAGCAAACTCATAAACCCTGATCTGCATTGGATCACCATGACAGTCAGGCAGGTAACATTGTCAGCAGGAGATCAAAGCATGTTTTCTTTAAATTCTAACATTATTTCTTTCTTATTTTCTCTGATTAAAGGTCTGGTATTTTTAATTAGGTTTGGGAGCATTTACAGGAATCCTTTCTAATAAAAAATGTGAACATTTCAATTAGAGTAATGTTTGCCTATTATTTTAATGGCATGAAAAACTCTATTTAATTTTTGGTAATGTTGAGATAGGTGGGAAATCAAGCAGTAAAAATCGAGGGTTAAATAACACAGATCTGAAATATTTTCACTGCTCACTGTGTTATAAATATAGCTAATGGATTCAGTTTTTCATTCTTCTGACGTTTCAGATCAATAGCTCAAAGCTAGGTAATGTACATTTTCTTAGAAAATGTGATAGGCTGCTTGTTAGGTACTCCATAGAGATCAAGTGTGTCATGAAAGTAGCAAATAGACTTCTATCTTCCTCCATTCACTTGTAGAATATGATGTGAAGTGCACCTTTTCCAGCAACTACCTATCTTGTCTTGGACTCTGGGAGTGTATTCATCCCTGTCTTGGCTGCAATTTGAATTTTCTCATAAGACATGCTGTTTGTTTCAAAATGTTTTCTCAATATTAACCTCGTACTTTAAAGAAAAACTAGGACATACAGAAAAGCAAGACCTATGATTGTTAACTGCCTGTAAATGGCAACAAAAAAGGTTGTATGTAAATTGAAAATGTCACCATACAAATAGTCCCTATAGAAAATGCGCATGTAAAAAAAAATATATAAACTTACCTCTTCTGTTGCCTGTGCCATCAAATTTGGCTCAACTAAAGAAAAATGATCAGGGAGTGTCGATTTTGTATGTCTTCCATTGTACTTATGGGTTTCTCCAACAAGTTACAAATTTGTCCTGTATCTCCACCTGGCGATTCCTCCTAAATTGAGTGGCATTCAGCAGCGTGAACAGCAGTAGAGGATGGTATATACATTCTGATTTACAGGCACATCTTTTATAAGGACTTTTATTTTGATGACTGGACTTCTTTAACCTTCCTAGTGGTATTCCTGAGTGTGGCTCGGGGTTAAATTTCAGTGGCAAAAGCGGTAACCCCGAGCCACACTCGGGGTACCGCTAGGAAGATCGCTGGATCCTGGTAGATTGGTTACTTACCTTGTCAACGGGATCCAGCGATGTATCCCGGCGGTGTGTGGCGGCGGATCTTCCTCCCGATCCTCTGTGTGCACCGGCCCCGGTGGAACCGGTGGCAAATTCAAATGTAAAACACACCAAACACACTGATACAATGCAAAATAAAATAAATTCACATTAGTTTGCCCCCCAGTGAACTTTCCTGCAGTTCTACTGTACTTTTTATGTATATATATATGTGTGTGTATATGTATTGCCCTGAGAAATTCCATGCAGCAATTGCTGAAGTGCATGCATATAGACAGAAAGTGGCTGATAAGAGGTTGCTGGGGATCAGCAGCACTGAGATACAACAAAGGATGAATAACCATCAACATGATTTTCGTAATGGGAACAGTCCCTTTATCCCCTTCCTTTTTCTGCTGAATACTGGAGTTGGGGAGAAAAGCAGTAATTCAAATCAAATTGACAAACGAATGAGTGACAAACAGTTCTCTAAATATCCAATATGTTTGGGAGAAATCTAACACCGCATGGCACAATTTAATCAAGGAAAGAGCCAGGTGCTAGTCATGTTATAATCTATTTTGCATATTTAACAAAAGTTGAAGTGGTAACATTAAACTGCATGAGGAAAATGTTCTTGTGGTTGTGAATACAGGAGACACGTGAGTGTCATTTTTTAACTTGCCAACCCGATATAATAAGCATACATCACTGGAGCTCATTTGCCCTGAATATATTTGGAAATGCTTAGCCATTGATATTTTCCCTAAGGTTTCTTGTGGTTGTTTTGTTATTTACCAGTCTTTTCAGAGTATTTTTTTATCTTTTTGGGCAGTTATCACATGTCTAGGGGATCCTTGATGTTTATTGAAGTTCTTTTTCATTTTACATGAACATGTTCCAATCCATTTTTTTCTTTTATTTGTGTGTATCAGAAGCTTTTGATTGGCAGAGCAGTACATGGCTTATAAAGCCTCATATCTGAACCTTTAGAATGCAGAACAGCAAGAGCAGAGGCATGGAGGTATTGGACCCACCTTTCCAAACTCTCTTTCCACTGAACAAGTTTTGAGTACCCCTCTTTAACTTGTAATTTTTTCATAATGTTTACCATTGATTTATTTTATGTAATTCTTTAAAAGATTCCTTGTCACCATAGGTGTGCGCACAGGGTTTGCCCGGTGTGTCCAGGCACACAGTAATCACCCTGTGCAGCACAGATTCCCCTTACTGCCATGGCTTCCCTTACCCCCACAGCTTTTCTAGCCAGGGCCATCTTATCGAATGGGCACGCTGGGCACTTGCCCGGGGGGCCCCACCTGCCGAGCCCTAGCCAAGCATTAGTCCCAATTCCCGTGTGCATCCCACCGTCAAACTTAGCAGGTGGCAAGTGCCTGTCGGCCCTGCGCTGTTGTCATTCCACTTGGGCCATGGAGGGGGAGCCCAGAACTGCAGGAATGCCTGTCCCCCTCCACGGGAACAGGCACGCACAGGACAGTCGAGTATGTCTCCCGTTCGTGTGTGTGTTCACCGGACCCAGCCGCCGAACTTGGAAGCTGTCATTAGCCTTGCACTGCTGTACCAATAAATATTGCCTTATCGATAATTTGCATTTTTATTCTGGTGGGTGATTGTGTAGGCAGGGCCCCAGTGCACTGCATTGCCCGGGGCCCTCTAATGCTCTTAAGATGGCACTGCTTCTAGCTTCCCTCCTCTCCTCTCCAGCTGGCTGTTGCTGTGGGGATGTCTTAGGATGAGTGGGGAAAGGGGCCGGTAAATATATAATTTGCTGGCCCCCTCCCTTTCTGAATGAAAATCGTGAGTGATCGGTGATCGGTGTTTGAGCTTTGGTGTGCACACCCTAATGCATTAGGCTGCACACACCTATTCTTGTCACCCTTTTATATACACATTTTTATTTTATTATTAAAAATACCTATAGTAAATAAAATTTCTTTCTACTGCACTTCACAAAAATATTAGGACTTTAGTTTGCTAGAGAATTTAAACATGTTGAGGTTAAGTAATGTTTAAACTGGATTGGGATTACAGTAATGTTGTCACACTTAAAAAAGAAAATCATCCCAGAAATGCTTTGTACAGTTGTCAAAATAATGAATTTTGTGGCACATTTAGCCTAACCTAGTTTTGGTTTAAAGAGATGGAAAATGTAGGCTCCCTATAGACTTGTAATAAAGAAATACTATAAAGTGGAGCATGAGAGATTTACAGCCAAGGAGTAACCTTAGAAATCCACTGATTACAAAGGAGAATATACTTTTTCCAATATGCCCTGTATTTTAATGCTAATGTTGCTAAACATAATTAACCGATAACCGTATGGAGGAGACCAATTCTAAGTACTCCAGCCTGTAGATTATAACATGATTCTCTTGTTATAAATGCATCTTTCATTGCTGTTAAATACAAATATGGATTTCATTTGTATGTGATGGATCGTAAATGTGAAGAATGGATATGGCCCAGTTTTATTCTGCTACCCCTCCCAGGGCTATTTCACACTAGATGTAGTCCAGTGCAGTGCTTCAAAAATGCATACAGTGTTTACAGTGTTTTTTATGTATTCCAATAGCCCTGGTTCACACCAGTGCAGTGATTTCCAGCCAGTTTCTGGTGCTGAAAAGAAAAGTAGAACATGCTGCATTTTTTCTGTACAGAATTGTACTGGGACATAGCAAAACGCATCAAAAATGCACTGGAACAGAGTGTAGTGTGAACTGTAAGCAAAAATGTATCTGGAATGCATCCAGAGAGCTTTTTTTTTGTGGTGTGAACTGGTCCTAATAGGGTTGATTTACTAAAGGAGTGGAGACTGTTCGCTGTTTCTAAGCGAACAGTCGCTACTCCTTTAGTAAATCAACTCCACTGTTTTATAACAATACTATATGGATTGTTTTCCGAAATAATTTAGAGGCCTTTCACCTTGCAAAGTAAACAGTGAATATGGTAGCTCAGTGACCAAACATCTCCAATGAGGGCACATAAAGAAAGAAAACATTTTAGGAAGTACAGTGGGGAAAGTTCAAAATAATTTCAAGGTCTTTAATTGTCATCTTTTTCATTACAAGGGAGAATGACAGACATCTAACAAACATAAAAAAGGCAAAGTTTTGTTCTTATTGAATACCCAATCATGTGTGAGGGAAATTAACAAAACATTGTTTAAGCACATTGTTGGGTATTCAAAGTTAGTACACCTTATTTAATATGGTTCACTTTGCAAAGGGAACATAGCCCCGGAAAACCGAGATTTCACATTGCTATTTTCAATTTGTAAATTATATATTCACTTTTCAAAGTCAATGTTAGTAAGTAAGGTGAATCTTTGTTCATGAGTGCACGCTCAAAATTTGATATCCTCAGCTTTCTCAGGCTTCTGCAGTCAGGCTGGGTGATGAGTGATGTCATGTTCCTTGGGTGAAATGTCCAAAAGCCATGGTTTAAGTTATACTGGTGATTTTTTTTTTTACCTGTGTTTTTAAATGTGGGATTGAGGGCTGCAAAAAAGCTGACCCTTGATTTTTATTGCATGGTCTGGTTTAAAACGACATGAAGGTTCGTTCCCCGTACGGGTCACCAAAAAAAAAAAAAAAAAAATACATGAAGGAAAGTACTTGATTATCCCATTGGTGTTTTCTTGCCTTGAATTGGTTTTGTAAAAGACAAAACATTAGGAAACATTAAAAAATATTTACATTACACGCCTGTCTATGTCCAAAGTTTAAATGTATGTATATTTCCTACAATCATAATGTGAAAAAGGGAAAATAAATGGACAATGTTAGCATGGATTTACTTCAGAAAAAATATATATATAATTGCACCATTTACAGTCATTATGTTTCCATGATGTAAAACATAAGATGAAAACACCACTGCTGGAGACACTGGCATCTGGCTGACCTGTAAATGTATTTTTCTCCAGCGAAAAGAAGGTACAATAAGAAATGCTTGTGCTAGACATAAAAACAGATTAAAATACAGCATTTTTCTAATGCAAGCTAGGCCAGAGATGTCAGACTCAGATGTAATAGTAAATGCTGAATTCCAGAGATACCCTTGCTTTGAGCCACGATAATAAAGAAAAAAAAAATATATATACTGTATATTTTATATATAATGTGTGTGTGTATATTGTAAGATTGGGGTGTGCATTTACAATGGGCTGCACCAGTCCAAAAAACTGTATTTTAGGGCATGGCAGCCCATTTTTATTTAACCACTTAACCCCCGGAAAATTTTACCCCCTTCCTGATCAGGGCCTATTTTGCGATTCGGCACTGCGTGACTTTAACGGACAATTGCGCTGTCGTGCGATGCTATACCTAAACAAATTTGGCTTCCTTTTTTTCCCACAAACAGAGCTTTCTTTTGGTGGTATTTGATCACCTGTGCAATTTTTTGATCATGCGCTATAAACAAAAAAAAGAGCATCAATTTTGCAAAAATAACAATATTTTTCACATTTTTTTATATGAAATTCCCCAAAAAAAATGTAAAAATCAAAATGTTTTAACATTTTAGGCCAATTTTTTTTATACCATGTGTTTGGTAAAAAAAATAGCAAAAAGCGTATTTTGATTGGTTTGTGCAAAAGTTATTGCGTTTACTAACAAAGGGAAAGAGTTTTGTAATTTCTGTTGTTTTTTTTAACGCGTAATGGCGGCGATCTGCAATTTTTATTGCGGGACTGCGACATTGGGGTGGACAGATCGGACCCTTGACTGACATTTTTGACACTTTTGGGGTTACCAGTGACATTACTACAGTAATCAGTGCTATACATATGCACTGTTACTTTAAAAATGACACTGGTAGTGAAGGAGTTAACTGTATTGGAGAGGGAGGGGTTAAGTGTGTCCTAGTAGAACCGTTTGATCACCATTCTTACACAGGGGAGACTGACAGGTGGCTTTGTTTACACTAGCCGCCTGCCTTTCTCTCGCTGTCACGGACGATCGCGAGTGCCCGGCGGACATCGGGTCCGCCGGGCACATGCGCGGGGGGGTCCGTGACCGAGCGGGAGCATGCATCCGGCGGCGTGCGCTCGTTTCCAAAACCCTTACAGGCTAGCGACGTAGCTCTACGTTGCTTTGCCTGTGAGGGGCTGACTGCCGACGTAAATAGTCGTGCGGCAGTCGGCAAGTGGTTAAAAGCAAGTCAAAGATCATACAGGGGGTTCTTATCATCACTGCAATACATAACATTCAGCCTCCTGGCTCTCTTGTGGCAGCTTTACTGCTCTAAGTATCACATCAGGTCCCCTCCTGAATTTTAGTACCTTTGTACTTTGCTTTGCATCCACCTTACAGCTTCCTAGCTGTTTGTGTCCCTGTGGGACTATCTCTGTACAGCTCTCTAGATGTTTCTTCTTGTCCCACATGGACTCCTCTTAGGCTTGAGCCTTCCTCTGCCCCAACTAGAACACCACTGATGCCCGACAGCATCTCACATGGCTCCCTTCAGACACACTGATCTTCCTCAGGAGGTTGGAGTCCTGAGCTTGAACTCTGGCTCTATCATGAAGCCAGCACACACCTGAGCAATCAGTGTGCTTGCTTCTCCATAAACCTGGCCTAAACCACCACAGTGGCATAGGGTCACCCTGCTACAATATAAATTGTTTATATATATATATATATATATATATATATATATATATATATATATATATATATATATATATATAGTTAAATTAGTGTAGTACAAAAGATACAGGTCTGCTACAGGCACTACTCCTCACAAATCCTCCAATTCATAGTGCTGGCTCCCAGCGGTCACTGGCCGCTCAAATGAATCCATACAAAAAACTTAAAAGAGAAGAGTAAGCTGTTTAAAGCCTTGTTCAAGATTATTTAGCTCTCCAACGTACAGACTTATTCCACCTTGTTCACAGGAAACCCAATGTGTTTCACTCTAACCCGAGTTCACTTATAGGGTGAAGATCACAAGGTGAGAGATACACTCTTATCAGGGTTCCCACACCTGTGACCATCAAAAACAACAAATTAACTCTATGGATGGCTCATGAGATCAGACACTTCAATGGTATACAGTGATACATATTGGACACAAATTCACCACTTTACAAGGATACATTATTCATGTCCTGAAATATCACAGAGTTTTACAAATTACTAAATTGTATTATAATTTACATTGCTATTGCAATATATTGTAGTTCTTCATATCTATATTTTGAAACTTAGTGAAAATGAATCTGCACTTATATCTCTGCATCAGGAAAAGCTATCTTTCAAGTTTAATATTTACATATTCTCAGATCATATTACCTATTCTTAAACATCTTTAAGTAATCCTTCTAACATTTTCACTACCATTAAAATCATCATGTTTTTTGAAACAATAATTTTTAAAAAATATAAAAAAAAAAAAAACAATATAATTAGTTTATGTGAAATCATCACACATGTTTTACACCATTATTAAAGAGGAAGTAAACTCCCCCCCCAAAGAAAAAAAAAAACCTGTAAAGACAAAGGCATAATCAGCTAGTATGCATCGCATACTAGCTCATTATGAAATACTTACCTTAAAATGAAGCCCCCGCAGTGCCGCCCACTCAGCAACAGGATGGCCAGCATGTCTGGCAGTCCTACTTCCTGGTTTGGTTCCTCCGGCCATCTGATTGGCCGGAGGCGCCCTTACATCACTCCCGCGCATGCGCGCGGGAGCCGCCTTTCACAGCACAGGGCTCTGAAGGAACGGCATGGGTGGCCATTCCTTCAGAGCGCATGCGCAAATGACATCATCGGCTAAATGCATGTAAATATCTCCTAAACGGTGCATGTTTAGGAGATATTTATAACACCTATAGGTAAGCCTTAATATAGGCTTACCTATAGGTTAAAGTCTTTAAAGTCGGTTTACAACCACTTTAAGACAGAATATGAGACTCCCTAATAATCTATGTTTTAATCTTATTAAAATATATTTAAATGTATTGACCAAAAAGAGGGGAAGGGATTCCTCTTCAAATACACACATACCCCTCTACCTCTACCTCTTCTGCCAATTCTGTCCCTCTGAAATAGAATTTGCTCCCTGATATTTTCTGCACAGTAATGTGAGCTGCCCAACAGGTTTATGATATTCTCACAAATTCAAAGTGTTCTTCGAATAACAGAAGTTCTAGTTCATCCCTTTTGTTTGTCAGGCGTTTTTGCATTTGTGAACAAACCCTTTAATTTTGTATTAGCATTCAATATTCTATTATTACTCATTTTTGAGCTTTAACTTGATGCCACTATACATTTTGTAGGTGATATAATTGCTCTGTTGACTAGTTTGAGCCCAGTCACCCCACTATTACACCCCCTCTAGACCCTATCTCTCCATTTAACATCTTCTTTTCTGATCCACCCAGCCCCCCACATCGTTGTCTAAAGCTCCTCCAGCTCCTCCAGCACCCTAACACTTTTTTCCCAACACTCTTCCCATTTCGATGCAGTTGGTCCCTACAGTAGAGTCAGTAACCATGTGTTCAACTCCCTAAGCTCCCATTGCCTCTCTTGTGTGGCTCATGGCACCTTTGGAGGTTCTTTTTCTTGACTTGGTACCTAAGTTTCTGAATGTTTTTTTAAGATGCTTCAACTTCCACTATTTTTGTCATTTGTACCAATGTGTACCATTGCAGCTGTGTTTAACACAGCCCCACCCAACAATCTGTCAACCCAGTCCTCCTGCCAGAATCTGATGGATGAGGTCCTCACTGTTCTCCAAGTTGTTAATGCTCTGCTGTTTTGCTAGTTGATTCTTTAGCTCCAAGATCTGGGCTTCCAAACAAACAAATTGCTCACATGTTTCAGTTAAGCCTTAAAGTGATACTAAAGTTTTGTTTTTATTTTTATTTTTTTAAATAACAAACATGTCATACTTGCCTGCTCTGTGCAGTGGTTTTACACAGAGCAGCCTAAACCCTCTTCTTCCTGGCCCCTCCCTCCTGCTGAGTGCCCTAACAGCAAGCAGCTTGCTATGGGGGCACCTGAGCCGAGCCGCTGCTCTGTGTTTCCATTCAGACATGAAGCCACGGTTTAGCCCCTGCCCCGTATCTCTCTCCACCCTGGCTAACTGACTTTGATTGGCAGCAGCGGGAGCCAATGGTGCCACTGTTGTGTCTCAGCCAATCAGGAGGGATGGCCAAGGCACTCGTGCACAATGCTGGATCAAGATGGGGGTCAGGTACGTATTGGGGGGCTAATGGGGGCTGCTGCACGCTGAAGGTTTTTATCTTAATGTATAGAAAGCACTACCTTTAGAACCACTTTAAAGATGAAAGCTAGAAGCTGAATGATTGTTAGGAACAGCTGTTTACAGTCTGGTTGTTCCAGTCTTAGTAAATTTCCCTTGTGGTTACCACTAACTATATGGGGATATTTTGAAATGTAAACTCTGATACAAATTACAGTAATGCTTTTGATTTTAACCCTGTCTTGTTATCCCCAGGGGAGTGTTATGTCTTTTTTTTTTAACTTTGCTCTTATTGTGGAACTACATTTTACAGAAAGGTTTACACAGCCCTTTCACAGAAAACACAGCCCCCACACAATATTACGCTGTATTATAGATTATAGTTTCAATGCATTATCTTGCTCTGCAACTACTTGTATTGAGCTATCTCCTTATTGGAGTAAACACTTGAAACAGCAACGTTCTTTAAAGAGCGTACCTCATACAGCTCAGAACCTCACTTGCACTGCTAGTTAAATACCAGCTTCAGGCAGCAGCAGAAGCAGTTATATATAGAAATAACATACCAATGAGATAGTACTCACTTATCCAGGTCATGGTACACCTGGTAGGAGTTAGTCACATTCATCTGGATTTGTTCTGTAATTTTGAAAATGTTTTGCAACTGCTTCAACTTGGATGAGTCGTGAAACACTTTTTAAACCACTTAAGCCCCGGAAGATTTTACCCCCTTCCTGACCAGGGCCTATTTTGCGATTCGGCACTGCGTGACTTTAACGTACAATTGCGCAGTCGTGCAATACTGTACCTAAACAAATTTGACGTCCTTTTTTTCCCACAAACAGAGCTTTCTTTTGGTGGTATTTGATCACCTGTGTGATTTTTTGATCATGCGCTATAAACAAAAAAAGCAAAAATAACAATATTTTCCACATTTTTTTATATGAAATTCCCCCAAAAAAATGTAAAAATCTAAATTTTTTAACATTTTAGGCCAATTTGTTTTATGCTACATATGTTTGGTAAAAAAAAAATCGCAAAAAGCGTATTTTGATTGGTTTGCACAAAAGTTATTGCGTTTACTAACTAAGGGAAATATTTTTGTCATTTTTGTTGTTTTTTTTTAACGAGTAATATTGACGATCTGCGATTTTTTTTGCGGGACTGCGACATTGCGGCGGACAGATCGGACCCTTGACTGACATTTTTGACACTTTTGGGGTTACCAGTGACATTACTACAGTAATCAGTGCTATACATATGCACTGTTACTGTAAAAATGACACTGGCAGTGAAGGGGTTAACTTTTGTTTGAGAGGGAGGCGTTAAGTGTGTCCCTAGGGGTGTGATTCTAACTGTGATTGGATGTGGCTACTGGTGTAAGAACAGAGATCAACGGTCCTACATAGCTGAACCGTATGATCTCCATTCTTACACAGGGAAGAATAACAGGCG
Organism: Pelophylax lessonae; assembly: GCF_965119305.1. Taxonomy (NCBI): domain Eukaryota; kingdom Metazoa; phylum Chordata; class Amphibia; order Anura; family Ranidae; genus Pelophylax; species Pelophylax lessonae. Next base: position 474,764,837 of record NC_138769.1, on the reverse strand, counting down.
GCTTTGTTTACATTAGCCGCCTGCCTTTCTCTCGGTGTAACAGACAATCGCGAGTGCCCGGCGGACATCGGGTCCGCCGGGCACACACGCGGGGGGGTCCGTGACTGAGCGGGAGCGCCTCCGGCGGCACGTGCACGCTCCCTAGAGCCTCACAGGCTAGCGACGTAGCCCTACGTCGCTTTGCCTGTGAGGGGCTGACCGCCGCAGTAAATAGTCGTGCGGCGGTTGGCAAGTGGTTATTACAGAACAAGCCCAGTTGTCACCCTCTCACGCACACTATAACTCCACCAACAGTCTAATATATTAAAAAATACGTGTGTGTGTGTGTTAACCGCTTGCCGACTGCTCACAGTATATTTACTGCGGCAGTCAGCCCCTCACAGGCAGAGTGACGTAGGTCTACGTCGCTCGCCTGTGAGGCTCTGGGGAGCGAGCGCGCACCCGCGGAGGCGCGCTCCTGCTCCCGCGCGGTCACGGACCCCCCCCGCGCGTGTGACCAGCGGACCCGATGTCCGCCGGTCACTCGGCGATCGGCGGGGGGAGAGGGAGAATGTCAGGCAGCTTGTGTAAACAAGCCACCTGTCATTCTCCTCGGTGTAAAGACACTGATCACACGGATCTACTATGTAGATCCGTTGATCAGTGTCCTTACAGCTCAAGCCACAGCCAATCACAGTAGAAAGCACGCCCCTAGGGACACACACAGCCCCTCCCTCCCAAATAAAGTTAACCCCTTCACTACCAGTGTATTTTTACAGTAACAGTGCATATATATAGCACTGATTACTGTAGAAATGTCACTGGTAACCCCAAAAGTGTCAAAAATGTCAGTCAAGGGTCCGATCTGTCCGCCCCAATGTCGCAGTACCGCAAAAAAATCGCAGATCGCCGCCATTACACGTTAAAAAAAAAAACAACAAAAATGACAAAAATCTTTCCCTTTGTTAGTAAACGCGATAACTTTTGCTTGATTTTTTTTACCAAACATAGGTAGCATAAAACAAATTGGCTGAAAATTTTAAAAAAATTAGATTTTTACATTTTTTTTTTGGGGAATTTCATATAAAAAAATGTGAAAAATATTGTTATTTTTGCAAAATGTACGCTCTTTTTTTGTTTATAGCGCAAAAAGTAAAAATCGCACAGGTGATCAAATACCACCAAAAGAAAGCTCTGTTTGTGGGAAAAAAAGGACGTCAAATTCGTTTAGGTACAGCATCGCACGACCGCGCAATTGTCCGTTAAAGTCACGCAGTGCCGAATCGCAAAATACCCCCTGGTCGTTTAGCAGGAAAATCCTCCGGGGCTTAAGTGGTTAAACTTTAGAAACATATCTATATCATTCATAATGATATAATCATCACTGATGATCTATTGCTATGCCTAGCTAAATAGGAATACAGAAATGCCATATAGTATAAAGTAGTACCTGTTTCCCTGCAGGATATGGGGCCCAACCACGAGATGTTTGGCATGACCCACTTATGCCTCCTACCAGCGAACATTGTGACATTGTTGCACATTTTTTTAGCATCATCTTTTTTTTCATGTGATGAAATTGATTGCTATTTATGGAACAGCATAGTCCATCAGACTACAGTCCTCCGTCTACAGGTAGGTAACCTAAGGTGGAACTGTGGAGCTCATAATATTCTGGCGTGACTGGCCTAAACTAGTCAATGAAAGCAATAATCTTACTAACTGTTCCTGGTTGCTGTATTTTTACTCTTATAAATCAGCTTGTAAGCAGCTGTGCATCCAATTTGTCACAGGACATGGAAGTCACCAAGCACAGTTATAACAGCAACTAATTCATAAGAAAACCTTTGAATAAAAAGTAATTAATTATGCTTATTACTATGAAAGTTTTTTTTGCCTGCTGTTGACTGATGAGATGTCAGTATTGCTCCAACATAAGGTCAAAAATGATCTTCAGTCTGCATAAAAGGTTAATCTGTAAATCTGGCTATTATCACCATGATAAGCGTAGACACAGCACACTGTTTATATTAACCTTTTTCTTCCCTGTGAAGCTTTAAAGTGTGTAGTCAAGTAAATCATGTCTGCTGTAAGCACCAGTAGGTAACAAGAAAATTATTTCAATGAAGGGCTTTAATTAAACAGCACATCTATACCATTTGTATATATTTCATGAAGATTTATAATTTAGGCATAGAGCAACCTTTGGAGTCTAGTGTGCCAAAAAATGGAGCAAATTAAGAGTGCCCGATGTATAAAACAAAATGTCTACTTCAATGGTGGTGATATAAACCAGAATAATATAAATAAATTAGCAATTAGGTTTTTCTGTTAAATTTGAATTTTTGTCACAATCAATACTCTTCAGACCTCAGATCAATCCTGATCTGTAAACTTCAGATCTTAGATCAGCCCCAATCTATACACATTAGACCTAAGATCAGCCCCAGTCCATACATTTTACACTTTAGATCATCCCTAGTCCATACACTTCAGACTTCAGAACAGTACCAGTCAACACAATAGCAGTCCATACAATTTAGACCTCAGATCAACCCCAGTCCATATACTTCAGACCTCAGATCAGCCCCAATCCATATACTTCAGACCTCAGATCAGCCCCAATCCATATACTTCAGACCTCAGATTAGCCCTCTTGTGTTGGTGGCAGCACTCATATGAAATAAAACTGCCTCTTTGGTCAAGTAGCTGTGCCTTACAAGTCCCTATAGTGCACAAGAGTGCAATGATGGAACTTGGAATACTACATTATTGCTGCACATAATATGTATTGTGTTTCAACTGTTATAAATATACATGAGAACATGTAAAGAACACGAGCAGTGCTAGCTGTGGAAACATGCATGAATCTTCAAAATAACATTCAAACATGTATTAAAGTGATCACATCAGTAAAGGTGCAACGTTTTGGAGCCACACAGGACCCCATCATCACTTGCCTAATGAAGGGGTCCTGCATGGCCCTGAAATGTTGCACATTTACTGATGTGATGTGATCATTTTAATAAACATTTAGACATTATTTTGAAGATTCAAGGTGTGCTAGCAATATATGCTTTGACTAGTGATGTTACTGGGTTCCAGCTAGTAGTTGCTACAGAACCCACTTACTCTTTGTGTATTTTCCAGGAGCATGTGCATGGGAATATTACACATGGTCTGTTTTGAGTATAGACATTCATATTAACCTGTGAGCCCAGCATGGTGTTGGAGGTATCCACTATACACATGCAGTGCTGATACACACCCGATAAATGAAGCTATAGCCTGGCCTGAACTGACTGCCTGGAACACTTCAGATCCACTGACAACATGTATCTTTTTCACACTTGTTTAAAAGTGGTTCTAAAATATAAAATTTTTTTATATAAAAAAAAAAAAATGACACTTACCTGCTCCCATAGCAAGCCACTTAGGCATATGTGTCCTGTGAATGCAAGGAGAGAGAATAGAGACACTACAGATGGCCACAGCACTGGATAGAGTGAGGACTCTGGGGGGGAGGAGGTGATAATGTTAATGGGACATTTTTTACCTTAATGCTGGAAAATATTAAGGCAAAAGATGCCATGACTTTACACCCACTTTAAGTAGAGTAGACCTTCCACCTTTTCAGGTTGCCCACACTCCTCCTTAAAACGCTGCATAAAAGAAATTATGCAGAGGAAATAAATAGTATCTTTCCATGACTTCTGTAGTTTGGAGGTTGAAATCATCCCCCTGCCAACAAGATCTCTGGGAATGCTAAATAGCCCAAATCTCTTGAGAAGATGCTGTAGCACAGAACAAAATAGACTTTTCACGATACTCCTGCTACTCAACATTTTTGGTGACCTGCCAGAAAGAAGGGTGATGCCACCCTCTCCTACAGTATATTACCAAAAGTATTGGGACACCTGCCTTTACACGCATATGAACTTTAACCACTTAAGCCCCGGAGGATTTGGCTGCTAAACGACCAGAGGGTATTTTGCGATTCGGCACTGCGTGACTTTAACGGACAATTGCGCGGTCGTGCGACGCTGTACCTAAACGAATTTGGCGTCCTTTTTTTCCCACAAACAGAGCTTTCTTTTGGCGGTATTTGATCACCTGTGCGATTTTTTGATCACGCGCTATAAACAAAAAAAGAGCGTAAATTTTGCAAAAATAGCAATATTTTTCCCTTTTTTTTTATATGAAATTCCCCCAAAAAAAAATGTAAAAATCAAAATTTTTTAATATTTTCGGCCAATTTGTTTTATGCTACCTATGTTTGGTAAAAAAAATCGCAAAAAGCGTATTTTGATTGGTTTGCGCAAAAGTTATTGCGTTTACTAACAAAGGGAAAGATTTTTGTCATTTTTGTTGTTTTTTTTTTAACGCGTAATGGCGGCGATCTGCGATTTTTTTTGCGGTACTGCGACATTGCGGCGGAAAGATCGGACCCTTGACTGACATTTTTGACACTTTTGGGGTTACCAGTGACATTTCTACAGTAATCAGTGCTATATATATGCACTGTTACTGTAAAAATACACTGGTAGTGAAGGGGTTAACTTTATTTGAGAGGGAGGGGCTGTGTGTGTCCCTAGGGGCGTGATTCTAACTGTGATTGGCTGTGGCTTCAACTGTATGCAGAGTGATCAATGGATCTACATAGTAGATCCATGTGATCAGCTCTCATACAGAGAGGAGAATGACAGGCAGCTTGTTTACACAAGCTGCCTGACTTTCTCCCTCTCCCCCGCCGATCGCAGAGTGGCCGGCGGCGATCGGGTCCGCCGGTCACACGCGCGGGGGGGTCCGTGACCACGCGGGAGCGGGAGCGCGCCTCCGGCGGCGCGCGCTCGCTCCCTAAACCCTCACAGGCGAGCGACGTAGACCTACGTCACTTTGCCTGTGAGGGGCTGACCGCCGCCGTAGATAGTCGTGCGGCGGTCGGCAAGTGGTTAATGGCATCCCAGTCTTAGTCCGTAGGGTTCAATATTGAGTTTTTCACTCTTTGCAGCTATAACAGCTTCAAATCTTCTGGGAAGCTTGTCAACAAGGTTTAGGAGTGTGTCTATGGGAATGTTTTACCATTCTTCCAGAAGCACATTTGTGAGGTTAGGTACTGATGTGGACGAGAAGGCCTTGCTCACAGTCTTCGCTCTAATTCATCCAGAATAAATTCAGGTTGAGGTCAGGACTCTGTGTGGGCCAGTCAAGTTCCTCCACCCCAAACTAGCTAATTCTTGTCTATATAGACCTAGCTTTGTACACTGGTCCAAATCATTTGGTGGAGGGGAGATTATGGCGTGGGGTTGTTTTTCAGGGGCCGGGCTTGGCCCTTTAGTTCCACTGAAGGGAACTCTTAAGGCATCTGTACACCAAGACATTTTGGACAATTTCATGCTCCCAACTTTGTGGGAACAGTTTGGGGATGGCCTCTTCCTGTTCCAACAGGACTGCGCACCAGTGCACAATTGGTAAATCTACTGGTAAATCTAGCTGTAATTATAACTGTTTACTAGTAAATCCCACTATTACCCAAACCAATTAATATCTTACAACTCGCCTGTTAGGTGATAATCAAAACAACATACCTAGTTCTGATGACCAGGTATTTTAAATGTGTGAGGTTTTCAAGCCTTTTAAAGCGGTAGTATACTGGGAAAAAAAAAAAACCCTGCAAGACAAAGGCATAATCAGCTAGTATGCATTGCATACTAGCTCATTATGAAAATTTTACCTTAAAACGAAGCCCCGACACGGACCCCCAGACACCGCTGTGGGAGCTGACATGATCCCTCGGCGTCTCTTCAGGGTTCGGCGGCTCCGGCGCATGCGCGCGGGAGATTAACTTTTCCGGCATTTTCCGGCAAGGAACTCTGAAGGTCCGCCGACCTTTAGAGCGCAGGCGCCGCTAGCATCAGCGACTGCATGCAGTGCAAATATCTCCTAAACCGTGCAGGTTTAGGAGATATTAATTGTACCTACAGGTAAGCCTTATTATAGGCTTACCTGTAGGTAAAAGTAAAAAAAAATTGGTATACTATCGCTTTAACAGTAAATGGTTTACATGCAAAGCAAAGCTTATGTTGTATGTCACTGTTTATGTAGCCCTACGCATGCAAACTGAAATGGCGAGCCCACTTCTGCAGTGTTTCTATTTTTCTGGCCACTGAATTTATGCAGCCTTTAAAATATATGCATAGAGGTGACCTAATCATTGAAATTCCAGTCAGTCATTAATCCTTTACCAGCAAAGGAATCACAGTGCTCTGCAGTGAATTCAGATTTGTGTGGACTAGTATGCATATCTTTAATAACAACACATATTTTATACAATAGCATAGTCATTTTTTTTTTTTTTTTTATCAAAATGTTACATGTGTGTGTAAGAGCAAATTCACTTGTTTAAGGTAAGGATCCAAGTATGTTCATCCTCAGAAGCAGGGAATAGCCTTTGGCCAGTTTCAGCCCACAATAACCTTTTAACCTAAAGGATGTTGTAAGATTACCTAACAAATCCAGGTTTTTATTCACAGACCAGTTTTTAAAAATCAAGGACAAACATTAGATCAGACAACACTTTTAGGTTTTGGCATGTTCACCTTGTCCTGTGCTGAGAACAGTTAGCTGACTGGTCACATTTAATATAAGCAACAATAACATCCAACATTTCCAGAAATCTATACAGTGAACGGCTGCTGTTGTGATAACGTCTAAGCATTCAAATACAATAATAAATCAATTTAAATATATAAATGGTGTCAATTTGCGCAACCAATATAAGTAAACACAATAGGGGGGGGGGTACTAAAACTGGAACACACAGAAAGTGGTGCAGCTGTGCATAGTGACCAATCACCTTGGGAAGGAAAAAGAAAGGGGAAAGGAAAGGGTAGCTCTTATGCTAGTGACATCAAAATGTCATGGTTTTGTGTAAATTGATGTTTTTTGTTTTTTAATATTACTAGGGTTGAGCGAACACGGACTGTATTATTCGGGTCCGTACCAGATAATTGGATTTTTGTTACCCGGACACGGACCCGAAAACTTTACTGTATATTCGGGTTTAAAATCCGTGTTCGGTAATTTTATTTCCTGTTTTGTATGTAATGGCGCGGTTTTAATGGTGCGGTTTTAATAGCCAATCAACAAGCGTTTAACTGGTGTGCCATAGAAGCCATCACAGCCATGCCTACTAATGGCATGGCTGTGATTGGCCAGCTGAAGCATGTGACCCAGGCAGACTTGTATAAAGTACTCGAAATTTTTACTTGAGTAAAAGTACAAGTGCTCGATCAAAAAATTACTTGAGTAGAAGTGGAAGTGCTCGCAGAAAAAGTTACTTAAGTAGAAGTACTAAAGTATTCAACATTTTTTTTACTTAAGTATTGCAAGTAGTTTTTTCAAAAAATTTGCTACTTAAGTACTAAAAGTAAAAAGTACCAGTAGTTTTGAAAAAAAATTGTTACTCAAGTACTGAAAGTAGAAGTACAAGTACTGTGTTATGTAGTTATTAAAGAAATAAGTCAAAAGTTTGAACATCATATTGTTTTTTATTATTTCAAATGATTTATTCAAATGATTAACCTGTGTTTGTTAGTATTTTCTTGATGCACTTTAAGCGCTGTAGCACCATTTATTTGTTTGTTTCATATTTTCTTTTTATTGGAAAGATTTGGTATAGCAGCTTTTATTATACACAGCCTTTATTTTCGTATGCGCTGATTTACAAATGACATTATACACATTTTTTTGAGCTTTATGCAACCTGCCATCTACTGTTCTGGCAGTGGTAATTTTTTTAAAAGTAACGAGTAACTATGCAGCACAAAAAAAAAATACTTGAGTAGAAGTATCAAAATCATCGAAAAAATGTAGTGAAGTAAAAGTAGAAGTAGGAGAAAAAAATTCTACTCTAGGAAAGTACAGATACCGCATTTCGGTACTTAAGTACAGTACTTAAGTAGTTCTACTTAGTTACTATACATCTCTGGACCCAGGTCTTTATAAGCTAGAGACACAGCGTGGTGCGCGTCAGTCTGTTCTAGTGTAGGGAGAGAGCACACACAACGGTGCTGGCTGCTGCTGATTAGGGACAGAGACAGGAAAAAAAAAACATTGTGGCTGTTAGAAAAGAATGCAGGGACAGGTCGGAGTGTAGGCAGGGAAAGATAGAAAAGCATTTTAGGGACAGGCTAGAGAGAGTAGGCAGGGAGAGATTAGGAGACACAGGACAGAACAATCGTCCGTTAGCGATCTACATCGATTTTGCTGTGTGGGGGGTGGTGCAGTGAACAATCTTTTTGCCCTCACTTGAGCCCACTGAGGAGGAGGGAGAAAAAAAATATTTGTATCAGTCTGTTGTGTGCAGCGTTCATCTATATTTTACTACACAGTGCTGTTCTAATCTGCTATTTAAAAATTACAAATTTTAAGGGGAATTTTTTTTTAAGAGTACTTACCATGCTCTTAACTACATTTTGCTGCCATTTGCAGCACTCTAGCCCTTTCCATGGTTTTTTAGAGCCATTTTAGTGCCTGAAAGTTCGGGTCCCCATTGACTTCAATGGGGTTCGGTGTCCGGGTCAAGGTCGGAAAAAGTCCGGGTCACGGACCCGGACTTTTTTTTCAAGTTCGGCCGGACCCACCGAACACGGACATCCAGGTGTCCGCTCAACTCTAAATATTACATCTTCATTTGTTTTTTATGTATTTAAAGAAATGTAATAAAAATATTTATAAACAAACAAACAAAAAAATCCAGTGCACTTACATAGCATATTAGACATGTATCTCATGACATTTAACCAGGAAGCACCGGGGTATTTAGTGTGTGCTCCAAAGAGCAGAAATGAGGGCACAGCACTGATGTTGAAATTATTATGCACTATTTTTGTGTAAGATGTGAACTTTATTTTGCACTATTTTTGTGATACTGGTTTATGTTTGCACAGTAATGGTATGCTGTACATGTGTGATTTTCACATGTAAAGAGCTTATAGTCTGTGTTTTATTTCATATGGTTTATACACATCGGGGGGGAGAGTTACTAAAACTGCAGCATGCAAAATCTGGTACAGCTCTGCAAAGAAACAAGTAATCTTTCAGGTTATAGCCCTCGCCCACACAGCACGCAGCTTTGAAATCATGTGAGTTCATCTAAACTCGCACGCATTTCAAAGCTGCATTTCAGTCCGAATTTGGGGGTGACTTCAAAGACATCTGTGCAGCTTCATGCACAGATATCTATAGAAACCCCCCTGCGAAGTTGCCAAAAGTAGAGCAGGAACTAATTTTAGAAATCGGTGCAATGCTGCAAAGTCGGTGTCGCACCGATTAGGACTCTCCCATTGTCGGTAATAGGCTGCGATTTGACATGTGATTCGACCTGTCAAATCGCATGTCAAATTGTGCCGATGTAAACGGGAGCTTATTGTCAAAGCTTAATTAAACAAGCTGAATTTATAAGCTGATTGGCTACAATGCACGGCTGCACCAGATTCTGAGTACTCCAGTTGTAGTAAATCTCCCCCATTGTGTTTATATATACTGATTGCACAAATTGACACCATATATATATTTGAATAGGTATGTTTGAAAAGGTAGTGCTGTCATTTTTTGTGTTTTACATTTACCATAAGGGTGGGCTTTGGTACCACAAAAATCATTTTTGGACAGGACAGTTGTTGATATTCTTTCTGTCCTGCCACAATATGTATCTTCATATATTATTTACCTACAAATAGCTTTGAGCCAACTTGTGGTTCGCTTTCATCATCTGAAAATTGTGAACTTAAATCCAAACTCTGATAAAATCTACGAGGGGTATACTGGTAACACAGATTTTGCATATATTATAGTTTTTTTTTACTTTTACTTTTTACATTACTGTTTGAGTTGAATAGAGCAACAACATCCCAATTTGATTCATTAAAACTTTAAAAAAAAAGTTTTTTGGTTGTTTTCGCTGCTACACATTCATTTTTATTTTTTTATCCAGTGGTCTTAAGCTTAAAATCAAACAGTAGAAGTAGCAGGGACAACTGGCCTTAAATCTATAGAAGAGTTTACTCTTACAAAAGAAGAAAGTTAATGCCCTCTACTTCATACAAACTGACCAGTGACACGATTATTTAATAGAAAATCATTAAATACATTGTCAATATAGAATACATCAAAGCACCTTTTTACTGTTTACCATAACTACCATTAAATGTGGTCAATTTCTTCCAGACCTAATGTGAGATGCAGAGGTCTGCATGCTGACTAAGTAGGTTTATGTTTATGTTTTTATGTTAATGAAGGTGATGATGGCCATAAGGAATATTCTTGGTGTTATCTGCTCACAATTCACTTATGTAAACCAGCTTTTGATTGGGCTTTTGATAAGTGCATTCCTGGGTTCTAGTGATAATGTGGAGGAAAGTACTGATAACATAATGTAAAAGTAGGAAACTGATGTTTCCACAGAGGTCACACTCAAGGAACTCAAAAAAAAAAAAAAAAAAAAAGCTAATATTAATCCTATGCACAGAGTTGTAAAACAGATCCATGAATCGATTTATCTAATGCCTGGTGTACACAGGCAATTTTTGTTTGTTCAACCCAGCAAGCTGAATGAAAAAAACGTAGAAGTTTGCGAGGAGCTCTTTTTACTAAATATGCAATGTTAGTACAGCGATCTCCCTGCTGAGCTATTGTGTTCTGACAGGGGGTCTACCTCACTGCCACCGGTTGGCTGCCAGCACTGATCAGATGCCAATTGGCTGCTGGTCTTCCAGTGTGCCTATTCAACAACAACAACCTGCTTCTGTCAGGCAGGCTGCTGCACACATTGGCTGCTTGTCAGCCGGTTTCTGTTGAACCAGCCAATACCAGCCAATATTCAGCCAGTGTGTACCAGCCTTTACTGAAACCATGATAGCCAGCAATGAAGATGGTTAAAGGGCTGAAAGTTCAGCTAAGGTGGAAACTGCTACAAAGCAACAACATAGAAGGGTCAGATGAACACAATGAAAATTTCCTTAGTCTATTGACTTGCAAAAAACAAAAAGAAAACAAGTACAGTTGACACTGAACTGGCAGAGGTGATGGATACAAGGAACAGGGCTGGGAAATGGGGTGGGCAGGAGGGGCGGCTGCCCTGGGTGCAATGGTTTATTGCAGGGATGGGGGCACCCTGACCCTAACCCTAAGGGAATGGGGGGGCCCGGTTTGGCATTTTTGCCCTGCACGCCCGTTGACCTTGTCCCAGCACTGACAAGAAATATCGCCTTGTAGGTGAGCAAAGAGAGAGAAATATCTCCACTGGGTTTCTGAAGAGCAGAGATAACCAGATTGCCACAGAAACAATGAATAGTGGACCCTCTCTGCAAAGCCAAATGGGGAACCATAAAAGGGAACTCTGATGGGGGAATTACTACATAAAATAATATTTTTGTGTGAAACAAGGTGTTGTTTAAGAATCTGTACAATGCATAATTTCTAGAAGGGAGTAAAGGCTCTGCTTTATATCCTATTTTTTGGGTGATTTAAATATGTCTAATATATAGGTACAGCCAAAGGGTACTTGTCATTTTGAGGACAGGAAAGAAAGGTCCTGTCTTTGCAAGAAAACACCATGTTGAAAAAAAAACCTGCTCTTGATATCATTGTGAAGTGACATTGTCTTTTAGTCTATGAAGGAAATGCATAGGTGATCCTATTAAGGGGTGGTCATAGGCATCAGTCAGTGTACACTCTACTATGGTCTCAGATATCATTTCTAGAGTTGTGTGAGAAACAAATCTTTTCTAAATTGACCCAGTTCTTCATAGTGCTATGAGCATGCCAGTCAACTATTCTCTACAATTGTGAGGATTTGTAGTAGCACTTCATGTTAGGAAAACCTATGCCCAGGGGCGAAGCTAGCATTCTTTTACCCTTCCCGAACAGGATGGTGTCAGTAGGGCAGAGGTTGGAGATAATAGGGCAGTGGACAGTGTCAGTTTTTACATGTTTTATTATTTATTTTTAATTATCTTTTTACAATATTATTATTTTTTACAATATTATTTTTTTAGAATTTATTAGGAGTTGGGGGGCTTTGGTGCAATATCAGGGGTCTAAAAAGACCTCTGATTCTTCATTTTTAAGACAAGAAAGGGATTGAGGACAGATTCCCCAATTCCTTTCTTTGCAGCTTAAGGGGCATCAGTCAGGTATGGTATATACATAGTGACATTGGTCCAAGCTGGAACAATGTAACTATATATAATATAGCCTATGCCTGGAATTATTTTTTAAATTGCCCAGGGATGTACAGCACTGCAGCCATCCCCATGGCTTGGATTCTAGGACATGCAGTAGATCAGGACAAAGCAGCTGCAGGACAGGTGTCTAGAAAATAAGGATTGTCCTGGCAGATCTGGGACACTTGGCAACTATAGGTATAGCATTCCTTGGCTCTAAAATTCACTAAGGCCCCTTTCACACCAAAGATCCAATCATGTCTGCCTTTCTCCCTGTCAGTTTTTAAGGTGGACCTGATTGGAGCCTCCATTCACCCCTATGGACTGGTGGGTATAAATTAACTTGTTTCCGTTTACACCTGTCTATCTCCAATCCAGTCCTCTAAAAAAAAAAAAAAAAAAATGAAGGGTGACCTGCCCCCCTCCTTCTAGAGGGATGGGATTGGAGGGCAGTTGGGTGTAAATGGACAGCTGGCCTGTTTACTCCCAGCTGCCCATAGAGCAGAGCAGGCCGTGTCCGTGTCCACTCTGCATAAACTGAGTGAACACAGACCTGATTTCTGCCTGCTCCGCCCTGATCAGCAGGGGATCAGCTGACAGATCCCCTGCTGAGAAAAGCGGATTCCACCCTATGCGGAATTGGCCTTTTGAGACAGGTAACAAGCATCTGGTTGAGATGCTGCTGTGTTGTCAGTGATCACAGCACCAAGGACCTGGGGCAACCACCAGGGATTCAGGGCATGCTACTGCATGTATCTATCATTATTGTCATTAGGACATTAGGTTGCTATTGGCGATATCATCATAATGTGTATAAGGAAATGCAAAGTCGCTAAAGTGACCATATTGTCTGTGAATTTGCATTTATATTTATTTATTTATTGGTAATATGAACATATGAATATATGGATTTATTATTATAAACTTTATTAATAAACCCAAATAAATATATACATGTTCATATTACCAATAAATAAATATAAAAGCACATTCACAGTACACACGGTCACCACTGTCTTTTGGAAGCAATAAATACAATAAATTTTGTTATTGAATAACAATTCGAGTGTAGCCAGAAATACTGCATAGTTGACACACAGGGGTAGATATACTAAAACTGGTGCACCCAGAATCTGGTGATGCCCTGCATGGTGGCCAATCAGCTTCTAATTTCAGCTTGTTCAATTAAGCTTTGACAATAAACCAGCTGTTGCACCAGGTATTGCACTGTCCAGTATTAGTAAATAACCCCCATAGTATGGAAGCTGCATTACTAGACCAGATTTTAGAGGAAGAGACAAGTTATGTTTTAATCGTGAAATAAAAATTAGAGTGCATTGTTTCTTGAACCATAGTCCCAAATATTGTACAGTCACAGTTTCATTGGGCCACAATGTGGAAGAGAAAAGGCCTTTTTTTATCTTGTAATAAATATGTATATTACTTCAGACAATAGCTACAAACATTTTAGAGTGCCAAAGTACTGGAACAGACTGCAAACTAGCAGACACAAAGCATGATTTGCCCTGCAGCAAACATTAGAAATTTTGCAGCTGAAATCCAGATGCAGAAACATTTGGGTTGATTTAATAAAGGAAAATAGACTGTGCACTTTTGCAAGTGCAGTTGCTACACGAGCTTAGTAAATGAGGGGATCTCTGCTGACTTCCATCATCCTATCATGTGCAAGCAAAAATGCTGTTTTTTATTTTTCCTTGAATGTGATTGGTTATTATTTTTAAAGTGAAACTTTACCGCATTTACTAAGATCTGGAGCTACAGCACTTGCAGAGTGCAACTGCACTTGCAAAAGTGCACAGTTTTTTTACCTTTAGTAAATCAACCCCATTATTTCTGTGGGGCGTTTACAATGTCATCACTAGAATAGGAGCTGCAGGAGCTGGTAATGGTGCCAGTCCAGAACACGTGGCAGGAACTGGTAATGTTGGCAGGCCAGCAGAAGTAGGAAGAGCAGGTAATGGTGTAATGTACATTTTTTTTTTTTTTGGGGGGGGGGGGGGCAAATTACAAGGAAAAATGTAGTCAGTAAAATCAGCTGCTGGGATTTGTAATCATTTTGGATACCAGACTAATTTATTTTTCTTAAAGCGGTTGTAAACCTAAAAAAAAAAAAAAAACCTGCAAGACAAAGGCATAATGAGCTAGTATGCATCGCATACTAGCTCATTATGTATTACTTACCTTAGAACGAAGCCCCGACACGGACCCCCGGACACCGCTGTGGGAGCTGACATGATCCCTCGGCGTCTCTTCCGGGTTCGGCGGCTCCGGCACTGTGATTGGCCGGAGCCGCGATGACGTCACTCCCGCGCATACGCGCGGGAGTCATTTTCCGGCAGGCTCCCGGCATGGAAAGCTGAAGGTCCGCCGGACCTTCAGAGCTCATGCACTGTTTGCGTGAGCAGCTGCATGCAGTGCAAATATCTCCTAAACTGTGCCGGTTTAGGAGATATTAATCGTATCTACAGGTAAGCCTTATTATAGGCCTACCTGTAGTTAAAAGTGTCAAAAAGCGGTATACTACCGCTTTAAAGTGCACCAGTCTATAGTGTAAGGGGAAAGCCAGATTCATGATTGCACACACATCACTTGCTCTAGGGAAAATCAGAAGCTCCAGCATTTGCTGTATAAACTCTGGCCAGCCTGGACAAAGCACATTCCATGGGGCCCCGATATTGAAGAGTGTCAACATCAGCTGGGGGGAGATTTACTAAAACTAGTGCATGCAGAAATTGGAGCAGCTGTGCAAAGTAACCAGATTCCAGATTTTAGTGTCAAAGCTTAATTGAACAAACTGACGTTAGAAGCTGACTGGTTACTATGCACAGCTGCACCAGATTCTGTATGCGCTAGTTTTAGTAAATCTCCACCCACGTGTCCGCAATTATATGGTTTAAGCACTGCCTGTAACTGCTGCCTGCAGAGGTTGCAAAACATGCATTACATCTGCCTCTCCCTTTAGGCCTGCATGACATTAATAAATATATGGGATTGCATTACTTTATTGTCAGGGGGTGGATGAGGGTATGGTGTCTTGGTGCATTCAAGAATGTGGGGATTTACTGCACTGTGAGAAAAAAAAATACCCCAGCAAAATGATATTAAAATAAAATACACCGTGCCTCTTACAAACAAAATAAATCCAAAAACACTAAACCTCAGCTCTACTGTATATTTTTCTAACTTAGCTAAAAGTAAAAAATATAAAACATGAAAACATAAAACAAAAAATGCAACCTCCCAAAAAAACTGCAAGTGGGATCATCAGCTAAGCAACACACACATAAAATGTAGTCCCTAAAAAAAGAACTATTGGGTCTTTGCTCTGTGAAGACAGTAGGAAGGAGGTAGTACACACTAATATGTAACCCACCACACTGCATTTCACAGTAATATAGAAAATTGCAGCACTGTGTATTGCACTGTATAGCAGATGCTACCCCCCCCCAATATAACACACTACAGCACTGTGTATTGCACTGTATAGCAGATGCTACCCCCCCCCCCAATATAACACACTACAGCACTGTGTATTGCACTGTATAGCAGATGCTACCCCCCCCCCCAATATAACACAATACAGCACTGTGTGTTGCACTGTGTAGTAAAAAATATCACTTCTGGCACAATGTAGTGCAGCATTGTGTACAGGGCTATATAGCAACATATAAGAGAAAATATCGCTCTCTGCCTAAAGTACTGAGTACTACAGGAGTACCAAAGAAAATATTGTGTATAGCAGCAACCATTGAAACCACAAAACAAAACAGAGGGCGCACCAACCTAGTGCATTATTCTTAAAACATAACTTTAGTAATATAAAAGGTGGTACCTATTATACTCACAATATCACATTTGCATTAAAGCTCATCAGAAAGAACAGCACCACCCAGTCCACAGTACATCATAACGTGTGGCAGAACCACTGATGATCCAATAGGCTAACGCGTATTAAGGGCTAACCTCTCCCTAAGAGCCAGCTGATCTGCTCTCTGCACCGCCACACACACTGACAAAAGGTCACTGGAAACCCTGAGTTTAAAGTAAGTAGGCAGGGTCATATAACCCCCCCCCCCCCCAAACACACATTATTGGCCACCTGACCACAATTCAAAGTCCAGGAAAGGGCAGGAGGTGCATTAATGGTATTTGGTTGCTATAGGGGAAACAGATGCATTAGTTCGCTATTTTCCTGAACTGCAAACAACTTGGGTTTACCTCAAGCTCATGAACCCAACCTGAACCTGAAGCTCATTCCTATGTACAAGTCAGATTTTGCCTGTCTTTTTGCTAATTTCTGGTCAAGATTTGCAGAGGACGGCATCAAAGGCAATCAGTTAAAGTATTAGTCTGGACACCTACTGTAAAATTCTTCAATTGACTGGCTTCAAGCTCCAGAATGAAATATTTCTAGAAATTAGGGTGCACTTCTACCAGGGGAGGGCTGGCAGCCTTTGGCCTGGGGGGCAAGTCCAGTCAAGTGGCCCATTGAACCATCAAATCAGCTCACCATTCATGCCCACCTGGTTTTGGACTGACAGCTGTATACAGTGTCTGGCCCCTACATTAATCCAACCCTGAGTGCGGCCTTTTTACCAGTTTTTACCACTTTTCAAAGTGGCCCGGGGGGCAATTGCCACCCTGCCCCCCTTGCCAGTCCTCCCCTGACTTCTACTGTGCTACCATGTGTTTAGTTTACTCTAATTGTTTTGATATCTTTTAGGAACTGCACTTTTTTTCAGTTACCTCTTTGTGATTTCCTTATTGTTCCAGTATTGGGCTCCAAAAGGAAATATATACAGAAGTGAGTGACATGTTCTCTGCAGGAACACTTGCCGCCCCAAAGTCCCATATACCTGAAAACCCATGCAATAGATAATGCCAGCAAAGATTAGTACCATTTACAGGTCCATAGAGATGCATGTTATACCTTCATTAAAGGGCCCCTGTAGATGAATTATACATTTGTCAAGTCTTGTGTTTTTCTGTCATCCCAGCAGGTTTATACGTAGTTACAATATGCATATAAATGTTCTCAATTTATGCATTAAATATATCATTCAGAGAGTCTTGCACCTGCATCAAATAGCCACAAAGATTTACTGCCTTTGATGAATTATTAAATATTCCTTTTCTTTTGTGACATACTGAACTAAAATGTATGTTGTTGTGTTGAACAGTAATGAAAGAACTTCTCCAAGAACATTCCTTCACTCTTCAAGAGCACATTGCTTGTCATTGATCAGTAAAATAGATAAATAGTTCCACGTCTCAAAAAATCATGCCTCACCAATAAAACTCATACATTCTTCAAGAAAATAGTGCATGGGAAATATTAGGCAGCATTTTTCTCAATTTAGCGTTGTTTTACTTATAATAAATACTTGTAAATGGAATTATTCAAATTAGGTTTATGTGATACTTAACAATACATGATCACTCAATCACACTCATATATGGGAATATGTATTAAAGCGGTAGTATACTTCGCTTTTTAATTTTTACCTACAGGTCAGCCTATAATAAGGCTTATAAAAAAACTATAAATCAGTGCAAACTATAAAATAAAATAAACTTAGGTGCAATACAGCAGCTATACCAACTGTGCTTACCACTGCAAAGTAAAAAAGATTATGTTATAAAGTGAGGTACAGCGCTATTTAAAAATTAATATCAATAGCTAGTATAAACTAACTAGCTAAAGTGCGATAAACAAAGTGACTCAGTATACAAAAGTGCAGAAGCTGGTGCAAATTGACAACTTAAGGTGCTTAGGACAAAATATAAAGTGACTGTGTGCCAAAACAAATCACATGAAGCATTATGGATATATGGCATATATATCAATATCCAAAATTTCAAAGTCCATAAAACTTTTTTCACCCTTGTGAAAAAATCAGTAGAAGGTGCTTAGCCAGTACTTGAAAAGTGCCCGTGCTTCCGCTAGTGCACTGTAACAGCAACACTGATTGGTATAGTGCTGTCACTTTGTTGAGTTGTGTGTTCCTCAATACCTGGAAGTACTAAGTATACCTTTGGCTTCCTGGTTCTAATCTTAGATTGTAAGCTCTAATGAGCAGGGTCCTCTGATTCCTACTGTATTAAAGTGTATTGTATATGTACTGTCTACCCTCAAGTTGTAAAGCGCTGCGTAAACTGTCGGTGCTATATAAATACTATATAATAATAATAATAATAGCATTGGAAAATCTAAGGAAAGAAAATATATCCAGCTTAGGAACACCCTATTGTAGCTTTACTGCTACAGGGCAGTCACTCTATGTAAATATAAAGTAATTCTGCACTTCTGGGTAGGGGCGGGCATCGCTGGCACAACGCTTCTGCAGTGATTAGTCACAGCAGAAGTGAGTCAGTGGGGACGGCAATTGGATGACCGCCAGCACCCTCTGATTGGTGAGGAGACACACTGAGCAGAGCTCTACATATGTAAACAATGCAGAGCTCTGACTTGTCAGCAGGGATGTGCTGGATTTTAAACTCCGGTACATTCCTTAATCAAAGTAACGTACTATGCACACAAAAACACTGGTTAGGCACACATATAACCCTTTGATTACCCTAGATGTTTAACCCCCTTCCCAACCTGTGTCATTATTACAGTGACAGTGCATATTTTTAGCACTGATCACTGTTTTAGTATCACTGATTCCCACAAAGTGTCAGATTGTCCACAGCAATATTGCAGTCTCACCATTATAGGTAAAAAAAAAATAAATAAATAAAAAATAAAAATTCCAGTATATTTACCAGAGTTTGTAGACTTTTGCGCAAACCAACCAATATATGTTTATTGCAATTTTTAGCATGTATGTAGCAGAAAACATATTGGCCTAAATTTATGAAGAACATTTTTTATTGGATATGTTTTATAGCAGAACGTTTTTTTTTTTTTTTTTTTTTTTTTTTTTAAAGTGTTGTTCTTTTTCTGTTTTTAGCAATAACAAAAAATAAAACATCCAGTGGTGATCAAATACCACTAAAGAAATTTCTGGAAAAAAAATGACATAAATTTAGATTATGTACAGTGTTGCATGACTGTGCAATTATCAGTTAAAGTAACGCAGAGCCATGTAGCAAAAATGGCCTGGTCATGAAGGGGGGTAAATCTTCCAGAGGTCAAATTGGTATTTCAACAAAATGGTGGTCTGCACCTTTACTCCCTCCCCCATTTTAATACTTGGGGGAGTATGTGATATAGATCACAGGTTCTACAGTGGGGATCGAAAGTTTGGGCACCCCAGGTAACTTGATGCCATCTGTGAAAAAGCTGAAGTTAAAGAGAGGATGGCTTCTACAAATAGATAATGATCCTAAACACACCTCAAAATCCACGGGGGATTACATCAAGAGGCGTAAACTGAAGGTTTTGCCATGGCCTTCACAATCTCCTGACCTCAACATAATTGAAAATCTATGGATAGACCTTAAAAGAGCAGTGCGTGGCACACAGCCCAGAAATCTCAACGAACTGGAAGACTTTTGTAAGGAAGAATGGGCAAAGATACCTCAAACAAGAATTGAAAGACTCTTGGCTGGCTACCAAAAGCATTTACAAGCTGTGATACTTGCCAAAGGGGGCAGTACAAGATATTAACTCTGCAGGGTTCCCAAACTTTTGCAGACGCCATGTTTTTGTTTTCTGTAATTCTGCAAGTGTCATTGATGGAAATAAAATCTAACTTTTGTTGACATATTATAAGAATGTCTAATCTGTAATTTGATGCCTTTTGGAGATTTTTCCATCTTTCCTTGGCTTCTTCATGCACATAAATACAAATTTTTACCTGGGGTGCCCAAACTTTCGATCCCCGCTGTATACATACAGTGCATCCAGAAAGTATTCACAGTGCTTTTTCCATTTTGTTATATTACAGCCTTATTCCAAAATTAAATTCATTATTTTCCTCAAAATTCTACAAACAATACCCCATAATGACAACTTGAAAGAAGTTTGTTTGAAATCTTTGCAAATTTATTAAAAATAAAAAACAAAAAAATCACAAGTACATAACTATTCACAGACTTTACCATGACACTCAAAATTGAGCTCAGGTGCATCCTGTCTCCACTGATCATTCTTGAAATGTTTCTATAACTTGTTTGGAGTCCACCTGTGGTAAATTCAGTTGATTGGACATGATTTGGAAAAGCGCACACCTGTCTATATAAGGTTCCAGAGTTAACAGTGCAAGTCAGAGCAAACCAAGCCATGATGCCAAGGAATTGTCTGTAGACCTCTGAGACAGGATGGTATTGAAACACAGATCTGGGAAATAGTACAGAAACATTTCTGCAGAATTGAAGGTCCCAATGAGCACAGTGACCTCCATCATCCGTAAATGGAAGAAGTTTAGAACCACCAGGACTCTTCTAAGAGCGGGCTGCCCAGCCAAACTGAGTGATCGGGGGAGAAGGGCCTTAGTCAGGGAAGTGACTAAGAACCCGATGGTCACTCTGACAGAGCTCCAGCATTTCTCTGTGGAGAGAGGAGAACCTTCCAGAAGAACAATCATCTCTGAAGCACTCCACCAATTGGGCCTGTATGGTAGAGTGGCCAGACAGAAACCACTCCTCAGTAAAAGGCACATAACAGCGTGCCTGGAGTTTGACAAAGGCACCTGAAGGACTCTCAGACCACGAAAGACAAAATTCTCTGGTCTGATGAAACAAAGATTTAACTCTTTGGCCTGAATGGCAAGCGTCATGTCTGGAGGAAACCAGGCACCACTCATCACCTGGCCAATACCATCAATACATTGAAACATTTTGGTGGCAACATCAGGCTGTGGGGATGTTTTTCAGTGGCAGGAACTGGGAGACTAATCAGGATCAAGGGAAAGATGAATGCAGCAATGTACAGAGACATCCTTGTTGAAATCTTGCTCCAGAGCGCACTGGACCTCAGACTGGGGTGAAGGTTCATCTTCCAAAAGGACAATGACCCTAAACACACAGCCAAGATAACAAAGGAGTGGCTATGGGACAATTCTGTAAATGTCCTTGAGTGGCCCAGCCAGAGCCCAGACGTGAACCCGCTTGAACATCTCTGGAGAGGTCTGAAAATCGCCCTGCACCTACACTCCCTATCCAACCTGATGGAGCTTGAGAGGTCCTGCAAAGAAGAATGGGAAAAACTGTCCAAAAATAGATGTGCGAAGCTTGTAGCATCATACTCAAAAAGACTTGAGGCAGTAATTGGTGCCAAAGGTGCTTCAACAAAGTATTGAGCAAAGGCTGTGTATGTTCATGGGATTTATTTTGTTTTTTATTTTTAATACATTTGCAAAGATTTCAAACAAACTTCTTTCACATTGTCATTATGGGGTATTGTTTGTAGATTTTTGAGGAAATAAATGATTTCAATTAATTTTGGAATAGGGCTGTAACGTAAGCACTGTGAATACTTTCTGGATGCACTGTATGTGCTGGGTCTTTCCTTCTCCCTCTTATGAGCGCATGTATTTTAATTTACTATATTAGGAATGGCCTCCGCTCCCATGTGATTGTCATGAGCTCCTGAGTGTGCTGCATACAGTACACCTATTTTGCTACCACTTCCCAATTTCCATCAGCGACTAGCGCCCCAACCTCTGTTTGCCTTTTCGGAAGTTTGCAATGCAATGGGGCACGTTCTATCTGGGTTAATCATGCATTTACTGAATTTGATCATATAGTGTGAGTATATAATATGTTTTCTTTTTCATAACCATGTGGATGTACTTGTAATGATACTATTTCCATGCTAAATGTTTGCATACACTTATATGTCTGTCATTACGTTTATAGACTAAAGTATATTGCACTCATCCCACCTCCCCTTGAAGAAGGAATTTTCTATATTCCGAAACATGTTTGGTTTCCCACCATAAGTGAATGATATCAGCTCTATACAATACTGTATGGTGATTTATTCATTGTTCTTAAATTGTATTGTAATGTTTATTACTTTTTCTTCATGTATTGAACAAAAATATATTTATTTTTTATTTGTACCTGGACACCATATATTCACCGCCTATTAAGTCCCAATGGGGGTTTCTTTCTTTTGTACAGTATATAGGGATGTGGCAGAGAGTCTTTGATCCTTACGAACACTGAGCTTGACCTTTCCTTTTTTGAGCACACAGACACCGACACCTTTTTTCATAAATATGAATGAGATGGGTAAAAGATGGCTTCAGTACTCCACCTGTAGAGAGCTCCTCATTTGCGTTTCGCCCTTTTCGGGGCATAATTGTAAAGACTTCTTAAGCCTGTGAAGCTGACTCTGTCTGTCATGCACCATGACAGGGGGAATTTGAGCAATACTATTATCATTTTTTTGGGTCACAAAGACAAATATATGCTGCTGGTGTTGCTGGGATTAAAAAGAACAATATATATTTATGAAGTTCTCTCATTTGCTCTCTTTTGTTCATTAAGTATTCAGTTGAAACTGTTTTTATAAATTGATGCAATAAAATACATACATGTTATTCCAGTCAGAAACCTAGTGAACTTATAACCTCTTGTAGTATGCTAACAACGACAGACCTATAGAACAGCGTCATCTCATCTTCATCTCCAATGGGGAGTCCTATGGGAACCATGAATCTACTCAACTGTTTACCCTGGTTTGGAAGTTTGTTAGGACTATTATATACACAATTGTAACTTTTGGTCTTCCCTCTCCCTTTTTTGCCTGATTCCCCCCCCCCCTTCCCCTTTTTTTCCTTTCTTATCCTTCCTTTCTGCTCTGAGGCCTAACAACTGTCTCTGATTTCAGGCATTTCTATATGTATCTCCTAAAGAAGCAAGCATGGTCACGCAAAATGCATACAATACATACATACATGTTTACATGGTGTGTTCAATAAAAACATGGCAACATTTCATTCGTTATGTGTTATTAGTTTAAGCAGACTGTGATTGTCTATTGTTGTGACTTAGATGATGATGATCAGATCACATTTTATGACCAATTTGTGCAGAAATCCATATCATTCCAAAGGGTTCACATACTTTTTCTTGCAGCTGTACATATACACCTTGGATTGTCAGTCATATTTTGATTTATGTAACTATGGAAGCCCATGCATATATCTATGTACCTATGTCTACTAGAATTATTTCAATTGTATGTACCAAAGTGTTTAAAATGTAATAAATTTTGTACATTTTATAACTTGTGGTTTGTGTTTTACAAAATCCCTTGGGCATTCTTCTTTTTTGTATTCATACATATCAGGACTAAGACACTTTCATGCCCCTCATATTCCAGCTCTCCTCTGTGTCTATAGAACACCTTCCTCTATGTTACAGAGGTGGGGGGGAATGGCAGATGTTCGGTAGTCCTAACATACTTCCTGCCCTAGGATGACAATGCTCTTCCTACATGCATACAATGAGTGACAGTTGTCACCTTAGGACAGAAAATGTGTTACTGGCAAAATCACCAAGTAAAAATAAGGAAAATAAAGACTCTAAAAAGAAAGCTATTGCCACTACATCTAAAGTGCCGGTAAACTGAAAATGATTAAAAATTTTATTGAGTTCAGATGCATTTGTTGGCAAATATTTTTAGTTTCCCACAGAGTAGTAAACACATCCCCATTTATACATAGAGTTTTTAGATTCTCATGAATTCAAAAAGGTGGCTACCTTCATACAGTATATATCTACATACAGAACAGGTAAGTATAGAGGAAACAACATACCTATCTATATACAGAACATTGGTTTAATTTAGAGCTCTGTGTATGTTACAGGTACTTTTTATATATTTTTTTCTTCTGTCTTGAAACCAGCCTAGCACATGTGACTCACAGAGTTGACAGAGCATTTGGCTTCAATTTAATGCTTATTATAATTGATTAAAAATTTTCCTGGAGGCCTACTTACTGAAAATGAGAAGTGCTCTTAATATAGTGCTTTAGGTAGAGGTGTAGCGCAATATCAGTTAACTCATTTATCTTGCTGAATTAACCAAGATGCGGAGACATCCGATGAATGTGCAATTTGTTTTGTTGCATAACAACATTAGGGAATGTGACTCCAGATATAATAAATGTACTAATTGTGTGAGATCTTGAAATATCTGCATGCTAGACAAAGCAACAGTTTTCCTCATTCCTTATAGCATAATTGGATATAAGCTACAACTATTTTTCAACCCCCTGAAATCAGCCTTTATGTACTAACAGTGAGACACGTAGAGTAAACTGCAAAGTATAGGAAGCCACAAACTTACTAAAATATATTGAATTCTAAAGGGGTTCTAATATGCTTTTTTATGTATTCGTTAAAGGGTGATATTTTTTTATTAACCACTTAAGCCCCAGAAGATTTTACCCCCTTCCTGACCAGGGCCTATTTTGCGATTCGGCACTGCGTGAATTTAACGGACAATTGGGCGGGCGTGCGACGCTGTACCCAAATGAAATTGACGTCCTTTTTTTCCTACAAACAGAGCTTTCTTTTGGTGGTATTTGATCACCTGTGCAATTTTTTGATCATGCGCTATAAACAAAAAAATAGAGACAATTTTGCAAAAATAACAATATTTTTCACATTTTTTCACATGAAATTCCCCAAAAAAAATGTAAAAATCAAAATTTTTGAACATTTTAGGCCAATTCTTTTCTGCTACATATGTTTGGTAAAAAAAATCGCAATAAGCGTATTTTGATCGGTTTGCGCAAAAGTTATTGCGTTTACTAACTAAGGGAAAGATTTTTGTCATTTTTTTTTTAATGAGTAATGGCGGCGATCTGCCATTTTTTTTGCGGGACTGCGACATTGCGGCGGACAGATCGGACCCTTGACTGACATTTTTGACACTTTTGGAGGTACCAGTGACATTACTACAGTAATCAGTGCTATACATATGCACTGTTACTGTAAAAATGACACTGGCAGGGAAGGGGTTAACTTTATTGGAGAAGGAGGGGTTAAGTGTGTCCCTAGGGGCGTGCTTCTAACTGTGTAGGGATGTGGCTGCTTGTGTAACTACAGAGATATAGGATCCTGCATAGCTGGACCGTATGATCTCTGCACTTACACAGGGGAGAATGACAGGCGGCTTTGTTTACATTAGCCGCCTGCCTTTCTCCCGCTGTAACCGACGATCGCAAGTGACCGGCGGACATCGGGTCCACCGGTCACACGCGCGGGGATCCCAGTGAGCGAGCGGGGGCGGGAGCGTGCCTCTGGCGGCGCGCGCTCGCCCCCTATTGGCTCGCAGGCAAGTGACGTACCCATACGTCACTTTGCCTACACGGGGCTGACCGCCGCAGTATATGTACTTGCGGCTGTCGGCAAGTGGTTAACATGTGTGACGTTTCTGAATTATCCATTTACCAGTTACATTGTAACTGATATCTTGTATCCACACCAAAGAATTGTTAATGCAAAAAAATTCACTTTAAAGCTAATATATATTATTATTATATTATATTATTTTATAATATAAAATAAGCAACAGCTCTGTAATAATTTATACATCATTAAAGTGATATGAAACCCTAAGTTTTCAGCACTTTCAGCATCTGACTTGATTACCTACTGAGTATGCAGCTTTGTTATCTTTTAATTTGTGTTTATATTCCAGTTTAAGCTGATGACATGATTAGTTGTCTCTGTTTTTTGTTACAGGGTGGCTCCTTTCTCTTGCAGCATTCTATGGAGCTATGTTTGCATGCAGGGACTAGAGTCGTTTCTCCCTACACTGTGTGCATCAATAGAAACGCACATTCCTATAGCCTAAAATGGCAAGGCACACCTTGTGCCTTCCAGCTCCTCCTCCATGCGTCCCCAACCAACAGACTGACCGAATACTGTGTGTGATGGGTTTAGAATTCTAACAAATGGTTTAATGGAAAATATCTATTTTGCTATGCTCTTAGTGATAAGCTAAAAACACAGAGGGTTTGTTACTACTTTAACTGTATTTTTAATTGCAAGCAGTTTGAAGCTTAAAGCATAGATTCACCTTTTTTTTTTTGCAGAAAAAAATGTGCATTCATTATTTTTTTTTTCTGCAAAGCATTGCACCCATGATAAGTGGATCAGGGGGTGCAAAGTCAAGCTTCTGCAGACAAGTCGTGCAGCTGTCAGCCTATACCTATGATATGGGCTGTCTGCTTACAACGTGCAGAGCTTGTGAATGAATTACAAAAGTGCTCATCAGAACTACAAGCCGTCAGCTGCAGTGGGAAGGACTGTAAATGAATGAATGTATGAATGACACATCTGTGTGGGCCTGCATGGCTATGCTGTTTTTTAATTGTGACAGTGGGTACGGGGGGGAAGAACCCCCCACCAGCCATCACACTGAGGCAGAGAGCATAGGGAAAGGCTGTGGGAGCTGGAATGTATTACATGTTCCACCCTAAATACAGGTAGAACATGTAGCATATTTCAAAGGGTAAACTTATCCTTTAACTCCAGGCAAAAAAATTAAATTTAAATTGTGCATAAATGACCTTACTTTTCAGTCTTGATTCCAAATATTTTTCCTAAGCCATGCTGCAGTGTAATGGATGAACGTCAATATTTCCTCCATGAGCCAAGCTAATTTTCATTTTTTTATCTTAATTGGCACTGATCCCCACACTGCCCCTGTGAGTTATCCTGCCTTTGGAGCCTATAAGAGAAGATTTGGTAACTGGAAGTGTCACCTCTAACAATAGGAGGTATCCATGTCACACAGGCAGTGATGCGGACACCAAAAGAAGCAAGTAAGCAAAAGAAGAGGGAAGGATTGTCATATGATCATGGCTTCAGGTAAGTACAATGGGCATTTTTTTTTTTTTTTGTTTAATAGTATGGTTCATATCTAAGCAATATGGATGTTTACTTATTATTATTAATAACTCACTTTATTTTTGTTATGTACATTTGAGATAACTATGGAAAGTTTGCATCTCACAATCTTTTGGATCCCTATAAAAAAAAAAAAAAAATCCAAAAATAAACACATATATACACAAATAAGGCAGAGTTCTGTAGCATAGTATGTAAGTTCTACCTCCATGTCTAATATTTTATCTTTCTGTTTGTATAGCCCAATGATTATGATGTTACAAGAGGCGGTGACTTCACAGTTCAACTAAAAGACGGTACTATTTATTTGAGCACACACCTATTAAAGCACAAGATATTCATCCTGTTTATAGAATCCCAGAAAATATGGACTGTGGCATTACAATAAAACAACCCTTGAGGGCACATTGTGATCTTTTTGAAGTTCTTCTTCTGCACATTCTTAAAAAAAGATACTGGAACATTAATATTTTCAGTGCTTACTTACAAAATATAGTATTATGTAACCTTTTTTTTATTTTTTTAAAATCTAAAAGTAGTCCTAAAAGTAGTAGTAGTAGTAAAAGTATTTATGCTTACAAATCAACTAAATAACATTTGTATAGTTTATCCAAATTAATAACACATTTTCCTGCAAACAGTATCACCTCTAATAATCCAAAAAGACAGTTGTGCCATGATCCCACAAAAATTGCATGGCAGTAGAATCATAGTAATGGTAAATGTGTGTATGAGCTGTGTTCCTTAAATGAACTATGGCTCATTAGTGACTTAGTGGTATTATACTAGAACAGCATACTGTGCTAATACTAATGAGTTGATAGGCAATTAGCTTAATTAAATTAGTGCATGTAGATGAATTAAGGTCTATGCTAATGAAAGGCTCCCACAAAGATCTATGATATATAAATATCTTTGGGAGACTTAAATATACTGCTGTTTTTAGTAAACTATTGCTACAGTAGCAATGCATTGATGTATAAATATGCTATTACTATGTCACAGAAATGGGAGGTCACACATAGCTATGATAATTGTTTTTAAAACATTCTTTTAAGTCATTTACCATAAATAAATGTACAGAAGAAAGCGTATCTTCCATTAGTATATTTTAAAGACCAGAATGGATCACCTAGCTTATATAAATTCATACAGTACCGCTGCCATATTATTTTATAGATTGTTATATAGCAAGAAAACAAGAATTGAAAGAAACTTAAACGTAATTTCTGCTGTAGCACACCCTACACAAACAATAGAAAGAAATGGATAGAGCCCCCCCCCCCCCCCAAATGCATACCAGACCCACACAAAAAAATGTGTGATGTCCCCCTAAAAATCCACTCTGAGTATGCAGCCTGGATGGCCAGGAAGGGGGGGGGGCAGTGTATAGCCCCCTTCCTCCAAACCATAC
Organism: Pelophylax lessonae; assembly: GCF_965119305.1. Lineage (NCBI taxonomy): Eukaryota > Metazoa > Chordata > Amphibia > Anura > Ranidae > Pelophylax > Pelophylax lessonae. Next base: position 474,736,373 of record NC_138769.1, on the reverse strand, counting down.
TCCACTACATACCCTCTACATTGCCAAACCACATACCCACAAACCTCATTCCATAATCTTTGCCAGGTGGTTGTGAGGGTCGACGGGTGGGGGGAAGCCCCCTTTAATGAAAAGGGCCCCCTCCACAAACCACCCCCACCTATGTGAATACTTATCAGGTACATAGTACTCCTACTCCTTCACAAAAAAAAAAGATGTAACCTAGAAATAAAGACACCCAAACATTCAATACTAAAAAAATAAAAATTCCTGAAAAAGTTCCTCCACCACCGCCTACTTTCCGAAAAATAAAAACCTGATGACCTGCAGCACACAACCTATCATCGATAGTAACACTAGCTGAAACACAGAAACCTGAGCTGTTTCCCTACTCATTTCCCCACCAGTTTTCTTAAGCCCCGTACACACGTAGAATGTCGGCCGAACGATCGGCCGTCTTTTGTTCGGTGCTGTCCTGTCGGCTGAAAAGTGCTAAAGACTGCACACGAATTTTGTCGGCCAACAACAGCCGACTGCAGAAGTGATGTCATGTGATGGTTAACTTTCCGTGTGTTTTTTCTTTTCTGAGCATGCCCAGTCTTGCTAATCTGTTGTTTGTCGGCCGAATTCTGTACTGACTGGCGAACAATCGGCCGTTCTGGTGACGGCCAACAAATATTTTAAAGTCTGCACGACAGATTCTTTTCGGCCGAAAATGCGCTGTCGGCTGTCGGAAACATCATACTAACAAGCCGACAATCGGCTGATCGTTTGGTGGCCGAATATTTACGGCCGACAATCGCTACGTGTGTATGGGCCTTTAACCTTCCTAGCGGTATTCCCGAGTGTGACTCGGGGTAAGATTTTAGTGCCAAAAGCGGTAACCCCGAGTCACACTCGGGGTAGCGCTAGGAAGATCGCTGGATGCTGGAGGAGGTTTTACTTACCTTTTCTCCGGGATCCAGCGATGTCTGCGAGCGGTGTGCGGCGGCGGAGCTCTCTCCTGATCGTCTGCGAGCCCCGGCTTCCGTCTCCGGCGACGTGACGTCCGCCGGGGGGTGGAACCGGCGGCAAATTCGAATG